>NC_141940.1:17957072-18557072 GCF_057802395.1 Ceratotherium simum simum
AATATTCTTTCTGAAAATTCTATAATGTTTTGATTCTAATTGAGTTTTTGTAAATACTTATAATTTCTCCTCTGGTTTATGAAGTTTTTGGGTGACATTTTAGGGAAAGGACATTTATTTTTCCCTCCAAGTTTATTTGGCTCAGCTAAAGTCTTCAGGACACTTTTCTTTTGTATTTTTATGAGGCTTTTTTGATAGTGTACTGACAATGCAGACTAATGGTCTAGTCACAAGGTGGAAGATTTATGCTGGGTGAGGCTCACCCATAACCCCCATAACAAGATATCACCCATAACAAGATATCAGCCAGCACGACTGTACTTACTCTTCCTGACTCTTCCTGACGTCCAAGGCCTTCTCTTGGATGCTGTTGTTCTCCTTCTCCACTTTGAACTGAAAAATAAAATCCCCCCAGTGTAATTAGAAAATACAAATAACCAGAATGCCCAAATATGTGTTTATATCTGAGATGTAGCTGAAAATTAGAAGTGATTTCCTTAGAATGTCGTTGGGCCTATCTGAAATGTGATGCCAGACACTTTGAAGCAAGTTTTCTTTTTAATTTGTCAACTCACCTTCCCAACTATTATGCCACTAAGTCTTCCTTCCCCAAGCAAAGCAAATATCAAATGGGACGAGAATCACGGCAGCATCTTCTTCAACACAGTATCTCCTGGCATTTAGCACCTACTGAACAAACGAGCCACCGCTGGCGCCGCGGCAGCAGCATGCTTGTTATTAATGAGCATGCCAAGAGCCACGTTAGCAAAGGGCTGGAGACTAGGCCTTGCCTCCCTCCCTCAGAGTACAGTTAATTTGAAAAATCATTAAAAAGGGAAGTGATCCCGATCTTTGCCTTAATCTTTCATGGTCCTAACATATGAGCCAAGCGTCCACTTCATGGGACAAATAATCTTCTCTATTGTTTGGCAGATACTGAGAGTGCAGCAAAGTACTATTGAAAACTGGGCCCTGTGAACGGTTATTGCCCTCAATTCTTTGTTATTAGTGTAAAATTATTCCTTCTGGGAGAAAAGATACGGAGTCACCTTAATTCTGAAGGCTGAGTACTTTATTAGTATGGAAGTCACATTCTTGCTATAAAGCTGTATCTATGCATAGTTTGGGGGTTTTTCTGTAAATGGTTAACTGAAACTCCTGCCATCGCTGCTTCCAGTGGAGAGAAGGTGACTCGGGTCGGGGCGCTGCCCCGGCCCCCACCGCAGGTGACACCTTCCACCTCCCCAGTCCCTACCGTCTGGCTGGCGGGCGGCGGGGAGAGGGCAGCGGGCGAGGCCTGACCCCACTCCTCCTTCCACACTCCGGCTCCCTCGTCTCGTGCCCTTCCCTCCCAAACGCGCGCCAGCTCCCGGCCTGGGGCTCTAAAGAGAGAAGAAACCCGCAGTGGGGGTCGAGGTGGGGACCGCGGGCACCTCCGCCCTGGGTCACCCTACGGCCGAGCCAGGGAAGACGCGGGGCGAGCCCTGGGGAGCCCGGGCTTTTCCACGCGCGGACATACCTGGAGGCGTGGGTGGGGTCCGGCGGGCCCTGTCTCCTGTTCCCCGAAGCTGGTCACCACCGGCGGGCGGCAGCCCTTGGTTCGGCGCTGGCCACCGCCACCCGGCCGCGCCGGCCCGGGGCAGAGCCTCTGCAGTGCAGCGCCAGCGCCGGCCGCGCCGTTGCCTAGCAACCGGCCGGCCTGATTTAAAGGGACCCGGGCGCCGGAGACCCGCGCGGCGGGCGGGACGCTGCCTGCCGGCAGGCAAAGCCCGCCCCAGCACTGAGCATGCCCGCTAGGGCGGGCCCCGCGGCGGCTCCTGCCGGCAAGAAATAGGAACTCAAAGAGCCGGAGAGCTGAGTCAGGGTGGGAAGGGGCGAGCAACTGCGAGGCCGCCCCACCCACCGTGGGCTTCATACAGAGGGTCTGGGTGACTCACAAAGCCACCTGGACACTGCGATTGTGGGGGGAGGAGGGAGTGGCACAGGGTTAATCCCCGGGCCTGCAGTTTAGTAACATGACGTTGAGGAGGGTTAGCTGTGGAAGGTCGCCTGGATTTGGTTCAGGGTCCCTAACGATGTGAGCATTGCAGCCCGCCCCCGCCCCCACGCACAGCCTTGGCCCTCAGCACAATGGTCTGGCCAGAATTTCTGCCTCTGACCAAGCTTCTAAGGACCTGTGTCAGGAGAGCCTTGTCCCCTGGTTGTGCCCCTATGAGAGACTGGGCTTGTATCTCAGGTAACCCGTGGTTTCCTCCTTTATGACTCAGGAATTTCTCTAAACCACTCATGCACATATTTGAATTTAAAATCGATTGCGGGCAACTAGTTCTACACTGCTGGCGGTGTAAAATGGTTTCCTTTCATCAGTCCCAAAACTACTGTCTTCGAGCGTCAAAGGTTGCTCCCAACTTCCGGGAATCGGTTGGGGGAACAAGCCCACGTTCTTCATTATGTTATAGATTTCAGTCATAGTGTTTTGTTAAATAAATAAATGATCTTCTCAGACTTTGCTTAGCCTGGTTGCCCAACGCTGATTCTTTCATCACCAAGTTGGTCACAGACACTGACAACACACACTGGCCATAGTCTGAATCAGACTCTGCCTGGGCCTGACCAAAAGATAGACCTGGCAAAGGTTGTAGGGCCTGAAACAGAGCAGGACTGGGGTGTCCAAAATAGTAATAAGAGTGACTTTTAGGAAAGCTAGTATTTTCTAGGAAGCATGAGGGTGAAAGGAAACATTGGCTCTGGAATCTCAAGAAAAAGGAGATTTAAGCCATTTAAAAAGTGACAGTCTGGGCCGGCCCTGTGGCTTAGCGGTTAAGTGCGCCTGTTCCGCTACTGGCGGCCCGGGTTCGGATCCCGGGCACGCACCAACGCACCGCTTCTCTGACCATGCTGAGGCGGCGTCCCACATACAAAAACTAGAAGGATGTGCAACTATGACATACAACTATCTCCTGGGGCTTTGGGGGAAAAAAAAAAAGGAGGAGGATTGGCAATAGAGGTTAGCTCAGAGCCCGTCTTCCTCAGCAAAAAGAGGAGGATTAACACAGATGTTAGCTCAGGGCTGATCTTCCTCACAAAAAAAAAAGTGACAGTCTAATTTATCGAGACCTAGCAAGGGAGTGACTTAGAAACAATACCAAGATACATTTCAAAACTTCAAAACTTCTTTTGAACTGGATCTAACAGGTGTTTGGGAGCTGGCTAGGTTGCATTCAGGTGCCCTGAGGCCTTGTGTTTAGTCTCCTTTCTCCTCCTTTGAGAAGGAGAAAGAATGTCAACAAGGGTTGGAGGCATGAAGAGGCATAATGTCAACGTGTGTTTTGTTATGGACCCCGTCAGAATGTTTGCGTGATTCTGACAAAACTTTTTTCCTTTATATTAATTCTTTGAATTGCCCTGCATTTATCATTTATCATTTCTGTTTTAATTATTTTTAAAGAGTTCCATTTATTTTTGCTTGATAATAAGATCCCTTATTAATGTAATAAAAGAATCTTTCTTAGACAAATACTGTGTGATTTCACTCATATGTGGAAGATAAATAAAACAAACCAACAAACACATAGATACAGAGAGCAGATTGGTGGTTACCAGAGGAGAAGGGGGACTTCTCCTCTGGTATAGACAATGCAGTCTATACAGAAGTCAAAATATAATGATGTACACCTGAAATCTATATAATGTTATAAACCAGTTACCTCAATAAAAAATGAATTTCTTAATTGCTCAGTGCCTCAGTTTCCTCATTTGTACAATGGGAATAATAATTGTCCCTCACTTATAGGAGTGTTGTGAGGACTGAGTTAATGTTTTTAAAACCCTTAGGGCAATGCCTAACATAGTAAAACCTATATAAATGTTTGCTACTATTATTATTATCATTATCTCGTCCTATAAATTCATTACCCTCCTAAAATATAAAGACACTGATGGTGATAACTCAGGGTGTGCCCTGGGAAGTGGAGTCTGAAGTCTCAAGACCAGAATTCCAAACCTTTCTCTCAGGTAGAGTCCCAGAATCCCATTAGGCAGCCCCACCCCACTCCTATATCCCTGAAAAAAACGCACAAGGGGTTACTTTGGTCTTGCTGTAATTCTATTTTTAAATATGGTGGGCCGCTCCTTCATGTACCGTACTCAAAGTATCAAATGCCAGAGAAACGACAACAGTGAGGACAGAGAGTTTTGTTATTCAAAGTCACCGCAGACTTGGAGATAAGTTTTCAAATATGGAAGTCAGAAAACAGTTTACTGTCCTCAGGAACTTTTATTAATACCAAGGCGATAAGGCACTTGATAATAATAGAATCATATGGTCTTACAATGGAGCCCAACCTTCTCATTTTACCATGTAGGACATTGAGACTCAGAGAAGTAATGTGGTTTACCCTTTGATCACACAGCAAAATAAGCTTCTTTTGATTGCCCTGGCAAATGATCCTAGTTTGAGTAGCCTTAAACCTGGGATATTTGGGGCAATTAAAAAATATACATTTATAGGTATTTAAATTATTCATGCAGATAACAATAAAAGCCAACATTTCTCACACCCCCACATCCCATACATCTGCAGATTCTGTTAGCTGTACCTTCATAATGTATCCAGAATCTAATGGCTTCTCACCATCTCCTCCATCGCCACCCCGGTCCTGGCCCCCATCATCTGTTGACTGGACTATTGCAATAGCCCCCGAACCACTTCTACCCTGCCCAGAGTACTAGTTTCCTAAGGCTGCCATATCAGTATCACAAACTGAGTGGCTTAAAACAACAGACACTTATTCTCTCACAGTCCTGGAGGCCAGAAGTCTGAAATCAAGGTGTCGACAGGGTTGATTCCTTCTGGAGATTCTGAGGGACAATCTGTCTCTCCTAGCTTCTGGTGGTTGCCAGCAATCTGTAGCCTTCCTTGGCTTGTAGATGCATCACTCCAATCTCTGCCTCTGCCTTCACATGGTGTTCTCCCTGTGTGTCTGTGTGTCTTCACATAGCTGTCTTCCTTCTGTGTGTGTCTATGTGCCCAAATTCCCCTCCTCTTATAAGGACAGCAGTTATTGGATGAGGGCCCACTTTAATCCAGTATGACCTCATCTTAACTTGATTACATCTGCAAAGACTCTATTTATAATAAGGGCACATTCATAATTACTAGGAGTAAGGTAATCTTGAGCTTATCTTTCTGGTGGACACAAGTCAACCCACAACACCTGCCCACCATCTATTCTCAACACAGATCCAGAGAGACTGTTATAAAATTTTAAGTCAGATCATGTTACCACTTTGCTGAAAAGCCTACAAAAGCTCTCACTTCGACTTGCAGGAAAATCCAAAATCCTTATAATAGCCTACAAGGCCCTGCATGATTTACATCAAGAATCTCTTACCCCTCCCCGCATACACACAATACCTCTTTGACCTCCCCTCCTGCCACTTTATCCCTTGATGTTTCCACTCCAGCAGCACTGGCTGCCTTGTTCCGAGAACACCAGGCACCCTCCCACCATTAGGGATGACCTGTTCCCTCTGCCTTGAATGTTCTTCAAGAGATATGTGATCTCCAAGTATCTTACTTCCTTACCTTCCTCGAGTCTTTGTTCAAGTCTTAGCTTCTCCGTGAGGCCTACCCTGACCCTTCTATTTAGTACCGTCAACATTCAACCTCTGCAGCACTCCTGCTATTCCTTGTCCTACTCTACTTTTTAAAAATATACCACTTATATTCTAACCTACTATATTATGTTGTTTTTCTTCTGTTCTCTCTGCCCCGCCCCCACCCCACGCTGCACTACATTGTAAGTGCCAAGAGGACAGAGATCTTTGATTTGTTCACTGATATATTCTAAGCACCAAGCACAGTGCCTGGCACATGGTAGGCACTGAACAAATACTTTTTGAATGGATGAATGAATGAATGAATGAACTGAGCTCACATCATGTGCCAGGAGTGTTTCCTCTAAGCTTCACAACAATCTTATGATGTAGGCATTACTATTACCTATATTTTACAGATGAGAAAACTGAGGCACACAAAGGTTAAGTAACTTGCCTAGGGTGACACAGTTGGTAAGTGGTGGAGCTGGGGTTTGAACTCAGGCAGGTTTGGCTTTCAACAACCATGCAGCACTGACATATAAAGGGCATCTCACCACTGATGCCTGGGAGACCCTATATCCAGCTATCTCTTTTTCTAACATTTACATTTTCCAAGAGCAAGCGATGAACAGTAATAGTTTTTAAATACTGACATATGTTTTGCTAAGATATAGTTTGATGATGTTTGTACATTACATTGCACAAACTAGAGACTTGCTGTCTGGGTTCAAATGCCAGCTCTACCACTTAGCCGTTATGTGTCCTTGAGCAAATTGCTTAACTCCTTTGTATCCCAGGTTCTTCTTTGGTAAATTAAGAGTAATTCCACTTGTGTGAAGTAATCCTACCTCTCAGGGTGGCTGTGAGGACAAATTAGTTAATAAATGTAAAGCAATTGGAACTGTGCTTGGCAAATAGAAAGCACTCGATAAGTCTTGGCCATTAGTAGTAGTAGTATTCATGTGTAAAAAAAAGTATCCAATTGATCCAGTCTTGCCTATAATATAGAGGTTGTTATACAGGCAAAACCTACCTCTGGTGCTGAACGTTAAAATAATGGTTACCTTAGGGGAGGTAGTGACTGGGAAAGGACACTAGACAGGCTTCTGGGGTTTTGGTAATGTTCTGCTTGTTAATCTGAGCACTGGTTACATGGATGCATTTACTTTGTGAAAAATCGTGAAGTTCCACACTTAAGATTTGTACATTTTTTCTTTTTCTTTTTTTTTTAAAGATTTTATTTATTTTTCCCCCCAAAGCCCCAGTAGATAGTTGTATGTCATAGCTGCATATCCTTCTAGTTGCTGTATGTGGGACGCGGCCTCAGAACGGCCAGAGAAGCGGTGCGTCAGTGCGTGCCCGGGATCCGAACCCGGGCTGCCAGCAGCAGAGCGTGCGCACTTAACAGCTAAGCCACGGGGCTGGCCCTGTACATTTTTTCTGTTTGTGTACCTCAATAAAAATCTTATTTAAAAACAACTGAATCCAGCCTTACATCATTTTCTCTCAATTTCTCTATTCCTTTTCTTAAATTTCCCCCAACTCCCATTTATTCAGGTAATGATTGCTGAGCACCTCGATGTGCCTGGAATTGGGCTAAGTGCTAGAAGTATTCAGATAGACGAATGTGATAAATGATGAAAGTATTTACAAAATAAGGATGGGCTCGGATGAAGAAGTGGTCAATCAGATGGGAAAGGGGTTTGAGTCAAGGAAGTCTTAAGCTCCTTGGATGGTGAACCATCTGAGCTCGGTCTTGAAAGATGAATAATAGTTCTCCAGGCAAAAAAAGGAGGTAAAACAGAGGGAACAGCATATGAAAAGGCACAGAACCACGAAACAGTATGGCAAGTTGGAAAATCTAAAATAATTCAGATTTACTGGATCTTAAAGTGCAAGGCATTAGGTGCGAGGAGCTAGAGTGAGAATAAGAGAGTAAGAGTATTACAGAAAAAGATAATACTTATTGGTGAAAGTGACTTTGGCTTAACAAATTAAATTTTTGAAAATCTAAGGAGATGCATTCACATGGTTGATTTACCTTACAAATCTTTCAGTTTGATTTAGGATATATTTATTGATTTACCTGCAACATGTTGGGTAGTATGCTAAGTACTAGGCACGCAGAAATTAGTAAGATCAATGAAGCCCAAGCACAAGAAACATGAAGAAAACTATACCAAGGCACATGATAATCAAATTGCTTAAAACCAGTGATAGAGAAAATCTTAAAAGCAGCCAGAGGAAAAAAGACACATTACATACAGAGGACAGGAGATTTTGCATTGGAAAAAATGCAAGCCAGAAGACAGTGGAACAACATTTTTAAAGTAGTGAAAGAAAAAAAGAAAGTCAACCTAGACTTGTTTTATCCAGTAAATATGTCTTTCAAAACAGAGGCAAAATAAATACTTTTTCAGATATACAAAAGCTGAAAGAATTCATCACCAGAAGACCTGCACTACAAGAAATGTTAAAGGAAGTCCTTCAGTCCTGATATGGGATGAAAATCTGGATCTACACAAAGGAATGTAGAGCACTGGAAACTGTAAATACAGTTTTCATGTGGGTAGGTATAAAGACATTTTTCTTATCATTTAAATATCTTTAAAAAAAGTCAACTGTCTATGCGTTCATGTTTTCATGTTCTTTGGATAAATACCCAACAGTGGAATAGCTGGATTGTATGGTAGTTCTATTCTTAATTTTTTGAGGAATTTCCATACTGTTTTCCATATGTGGTATATATACACAATGGAATACTACTCAGCCATAAGAAATGATGAAATCCAGCCATTTGTGACAACATGGATGGACATTGAGGGTATTACGCTAAGTGAAATAAGTCAGAGGGAGAAAGTCAAATACCGTATGATCTCACTCATAAGTAGAAGATAAAAACAACAACAAATAATCACATAGAGACACATATTGGATTGGTGGTTACCAGAGGGGAAGTAGGGAGGGAGGGGAGTGAAAGGGATGATTAGGCACATGTGTGTGGTGATGGACTGTAATTAGTCTTTGGGTGGTGAACATTATGTAATCTATACAGAAATCAAAATATAATGATGTACACCTGAAATTTGTATAATGTTATAAACCAATGTTACCGCAATAAAAAAAAGATAGTCAACTGTCTAAAATAAAAATGATCAATATTTTTTGGGTTTATTACATATATAAAAGTAAAATGCAGGACAAAAATAACACAAATGTTGAGAGGGAAGAAATGGAAGCATAATATTGCAAGGTTCTTTTACTGTATGTGAGTGTTATATACCACTTGCAGGTAGAATCTAATAAGTAAAGAATGTATACAGATAGACCTCACTTTGCTGATTCCAATATGCACAAATTTCAGTTACCACAGTTTAGTCAAATAACACCAGTCTCTCAACAAATTTTAGTTACCTCAGTGTATTAACTGTGAATAATTGCATAAAGTACAGACTTTGCTGTTAGTTCAGTCCACAAATAACTATGTAAATAGCAGATGTGCATCATGATCAGCAACCCCTCACATCACTTCTTTCAAAGTTTGTTGGCAATTGGTCACTTCACAGCTCTTATTCAATTCATGCACAGACAGCAAAGTGTGTAGTTATGTTGACTCCATGAATCCCAGTGATAAATCAAAGTGACATTTTACAAAAATGGATAAGAAAAAGAGAGAATTGACCAACAATTCTTTTGCATGTGGACATCAGTTGTCCCAACACCGTTTGTTAAAGGGATTATTCTTTCCCCATTGAATGTCTTGGTATCCTTGTCAAAAATCAATTGACTGTAAATTTGAGAGCTTATTTCTGCACTCTCAATTCTATTCTCAATTCTATTCCATGATCCGTATGTCTATCTTTGTGCCAATACCACACTCTCTTGATTACTGTAGCTCTGTAGTAAGTTTTCAAATTGGAACGTGTGAATCCTTCAACTTTGTTCTTTTTCAAGGTTGTTTTGGTTATTTTGATCCCCTTGAATTTCCATATGAATTTTAGGGTCAACTTGTTAATTTCTGCAAAGAAGCCAACTGAGATTTTGATAGGAATTACCTTGAATCTGTAGGTCAAGTTTGGTTATATACTATTTTACAGTATATACTTTTTCCATTCTTTTCAACTTTTTTGCTTTCTTATGTTGTTGATATGTTTCAAATACCTTAACTGCTTGTACTTTTCTTAAATCCAGTCTGACAATCTTTGTTCATTTAGCTACTTAAATATTTGGGTTAAATCTACCACCTTATTTTTGTGCTGTAAGTCCCTCTTTTCCATGGTTTTTCCCCTTCTTTCTCATCTTTTCTTATTGTACAGTTTCCTTTTCTCCTAATTCAAGGTTATACCCTCTGATTTTATTTTTAAATGGTTATCCCTGAGATTACGATATGAAAACTTACAAAAATTTGAAACAAATAATCTCTTTTCAGATGACAAAAGAACCTTTAAATATTAGATTCATTTAACTGCTCCCTCTCAGTTGGTGTCAATATTATATTTTAATTCTATATATTTATGTACTTTAACCCTCTAAGACTTAATTACTTTTTTATATAGTTAATATTTATTTAGATTTATCCATATATTTTCACTGGCTTTGCTCTGCTCTCCTTTCTACATCTCTGGCATCTGCAATAGCTTTTATTTTACCATTGGAATGTCCTTTAATGAGGTTCTACTGGTGGCAATTTCTCTCATTATGTTTCACCCTCTTGTTTGAAAGGTATTTTTGCAAAGCATACAATTATAGGTTGATAGTTATTTTCCATATATTTCCAGCACATTAAAGCTGTCATTCAGGGGCTGGCCCAGTGGTGTAGTGGTTAAGTTTGCACTTTCCACTTCAGCAGCCCCGCATGCGCAGGTTCAGATCTGGAAGCGGACCGAGGCACCTCTTGTCAAGCCATGCTGTGGTGGCATCCCATATAAAGTAGAGGAAGATGGGCGCAGATGTTAGCCCAGGGCCAGTCTTCCTCAGCAAAAAGAAGAGGATTGGCAGATGTTAGCTCAGGGCTAATCTTCCTCACACACACACACAAAAAGCTGTCATTCAATTGTCTATTGACTCCACTGTCACTGTTGGGAACCAGCTGTCAGTTAGCTGTCTAGTGTCTCTCTTTTCTTTGAAAGTAATCTGCTCTACTCTGGTGTCTTTGCTCAATTCTGAAAAGCTCTCAGCTATTGTCTCTCTCTCCTTTCCTTCTAGAACTCTGATTAAGTGCATAATTTAGACTGAGTCTATCACTCTAAATTCCAAGTTTCTTTCTTGTTTGCTGTTTTTTAATTTTTTTTAGAGAAAAACCCTTATTATAACATCTACTAGATGTTATATTATACAACTTGATTTGAAACTTACCAAACAATAGCAAAGCCTGTCTAGAAAATAATTTTGTACCCTATTTTATATATTCTATCTCTTTGCTTCTCTGTGCTGATTTCTGAATAATTTCTCCTTTATTAAATTGAGATATAATTTACATATAACATTATATTAGTTTCAGGTGTACAACATAATGATTCAATATCTGTATATATTGCAAAATGATCACCACAATAAGTCTAGTTAACATCTACCATTACCACACAGTTACAATTTTTTTCCCGTGATAAGAACTTTCAAGATCTATTCTCTTATGAATAATTTCTTTTGAAATGTCTTCCAGTTCACTAATTCTCTAATTAATTGTGTCTAATTTGCTGTTAATCTGTTCAATTGAATGAGTTCTTAATTTCAATCATGAATGTTTTTTTAGTTCCAGAAGTTCAATGCAATAATTATTAAAATATGGTTATTCTTTAGAATTTCTTGTTCCCTGCACATATTTTTATTTCTTTAAACACAGTAAGCATAATTCTTCATATTCTGTGTTTAATAATTCCAGTATCTAAATAATTTCAGGATATGGCTCTGCTGTCTGTTACTTTTTTTTGAGCTGCTCACTTTCCTTATAAAATAATTTGAATAAATTCTTTGCAATCTAGGACAAAGGTGAATTTCTTCAAAAAGGATTTATGTTTGCTTTTGCTGAGTATCTGGGAACATTAACAGGCCAGGATCACTTTAAATTTATGACTAGAGATTTCTTGAGTCACCCAGGCAGTGTGAATTGAGGCTGCATGATGACAACTTCTAGGCCAATTTTATCCTCCCTGTCCTGCTTGGCACCATCAAGGAAATATTTCTTTGTAGTCCCCTGAGGAAGTGGGTGGGTAAGCAAGTTAAGTTCTCCTTCACTGAGGGTTTATTCCTTTTGGGCACCAACTTAATCGGAAAAGGACTTCTATTAGACTTTCCATTTTAATTGGTCCCTGGGCTTGTGTCTTTTACCCTTATGTTTTGGGTGGTTTTTGCAGAGTTGAAATCCTCAAACTCCCCAAATTCTGCAATTGTCTTCAGGACAAAGCTAATTTCATTACTTCACTTCTCTAAGTTCTCACAGTCTCTTAGGTGTTATCCTGATAATTCCTTACCTGGAAGATCTTCAAGGCTTTTAAGTAGATGTTTTCTCATCTAATAACCAGTACTTTTTGTTGTTCTCAGGAGTGACGAGATGCCAGAAACAGAAAATCTATACTCCCTCTCTGGTCTGCCTCAACATAGCTCCTGGATCCACTAAAGCTCCTTTTACAGAGGTCAGAAAAGATCACTAACCTGCCATATTGACTTGACATACTTTTCATTCCTATCTAATGCAACCTCTCCATAGTTTCTGACACACCTGATTATTCCTTCCCTCTTGGAACCAGTTTCTGACTTTCACAACACCACACTTTCCTATACAACTCCTAAATGACCATTCCTCAGGCCTCAGATCTGGGTCTTCTCATTTTTACATTTCCTCTGCCACCATTCTGCCTTAAGCTACTAACATCTATCTCTTATATTACTTCAAGAGCCTCCTCACTGGATGTCCTCTGCCCATTCTTCTCTCCAACTAATTCACTCTCCCCACAGGAAACAGAGTAATCTTTTAAAAATGAAAATTAGAGGGGCTGGCCCAATGGTGTAGTGGTTAAGTTCATGCGCTCCACTTCAGCGGCCCGGGGTTTGCAAGTTCGGATCCCTGGCACAAACCTATGCACCACTTATCAAGCCATGCTGTGGCAGGTGTCCCACACATAAAGTAGAGGAAGATGGTCACGGATGTTAGCCCAGGGCCAATCTTCCTCAGCAAAAAGGGGAGTATTGGCAAGAGATGTTAGCTCAGGGCTAATCTTCCTCACCAAAAAATAAAAATGAAAATTAAGATCATGTCATTTTGCCTAGGTCAAATCCTTCAAAGCACTGCATTAGAACTTTAGATAAATTCCAAACAATTTAACATTCCTGCAAAACCCTGTATGATCTAACTCCTGCCTCTATATACATAATTGTTCCCTTATATAATACAATAAACAAGCTGATGTTTTTTCAGCTCCTCAAACATGTCAAATTCTTTCCTGCTTCAGATCCTTGACACCTGCTGTTCCCTCTTCCTGAAATATTGTTTCCATGTTTTTTGCATGGTTAACTCCTACTCATATTTCATAATTCACCTTAGCTGTTACTTTCTGAGACTTTCTCTGGCCACCTAATCCAATGGCATCCCATTTTTTTCCTTTAGAAAATTTCCCATAATATGTGATTAAATATTTATTGTGTGTTTATTTATTTAAGGTCTGTTCCCCCCCAATTATCTTTAAGTGCCAGGAAGGTGGAAGCCTTATTTGCTATTTTCCTACTCTATGCCCAAGACTTAGCATAGTGTTCGGCACATAGTAGGAGTTCAAGAAGTATATGTTAAATGATTGATTTCTCTCTCTTTAAGCAGACCTACATGAAAAGCACAATTATAGTTAGAAATTGCATGTTGAGCACAGAATTAAACAGGGGGTATGAGTTAGATGGCAATAATACTCATAGAGATCAGGCTAAAATAAAACATATTTGTAACTGGACCCATAATGCTTAAAGCTATATAGCCTAGATTACTTTCCCTTGATTAATATTTAATGGATAAAACCAGCACCTTCCTCAATAACTTAATACATGGCTTTTTATTATTGTTATCTACACTTTAGTAAAAGCAAATAAATAATCACCTACAAATAGCATATGTTTCTCATGTGGGCTTGGAAGTTCATTATTTGGAACTCTGAAAACATTTTCCTACAGAGCCAACATTATACACAGTCGTTAGGTTCCTTTGGTTAGTTCATAATGTTTAATCCATAATTCATTTACCCATTTTATAATTTTATTTATTTATTTATTTATTTATTTTTCCTCCAAAGCCCCAGTAGATAGTTGTATGTCATAGCTGCACATCCTTCTAGTTGCTGTATGTGGAACGCAGACTCAGCATGGCTGGAGAAGTGGTGCGTTGGTGTGCGCCCGGGATGCGAACCCTGGCCGCCAGCACCGGAGCACACGCACTTAACCGCTAAGCCACGGGCCGGCCCTATTTACCCATTTTAAAATATTAATTGAGCACTACTTTGTGCCAGGAACTGTTCTAGCACTGAGGATAGAATAATAAACAAAATAGACAAAAATCCCTATCCTCATGGATCTTATATCTGTATGATCAAACAGGAAAGAAAGAAGGGGCCGGCCAGGTGGCATAGCAGTTAAGTTCCTGCGCTCCGTTTTGGTGGCCTGGGATTCGGCGGTTTGGATCCTGGGCACAGACCTATGCATCGTTCATCAAGCCATGCTTAGGCGGTGTCCCACATAGAGCAACTAGAAGGATGTACAACTATGACATACAACTATCTACTGGGGATTTGGGGAGGGAAAAAAAAGGAAAAAAGGAGGAAGATTGGCAAAAGATGTTAGCTCAGGCCATTCTTCCTCAAAAAAGAAAAGAAAGAAGTAAAATATATAGAATGGTAGATGGTGATATGGGCTACAGTGAAGAACAAAGCAGAGTACGGGGCTAGGGAATGGGGGAGTGCAATCTTAGCCTATCATTAGTAGAATTTATACCCTATGGTGTTCAAAAAAGATTTAAGGTAGACATTATCTATAGAACCTAATTATCACAAAGAAAATAATAACATTTATGCAAGGAAAGACTTTCAACTGAGAAACTATAAAAACACACTTCCTTCCGTACAGCAGTACAACAGGCAGAGCTGCTCAGGCTTTAAGTCACTGACAAGCTATCACAGCCTGGGACAAGGTTTCCAAAAAGGCAGCGGGTAGAGAGAGTAAGCGTTGAAAGCAGGAATGGAAATTCCAGGAAGAGAGAAATGAGGAGCCAAGAAGGAAAGCACACTTCTTGCTGATGATATAAACTCCTGTGGACAGACAGTCCCCACTCTTCAGTTATTACTTGGCTGTCTTGTCTTTCTACAACTGTTACTATTTCTGCCCGTGATCTCTTTCCTATTTGGCATATTATACTTGTATAACTTTTCCCTTATTATTCTATCCCCAAAACAATTGTTTAATTTTGGGAGCTTTTCTGATAAACCTAATTGTCAGTACATAAGGAAATTGCAGAAAAAGATCCCTTCTTATCCCTACCTGTACCATTAAAATTTAGATTAAAGGAATGCGGATAGCCAGTACACTGCTCTCTGGCTCCCTCTTATATTTTACCTTAATAACTGGGATAAAGGCAGGACTTGGGGTGAAAAAACAAGAAGATAAAAAATTGGTACAAGTTTTCAAACAGCATCCCTAGCACCATAGTAATGATTGGACTAGGAGGGACAGTCATTAACACAGAGATGATTATAACCAAGTTAAGGAATGAGCATATGAACTCAGCCTGTCTATAATAACTTCCTTCTTATGAGAAGTTTTTATTCCTTCTTATGAGAAAGGACCTCTTAATTTTGAAGAGTTTAGAAAATTTCACCTGAAGAAAAGCAAGGGTTTTAGTCAATGAGTGCTAATATTTTTTTGTACTTGAAGTGTTCATTACCCTGTCATTTAAATAAAATAAAATTACTTCTCAGGCTCAGGCTATGACTCTCAGAGGGAATACTTGAGGGAATTTTTCAAATTTGACATTATTTATATTCAAAATTTCATAGAATAAAACCTCAAGTTTGGAGAGTGTTGCCATCTTAACAACATTAAGTCTTCCAATTCATAAACATGGGAGGTCTTTCTTTTTTTTATTTTTTTCTATTTTTATTTAATTAATTAAGTAATTAATTATTTTGGTGAGGAAGTTTGGCTCTGAGCTAACATTCGTTGCCAATCCTCCTCTTTTTGCTGAGGAAGATTAGCCCTGAGCTAACATCTGTGCCCATCTTCCTCCATTTTGTATATGGGACGCCGCCACAGCATGGCTTGACAGTGGTGTATATGTCTGCATCTGGGATCCAAACCCGCGAACCCTGGGCCACCAAAGCAGAGCAGCAAACTTAACCACTACACCACCGAGCCAGCCTGGGAGGTCTTTCTATTTATTTGGGTCTTGAATATCTTTCAACAATATTTTGTAGTTTTCAGTCTTGTGCTTCTTTTATATTAAATTTATCCCTAAGTGTTTTATTCTTTTTGATGCTATTGTAAATAGGATTATTTTCTTAATTTCATTTCTCGAGTATTCATTGCTAGTGTATAGAAATACAAGTGACTTTTGTATATCGATTCTGTATCCTGCTACCTTGGTATACCGGTTTATCAACTCTAAGAGTTTTTTTGTGAATTCTTTAGGATTTTCTACATACAAAATAAATCCATAATTAAATTTTTCCAAAAAAGAAATCTCCAGGTCCAGATGGTTTCACTGGAGAATTCCACCAATGTTTAAAGATTCTACTTCAGTTTTGCAGAATCCCATCCAAAAGATAGAAGGGGAGGGAACACTTCTCAATTCATTTTATGAAGCTAGTATTACCTCCGATACCACACCATTGGGGAGGGGAAGGAACATACCATTGCTGCCAGGGGTGGCAAGTCCAAGCTCTCCCTGTGGTCTCCACTGATACTTCGTTGGGGGAGAGAAGGAGAGGGGAAGCTTATTATGGGTCTGCAGAGATGAAATTCCTGGCTTCCTGGGCTTTCTCTGACACCACCCTGGTGGGGGTGTTGCAGAACCTTGTTACTGCCTTCTTAATGTGGAATTCTAAGATATCCACTTAGCATTTGCTGTTGCCACTGGGGGTGGGGCCACAGTTTTTTCTGTGGTGTTTGGCTGGAGTAGACCAGTTAATGCAAAATGTTTTCTTTCTTGCTAGGCTGTACGCTTTCCTGGTTCTTTGGCTAAAGAGTGCAGGTTTTTACTGGAGGTTTTTTGTCTGTTCCTGTTGGCATTTCTGGGTTGCCAACTTCTTCATCTCCATGTCCGGGATATACGAGGCAAAAAGAAAACCCAGGGAACTCCATACCGTGTTGTTCCTCGGGTCCCAAGATCCCTAAGCAGTATAGTCTGTCTACTTCTATCCAACTTTCAGAGTCTTCTTATCTTTGTTTTAAACATAATGTACAGGATTTTTAGTTGTACCTAGAGGGAGGAATAGGGAAATGTTTGTCTCCTCCATATTCCTGGAAGAGGAAGTCTTCTTGATAAGTTCTTTTTTTAACAAAGAAACAAAATACTTTAGTTCTTAATGTTTCTAATATTTTAAATTACACTGTACTAAATACATATTTTCTTTACTATATTTTTCATTTCTCTATATATTTATAAACAACAGTAAGAGAGCATATTTTGATAGGAATTTTTAAGATCACAGAACAATTGTTACTTTCTCATTAATTATTAAGATCTCTTTGCACACTTCAGCTTGCATGATTATTTTTACAGTCCAGCACTACCATGCAAAAGAGGACTTCCTGTACTATAAACCCTAAAAAGCAACCATTGAAATAAGACTACAAAGAGTTGTAACTAATAAGTCAACAAAGGAGATAAGAAGTAATAATTAAAAATACTCAATCCAAAGGAAGACAGGAAAAGGAACAAAGAAGAGATGGGACAAATAGAAGATAAATAGTAAAAAGATAGACAAACTCAAACATGTCAATAATCACATTAAATATAAATAATGAATATACCCAAATTAATAGGCAGAGATTGTCATATTAGATAGCAAAGCAAGGTTCAACCAAATGCCACTTTCAAGAAACATTAAATATAAACACACATAGGTTAAAACTAAATGGATGGGTAAAGATACTGGGTTAAGACTAATAAATAGAAAGCTAAAGTGGTTATATTAACATCAGACAAAGTAGATTTCAAAGTAAAAACTATTATCAGGGATAAAGAGTATCATTTCATAATGATAAAGGGGTTAATTCTTCAAGAGAACATAAGAAGCCTAAATATTTATGAGCCTAATAACAGAGCTTCAAATTACATGAAGCAAAACCTAATAAAACTTCAAAGAGAAATAGACAAATCCACAATTATAGTTGGAGACTTCAACATCCCTCTTTCAATAAATGATAGGACAAGTAGACAAAAAATCACTAAGAATATAGAAGATCTGAACAATATTATCAGCTAATTTGACCTAATTGATATTTATAGAACACTCTATCACCAGCAGCAGAATACGTATTCTTTTTGAGTACACATATTGATCAAGATAGAACATATTCTGGGCCATAAAATAAGTCTCAACGAATTTAAAAGGATTCAAACAAAGTATGTTCTCCGATTGCAGTGGAATTAAATTGGAAATCAATAACAGAAAGACATCTGGGAAATTCTAAAATATCTGGAAACTAAATAACACACTTCTAAATGACACATGGGTCAAAGTAGAGTTCAAAAGGATTTTAGAAGTATTTTGAACTGAATGAAAATGAAAACACAACATATAAAAATTTATGATAGGCAGCCAAAGCAGTGTTTAGAGGAAAATTTAGAGCACTGAATGCCTATGTTAGAAAAGAAGCCAGTTCAAGTTCTCAAATCAATGACTTCAACTTCTACCTTAAAAATCTAGGAAAAGAATGGGCTGGCCCCATGGTGTAGTGGTTAAGTCTGCCGCGTTCGACTTCAGTGGCCCAGGTTCTCGGGTTTGGATCCTGGGCGCAGACCTACACCACTTGTCAGCCATGCTGTGCTGGCAACCCACATAGAAAGTATAAAGTAGAGGAAGATTGGCACAGATGTTAGCTCAGGGCTAATCTTCCTCAAGCAAAAAGAAAAAGAAAAACGAGGAGGATAGGCAACAGATGTTAGCTAAGGGCTAATCTTCCTCAGCAAAAAAAAAAATCTAGAAAAAGAAGAACAAATTTACTTCAAAGTAAGCCAAAGAAGAGAAATAATAAAGATTAAAGTAGGAATCAGATAGAAAAATATAAAAACAATAGAGAAAATCAATGAAATTGAAATTTAGCTCTTTGAGAAGATACATAATATCAATAAACCTCTAGCCAGATTGATCAGGAAAAAAAAGAGAAGACTCAAATTACTAATAGGAAATGAGAGAGATGACATCACTACAGGGTCTACATATATTAAAAAGACAGAAAAGGAATGTTATAAACAACTTTATGTCTATTAATTCAATGACTTAGATGAAATGAACAAATTCTTTGAAAGAAACAATCTACTAAAACTCACTCAAGAAGAGATAATATAGCAACTAGATCTGTATCTATTAAAAAAAATTAACTTGGGGCCAGCCTGGTGGTGTAGTGGTTAAGTGTGCACGCTCTGCTTTGGTGGCCCGAGGGTTCGCAGGTTCAGATCCTGGGCACGCACCGACGCACTGCTTGTCAAGCCATGCTGTGGTGGTGGCCCATATAAAGTAGAGAAAGATGGGCACGGATGTTAGCCCAGGGCCAATCTTCCTCGGCAGAAGGAGGAAGATTGGCATCAGATGTTAGCTCAGGGCTGATCTTCCTCACACACACACACAAAAAATTGAACTTAGTGGAAAGCTTCCCACAAAGACAACTCCAAGCCCAGATGACATTATTGGTGAGTTCTACCTAGCATCTAAGAAAGAAATACTAATTCTACACAAATTCTTTTAGAAACTAAGGAAGTTGGAATATTTCCCAACTCATTCTAGAAGCCAGTATTAATCTGATACCAAAACTATACAAAGGAATCACAAGAAATGAAAACTACAGACCACAATCCCTCAATGAACATGGATACAAAAATTCTAATAAAATATTAGCAAATCAAATTAAACAAACTATAAAAAGGCTAATGCACCAAGTAGGGTTTTTCCTGGGAATGCAAGATTGGGTTAACATTCAAAAACCAATGTAATTCAGCATATTAATAAGCCAAAAGGAAAAAACATATGATCATCACAGTAGATATAGAAAAGTTAGTTGAAAAAAATCCAACATCCATTTTTGATAAAAAATCTCAGCAAACCAGGAATAGAAGGATACTTCCTCCACCTGATAAAAGGCATCTGCTAAAAGCTACAGTTGATGTCATACTCAATTGTAAAAGGGCGAATGCTTTCCCTCTAAGATTGGGAAAAAGGTAAGGATGTCTGTCCTTTCCGTTTAATTCAACATATTACTAGAGTTTCTAACCAGTGCAATAAGGCAAGAAAAAGAAATAAAAGGTTTCCAGATTAAGAAGAAAGAAAGAAAACTGTTTTCAGTCTCTGAGACATGATCATCTTTGTAGAAAATTCGATGGAAGCTACAAAAAAGTTATTACAACTAATAAGTGAGTTTAGCAAGGTTGTACAAGATCAATATAAAAAAATCAATTGTATTTCTAAGTACTAGCAACAAACATTGGGAAATTGAAATAAAAATTCTTTTATAATAGGATAAAAAATATGAAGTGCTTTGGGATAAAAAATGTGAAAGATCTGTACACTGGAAACTAC
The DNA here is from genome assembly GCF_057802395.1 of Ceratotherium simum simum. Classification (NCBI taxonomy): domain Eukaryota; kingdom Metazoa; phylum Chordata; class Mammalia; order Perissodactyla; family Rhinocerotidae; genus Ceratotherium; species Ceratotherium simum. The sequence continues at coordinate 17,977,439 of NC_141940.1, forward strand.
AAAACATTGTTGACATCAATCAAAGAAGATCTAAGTAGATGGAGAGATACACTGTGTTCATGGATTGAAAGACTCAATACTGTTTAGATATCAGTTCTTCTCAAATCGTTCTATAGGTTCAACACAATTCCAATCCAAATCCCAGAAGAGTTTCTGGTAGAAATCAATGAGTTGATTCTAAAATTCATATGGAAATACAAAGGACTTAGAACAGTAAAAACAGCTTTGAAAGAAAGAACAAAGTTGGAGGGTTAACACTACTTGTTTTCAAGAAATATTATAAAGCTACAGTAGTCAAGAGTGTGGTATTGGAGTAAAGACAAATAGATCAATCTAACAAAACACAGACTCAGAAATAGATCCACATATATAGGGATAACTTATTTTTGACAAAGTACACATGCAATTTAGTGGAGAAAGAATCATATGTTCAACAAATGGTACTGAAATATTTTAATATCCATATGCAAAAAAATTGTTTATCCATATCTCACATCATATGCAAAAATTAACTCCAAATGTGTCACAGACCTAGTCTATAGTCTTAAAACTATATAACTTATAAAGGAAACTTTGGAGAAAATCTTTTTTGACCTTGGGTGAGGCAAAGATTTCTTTTTTTTTTTTAGATTTTTAAAAAATTTTTTTGTTTATTGCAGTAACATTGGTTTATAACATTGTATAAATTTCAGGTGTACATCATTATACTTCTATTTCTGCATAGATTACATCATGTTCACCACCCAAATACTAATTACAACCCATCACCACACACATGTGCCGAATTATCCCTTTCGCCCTCCTCCCTCCCCCCTTCCCGTCTGGTAACCACCAATCCAATCTCTGTCTCTATGTGTTTGTTTATTGTTGTTATTATCTACTACTTAATGAAGGAAATCATACGGTATTTGACCTTCTCCCTCTGACTTATTTCACTTTGCATAATACCCTCAATGTCCATCCATGTTGTCACAAATGGCTGGGTTTCATGGTTTTTTATGGCTGAGTAGTATTCCATTGTGTATATATACATCTTCTTTATCCATTCGTCCCTTGATGGGCACCTAGGTTGCTTCCAAGTCTTGGCTATTGTGAATAACGCCTGCAATGAACACAGGGGTGCATGTATCTTTACGCATTGGTATTTTCAAGTTCTTTGGATATATACCCAGCAGTGGAATAGCTGGATCATATGGTAGTTCTATCCTTGATTTTTCGAGGAATCTCCATACTGTTTTCCATAGTGGCTGCACCAGTTTGCACTCCCACCAGCAGTGTATGAGAGTTCCCTTCTCTCCACATCCTCTCCAACACATTTTGTTTCCTGTCTTGTTAATTATAGCCATTCTGACTGGTGTGAGGTGATATCTCATTGTAGTTTTGATTTGCATTTCCCTGATAGTTAATGATTTTGAACATCTTTTCATGTGTCTGTTGGCTATCTGTATATCTTCTTTAGAGAAATGTCTGTTCATGTCTTTTGCCCATTTTTTCATTGGGTTGTTAGTTTTTTTGTTGTTGAGATGTATGAGTTCTTTATATATTTTGGAGATTAAGCCCTTATCAGATGTATGGTTTGCAAATATATTCTCCCAATTGTTAGGTTGTCTTTTCGTTTTGTTGATGGTTTCCTTTGCTGTGTAGAAGCTTTTTAGTTTGATGTAGTCCCATTTGTTTATTTTTTCTATTGTTTCTCTTGCCCAGTCAGACGTGGTGCTTGAAAATATGTTGCTGAGACCGATGACGAAGAGCGTACTGCCTATGTTTTCTTCTAGAAGTTTCATAGTTTCAGGTCTTACATTCAAGTCTTTAATCCATTTGGAGTTAATTTTTGTGTATGGTGTAAGGTAAGAGTCTACTTTCATTTTTTTGCATATGGCTATCCAGTTTTCCCAACACCATTTGTTGAAGAGACTTTCTTTTCTCCATTGTGTGTTCTTGGCTCCTTTGTCAAAGATTAGCTGTCCATAGATGTGTGGGTTTATTTCTGGGTTTCGATTCTATTCCATTGATCTGTGTGTCTGTTTTTGTGCCAGTACCATGCTGTTTTGGTTACTATAGCTTTGTAGTATATTTTGAAATCAGGGAATGTGATACCTCCAGCTTTGTTCTTTTTTCTCAGGATTCCTTTACCTATTCGGGGTCTTTTATTGTTCCATATAAATTTTAGGATACTTTGTTCTATTTCTGTGAAAAATGTTGTTGGAACTTTGATAGGGATTGCATTGAATCTATAGATGGCTTTAGGAAGTATGGACATCTTAACTATGTTAATTCTTCCAATCCAAGAGCACAGATTATCTTTCCATTTCTTTGTGTCTTCTTCAATTTCTTTCAGCGATGTTTTATAGTTTTGCGTGTACAGCTCTTTCACCTCTTTGGTTAAGTTTATTCCTAGGTATTTTATTCTTTTTGTTGCAATTGTAAATGGGATGGTATTCTTAATTTCTCTTTCTGCTACTTTGTTGTTAGTGTATAGTAACGCCACTGATTTTTGTATGTTGATTTTGTATCCTGCAACTTTACCATATTTTTTTATTACTTCTAACAGTTTTCTGGTGGATTCTTTAGGGTTTTCTATATATAAAATCATGTCACCTGCAAATAGTGACAGTTTCACTTCTTCCTTTCCAATTTGGATCCCTTTTATTACTTTCTCCTGCCTGATTGCTCTGGCTAGGACTTCCAGTACTATGTTAAATAGGAGTGGTGACAGTGGGCATCCTTGTCTGGTTCCTGTTCTTAGAGGGATAGCTTTCAGTTTTTCACCATTGAGGATGATATTAGCTGTGGGTTTCTCATATATGGTCTTTATTATGTTGAGGTACTTTCCTTCTATACCCATTTTATTCAGAGTTTTTTCATAAATGGATGCCGTATCTTGTCAAATGTTTTCTCTGCATCTATTGAGATGATCATGTGATTTTTATTCTTCATTTTATTAATGTGGTGTATTACGTTGATTGATTTGCTAATGTTAAACCATCCCTGCATACCTGGAATAAATCCCTCTTGATCATGATGTATAATCTTTTTAATATATTGTTGTATGCGATTTGCTAGTATTTTGTTGAGGATTTTTGCATCGATGTTCATCAGTGATATTGGCCTGTAATTTTCTTTTTCTGTGTTGTCCTTGTCTGGTTTTGGTATCAGGGTAATGTCGGCTTTGTAGAATGAGTTAGGGAGCTTCCCCCCCTCTTCAATTTTTTGGAAGAGTTTGAGAAGGATAGGTATTAAGTCTCCTTTGAATGTTTGGTAGAATTCGCCAGCGAAGCCGTCTCGTCCTGGACTTTTATTTTTGGGGAGGTTTGCGATGACTGTTTCAATCTCCTTACTGGGATTGGTCTATTCAAATTCTCTACTTCTTCTTGATCCAGTTTTGGAAGGTTGTATGATTCTAAGAATTTATCCATTTCTGCCAGATTGTCTAATTGGTTGGCATATAGCTTTTCATAGTATTCTCTTATAATATTTTGTATTTCTGAGGTGTCTGTTGTAATTTCTCCTCTTTCATTTCTGATTTTACTTATTTATGCCTTCTCTCTTTTTTTCTTGGTGAGTCTAGCTAAAGGTTGGTCAATTTTGTTGATCTTTTCAAAGAACCAGATCTTGGTTTTATTAATTTTTTCTATTGTTTTTTTTGGTCTCTATTTCATTTATTTCTGCTCTGCTTTTTATTATTTCCCTTCTTCTACTGATTTTGGTCTTTGTTTGTTCTTCTTTTTCCAGTTCCTTTAGGTGCATTATTAGATTGTTTATTTGACATTTTTCTTGTTTGTTGAGATAAGCCTGTATTGCTATAAACTTGCCTCTTAGAACCGCTTTTGCTGTATCCCATAAATTCTGGCATGTCGTATTTTCATTTTCATTTGTCTCCAGGTATATTTTGATTTCTTCTTTGATTTCTTTGTTGACCCAGTCGTTGTTCAGTAGCATTTTGTTTAATCTCCACGTATTTGTGGCTTTTCTGATTTTCTTCCTATAGTTGATTTCTAGTTTCATACCGTTGTGGTCAGAAAAGATGCTTGGTATTATTTCAGTCTTCTTAAATTTATGGAGACTTGTTTTGTGGCCTAATAGGTGATCAATCCCAGAGAATGTTCCATGTGCATTTGAAAAGAACGTGTATTCTTCGGTTTTTGGATGGAATGCTCTGTATATATCTACTAGGTCCATCTGTTCTAGTGTGTCATTTAAGGCCAATGTTTCCTTATTGATCTTCTGTTTGGATGATCTATCCATTGGTGTAAGTGGAGTGTTAAAGTCCCCTACTAATATTGTGTTACTGTCTATTACCGTTTTTATGTCTGTTAATAATTGCTTTATATATTTAGGTGCACCTACATTGGGTATGTAGATATTTACAATTGTTATATCCTCTTGTTGGATTGCTCGCTTGATCATTATGTAATGACCTTCTTTGTCTCTTTTTACAGTTTTTGTTTTAAAGTCTATTTTGTCTGATATGAGTACTGCTACCCCAGCTTTCTTTTCATTGCCATTTGCGTGGAGTATCTTTTTCCATCCCTTCACTTTCAGTTTGTGAGTGTCTTTAGGTCTGAAGTGTGTCTCTTGTATGCAGCATATATATGGGTCTTGTTTTTTTATCCAGTCAGCCACCCTATGCCTTTTACTTGGAGCATTTAGTCCATTGATGTTTAAAGTAGCTATTGATAAGTATGTACTTACCGCCATTTTTTAACTTTTTTTTCTCAGTGTTTTAGTAGTCCTTCTCTGTTCCTTTCTTCTATACAGAACTGATGGTCTCTTTAGTTTGACCTCTGTCTGAAAGCTCTACTCTTTAACTCCCCTCCTCCCTCCTTTTATGTTTTTGATATCATATCTAATCTCTTTTTTGTGCATTTGTATCCATTACCCTCTTATCAAGGAAATAGATAACTTTTCCTATTTGTGGTCTTCTCTTTTCCCCTTAAATCAGTCCCTTTAACATTTCTTGTAGCACTGGTTTCTTGGTGACAAACTCCTTTAATTTTTGCTTGTCTGGGAAATTTTTGATCTCTCCTTCCATTTTGAATGATAACCTTGCTGGGTAGAGTATTCTTGGCTGTAAGTTTTTTCCTTTTAGCACTTTAAATATATCATGCCATTCTCTTCCAGCCTGTAAGGTTTCTGCTGAAAAGTCAGCTGATAGCCTTATGGGGTTTCCTTTTTATGTAACTTGACTTTCTCTTGCGGCTTTTAGGATTCTCTCTTTATCTTTAATTCTGGACATTTTGATTATGATGTGTCTTGGTGTGGGCCTCTTTGGCTTTATCTTGTTTGGGGCTCTCTGTGCTTCCTGTACCTGGATGTCTGTTTCCTTCCTTAGGTTAGAGAAGTTTTCATCTATTATTTCTTGAAATAGATTCTCTACCCCTTTGTCTTGCTGTTCTCCTTCTGGGACACCTATAACACAGATGTTAGTGCGCTTGATGTTGTCCCAGAGGTCCCTTAGACTGTCCTCACTCTTTTTTTTTTTTGTGAGGAAGATCAGCCCTGAGCTAACATCTGTGCTGATCCTCCTCTTTTTGCTGAGGAAGACCAGCTCTGAGCTAACATCTATTCCCAATCCTCCTCCTTTTTTCCCCCCAAAGCCCCAGTAGATAGTTGTATGTCATAGTTGCACATCCTTCTAGTTGCTGTATGTGGGACACGGCCTCAGCATGGCCAGAGAAGTGGTGCATCGGTGCGCGCCCGGGATCTGAACCCGAGCCGCCAGTAGCAGAGCATGCGCACTCAACTGCTAAGCCATGGGGCCGGCCCGTGTCCTCACCCTTTTTAATTCTTTTCTCTTTTACCTGTTCAGCTTGGGTAATTTCGTCTAGTCTTTCGTCCAGCTCGCAGATCCGTTCTTCTGTATCCTCTACTCTGCTTTTGAGTCCCTGTAGTGAATTTTTCATTTCCAGTATCGTATTCTTCATTTCTGATTGGTTCTTTTTATATCTTCCATTTCTTTGTTGACATTCTCACTGAGGTCATCTATTCTTCTCCCCACATCAGTGAGCATCCTTAACACTCTTTGTTTGACCTCTCTGTCAGGTAGGTTGCTCATTTCTGTTTCACTTAGTTCCTTTTCTGGGGTTTTGTCCTGTTCCCTTACTTGGAATGTATTCCTTTGCCTCCTCATTTTGCCTCTTTCCCTGTGCTTGTGTCTACGTATTAGGTAGGTCAGCTACGTCTCCTGCTCTTGGATAGGTGACCTTATGGAAGTGATGGCTTAGGAGCCCTGCAGTGTGCTTCCCTCAGTTCTCAATGTTCCAGGGGTGACCCCTATGTGGGCTACGTGCGTCCTTCTGTTGTGGCGTGTTTGCTCTCTCTGTAGGTGCCCAGGGAGGTCGAGTTATGCTCCTGGCCAGCTGTTGTAATGCTCAGCTGCTTGTAGTTGTTGTGGGCCCTTCAGTCTCTTTATCAGGTGTGTGAGCCCCAACACAGTTGGCTGCAAGTTCTAATACCACATTTGTGTTGCAGTATTTCTTTGAAGTGAGTAGGCCCCCAGCGTGGCAGGTTGATAGGCTCAGGGCCTTACAATTGCTACAAGCCTCCAGCCTTTAGGTCTTTTGTCAGCTCTCTGAGGATTGCAGCTGTGTGGGGCTGGCCTCAGGCACAGGAGCACCCAATAGTTTCAGGCTTTGGAAGGTGGGGCAAACCCCCTATGTGGGTCTTTGAGAAGCACAAGTCTTCTGCAGCTGACAAGCCCTGCCACCCACAGGTACACACACACAGTCAACACAGTCCTGCCCCGTGTGCACGCCCCAACCTCTCGAAGCGGACCCAGTCTCTCCACGGCGGGAGCCCCACACACTCCACCACTGCCCCACACTCTCCACCCACTCCTTGTGCACACCCTGCCCCACTGAAATCGGCTCAGTTGCCAGGCTGCAGAGAATCCAGTCACCAATCTAGGCAGGCCCACAAGTTGCCTGAGGGCTTGTTGTTGGGTGGGGCCAGTCTCTAGGGTGGGCTGCCTGCCCTGGCTGAGCTGGATTAAATCGGTGCTCTAGCGGGTGGGGCAGACCCTGGGCTAGCAGGCCTCAGGGAGAACTCCAATGGTGTCTGTGTCAGCACACCCATACCAGGCCACAACAATGGCCGCCACCACTGTCCCAGTCCCTGGAGAGGTCTCACCTCTCACCGAGATGCACTCAGGGCCTATTTGGTGAGTCTCTTTTCACCAAAGCACTGTGCACCTTTCTCTCTGGTGATCTTAGGTTGCTTTCTGAAATGGGTGCGTTTGCGTGCGGGCCCTTTAAGAGCCGGTTTTAATGTCTTTGTGAACCAGGTTTTCTGGGGGTACTCCCCAATGTTTTAGTAGCAGGCAAAGTCAGATATTATGCCGCTGGTCTCGATTGTGCTGGGTCCACAAAATGCCCACAGCGGGGGCGCTCCCCGGCTCAGGGCCCTGCTCCTCCAGGGAGGCTGCGTACCTGTGAGCTGCTCCCGGCGGCCGTGAAGCCGTCGGCTTGTGAAGGCGGCGTTTTTCCTCTCCAGAAGGGAGTTTCTGCCTCTTCCACCTCAGTTAGGATTGTCCGTTGTTGCAGGAGTTCCTCTTATCCAGTTTTCAGTTCTGTCTCAGGGGTAATTTTTCCATGAGTGGTTGTAAATTGGCTGTGTCTGCAGGAGGAGGTGAGTTCAGAGTCTGCCTACGCCGCCATCTTGACTCCTCTCCTCAAAGATTTCTTAGATATAACACCAAAAGCACACCCATGAAAGAATAAATTTATAAAGTTGACTTCATCAAAATCTGAAACTTCTGCTCATCGAAGGGCACTGTTTAAGAAATGTAAAGGCAAGACATTGGGAGAAAATAATTGAAAATCTTGTATCTTATAAAGGACTTGTATATGGAATATAGAGAACTCTTACAGCTCAATAATAAAAAGACAAGTAACCCAATTAAGAAAAGAAGACAAAATATTTGAACAAACACTTTACCGAAGAAGATATATGGATGGCAAATAAGCACATGAAAAAGATGCTCAATGTCATTAGTCATTAATGAACTGCAAATTAAAACCACAGTGAGATACCACTGCATACCTAATAGAATGACTCAAATTAAAAAGACTGATTACATCAAATGTTGGCTAGGATGTGAAAGAAATGGAACACTTGTACACTGCTGGTGGGAAAGTAAAATGGTCCAAGCAATTTGGAAAACAATTTGGCAATTTCTTTTTAAAAAATTTTTTAATTGAGGTATAATTTACATACCACATTATATTAGTTTCAGATGTACAACATAATGATTCAATATTTGTATATATCATGAAATAATCACCACAATAAGTACAGTTAACATCTGTCACCATACATGGTTACAGATTTTTTTTCTTATGATGAGAAATTTTGTCTTAATATACACCTACTATACGATCCAGCCATACCTACTTCTAGGTATTTATCCAAGGGATGTGAAAGCATATGTCCACTCAAAGACTTGTACGTGGATATTTATAGCAACTTTATTTGTAATAGCCAAAATCTGAAAGCAACTCAAATGTGCATTCACAGGTGAATGGATAGACAAATTCTGGTACATTCGTACAATGTAATAGTATTCAGCAATAAAAAGGAATGAACTTTTGTGTCATTCAACAACACAGATGAATCTCAAAATAATTATCCTGAATGAAAAAAGCCAGATAAAATGACTATATACTGTATGATTCCATTTATATATAAATTCTAGAAAATGAAAACTCATCTATAGTGACATAAAGTATGTCAGAGGTTTTTGAGCCATGGGGGTGGGGGAGGGAGGGGACTAAAAATGGCCACCAGGAAACTCTTGGGGGTGATGGATATGTTCGCTATTTTGATTGTGGTGATGGTTTCATGGGTATATACATGTGGCAATAATTATCAAATGATACACTTTTAAGATATACAGTTTATTTTATGTCAATTAGACCTCAATAAAGTTGTTTTAAAAGTATTTTAAAAAGTTACAACTGAAGATGAATAAGTTCTGGAAATCTAATACACAGCATAATGATTATAGTCAACAACACTGTATTAGAGACTTCAGAGTTGCTAAGAGGCTAAATCTTAAATGTTCTCGCCAGAACAAGAAATAGTAGTTATGTGTAGTGATGCAGTGTTAGCTAATATTAAGGTGGAAATCATATTGCAATATATAAATGTATTAAACCAACACGTTGAACACCTTAATCTTACAAAATGTTATATGTCAATTATATCTCAATAGAGAATAAAACAAAATTAATCAAAAAAAAGAAGACTAAGGACATTGAGAATTCTGGAGAGAATTAAGGGTGATTGTAGGATACAATAGTATTGTAATCTCCAGGGAGGGGCATGTGTGAGTTCTGAAAACAAAACATTTTGTGGCATTGCCATGATTTGTTTGCAGTTACAATGTCTAATTTGTTTTTAAATTTCAAATAGCACTAAGGAGGATATGATATTTTTATATGGATCAAAAGAGAGGCATAGCTTTTAAAATGTTACAAAATTAATATATTTTATTTTCAAAAACCTTTTCAGTATCTCTTTTTTTATTTTTTTAGGTACATATGCATGGGGTTTTTAAAAGCCAAACAGTAGAGTAAGGTAAAAATGAAAAGATAAGACTCCCTCTTTCTTCCTCCCACCCTAATCTTGTCCCTAAGTACTGCCATCATTAATAGTTTCTTGCGAATTCGTCCCCAAATTTTCTACAATATACAAACAGGGAGAGCGAATTTTTTTTATTTTTGTTTTGTTAAGACACCAATGGGATCACACTAAATGTAGAGTCCAAAACAAATGGATCTCCCTTATTCTTTCTTTTTTTTTGCTTGAGGAAGACTAGCCCTGAGCTAACATCTGTGCCAATCCTCCTCTATTTTGTATTTGGGTCACTGTCGCAGCATGGCTGACGACTGAGGTGTAGGTCAGCACCTGGGATCCGAACCTGTGAACTCCAGCTGCCGAAACTGAGCATGCCAAACATAACCAGTATGCCATGGGGCCAGCCTATCCCTTATGCATTTTAACAGCTGCATGTTATTCCATTGCCTAATGGGCCTTAATTTATTTAACTAGTCACTCATTCGTGGATATTTACGCTCTTTCTAGCTGTTTTCTATTTCAATATTGCAATAAACATTCTTAAACAATGTTTGCTGTACTCGTGGGCATATATTTGTAGGAGAAATTTACAAAACTTGGATAGCAGTGTGGTATAGAGTGATAAAATGCATGGACGTAGGCCCGAAAGAGGTTGCAAGGATTTGCATCCCACTATTACTGCTTGGAGAGTGCCTGTCGGTTTCCCCACACCCTTGCCAACATGGGAAAATGAATAATGCTGTTTTAACATGCATTCTTTAACTGTGAGTGAGGTTGAGCATTTTCTTATGTTTTACTAGATATTTGTACATCTTTAAAGAAATACTCTGCTAAAGTGAGTTGAAAATGAATGGATATGTATGCCACATTAGGGGAACACAGCTATTATAGCAAATGAAATATACTTCCATGTTATTCCACTTTAAAAAAATAAAACTTTTCTATTGCTAATATAAGTGTTAAATGTATAAAGACAAGAACAATAGCAATACAGTTTTCTGGCATTTAAGAAATAGACCAATGATCTGTAATGTGCCATGAGCAGTAAAACATATGGTGGGAATTAAGATTTTCAGAGGGATAGAAAGGATGGCTTGTTTCTTTCACTGGCTAAAAGGTTATGACCCATCATGCACCACGTGACCCGTCAGGACCTACTGACCCACCAATTATCCTGTGGAAAATGGAACTCACTAACTCTTCCTAACTTTCGCCCAAATCAGCAGCTCCTGCTGTGTTCCCCATCTCTGTTAAAGGCATCACGTCTACCCAGTCAGCCAAGCTAGAAATCCGGGGGGCGTCACCATTTCTTTCTCTGCCCCATGCAGCTGCTCCCCGCCCTCACCTCTTTCACTGGGTCTTTGTGAGGATGAAACAAGGTACCACGTCTAGAAGTGCCCAGCACAATGTCAGGCAGGCAGCGGTCAGGAAAAGGGATTTCATTCTTTCCCCTTGTGTAGTTTTTGCTTTATCCACCAGCTCCATCCCCAACAACAATAACAAAACCCCCCAAAAAACAACAACAACAAATTGTTAAAGCAATGCCCTCTTATCAGTGATCTCCAGCTTTCTACATTGTCTACCTAAGGCTTCTGTCCTACTTGTTAAACTGTATACCTGGAGGAATTGGTGTATAGGACACTCACCTTTCACTAGGCAGGAATAATGGAGCTGTCCATGTGGAACATATTAATTGAAAAATACCCTAATCTTTCTACTTTATAAATAGAAAGGATTCTAATAATTTCTTCTCTTCTTACAGATTGGTATTGTTATTTTAAACTTTGGTTTGCAAGGAAAATTAGATGGAATGCTCTCAGAAAGATTTTGGTGGGTAGGTCATATGAAAGCAAAGGCAGAATGTGTAAATGGTGGTGGGAAGGGAAATAAAAATCGACAGGCACCACCTCCTGACCTAGTTGTAGGTTATCAGTATCTCCTCCATCACAAAGCATATTTCTGGCCCATGTATTCCACCGCCTTCTGTTGGTGGGTGCTCAGAGACTACAAATTCACTTTAATATGTCTATTATCCTCAGCAAAACATAATTAAGAACATAAATGGACCGCTTCTAAAAATAATATTGTGCGTTTCAAAACAAAATATTATGAGGTTTGGATTATCTGCTGTTTCAGATTATCTCTGCCACTGCTCTAGAGGGTCGAATTTCCTCTGCAGCTTCTAGCCCTTGAAAACATGTGTTTAGTTATAAACATAGGTCCCTCTGGGGAATCTCCAAATGGGAATGTTTCTCTCATTTGTGAGTGAGAAATGCATGTATTTCCTTGGACACAAAAGAGAGCATTAATGCTTGCCAATTTGCAGATAATTCAAAATGTGTTCTAACTCCAAACTTTTACAAGTCAGCAAAATTTTTCTAGCATCTATTTGGCAATGAGCATGAGTCAACTCAAAAAGTTCAGTTCTTAACTACTGGTCTGAGCCATATTTTAAAGTCTTAAAAAATTAAAAGTATTTTTTAAATTGGAAAAGCAACTAATGCTTCTCTATACCCCGTTCTCCTATAACACCCAGCCCCTTCTCCAGGGACGACCACAGTTAGCAATTTCTTGAGAATACTTTTAGAAATAATCTATACAAATAAATGTACTTATGGGGCCAGCTCGGTGGCACAGCGGTTAAGTGCGTGTGCTCCACCTCGGTGGCCCAGGGTTCGAAGGTTCCATCCCGGACGTGCACCGACCCACCACTTGTCAAGCCAAGCTGTGGCGGCGTCCCACATAAAGTAGAGGAAGATGGGCACAGATGTTAGCCCAGGGTCAATCTTCCTCAGCAAAAAAGAGGAGGATTGGCATCAGATGTTAGCTCAGGACTGATCTTCCTCACACACACACACAAAAATGTACTTATGTGTATATCCTCTCTTTTTTATATAAATGGGAGCATATTATTCATATACATTATTTTTCATTTGCTATATCTTAGAGATTGTTCCATATCAGGAGATAGAGTGATCTGTCATCTATCTATCTATCTATCTATCTATCTATCTATCTATCTATCTATCTATCACCTATCTATCTAATCTTTATTTTTAACAATATAATAGTATTCCATTGTGTGACTATACCTTAATTTATTTAACCAATCCTTATTCTGGATATATAGGTTGTTTCTAGATTTCTTTTCTATTATAAGAAATACTGCCATAAAACATTACACCTCCTCCCTTTAAAAGGGAAAATGTAAAAGATATACGAAAGGAGAGAAAACAGCACAATGATCTGCTACGTACAGAACGCCCAACTTAACAATAACCAACCAACTCATGGGCCAAGTTGTTTCACCTATACTCCTCGACTCCTCCCACCAGATTATTTTGAGACAAATTTCTTCCATAAATATTTTACTATATATCTATAAAGATAAAGGACTTCTTAAAAAATAACTGCATACCATTACCTTACCTAAAAAATTAACAATAATTTCTTGGTATCAACAACATGCTGTCAGTGTTCAAATTTCCCCTATGGACAATCGTTTCCAGCTAATTTGTTAAAATCAGAATTCAAACAAGGTCCACACATTGCATCTGATTGACATGCCTCTTAAGTCTCTTTTAATTTATAAATTCCCCCTCCCTTTTTCTCCTTGCAATTTACTGTTGGCAAAACTGATTGCATTGCATGGTGTTAACATGTTCTCCTCTCTTCCTTGTATTTCTTGCAAACTGCTGGTTTGATCAGGAGACACTGTCAGATTTGGGTTTAATGCTTAGGCAAGAACACTTCCTAAATGGTGTTGTGTACTTCCCTCGGAAGACCATAAGCGTTCTAGTATATGGGTGGGAGTGTGACTGCAGGAGAAATTCCTCTAAGTCAAATTGCTTGTTCCATTTTTTATTTTGATAGCTATTACCAAATTACCAAATTGCCTTCCACAGAAATTGTACTAACTTACATTCCCACCTGAAATAAATAAGAATCTGTTTCCCCACATCGACACTGCCTTATCAAGCTCTTTTTAGTCTTTGTCAAACTGATATGTGAAAAATGTCATCTTGTCAAGTGTTAATACAATCTAGATTTAAGTAGAACTGGAGTTCACATTGCTGCAGCCCAATTTCTTTCTTCATTAGCTCACAGGAGTACAATATTGTAGGTCAATGTATCTATAACCATGGTAACATTACAAGTGATCTATATAAGCCAAAATGAATTGGCATGGGTAAAATATTTGTTAAAACTTAGTGTAAAGCCTTGTGTGCAATGCTACTGCCTTTGGTTTGTCAGTGCAGACGTGGCGTGAAGAAGTCTTGCATGTATATTTAGAAATTTGATATAATTCCCCATGTCTATAGCATCAGCTCTGTGCCAAGTATGTGGAGGGATCTGGTGATGACTAAGACCAAGATCTTTGTGCCAAGGAGCTTACAGTCCAGTAAGGGAGGTGAGACACTTAATTATAACGCAGTTAAAATTCAGAGGAAGGAGAGGTCACTTCAGCTGGAGGGCTCCAGAGGAGGTGGCATTTCGAATGAGCCTTGAAGGATGGCTAAGTCTCAGAAAGGCAGAGATGGAGATAGCATTCCAAATGGCAAGAAGGACATGAGCAAAGGCTGGAGATGAAGAAAGCACAGTTGTCTGTAGAGTAAATAAAGGACTGTGGGGAATTGGAGGGACCACAAACTTGGGAAGTATAGAAAGTCAAGCTAATTAACATAGTTATTTATGAGACACATTTTGAACGATTAAAGGGAAACAATTGTTACTGTAAAAAGTAAAAGGCCAAATAGGTGATTAAGAAAAATAGTATCACTCGGATCTTTTGAACAGTAGTCACTTTACAACATGTTACCATTATATCTTCTCTTAATCGTCAATGATAATTTTATGTGCATTTAATGTATGCCAACCAAACACAGTTCCTATAGTGTTCTCCATAGCCTGGTTAGGAATAAAATAGAGGAAGCCACATTTCTTCCTTGCTTAATCAAAGCTAGATGGCACTGAAGCACTGAGGGGTTTTGTTTGTTTGTTTGTTTTTAATTATAGTTTAGAGTAACAAACAACACTTGAGGTAAATTTTCAGAATTCTTGATAATCACACCAAATTACCAGCCTCAGTGAATTTCTCCACACTGTGACTGGGGAGAAGAGATACCATTCATCTTCTAGAAAGCTGGGATTCTTTGGACGGCAAGCTACAATAATAATCAAAGTTTTCTGCTGCCAGACATGAAGTTTATGTCAAAGGATAAGTACACTTTGAAGCAGTGCTGTCCAATAGAACTTTCTGCAATGATGGAAAAGTTCTATATCTTCTCTGTCCAATACACAAGCCACTAGCTACATGTGGCTATTGAGTCCTTGAAATGTAGCTTGTGAGATGGAGGATCTGCATTTTGCATATTATTTAATTTTCATTAATTAAACTCTAAATATAAAATAGCCACCTGTGGCTATTGACTGGTTGTCAGCTTTTTAACTAAAAATGGTTCCTCACTTTTCCCTGAAAGATTGAATTATTGATGAAAATAACATATACTAATCCAACATGAACAAACAAAGCATTTTTATGTTTATGCTATAATGAGCGCAAGATGCAGTCTGGAGCAACAGAACTTTTCACGCCCTGAGAATTCCACTTATAGTCAGAGGTGACGGTAATTTACTTCTTCATACAAAATTTATTGGGTCCTATTCTTTTAACAAAGGGAGGCATGCTTCGGTTGTACGACACACTTTAGAGTACAGATAGCAAAAGATTAAAACTCTTAAGTGGCAGTCGTCAAAGTACGATTTAAATTGTACTGCTGCTAAATTCTTTGACTTTAAGTGAGTTAGATTTTCTTTTTCTCCAAATGTCTTGATGGCTAACCCCTCTGGATACTTCATGCAGTGGAAATATGCCTGAAGTTACCAACCAAGAGCCCCTTTTGCAGACTTTTTAAAATGGAATTTCAAATTCATTAGAACAAAAGGATGCACTTTTCTCGACCTTGGGAGCTTGTGACCATTGGGAGATGAAAAGAGTAGTGACACTAAGGAAAACTATTGTCCAGAAAAATAAGCCTCTCCAAGGGGCAGCAAGAATCCACAATAAAATCCCTGTTTCCAAGAAAATCCAGGCATTTCCATCAAAAAAGCCTGGAAAGATAAATAGAATGTCCTTAAAAGCCACAGGTTTTTAATAATACAAAATGTCTAAGTCCAGGGTAAACAAAGAGCTAAGAAAAACTAACATCTACTAACTCAAGTTTCTCAAGACCCAGGTCATGACCTAGAGCCTGATCACAAGGTATTTTCAAAAGAGCTGCTTTTCCTGCGCCTGCAATGAGTTTATTTTGTGAAACTTATTTGGCTACACAACTCTACAACTGTGCAGAAATTTTTAAAGCCAGGTGAATTACAATGACTCTTTCAGTTCACAACAATGAGAAATGGGATTTGGGGGCTCATTTAAAAATCGATGTCAGTACCTTCCATATAACAACCAAAATGAACCGGGCTGATTTGTCAAATCAGAAATTAACACTTATTTTCATCTTATCATCATCCTGATACATTAGTTTCTTTCTCACCTGATTTCCCAAAAGTAATTAGTACAGCTTTTCAAAATGTGATGAATTCTTATCTTCGATGCTTTCTGAATGAGCTATGTAGGTTCAGTTCTTTCTGATTTCAACCCTCTAGGAGGCAGAAGTCAACAGATCTCTCTTCCCTTTGTTGCACAAGCTATTTAAACTTGCTGCTATACCACATCCTTTCTCTGACCGGCTGACTTCCAGGAACTAACCTGTGGTTTTGAAAACAGAGTATTTTCCATAGCAGGCATATTAGATATTATTGACATTATTCATGTATTCTGAAGGTGTGCCCCAGGGCTTTTACAATGGGTTACTTAAAAAAAAAAAATGAAAGAGCAATAAACAAAAAACAGGAGTTTTGCTCAACCACCTAAATGTTAATTCATTTGTTTTCATACTTAGCATTTTGCTCACTGAGGTAGGCTGTGAAAATGTTGAAAGCAAGAACGAAACTAATTTCTCATGGTCCCTAAAGTGATTTTTGCGTGGTTTTATAAATAATTCAAGAATATGTCATTTTTCTTTTTAAAGTTCTGTTAACAGCTCCTGAGAATTAAGCTGTCACTACTGAGTCACTATTTTACACCGGGACTAGCTTTGGAAGCTTTTCAGTCTTTGTCCAACAATGGGTGAGAGCATCCTCTTTTGTACTCGAGGATTTATTTAATGTAAACTACTTTGATTTTTTAATGATTTAGAGTAAATTATGTAGGCAGGCAAAAAAAATCATTAAAGAACAGGCTCTCATCATGCTTATTAGAAGAACAGTTTTCTGAGCACTTTTAAAAAGTCAGGTTGAGGTTGTATGTCAGGGCTCAAGTTTCACAGCCATCTCCACTTTGAAACATAATATATAAAAGCCGTGGTTTTTTATAAGAAATCAAGTGTGTTTTGTGCTTAAGTGGGAAAGATTTCAACATTTAAACTACGGTCAAGCTCTCTACTTTGAAATAGAAGGATCCGAGGAAAGAGCGATGGCTAGTTTGCTGCTGAAAGAAAGAATCTTTGTGAGATGTTACTGCTGTCCCTTTGGCTGAGATGGCCACCAGCACTAATCGTGAAGGTCAAGCCAGTAACAACGCTTTCTGAGTAGTGCATTTTAACAACATTAAAAATAAATAAATCTATAACATGAAAGGGCTAAACCCAACTTCTTCATACTGATAATTGTATAAAGTCAATTTTGTTAATTAATTACACATTTATTAATGGCTTAGAATTAGGGCGCCAGGGAATTTAAATGAGTGTATGATAGTGTCTTAATCCTTAAAGAACTTAATACGTTGTTGGCCTGGTGGAACATTTAGAAAACAATGTAAATGCTTAAGTAAAGACGTGAACAAGGTAAGGCAAGAGGAATCCACTTTAACTCTGTGTTCTCCAATTTTAAATTTTGAAAAAACATAAATGCTCTTTTTGCAAATGCTGACTCAGTAAAAAACGATATTTTAGCAGGGAAGATAAACATTTGATAAAGTGGATGTTAGTGAGAACAGACTTGCTACGCTATCGCATCTCCTACATTTCAAGTAGGAAGCGCTGTGCATCAGAGGTATTTAGTAGATATTAAGTGACTTGTAGGCAGATTATCTGGGTTCTAGTTCAGCTGTGTAACTTTGAGCAAGTCTCTTTAACTGCTGCGCTGCGCTTTCTTGATGAGATGGTCTTTAAGAGCCCTTCCGGCTCTACAATTCTATGGTTTTTATGAACACTCTCTATAGCTTGTGTTTGATCTTGCTCTCATTCGTGTGTGTGTGTGTACAGACCCACAGAGATAGACACAGACCTTATATATGTACTATGTACTAGTTGCTATGGGCAACCACCACAGAAAAGGAAAGCAATTGTGTCCAAATTCCTCACAGCTCTGGAGGGTCCGGGAGGAGCTGAGATGGAGCTGTACCTCTGTCACTGATTCAAATGAAGTGCTACCTAGCTAGTTGTCTGCAGGCCTGGTTTTAGAGCATGGCCGGGGTGGACAGGTGGTTAAGCGTGCGGGGCTGGAATCATGGCCCCTCCACTTAATAGTCGTGTGGCTTTTGGCAGTTCAATAACTTTAGTTTCCTCTGTTGTAAAGTGGGGATATGGTAAACAGATTAGCTCACGTGGTTGCTGTGAGGATTTTATGGCTTAATATATATAAAGCTGAAGCACATAGAAGCGTGCCTGGCACATAATACATATTCAATAAACGTTAGCTGTTATTACGAGATGAATATGGAGTGAACTCTTTATTAACAGAGATGGCTTGATGACCTGGAAACATTGGCAAAGCAATATTAACAGCTAACAGCCACACTGTGGGTGATGAATAAGAAAGAGGGAGACAGAGTAGCTGGTGCTGTTAATGGAGTGGTCGGTGCCAGAAGGCAGCCAAAATCCCCTAAGCCTGTGCTGTCCAGTGTGGTCGCCACTAGCCACATGTGCTGCTGAACACTTGACATGTGTTTAATCTGAGATGAGATGTGCTCTCAGTATAAAATACACACCGGATTTGAAAGACTTAATACCAAAAAAAGGTAAAATGTTTCATTAATAATTTTTATACTGATTACATGTTCAAATGAGTATATTTTGGATACATTGGGTTAAATAAAATATGCTACTGAACTTACTTTCACCTGTTTCTTTTTACTTTTTTAATGAGGCTACAAGAAAATTGAAAATTACATGCGTAGCTGGTATTATCTTTCTATTGGACGGCGCTGCTCAAAAATGTGAAAGGAGCCAGCTATCTCTGTCCTCAAACTCTTTCCCCAATGGTCTCTCACTAGAGGCTAAACCCCATGTGACTCTGTCCCAAAATGTTCTGTTTCCCTCCCTCTCAGAAGCTCTGAGGGAAGTCACATTCTATCACTGATACCAGCACTGAGATTTTACTCTGATTTACTAACCCAAATGCTCCCATCCTGACTTTGCTGTGTCTCCTTTGTGGTGAGAATAAAGATTCCTGAAATGGTGCTGAGTGACAGGCTGGCCTGGCTTTGAGCACAGGCTCCATCATGTCAAATTACTTATCCTCTCAGAACCTCACTTCATCGTTTAGAACAGAAGGGTTAGACGAATAATGACCTATCTGATAGGGTCATGGTGTGAGATATTTCTATAAAGTATTTAGAACAGCGCCTGGCACATAGGAAGCCCTCCATCAATACAGACTATGAATCCCATCTTTCCTGGTATGTTTTTCGGGGCAAGGGGTCTGAATTATTAAATCTGTTTTGAGTTTAGGTGAAAAATCTACCCAGGCTATTCTGCTGATGAATGATAAAGTGACAGAATCACCAAAGATTTAGCATTTCAGGTACTGGTCTCCCTCGTCTAAGGGAACTGATGGAGTAGAGAGAGCAGCTAAAATCAGTTTTTAGGGGCCAGGTGGAATGAGGAGCAGTCTTCGTGAATGTGAAGCAGATGAAGGGACAGAGATTGCACGGAATTGTGGCATTTTTAAGTCTTGTTTTCTGCTAGTGGAAATAAGGATAACCTCAACCATCTACCTCATAGGTAGATTAGATAGATAGATAGATAGATAGATAGATAGATAGATAGATAGATAGATAGATGTGCTTTGAAAATTATCCATCTCTGAAACAGAGGTCACAGATTATTATTCTCTTTCTAAATACCCAAGTACACAACTTAAACAAAATGGAACTCAAGGGCCATGGTAGTTCAGAGAAGGCAGAAATCACCATGTGCTGGATTTAACAAGGAAGGCTTCCTGAAGGAGGTGTAACTTGAAATGGCCCTTAAATAATGGCAGGAGATAGAACTAGAGACCATTGATCGGCTCAAATCTCTGCCAATCACATGTCCATGTCATGAGGTAAAGTATGAATCCGCTTCGGACACAATCATAGACAAAGGGGTTCCCAGAATCTTTCTGCTGATTTACATGAACGCAAACCCTTATTTAGAGCTTAAAAGATGAGGTAAAATGCAACCTGAGCTGCAGGTTCCAGTGCTCACTTTTGTGGAATATTTTTCTATATGGTAGGTCTATGTGGAATAATTCCACGTTAATCCCTGATTTACTGCACTCTCTGTGACCAAATGTTTTGTGTTAACATTTATATCCACAAAAGAGGAACATTTTTGGCAGATTATTGAATACTTGAAAGTGATAAGCACCTTAACTTTATGAGAAATGGTAATTTAATCATTAAAGAAAATACATGGAAATAAAGAAAAAAGTTCACGACAGAGATAAAAAGCCAAAATCTCCATTAATTCTCCACACACCATCTCA
Source organism: Ceratotherium simum simum (assembly GCF_057802395.1). NCBI lineage: Eukaryota > Metazoa > Chordata > Mammalia > Perissodactyla > Rhinocerotidae > Ceratotherium > Ceratotherium simum. The sequence continues at coordinate 17,997,815 of NC_141940.1, forward strand.
GCTCTCTCTCCAGAGGTAACTAATTCATTATTACTATTATTGCAGTTAAAAGGAAGACCAGGAAGAAAGGAGGGGTGAGGGGGAGGAAGAACAAAAAGGAGGGGGGAATTAGATAAAGAGCAAAGATTTATGGAGTGGGAAGAGACCTCAGAGGTAATCTAGTAAGTGATTTGCTTAAATGTCATTCAGCTAGTTAGTGACAGAGCGCAGACTCAAGCTGAGATCTGATTCTCACTCAATGTTCCTTTCCACACTACACATGGTTTTTGGGAGAGGGAGGTTAGAGCAGTCAGTGGGAAGGGAAAGGCCCAAATTCCCAGACTCGGTCTTCTTAGATCCCAACCGTCCCCCTCTTTGAGATGCAAAACCCCCTCTCTAACACTTTGAACTGGCTTCCCTTAATCTTCCCCTACCCCTTTCTCTTCCAAACCACCAAAAGGAACTTCTCTGTGAGCTGTCTAAATCTTTACAGAGAAACTCTCTCGAGTTATCTTTATTTACTAGGGTAACATTGCTTGATCTCTCAGTTATATATTTTTAGACTGAGTTAAAGAATTGCTCATGTTATCTAGTACTTTACATACGGGTTTTGGTCGCTAGCAAACACTTAGTGTTGAAACAGAATTTACAAAGTGGAAAAGAGCTGGCATTTCTGATATCTCCCAATACAAATATTCAACCTAGTCACTAGACCAACAATGGAAGTGTCAACACAGTCTGAAAGGGGTCTCATAAAACTACAAAGTTGAAGTTGTCTCCACCATCACAGAGTTTACAATCTAGTTGAGCGGATGGACAAAGCTCAATTATCCATAATGGCCTCAGCAAAGACGTGCTAATACCTCATCTCATTAGCATGTTAGCATATGCTATAAAATATGATAATTTTAAACTCAGATGAACGCTTTTTATTCTTTTTCTCTATAAAAGGCTGGGGTGGGGATCCAATTCATGACATTCCTATACTACAATGGGGACACTGTTTCCACATTGCTCATTCCAAAAGGCATTTCTGAAAGCTAGAGATAGATGCCTTTTAGAAAGTAGACCACATTTTCTGGCACAATACTTAATTTATTCTCCTTTGATGACACGCCTGGTGGAATGAAGGAAATTGAGGGGGGCATTCCATAAAACCTGATGAAGCAGAATTATAACACAGATGGTATAACAGTTTATACAATATTAACAGCTCTTTTAATGTCAAGCTAGTACATATAAAGGCATCAGAGAATGAGCTGTTTCTCCTTTTTAACCACATAGTTGAAGAAAAATCTAAGAAGCGATAACGTGTGGAAAATTTCAGTTTGCAGGTTATGAATTTGAATAAAAATTGAATTTTGATGGTCAAAATGTTCATGATTTGGGATCCTAATCTGGAGTGGGGGGTGTGACGGGTGGGAAATAAAGCATGTAACCATTTCCCTGTGCAACAGCCAGGTTTCTTGGAACACTTGAGTAGGAGGATGGTAGTTTATGTGTCTTTTGAGCTGGTATAATCAGATTGTAGTGAAAGTGGGAGGATGACTAAATTGTTACAGTTTTGATAGCACAAATCTCCCCAAACTCTCTTTCAGCGCCTTGCTTGCACCTCTGGCGCCCCAAATGTTGGCAGTAAGAAGTCAGGATCTTGGCAAGGAGTCTGAGAAATAGGCATAGGGCATCAGCAGGAAGGAGAAAAGGAGAAAGAACATTGAGCACCCTGAAGTGTCCCTCACTGTGATCACTCTGTTGCCTTTCACACATTATCTCATTTAATCTTCACCATGGCCCTACGGGAAAATCGAGCTTGAAAATAAGTCAAGGACGCTCTAAGTTTCTTTCCAAATTGACTAGAATGGTGATTTTCTCTCTTCTGGCTCTGCAACAATTAGTGGAGTCATCTTAGGCACATTATTTCGGGGGCCCTCAGTTTCCTCATCTATACAATTAAGTGATTAGGTTAGATGGCCACTAAAGGACCTTGCCCACTTAAAATATTGGCTCAAATTCTCCTTTAAAAGATACCTGGCTATGTCATTTATAGGTTTAATGCTGTTATGGACAGTATTTCATCATAAACGTAGTGCTGACAGAACATAAGAACTTGACCAGGAGTCAGGCAAAATGAAAGGCAAATTGGAATTTGGGATTTTTTTTCACATATTGTGCTGATCTGTCAAATACTGGGGTTAATTTCTGTAGCTGCAAATATGTGATAGTGTTAAAAGCCAGCAAAATTAATTTTAGATTTAATTTGCTAAGAGCTTTAGATCTTAAATATCAAGACTTTTGTGTAAACTTGGTAACATTGTTACTGGAATTTAAGAAAGATGCAGTAGGCATGCAGGGATTAATCAAGTATACAGATTAGTTTAAGAATGGTGGGTTTGAATTGTAAATGAAATAGTTGAAATTGCAGAAAACCAAGGAACTGTAGACCAAAACAAGGCTAAATAGGACACTTTGTTTAGGAACCAAAATATAAAATGAATTCTCTTAACTTTTATATTTAAATTTCTGACACAGAAGTAGAAATCAAGTAAATGTATGACTTTTTCCCTCCAGCGGATTTTAAAGATGTTATAAACTACTTTTTAAAGAAGAGTCTTTTGAAGCTTAACGAAGAGAGGTAATTAGTTGAGTGGGACTAATACAGCAAATAAAAATTGTTCTTGCTTTTGTTAGGTGATTAACCAAACTGATGGGGTGTATTCAATTTCTACTTTGTTGATTATCCTTAGACACATTTAAGTTTTGAAAATAATTTGGGTTGAGGAATAAATATAAGGCTATAACTACATCTAGTAACTAGTAAAAGATATAACATCCAGATAGACTAATAAATAATACAATGTCGGAAGAATAAGTATATTTCTGACAACTGAAAAAACATGATTAAAATACGCAAAGGAAGAAAACAAATTTTATTTCAGATCAAATTAAGGAAAGCCTCAAATAGTATAATTTGAGGTCTGAAGGCTGCTCACGTTTGCAAGGTGCATATCTTACTCCAAAGAAGCTACATACTATTGTTCCTCAAGATCTAGTGCTTTCCATGCTTTTGTTTAAACGGTCCTTAAGGCAAAATTGCAAATGAAATAAATATGAAAGGATTTACAGATTAGCCAAGTACTACATTCTAAACATATAATTTAACCCTAGATATTCACTAGGATTATTTGTCTTGCTGTTTCTCCAAAATCAACAAGCAGACTCTATATTTAAAATGGCTTTGTTTATTAGCCTTGATATCCTCCAAGGAAATACTGAACTTTGGTCTAGTTAATTAATTATGAAAAATCTAAAAAGGTTTAACATGCTGTAGTATAGTATTTTTTTGTCATACATACCAACATATCATATTTGCTTCTTTAACCTTGAGTTCTTGGATACTTAAAACACATCCTATAATAATGTTGTTTAGTTCAGCAAGTTTATCATTTTGATATCTAAACATTTTCACAAATATGCAACCCATGCTTGAATCATAACTTCCACGTTTTCTTCTTGCTTAATCTTCTAGCACAGCAACTGTTTTAATTCTTAAAGATGTTTTAATAAGTAGCAACTATAGAAATGGGATCACTAACAGCTCTAAAGGAGCCGTTTATCTTAGTGATGTGAATCATTTTTTAAATTTAGGGGGTAAAGTTTCAAATAGTTAAATTCATTACGACTTGAAAAAGTGTGGGATGATACGGACAGATCACTCTTTTCTGAAAGAATAAAAATACACAGAACTCCAAGTAGAGTTAAAATGATATAATTTTAAAAAATAAAACTCTGTCCTTCCATGTTTGATTTTTCAATCATTAGTCTTCCTGTTGATTTAGACATCTTTTCAAAAATTTCAAAAGTAAGCTAGATTACATTTGTTTTGAGAAAATAAAATCTCTCATTTTCAAAGTAGATGTCCTCTGTAGGCTGTATCTGTTGAAAGATTCCCTTTTACAGTGAGTGTTAGCCCTGTTATTTAGGTTGTTCCAAGCTTTCATTGCAGCCCTTTCAGGCATCTGGATAATTCAACACATTTCACTGTGCCTTCCTCCTCAGCATGAAAAAGGCCAGACAATAGTTCTACTTCCTTCAGCAATCACAAGTCAGGAGACAGTTAAAGAGAATCTCTAAGCTTAGCAGAGAACTACCAAGCTGAGGATAAACGTTATCTTTGAGGAGGAAAAAAAGGAGAGAGAGAGAGAAGCTCTAAAAAATACCATTGTGTTCTCTTTCCACATAGGTGGCAGAATATTATCATGCTTTATTTCAATTATAGCAGAGAGAATACTAAATGACTTAAATTTTTCTAACTTTAAATGAATATTTGTGATCTAGAGATTTTACTTCTTAATCATGACTTTTCCAAATAACACACTCACTAGTGTAAAATTCTTATATAATTGGATCATCTTTAACACCATGATTTGCTTGCTTTGGAAGAAAATATGGTGATAAGTTTTTGGAGATTGTGTTTTGAATATAAAACTTTATCTTTCATCATGTTCCGTACCATGACTATTTTCACTTAGAAAATTTATAATGGTGCAAAGACGGACAAATTTAATCAGAAAAGTGATTGGAAAAAAGCGATGTGTGTAAAACATTTCTGTTTTATTGTTTTTTCTTTGATTATAGTATTACAGTCTGCTAGCAATTTTATGGTTTGTAATACCAGAAGTTCCACTTCTAAGGTCACATAAACAGGAAAATCAAAGTGTTTCAAACAGAGTGTAAAAATACCTTTAACACTGTTTAATCTTAATAGTGAATCACTTTAATGTCTACTGAGTCTATTCTCAAGGTAGGAGAATTAATTTGAGAAACAATTTTTCTACTGATGGAAGGAAGGTTATTTTTATATCTTTTCAATATTTGCAAAAGTTTTTGACTGAAAATATTTGACCTGTAAAAAATACAGTTGTTAGTGCCAGGAAACTGTGTTTTAACATACTGCTGAGAGAAGCAAAGATCCACAGTATAATGCAATTTTAAAGCATCTCATATGCACAAAATTAGTTCCATGTTGTAAGAGCTAGTACCAACATACTTCAGCCGAGTTACGCAAGACGTAATTTCATTCTATTGTAATTTAATTATTCTTGCCATTCAAAACAAGATTAACTCATTAATAAAGATAAGAAATGTTTGTAAATAATGAAATACTTATTTTAAAAAAATCAAAGTTAGCAAAGACCAGTTTATAAAAGTAAGATTTACTAACAAATGAAATTTAACAAAATGTGTATTTTAAACATTCATATTTTAGAAAGTCGATCCACCTCTTGCTGCCAGTTGATCTTCATAAAGCCCATTGAGATTAGGATAAATATATTTGTACCTTCTACATTTTTAAACGAAATTACATTAACTGTGCATGTTCAATTAGTGAAATTTTCTGCTTCTTACCAAGGAGTAAATCTTCTGAAATTGATATTTAATTCACATTGACACTATTTAGTTGAAGATGTATTGTTTATTTTATTTACATGATTTCTGGTGGTATATGCTATTGAAAAGAAATAACATTCAGAAGTTCATTATTAACTCTAATTTTTTCCTGTGTTTTGCTGACATAAGTTTTCATAAACAAATTAAGGCTTGGTAATCAAAAAATTCAAATTTCTTTTTTTAGGTTGATTTTTCTTAATATTCTTGCCATTCAAAACAAGATTGATTCACTCTAAAAATATGAAATGTTTGTAAATAAAGGAATACTTACTTAAAAAAAAAAACAAAGGAAGTGAAGACCAGTTTTATCTGAATCTAATGAAATCACAGTTCCTGCTCTAGGATCAAATAGCAAAATAGCATTTGAAATATTTTCTCCTTGACCCCCCCCCATTTTGCTCAGTGAGTGTTGTGATCTGCTGGCTTTGTTTGAGGCCTCATGTGCACGCACACTCACACATGAACCACAGAACCACACAAATGCAGCAAAACATATCACAGAAGGATACCGAATTCCTGATCCCAGGCAAAACTAGAGTGTAGGAGACCTTAACTGCATGTGTAGTCCAAAAAATTAAAGTAGTAAATACACATAGAACAAAAGCTCTATTCTGGTTGTGTGAGGAACATAATACTCTTAAATTACTTTCTGGTTTCCATGGGGATCTTTTTGTTCTAAGATACCAATCACTAGGTTTAACAGAGCCACTTAATATTATTTCTAAATCAAGTGAAATGATTTCTGAACTGGATAAAACGTCAATTTCCCCTATTTTTAAAGGTGCTAAAGTCCGAACTCCTTGAGATTGCTGCTTTACGTGGCACACTGAAATCTAGAGGTCAGTATAGAGGATCCCTCCTCGCCTTTGCAGGCAGATAAAAGCTCCAAGTCTCTCTATTTTTGGGGGAATACTTTGCAGGATACATTAGAAACTCAAAATAGCGGCAAGAATTTTGAATTGTGGTGAGAATTCTTAGGCTCACAAAAGATAAGTTCTCCTTTCGTTTGGCCAGTTTCTACACCTTGCTTACACATTCTTATGGAACATCTGGGCTTCCGTGTAAGCATATGTTCTATATGAGATATATATATATACACACACATATATACATATATACATACACACATACACACAGGCCAATCTGTTTGGGCGTAAATGATGCGACTCGGGGCTAGGAGTTGTGGCTCCTTTATTTTGCAGAATGCCTAAGTATTGTTTGTCTCACAATACTGGGAGCAAGCTGGAGCCTGGTGGGAGCTTGGAGCCTTAAGCCCTGGGCTGTGGTCTGGGGGAGGGGACGGGGTTGCGGGGTCACAAGCTCTTAGCTTTTAGCCTCAGCATGACCACAAGTTTTAAAGCATGAAGGGATCACGTGCTTTTCTTTGAGCTGTTAGTTATTCTGACTTTTTTGGGGTGTGTGTGTGAAATTCTTTGTTCTTGAGCTTTTTTGATTCTCTAGGTATTTTGACTGATGATTACATTTTTTCCAAAAGAAAAAGACAAAAATAAATTCGTGTATCCAAACGTCCTAGTTTTTAAATAACCTATATCTTGTGCTTAATTTTACCTTGCGCTAGACAGGTACTGAGATGGAATAAATTATTTTCGCCAGTTGGGAACTTGATCCAGACATTCTATACGTTACAAGCCTTTAAAAAAAATAAGAACAAGAAAATATCCTGGTAAAGCAATCTCAAAATACCTTATTCCGGGTATTGTTCTGGCTTTAAAGGGAAGGGGGGTGGGAGGAGGGGTGGGAGTTGGGGGGCGAGTAGGAAGCCTCTGAGAGGATGTCTCGTTTAATGAATTGTTTAAAACTTTTGGGAAATTTTAGGCTGGCGAAGTCCCTCAACATGGTGTTTCCATTTGAAAGCCTCTACTTAAATATTTCACTTTTGGGGAGTTACTTCTGCTTGTTCCCTTTTAATAGGATGATTGCATCTTTTCCAACGCTTCTGTCTCTCAAACCAAGACACATCGAGTCGGAATGCCAAATTAAGACTTTTGATGATAATGAGATTTATTTGGGAACATTTTCCAAAATCAGGGTAATGGGTCTTTTTGTTCTGATGGTGAAGAGGATGAGGATATGTTTACTCATTGACCGGGAGCTCTGGCTGCAGCTGCAGGACACAATTAATTATGCTAATAGTTTGTGAGGAGCGGATGTAACTCCCCTACCCCCCTATTTTCGGGGGGAGGGGAGTTTGGCAAAAGGGGAAGGAGACGCCCTGGGGTCGGATCACATGATAGTATCTTCGCGCCACTTTCGCAAAAACCCTTTTTTTACTGCAGGTTTTGCTCGAGCTCAAAGGTACTGTTCTTGCTTTAATACAATGTTTCTTAAAGTCGGGTCTAAGATCTCTTCCCTCCCCCTCCTCTTCTTTCCACTGCTAGTCGTTACCATTAAAGGTCGAAAGTTGCATTGCAGTCGGTGCAATCTCACAGGAGGGATCTGGTTGGGTAGTAAACTTCGGGCTGCGTAGTTTCCAGAAAGTATCAGGCAGACGCGCCAGGGTGGGCTGCAAGGTCTCTTTGCGCATTTTATGAAAAGGAGAGGAAGCCCACCTGTAGGAGTAACTCCCGTTGGAGGAATGAGTGTGGCTTTCGGTGCATCCACCGCTGACTCCTGAGGGGCGCTCGCCGTTCAGGTTGGACTCCATCGCGGGCCGGGGGCGGGAGAGGCCAGGCTTTTGTAATCGGCTTGCCTGAGCTACTACTGTGCCCCAGGTTGAGACTCACATGGCGCCCTTGTCCTCTTCTGGGCTTTGGGCTGCCACAATCTCCCGCGGTAACAATAGTGGGGAGGGAGGCGTCCGGCTTCGTTCTGCACCCCCCCCCTTCCTCCTTACCTCCGCTTGCCTTCCAGTGCCTTCCTCCCTGGACCCTGCGTGCTCAGTGCCCTCTCTGATTAGTAACTGTCTCCCGCACTACCCCACCCCTCCCGCCCCCCAAACTCCCTCCGCTCCCATGTCCGCCAGGGACGTGGAGTAGGTGTAGACTGATTATCGCATTTTGCCCAGTGTTCAAAGTCTGTTATGCTTAATTCCATTTTTATTGTGCTTCTTAAACTAAGACATTGCTTTACTTTTCACACAGAGTGTACTTGGGCTTTGGCTTTTAAGCAGTCTGCTCAATTGGTTCTCATTAGCTGTAGAATGAGAAGAGAAAGCAAAATAATTGCACCGTATCTTCTTTGCATTTGTGCGTGTACTCGGTGGCTGCTACCGTTAACGATGCCTGCCAAGAAACCCTGCATTAGTGGGTGAGGAGGGGGCGCCTGGCAAAGGCGAAACCCTCGGAACAGTAGCATAAGGTGCCAGAGGTTAAAACTTTCACATGTGCATAGACTGAATATGCTGTGTATGTATTTCTTTACTCTTAGGGCCTTAGGAACACTTTCAATCTAGCGGCGAGGTGGCGCGCATGCGCGCGCCGGGTGGGGGACACCCCGGTCCCACGGCTCCGTGGGCCTCGTCGTCTATCTCCGGTGGGGGGATGGGGCGAGCGCCGTGGGAGCGGGACCGGACGAGGTGGTAGCGAGTGCGCCATCCTGGGCTCGGCGCCAGTGGCACCGGCTCCAGCACCGGACGCCGCCCGGGCCGGCGTCCCAGGCGCGCCTTTAATTAAGGGCTCTGGCTTGGGGGAAAGAGAGGGGAAAATGCCGACAGCGCTCGACCGTGGGTAACTGGGACTCGGTGGGGTTTTCGCTTTGGCGGGGTGGGGGTTCCGTTTCCTAATTCCTGTGCGGGCCGGGTGGGCGGGGGCGGGCTTTTTTCCCTGGGCTATTAAAGGCAGAGGGGCGGGCTTTTCCCAGGGATATAGCTTCGGACGGAGGGCCGAGGGGACGGAGCGCTCCTCGAGTGGTGGCAGGAAGGCTAGTGGCCCCGCGTCGTTCTGGACAGGGGCGCTTTTTGGGTGAGGCGTGCTCGCGCGGCCCGGATTAATTTCCTGAACGCTTTTTCTCGCTTCTCTTCCTCCTGGGGCTCCGCGGCAGGCTGCGCTCGCGCCTGGTCTCCGGAGCGCTCGGGCGGCGCGCACGGCCCGGGGTGCGTGTAGGGAGGGGAGGACAAGGAGAGGGGTGGCCGGTGCGGGATGCTGCGCGTGCCACCTGCGAGAGGCGGGCGCAGGCCCGAGCCAGGTCCCGCGCAGGGTAGCCCAGGCGGGCAGCCGGGGCAGAACGGGGGGGACCTTCGTTGGGGCAGCTGTGATCGGGGAGAATTGACTGGCTGGGTGGGAGGGGACGGAGCGGGCGGGACTTGAGAAAGCAAAGTGCCAGAGTGCAGTTGAGGGGTAGCGGAGAGCGCGCGGGAAACGAGTCCCCTTTTTTTCTCCATCGCTGACTCTTCGGTTCCTGGAGAACTTGGGGGGGGTGCGGAATGTGGGGGTGCACGTGGAGGGTGAAAAAGGACTCCCCTCCCCCTTGGCTCCTCTCCCACCAACCCCGGAATGGAGGGGGAGGGAGGCGTGGGCTTGGCGCGTTTTTGGTGCTTTGAATGGAGAACTCCGTTTCCCATGATGCTTTGTTTCTTTCTCTTTAATCTCGGCGGCGGCGGCTGCAGCACGAGGACGGGAGCGCGTGGTGCGAGCAGCTGGAGCACACCCTGGGCGCGCGGGCGGCTCCCGGGCTTCAACGGGAGCCTTAGGTAAGGGTGTGAGAGAGGCGGGAAGAGGCCACACGGATTCACAAAGGCGTGCGTGGAAGGTTGCAGGAGGTTTTTCTTTTGGTTTGTTTTCTTTTTACCGTTTAAAGAGGTTGGAGAGTGGCTGCCCAGCGCGCGATGTATACCAGATGAACGGTTAATTCAAGAAAGGTATTAACTGTAGAAGGCGCGCTCTCTGATCCGCGTGGGGCTCGGTTTTGCCAAGTTGACGCGGCAAACACTATACATTTTGAGTCCAGTTTGGAGTGTATTTTTAATGGAGAAAAAAATACAGGCGTAGAAAGTCAGTTTGAGAGGAAAGATGTTACTCTTCTCTTTTCTATACTAACTTTATTCTTCTATAGAAAATTGATTTTAGCCTTAGGTGTAATTTTTGTGAATCAGTTTAAAGAGTTTTCTTTTAAAGAGGAGATTAGGTATGGGGTACAACGATGGAAGCCCAACATTTAAAATTCCCTCACTAGTTAAACGGTTTACAAATTCCGTGTCTCTGAATTTTTTTTTTTGACAAAACTTAAGCCATCGTGGAAGAGGTGGGGGGACCTTGTGAGCCCTTTTCAAATAGGGACTCACTTCCTTGCTGCATGTTCTTAGATCAAATAAGCACTTGGAAATGGGAGAAGGTTTTCTTATGGATGATAATGACATGAAGGAAAGAAGAGCTAATCTGCCTTCTTTGGGTTTAATGGAGAAAATGGGTCCATAAATGTTTAAACAGAACAAGAGCCCTTTGAAATAGATCAAAATGTGACATCTCTAGGCCATCTGTGCATTATGTGAAGTGTGGAAGGCTGTGTTTCTTAAACCAGCTCTAAAATTTCCCTCATTTTCTATTAATGGGGTGGGGGCAGGGAATATTCATTTCCTCTAACAGAGTCACTTTTTGTGTAGAGCCCTACGTCAAGAGAATACTCACCCTGATTTTTACATACATCTTTCTTTAGATAAGCCTCTTAAAATCAGGGTGAGTGTAATGGGCCTGCAAATTTACTGGGATGCAGATAGCAAGTTTTCTTAGATGGAGAAAGGAAGTCCGAAATCCACTTCTACTTAAGAATTAGAGTTTTGAAATTGCCAGTGTTATTTGTGTTCAACTCTGTGTAAATAATTCAGGTTATTAATATTTCTCAGGATTTGGCTGAAACTCCAAAACCTAGCTTGGGCTCTCTAAGCCAAAGGAAAGCGTGTTTCAGGAATATTAACTAGTAGTTTACTTGTTCAATGTCTAATTTGTTTTTGTTTTTGTTTTTAACCAGGTGAGTCTGAATAGATGTGTGAGGATGGAAAAGAAGAGCTGGTGGAAGACAGTTTTGCTCCAGGAATAGGCCTTGGCCATGTAAAAGTGCTTACAGTGCAGGTAGCTTTTTGAGATCTACTGCAATGCAAGCACTTCTTACATTACCATGGTGATTTAATCAATGGCTCCTGAGAACTGTGCTTTGTGCATAATTAAGTTGGTGATGCTTTGGAGCTGTTCCTCATAATGTGTCTCTTGTGTTAAGGTGCATCTAGTGCAGTTAGTGAAGCAGCTTAGAATCTACTGCCCTAAATGCCCCTTCTGGCACAGGCTGCCTACTCTACAGCGTTAAAAAGTATGCCTTGCATGATCACTTCAATGGGACAAGCTTCAAAGGTTTGTTGTTGGTTTTTTCATTATGTGTTGGGAGCAGATGGTGGGGACTGTGTGCAGTGTGCAGTTGTGTACCAAGGATAAGATCGGGTCCTGGTGGTACCAAAGTGCTCATAGTGCAGGTAGTTTTGCCATTACTCTACTGTAGTATGGGCACTTCCAGTACTCTTGGATGACGAATCTCTTGTTGACGGAGAGTATTCAAAGACACTGCTACTTACGATTAGTTTTGCAGGTTTGCATTTCAGCGTATATATGTATATATGGCTGTGCAAATCCATGCAAAACTGATTGTGATAATGTGTGCTGTCTACGGCTGTGTGACTGTTTGTGTGCATCTCCAGCATTCGTGCCCATTCATCCGTGGGTGGGGATTTGTTGCATTACTTGTGTTATAGATAAAGTATTGCACTTGTCCCGGCCTGTGGAAGAAAGGAGGATTTTATCGTCTTCTTATTTTAATGTGTAAAATCTGCAAGTTCTGATATTTGGTAATTGTAAAATGACCTGTTTTGCTGTTGTCGGGTGGATCACGATGCAATTTTGATGAGTATAATAGGAGAAAAATTGCACGGTATCCATCTGTAAACCGCAGGACCTTTGTTGACGACAGTCTATCAGTACTAAAGTAAGATGGTAAAATCCTTTCTGTAGTTACTGCTATCAAAAATGTTTGGAAATGTATTTGGATTTTTTAAAATGATAAAAATTTTTAAAATAAAATATTTGAATCATGGCAGTTTGGTGAATGATCAGATTGTTACTGAATGTAAATGGACCTCAAAGTTACAAAATAAATGAGATTTATAGATCTGAAAAAACTGGACTCTTTTTTTTTAAGGTTAACAACACTAGAGGATTTTTTAAAAATCTCATGGTGGTGGGGGGGCGGTTCTAAAGGAAAACTTGGTTTGGGCATAGCTGCTTTTCAGGTTTGCATCTACATAAAGCACCAACGCACCTCATTTTGGGAATTTTATTATGCTTGCAAATATTTAGACAAAGGGTACTCATTTTAAGTACATGTGCTCATCCCTGTGAGAGGGATGCAAAGTGCAAACCAGTGGGATGCCTGCCCGTGAGGAACTGGGCATACCTGACATCAAATATAAGAGAAGAGTGCACTTGTCAATCAAACTCGGTTTCAGGGTTCTATGATGAAAGCATTTGGTGGAAGGGCCCCAGAGATGGAGAGATGCCACCCTCCTTTGGAGGCTAGTAGATGTTGGAAACCTGGACGTGGGCTTATTGTTGGGATTTGGGGTTCAGGACTCTGTAGGGTGACTAACCTTGAGCAGAAATTACTCATGCCCTGCTAGTTAGCTATTTGAGACAGAGTACAAGGTAGAAAAAGTGAATATTGACTAATAACCCAATATGCGTTCAAGTTATTCAGCCAGTTGCCACCGAGATAAGGCAGTTTGGATCCTCTAGTGGTGGTTAAGCTTTAGCACTTGTTAAAACAGATGGCCACCCCTACCTTCAGAGATTGATTCAGTAGGTCTGGGGTGGGGCCTGAGGATTTGCATTTCTAACCTATGTGATGCTGATGCTGCTGGCTGCCGGTCCGGGGACCCCACTTTGAGAACCACTGCTCAAAAAGAATGAAAGACCTCAGCTTCTAGGACAAATAAAGTTAGCAAAGGAAGTTGTCTATATTAAATTTCGTCTTTATTCCTTAGTTCTCATCAAAAAGAGATGCTGGCAAACTAAAGATGTTACACTTGTGTGTGTCATTTTATTTCCTGCTACCATGGAAGTTTTGAATTTTCAAGCCCTTTTAATTTTCCCTTATAACATCGGTCCAGTTTAATCAGTAAAGGAGCTCTGACTGAATTGCAATTTAGCCTTGAGCTAGTTGCCTAAGGCGTCCGTTTCCTCATTAGGGGAAGCACAGTGATAACGTTGGTCTACCTCAAAGATATTCGGGTTAAGTACCTTGTCTTCGGTGGTAGTGGTTGGGGGGATGGATTTTAATTCTTAGTGATGAAGTGAAATCTTAATGAAAAGAGACTTTCCGTAGTAAATTCTGTCTTCCAGTATTAAGTATGTGTGTGTGATTTTTTTAAGGTGACTAATGCTTGAGGCAATTATATAAGCATAAAGAACTCTACAGATATTTCCTGTGCTGTCTAATGCTTACTGCTTTGTTGGTGCCTAATCATAGTTAAGTTTGATGTGGCAGCAAAGCAAAGGTCTCCCTCCCCTCTAATAAAGTAGCTCAGTAAAAGAGGGGATTAAAGCTTATTTGTTATAATCCTTAACACCACCAAACCTCTGCTTTCATAATACAAGTTTATTGTCTCTAGTGGCTCACTGGTGCTTTACCAAAGGTGGCTAGTGTGCGGACAGTTATTGCAGTTTCCACTTCTAATGGGCATGTGTGGAGGGGCTGTGTTCCTTAGGGGTAGGCCATCCTGCCTGTTAGAGTCTCAATTCCTTTGTCTAAAATCAGGGCTGACTGGGATGATCCTGGGGCCTCTTCTAGCTTCAAAAATTCTGATCTGTCCTTGTTAAAGTTAGATGTCTCAAATAATTCTAAAAGTGCTTTGCATTTAAGTCATTTGTTTAGAATTTGGGAGGAGAGGCGTAATTTAAATTGTTAGTTACGGGCAAAATTAGTAATATATACATACATCATATATAGCTTACTCATTTCTAAAGAATTACAGTAAGTTCAGTAGAAGCACTACCAGGTATATTTTCTGCCTTTGATTCAGAGGGTAGTTGAATGTCCCATGGTTTATCAAGGTCATCAGTATGGGCATTAATTTTCCCTAGCCAGAAGAGTCCATGTGGCATAAGTTTAATTAGCCCAAACATATGTTGACTTGAATGTTGCATTTTTGGTAATCCTCAGTTATGTTAGCTTTGAAACAGGGAACAAATAGCAAAATGGGTGAAGCTATCATATAAAATTTTAGCTGAAAAAAATCCTCACTTATAGATCATAGTCCAGCTTTATTCTTTAATAACTAAGGAAACTGAAGCGACTTCCTCGAGGTTTTGATGAATAAACAATTAGGGACCAATATGATGAGTGCCATGCTAGAAGGTTGGAGGCAGGGAGGAGGGCACATGACCCAGGCTGGGAATGGAAGGTGGCTGGGTCAGGAAGTAATTCCCAGGGGCAGTGTCAGGGGAGGGGGCCTCAGGGGAGTCAAGGCAGGCAAGAAGGCCAGCGAAGGGTCTTTTTTAGGCAGAGAGTTGTTTATGCAAAATACGACGGAAGGAAGAGATCAGATCAAGGCTCTTCCTCATAACTGCACTTGATTCAGAATATCTGGTGTGTGTGAGGCGATAGGTAGGTTAGGACCAGCTCATGGAACCTTGTTCTGAATGGAAAGGGAAGTCTCTTAAGAGTTTTAAGCAGAGAAGTGACATAACCCAAAGTTGCCCATTTGATAGGATCACTGACAGCAATGTAGAGGCTGGCTTGGAGAGCACGGGGCCTGAAGCCAGCTAGGAGGCTATTTTGTAGATGGGAGATGAGGATTCAAATCAGGACAGTGGCAGTGGGATAGAGGTCAAGACAGCTTTCTCCTACAAATTTAATATAATTCTGACCAATATCTCCAAGGGATGATTTCCAGACCTCATGATGATTCTAAAGTTCATGTATAAGAATAAACAGGGAAGAATAGTCAAGAAAATAGAAAAAAAAAGGATCATGAAGTGGAACTTGTATTAACAGATATTAAAACCTATTATAAAGCAGCATTTTAAAAGTGATGCTAGGGGCCGGCCTCGTGGCAGAAGCGGTTAAGTGCGTGCGTTCCGCTCCGGCGGCCCGGGGTTCGCTGGTTCGGATCCCGGGCGCGCACTGACACACCGCTTGTCAAGCCATGCTGTGGCAGCGTCCCATATAAAGTGGAGAAAGATGGGCACGGATGTTAACCCAGGGCCAGTCTTCTTCAGCAAAAAGAGGAGGATTGGCAGATGTTAGCTCAGGGCTGATCTTCCTCACAAAAAAAAAAAAAAGTGATGCTAGTACAAAAATAGATGGTTGTTGCTGAGATTTCTGTTCTACTGATTGACATATATATAAGCGTTTAGATGATCATTAAGGTGTCATTTCAACTTGGTAACGAAAAGAAAGTAAATAAAAGTTGCTGGGATAATTGGTTAATTATTTGAAAAAACCTAAAACAAAACAACAGCTATGAAGCTCTCTCTTATCCCACACATCAAAATCAATTCCAGACGGATGAAGGGTTAAATATAAAAAATGAAACCGCAAATTATATTATTCTCTCTACTTTTCTCTATGTTGAAATTTTTCATAACAATTAAAACAAGAATTAAACTATAAAATACTAAGAAGAAAATAAGGTGAATATATGACCATGAGATTGAGAAAATCTGTTTTAAGTATAACATCAACAACAAAAACCACTAAAATAAGATAAATTTGGACACAAAAACTTCACCTCAAAAACCATCTTAAAATAAAAAAGCAAAATACAAACTCGAAAATCATGGTGTTTAATGTAGTATGTGGGAAGAGTAAACTAACTTCCTTTCTCCCTCCCTCCCTCCTTCTCTCCCTCCCTCCCTTCCTTCCTTCCTTCTAGGAATGTTCATTGAGCATCTGTTATGTGCCAGGCACCCTCTTAGTGCTAGAGAATCAGTGTAAACAAAACAAAGTCCCTGCTCTCACGGATCTTATGCTCTGGTGAGGGGAAACATCATAAATAAAATAAATATTTAGTATGTCAGATGGTAAATGCTATGCAGAAAAATAAGGCAAGTGCATTATTTAGCTAAGGCTGCCGTAACAGACTGGGTAGCTTAAAACAATGTAAATTTATTCTCTCATAGTTCTGGAGGCTAGATGTCCAAAATTGAGGTGTTGACAGGCCCTCTCAAGGCTCTAGGGGATCATCCTTCCTTGCCTCTTCTGGGTTTCTGGTGGTTGCCGTCAATCCTTGGCATTCTTTGGTCTGTAGATGCACCATTCCAATCTCTGCCTCTGTCGTTAAGTGATACACTCCCTTTGTGTTTGTATATGTCTCTGTGTCTCTCCTCTTATAAGGACACCAGTTCTCGGATTTACTGCCTATCCTAACCTGGTGTCACCTCATCCCACCTTGATCACATCTACAAAGATCCTATTTCCAAATAAAGTCACAGTCACAGGTGTGGGTGTAAGGAACTGAACATATCTTTTGAAGGGAGACAATTCAACCCAGTATAGCAAGGTAGAAAAATAGTGCTGGTGTTGGTTGCTGTGTTAAAATATGATGATCAGGGAAGTTCTCACTGATGAGTTGACAATTGAGTAAAGGGGAGGAGGTCATGAGAGAATGAGCTGTGTGGATATCGAAGGAAGAGCACAGTAATCATTCTTGATCTACGAAGAACCACATATAATAATAGTAGCTGACGTTTATTGAGGAGTTTCTATGATTTAGATACTGTAATAATACATGCTTTACATGCATTATCTCATAATTCTCACAATCCTATAAGATAGCACTATTCTATGAGATAAATCTATTATTATTTCCATTTTAGAGATGAAGAAACTGAAACTCAGAAAGGTCTAGTAATTTGTCCAAGTTTGCACATCTCATAAGCCGAGAACCAAGTCCATATTCTTCTGTCTCCAGAGTCTAAGCCAATAGAACAATGGACATAAAAGAAAAAAATCTTTGAGTGACATCTTAAGAGTTCATCCTCAGTAGTAATCAATGCAAATTAAAACAACAGTGAGGTTTTTCCCCCACATATCAACTTTACCATGGTTAAAGAGATTGAGGATGAGTACAGACAGTATAACTCCATTTATATGAAGTTCTAGAGTAGATTCAACCAATCTCTGGCAGAAAAAAAATCAGAACAGTGGTTGCCTCTTGGGAGGTTGGGAGTGTCCCAACTGTGAAGGGGCATGGGAGAACTTTCTGGGGTGATGAAAATGTTCTGTATCTTGACGGGGGTTTGGGTTACATGGGGTGTATGCATTTATCAAAAATCACCAGAGGATACACTTAAGATTTGTGCGTTTCACTATATGTTCATTTTGCCTAAACAAAACCCCTAAA
This sequence comes from Ceratotherium simum simum, assembly GCF_057802395.1. NCBI lineage: Eukaryota > Metazoa > Chordata > Mammalia > Perissodactyla > Rhinocerotidae > Ceratotherium > Ceratotherium simum. Next base: position 18,015,582 of record NC_141940.1, read on the forward strand.
TATTGAACTCTAGTTAATGATAAGCATGCTAAAGCATTTAGGGATAAAGAGAACTGATGCTACAAATTACTTTGAAATGCATAAAAAATTAAGATGAACTGATGGATGGATAGATAGACTGATGGATGGATGAATAGATATTTACTAAAGTCAATAGAACAAGCTGTTAACAATAGTAGAACCTAAGCGATAGGGATGTGCGTGTTCACTGTACAATTCTTTTAGCTTCTCTTCATGTTTGGGAATTTTTATAATAAAATGGTGGGAGAAAAACATGATTGGAAGAGGCAAGAATATAGATAATTATAGTGGTGACTAATATTTACTGAGTGCTTACTATGTGCCAGGCACTATGCTAGTGCTTTACATGCAACATATCTTTTAATACTCACAACAATCTCTGAGGTAAGAACTTCTATTATCTCTATCTGACAGATGGAGAAACTGAGGCCCATAAAGGTTAAGTAACTTGCCCAAGGTGACACGGCCCACAAGTAGCAGAGCCAGGCTATGAATCCAGTCTGATTCTATTATCCAGGCCATGTATGGAATCAGATAGTAAGTGGGATAATCTTGCTGATAGTTCATCTAATTTGAATGTGGTAGCACCTGGAGTAGCCTAACGCCAAAACTCACGCACTTTATTGTACTCCTTGCAGTCTTTCTGGAATGGCTCCCAAATTTCTGGGAAGCACAGGTGAAACACAGAGGAACAGCAGGTGGTGGTGGTAGGTAAAGGGTTGTGGGAAGTGATGCAGGATGGTGGAGGTGATGGAGAGCGATGATGAGTTTGCTTTTGCACGTGCAGATTCAAGAGGTCTTTGGGACATCCAAGGAGAGATGGCGACAGCAAGTACTAGAGCCAAGGATACAGCTCTGATTCTGGGTGGCCATTGAAGCCTTGGCAGTGAGAAGAGCAGAGAGTGCCCAGGACAGAACCTCATTTAAAGAGCTGATGAATAAAGAGTGTTCAGCCAAGCTGAGGGTAGAAGAAAAAGCAGAAGAAAGTGGTGTCGTAGAGATCACCATTTGTTGAGTATCCCAATTCCATGTCACTTTCACTTAAGAGTATCTAGTCTTGTGTTGGAAGATGCCTGAATATTTCTATACCTAAACAGCTTTATGTAGTCTGTCTTATACAGGAAAAAGTGAGAAAATCTCATGAGTTATATTTGCCATATCTAATGGTGAATGTTTTTAACAAGACAAAGGAAAAGCAAGTTCACTTTGGGAACCATAAAATTGTTTCTGTTCATGGTGAAGCGGGAGCTCTTCCATATTATTCCAGTAATTCATCTTGTTCTCTAAGAATTTTTCCAGCCCTAGATTACTTTGACTATGTGCCAGGGCACTTCTAATGTTTTAGGAGAACCAAGTTGCCAAACTGCATCTGTTTCACAGTAACTCCTGTTCTCTTGTTGCTTTGAGTGATTTATGTAGAATTGTGCTTAAAGGGACAATCCTATTTAAACACTGTATTATATATGTTGAAGGTCTGGGATGGTTTCTCAACTGACTTGTCAGAAGCAATTATAATTACTATCTATAATATTGGTTTTTAAAGTATATCAAATTTGATTTTAGTACAGTCATTCGACAAAGGCTTAAGCATCTCTAATTTGCTTAAATTGCTTTGGCCACCAAACCAAGGCTATTACTAGATCTATTTCTAGAAGCTGCTCAAAAAGCATCAACTTGGGAAATGACTGTTACAGCCATTGCTTCTAATTTATTTCAAGCATACTCCATGGTTTTCTGTATTGAATAATTTGAAAACAACCATAGTTTAGCTTAATGCCTAAGTATGTTATTTTAATTCTGACAGAGCTCTTAAATTTTAGTATGAGGACTGATTGTATTGAGTATAATTGGAAATGAGTATACCTGTTTGAGGGTAAGAACATCTCTTCAATAATTTTTCTAAAGACAAAAACATCATAATGCCCCCAGGGTTTTAGGTGCTGATTTATATTATAACATGGTTGATTCAGACAAAATTCAAGTTAGAGATTTACAGTCTTTAATGTTAATAATTATAAGCAGTATTTGAATAAATAATGATTCTTGAACATGAAAAATATCTTAAATCAGAAACCAAGAATATTGTTTTTGCTTCATCAGGTTGAGCAACTTTCACTTCCTTCCTTCCTGGCCCAACAATGTGATCTTCCCCACATTTCAGATTATAGCTGAAACATGGCTTAAACTTTTACTTGTAGGTACATTATTAACAATAAGCACTTAAAAAAGTTTGACTACTTTGGTGGTGGTGGTGTGTGTTTAGCACTATGTTTTTAAAGTGTGGTCAGATGAGGTTCCACCAAGTGACCTTCGGGGACTGGCCTATCATATGATAATCTCTATTTTAGCTCTTAGTACAGATTCTTTAGGATAGTGAATGTCAACCACAAACCGTCACATTATTCTTGACAAAATCAGCATCATTCTTTCTATCAATTCGTGTGTTTGTGTCTTGTGATGGAATAACCAGTCAGTAGGGGTTTTAGTTCTGCTGAATTGATTTTTAAATCATCACCCCAGGCAACCACTGGTCTAAGCAGGAAAATAGTGGCAAAGGAGTCCATAGCCTTGAATTCTGGTCAGAGCTTGCTAGCAACTTTGCTATGTGACCTTGGGTGTGCAATTAAACTCTGCTAGTCCCTCACCTGTAAGTGGAGAGAACCGCAGCATCCTTTCCCTATCAAGTGTTTGTTTCCCTGTTCCACCCTAAGGAGAAATCACGGTGCCGGATCCTCGGGCAATACAAGGATCCAGTAGTGGATGTCTCCCATAACTTTTTGCTGAAGTTAAGTCAGTGGTAGGGAAATCTAGCTGGCGCCAATTTAGAAAATTATAGGACATTAATTTGCTGCTTTGCCAGCTGATTATTGTAGAGGAAGCTTATTCAGATTTCCTGATGGGGAGACCCTAAAGTGAAGGCATCTAGGTTCAATCCTAAAGGGTAAGTGTATATTATTTTTGCTAATTTTGGGGTGACTTGATTTGTCCACTAAATTCCTGACTTATTGAGCTGACTAAGTAGGTAAATAGATGCAAAAGCAGATTATGTGACCTCAAGCAATTTTCAGGCTGGAGAACATCAACCGCTTGGGCTGGAAGGAGAAAGGAATGAACGTTTCTAGAGTGCTTACTATGTACTGGATGTTTTACACACATCATCTTATTGGATCATCACAAGGATCCTGGGAGGTAGGAGTGATGCCCATTGAGGCTCAAAGCATTTACCTATTGTAATTTTTTTTTAACTTACTGTAATTTGGCCAAGGTCACAAATCTAGTAAAACAATAAATTGGCTTAAATGCCACCTCTTTAGAGAAACCTTATTTGATCACTCTGTGGAAAGTAGATTTTCCCCTCTCTCCATCCCCGCACACTATCACTGTGTGACACATATCCCAATTTATAATTATTTATTCATTTGCTTGTCTCTTCCCTGTTTCCCCAACTAGAATGTAAGCTTCATAAGGGCAGGGACTACCTCAATATCAGCCTTGTTCACCGGTGTGTTTCAGTGCCCAATTCAGTGACTGGCACAGAATGGACACTCCATAAATATTCCTTTAGTGAATGAATGAATGAATAAAAAAGCTTGTCTGACACATAACTCTTTTTTCTTTCTACTATATAACATTGACCCGCATGTTTGTAGATGGAAAAGCTGAGACTCAGAGATGTTAAATAACTTTCCCAGGAGGTCTTATATAGGTCAGACCACAAAGGCTGGTTGTGGTCCAAAGACCTGTGATTATGATGACTCACCATGGCCCCAAGTTGCTTGTACTTTGGTTTACTATAGAACCATCAAACAAGCAGCACAAAGGATCTGGGATCAAGGACATAAATGAGGGTGTGGATGCAGTCCCTAATGGCTCACTAGTTCCTTGCAGAGGTCTGGCGATCAAGGCAGTCCTCCAGTGGTGAGGACCAGGCGGCAAGAGCCCTGGAGCCAGGCTTACAACCTTCTGTAATATTCTGATGGGAGTGGCCACATCCTTTCTCAAGGGGCGACCCACTACAGCAGGCAATTTTTTTGCTGCACTATGGTGCCACGCTGAGGCCTTCTATTTCTTACTGGGTCATTGGGCTCCCTAAATGTCACAACTGGTTAGTGGTTGAGCGAATTCAGCTCTCTTGACTGAAAGCCAGGTTCATTTCACAGTGCATACTGATGTAGTTTGCTATTACTGCCAAACATAGGAGGATATGATGTGATAACTGTCTGGGAAATATCCATATAGGAGAAGAAGGGGAGAGTCAAGTTGTGGGACTGCAAGACCAGAGGCAGAATCATGAGGTCATGATCCAGAAATAACCCACAGTGGACGAAAGTGTGTGACCCTGGGTAATTTACTTAACCTTTCTGTGACTCAATCTCCTTACCTATAAAATGAGAATAAGAAGTGTTTTATGAAGATTAAATGAGTTAATATCTGTAAAACTCTTAGAACAGTGTCTGACACACAGTGAGTGACATATTAAGGCTTGTTAAATGAGATAAATACAAATAAAAATAAAATAAGGTACAGAGAAAGAGAGTTTTAGGTAGGATGGCTTGACCCATCTTAATGCCTTCATCATTTTGAGTCCCTAATTATCAGTTGGGATTTTTCCCTCAATGGAAATGTATCTCTAATTTTATCGTTTTCCTCATAGGTTTCCAAAATCGATTTTACAGAAACATTATAGTCAGCTTTGTTAAGACAAAGAGATGTCTCCTGACTCTCACACTGGAAAGGTTCAAATATGTCCAGGGAGCCGAGGGGTTAAATATCAGAACATCTTGAGAGAGAACAGGGGAAAGCTAGGATTATATGTTTCAACAGGTGTTTTATGATGGAAACTCATTAGACTCCATGAACATGTGAAAATAATACCCTGCATTTGTATGACGCTTTTCACCTTTTCCGTCAGAGTACTTTCATGTCTAGTATTTCATTTGTTCTTGTAAGGTCTGTGTGAGGTAGGGAGAGCAGGTATTCTCATTTGACGTAAGAAGAAACTGAACCCAGAGAGGTCAAATTTCTTCAACCAACATTTATTGAACCCTTACAACGTGTCAGGCACTTGTGATAAAAAGATGAATAAAACACAGTTCCTGTCTTGAACTAAACCAACTCTTGAGATAGAGTATGTTAAATGCTACAGAGCGGTACACAGAGTACAGGGGGGACATAGTGATCAACTGTGTGTGTGTGTGTGTGTGTGTGTGTGTAAGGGGGAGGCTGCACAGAGGTGCTCCTTGGGTTGGGTTTAAACAGTGGTGTGCTGGTAAATATTTAACAATGGGCTCTCTAGGGAAAACAAGGCCCTGTCTTGTGGCATTTGCTGACTTCTGTGGTGTAAATACTCCTACAACAGCCAATTTCAAGCTACCAGTGTGAAGTCATTGAATGCAGAGTTGGGAAGAGATGTGCAGCAGCACGTCATTGCAGAGTATTTCTATCACAGATATAATGGACATACATAGCATCAAAAACAGATAATAGTAAAATGTGGTAAAAGAATTAGGAAATGATGAGCTTTGAGTATTTATTACTTTTGCTTTTAATATAGTTTACTTAATTTGAAGTTTAATTTTTTTTTTTTTTTGCTGAGGAAGATTCACCTGGAGCTAACCTCTGTTGCCAATCTTCCTCTTTTTGCTTGAGGAAGATTCGCCCTGAGCTAACATCTGTGCCAATCTTCCTCTATTTTGTATGTAGGTCACCACCATGGCATGGCTGCCAATGAGTGGTATCAGTCCGTGCCTGGGAACTGAACCTGGGCTGCTGAAGTGGAGCGCACCAAACTTAACCACTAGGCCAAGGGGCTGGCCCCTAATTTAATTTTTAATAATGGTTGTGTTTAACAACCAGTTCAGAAAATTTGTGTTTAACAATCAGCTCTCCCAAGCCTGTGATCTGATTCCAGCACACCACTAGCAAAGAAGGAGTTGCCAGGTAAGTAAGGGCAGAAGGACATTTTAGGTGGAGGGAATCACATGTGCCAAGGCAGCAAGCATATGAAACAGCATGGTGCATTTATGAAACTGCACATGATTGGGTGAGTGTTCTTAGAAACAGATTTACTGTGATGCGAATGAATTTTAAGCCTCAGGGCTCCTCACTTGCGGCCCTCTTCCCCCAGCCTCCTACCTATTTTGTATTTGTAATTTTCTATTCTTTTTCTTAAAGAGGACTCATTGAATGGCATAAACTTCAGATGCCAAAAATCTTTAAATCAACTCCTGAGTGCCCTATTTAAGAAAGAGCAGAGCAGGAGATGAGGTGGTTGAGGATAATGGAGACTCTTTTATGTCACACAAAGAAGTGGACTTTATCCTATAGGCACTAAGGGAAGTGATCTGATCAGATTTGTGCTTTGCCAGCATCATCCCTGGCTGTATGTGGAGAATGGGTGGAGGGGCCAGAGTAAGTATGTAGAGGTCAGTTAGAAGGCTCTGGTAGCAGTCCAGGTGGTTTGGATTAGAGTGATGGTGGTGGAGACAGAGAGAAGTGGATGGATTCAAAAGATATTTATGAGGTAAAATCAGCAGTTCTTGGTAATGGATTAGATTATATTACGTGGGGAGGGGTAGTGAGGAAGAAGAGGCGAGGATAACTGTTAGGTTTCTGGCTCAGGTAACAGGATGGATGGTGGTTCCACTGAGCAGGACAAAGCCTTGTAAGTAAGGTACATAAAACTATAAAACCCAGATAAGGCACTCATGAATATATGATGGACTTTTCAGTCAGCCATACTGGGGTTCAAATCCCAGCCCTGACACTTTTAGCAGAGCTAGAAACTGCACAAGTTGTTTAAATTGAGCCTTAGTTTCCTCATCTCTAAAACTTGAAAGTTGTTATGAAATTAAGTTCGTAAAATAGGTTCTCAATAGGGGGCCAGCCCCATGGCATAATGGTTATGATCGGCGAGCTCCGCTTTGGTGGCCCAGGTTCATGGGTTTGGATCCCAGGCACAGACCTACACCACTTGTCAGCCATGCTGAGGTGGTGACCCACATACAAAATAAAGGAAGATTGGCACAGATGTTAGCTCAGGGCTAATCTTTCTCACCAAAAAAAAAAAAAAGTTTCTCAATAAATTGGAAGAAGACTAAATATGGGGTGGGGAAGAAAATGAGTTCAATTGTTTTGGATTTGAAGTGACTGTGGGATATCCCAGTGGGGATATCCAGTATGGAGACAGAGGCTTGGAGATACTAATATTTAAAGGGCAGTTAAAGAGAGAAGGTCTAACAAAGGAGACTGTAAATAAGTGAGCACAGAGATAGGAAGAGGACTGGCAGATAGTGATGTCATGGAAATTACTGCTGAACCTCTTAGCACCGCAGCCTCACAGTAAATTGGCTTCAACTCTGCCCACTTCAAAACCCGTCCCCCCTATTCCCATTATCTTTTTTCCAAGCCTCTATCTTCACCATTGAGCCTAGTGTCCATGGTCCGTCCATTCAGTATCTATTGTACCATACCCCTACCTCTCTTGTCTTTGTCCTGGCACAATGCCCATTGTACAAAATCCCAACTCTGGATCAATGAAACAGCCCCGTTTTCTCTGCTCCTGCACTTCAGTGGCTAGACACTGCCAGAGAACATGGGACAGCCGAGTGGTGATTGATGTCACCATGATCTCAGAGGAGTTCATAATGCTGCTCTTTAACTGTCCGCATCCTGATTCTCCCAATTTTCTTACAGCACTGGCTTGAGAGAGCAGCTGAATTTTCCTGTAACCTCTAAGAAGGACACCGAAGTTATCTGAGAAAGAGAGGAAGCTGGCAGATCGAAAGAAGTCTGCCTGTCATTACTGTATGCATTTGGGGCATGGCTGTAAGGCTGGAAATAAGATGAGAATGGTCTTATCTCAGTGGAGCAATGTGGAGGAGTGACAATGGCTAAGATCCAATGGAATAATACACTCGGCATCAGAGGCTGATTTACCTTGAAGCTAATCAATCTTCAGCTTCAGGGTTCCTCATTTGCACAAAATCAAGGCCCTGTACTTAATTTGGTATTCATAACTGTGTATTATTTTTCTTTAAAGGGCTCTCCAAATTTTGTAAATTGGGTCCCATCAAACCTGGATCCACCTCTGATTTGAGTGTTACCAGCTCAAATAGCTGCATCCCACTGCAGCCACAAGACTGTGTAAGCCTGCTGGAACTGAGATGGCATCCCAGGAAGAAGGAAGAGGATGGAAAAATCCTGAATTGAGTAATTTTGTTTATTTATTTAGGTGACCTGTTCTTTATTTTTTAATAGGCAAAATATGAAGATTGTAGATCATCTTCAATTCAATAGGCACCGAAGAGTACACAGTGAAAAACAAGTCTCCCTCTCCCTACTCCATCCCTTCCCAGGAGACATCCACTTGTTACTAGTTTCTTGTGTATTCTTTCAGAGATCTTATATATATATACATATATATTGTTTTGCTTCTCCTTTTTAACATACATTTATAACACGCTATACCCAATGTTCAGCACTTTGTTTTTTCAATTTACAATGTGTTTTGGAGTTCATTCCATGTCAATCCATAAAGAGCCACCTCATTCTTTGTAACAGTTGTAGGCTGTTCCATTGTGGAGATGGACCATATTGATTTAACCAATCCCCTATGATGGACATTTAGGTGGTTTTCAACCTTTTGCTATTGTTATCACAAACAATATTGACTGAATTGAAATCTGATTATGGCTTGAGATAAAGACTGAACTCTTATTAAAATAATAAAGTCACATCTTGTGCACAACTAACACAAACAGCTTAAAAAGTGTACTCCTTACAGTAATTACCTTAAAGTGTTGTGAGGATTAGTTTAGATAGTATTTATAAAGCGCTTAGTATGTAGAATGTGCTCAACAAATGTTAGTTCTTGTCCCTTTTCCTAGGACTCGCAGAATGAGATGTCTGTTCCTTTCCAAAGCAAATTCCTCCATCTGTGTCCCATGTCCCCATCCCTCCCATGCCCTCATTAACCTTGATCTATGAACTGGGTCCTCTATCTCCCTAATTACTGACTCTTTTCTCTAGCTATAACATTATCTTATCTCTTCCATCATAAATAAAACCACCCTTTGTATTTCTTAGGATTAGGTTCTGCTATGAGTAACAGAAACACCCGACCTAACAGTGGCTTAAACAGAATCAAAGTTTGTTTCTTATATGAAGGGTGTGAGGTGGGCAATCTAAGGCTGATGTGGCAGTTGAAAAGTTATCAGAGACGTGGGCTTCTTCCAGCTTTTTGCTCTGCCATCTCCAGAGGGTGGTCCTCTTCCTCAGGGTCCAAGATGAAGTGCAAACCATTGTATCCATATTCCCTGCAGCAAAATGGAGGAAGGGGTAGGAAGAGGCAAAGGGCATGTATCAACTATCTTTTAAGGAAATACGCCACATACTATCATACAACATTTCTGCTTATATTCCATTGGCCACATGTAGCTGCAAGAGAGAGAGGAAATGCAGACTTTATTCTAATCTAGATGATCATGTGCCCAGCTAAAAAATTGGTCTTCTATAAAGGAGAGAATGAATAATGGGTTAGGCAACTAGCAATCTCTGTAACATCTTTCCTCAACCCTTCTTTCTCCCTTTTCTTTTTCTTCATAGCCCTGCTTCTCAAAAGCATGGTCTACACTCATCATCTCCATTTACTCCCCTTTCAATTAGTTTTTTAGCCTATTGGAAACAGGCTTAGTCCTGAACTTGCTTTTCCAATGGTACTATTCATTCATAAGTTAATTAATTAATAACTCATTCAACAGACATTTATTGGATGCCTAGTATGTGTCAGGCACTGAGCTAAATATTGATGATAGGGAGATAAATAAGTCACAGTTGTTCTTGCCCTGCAGGACTCTCATGGTTTCATGAGAGAAACAAAAAATAAAAGGAATAAAATACAGAATAGTAAGTGACATGATAGGGAAGGCGTGAGAACATCTGGAAGCACAGAGGCAGGTGGGAAGGCGTAAGTGAAGAAAATCTTAGAAAATGACATTTGAGCTTTCTCTCTAAAGATAAGCATAGTAAGCCAAGTGGATGAGGAAGTGAAGGGCTTCTTGGAAGAGAGAGTATCATAGGCAAGGATACCCAGCATTCTGGGAATTGCAAGTGGGCCGAAATCGCTAGAGTGAGGGTTTTGTAGGGGGCAGAGTGGAGAAGAGGTAGGCAGGGGAGATATTACAAAGGCCTTGACATATACATAATGCCACCAAGCTCAGTGGGCTTTGTGCACATGTTGTGCACATCTTTAACTTTATCCTGGGTGTAAGGAGCAACATGGAAAAGTGGTGAGCTGAGGAAGGTCCTGGTTAGATCTGTGTTTGGATAGATCACTTTGGCTGCTGGGTAGAGGGTGGAGAGTAGGGCAAGAGTAGAAGCGGAGAGATCAGTTAGGAGTCTACAACGGTAGCCCAAGCGAGAGATGATAGTGCCCTGGACTGAGAGAGAATTTGATGAGTTTGAAAGAGATTTAGAGGGGAGAAAAGTAGGATTTGGTGACTAGGTAGCTGCATGAGTAAAGGGAGAGTCAAGAATGATTTTTGGCTAGGGCAAGTGGGTTGATGGTGGTGTTTGTACTGAGTGGAGGAAGACTAAGAGGTACAGTCTGGGTGGTGGGACAGTTAATAGTTCCAATTTGGTCATGTTAAGTTTGAGATCCCTATTAGATATATAAGCAGAAGAGTCAAGAAGGTAGTTATTTATATAAGTCTAGAGCTAGCAGTATCTAAATATATGGCTAGAGATATAAATTTGGGCAACATTGGCATCTAGAAATTGAAGCCTTGGTCATTCATGAGATCTCCTTAGAAGAATACAGAGTAACAATAGAAAATGGCACGGGATCAAATCTTTAGCAACTCCAACATTTAATGGTTTGATAGAAGAAGATGAGACTGAGAGGGATCAGCCAGAGAAGTAGGAGAAAAACAATGAGACTGTAGTTTCATGGAGGTCAAGAGGAAGAGGTCAAGGGAAGAGACTGTTTCAACAAGGAGGAAAGAGTTTTCAGTGTTGAATGTGTGTAAGATGATGACTAAAAACACGTCCATTAGATTTGAGGACATGCAGATCATTTGTGATCCTAATGAGAGATGTTTTGGTAGGGTCATGGGGACCGAAGCTTGATCGGAGTGAGTGGAGAAGTGAGTGGAGAGTAAAAGCTGGAGACTTCCAGTATAGATAACACTTTTAAGAAATTTGGCTTATGATCAAGAGGACAGAGCTACAGTAGCAGTAGGAGGGGAATGGAAGGATTCAGCTGAAAGGCAGCCATTGAATATACTTAGAAAGAAATATAGTGGATAGTGTAAGGCTCCTGAGAAAGTGAGATGGGTGAGATCAGTGTTTCTGAAGTGTAGTTCCTGGACCGGTAGCATCATCATCACCTGGAACTAGTTAGAAATGCAGATTCTTGGGCCTCACTTCAGACTGACTGAATCGGAAACTTTGGGGGTGGGGCAAAGAGTGCGGTGTTTTAACAAGCCTTCCAGGGGATTCTGATGTGCACTCAAGTTTGAGAGCCACTGTACCATAGATAAAAGGAAGGCTATTTCTTTTACTGTAAAAGGAGAGAAAGAGGATCAGAAAACTACAGATGTGGATAAAGATGTGTCAGTTTGGTATGGGGAAGTTCATTCATTCATTCAACAAATATTTATTAAATATCTAACATGTGCCAGCCACTAAGGATACAGACCAACAAATTCCTGACCTCAAGCAATTTATGTTCTAGTTGGAGGAGACACAATAAACAAATAAGAAAAATCTATTATAATAGGGGCCTTGGATTTTACTGAGTGAGCAGGGAAGTCATTACTAGAATGTCAGCTCCATGAAGGCAAGACTTTTTATCTGTTTTATTCACTGCTGTGTCCCCATGGCCTAGAATGGTGCCTTGATTATGTTTGTCAAATGAAAAAATTGGAGGATTTTGAGCTGACATGGTTTAGTTTACATTTTTGAAAGTCTCACCGTATTGAGAATAGACATTTGAGGTCAACAGTGGGAGCGATGACACCAGAGACTACTGCAATATTCCGAGCAAGAGTTGCTCATGGCTTAGTACAGGAGGTTAGTGGTAGAGACGGTTAGAAGTGGTCAGATTCTGAATATATTTTGAAAGTAGAAGCAGCAGGATTTTCTGACATATTAGATGTAAGGTGGGAGAAAAAGAGGAGAGTCAAGGAATACTCAAAGGGTTTAGGCCTGAGCCGCTTGAAGTCTGGAGTTGCCACTGACTAGGAGAGGCAGGACTACGGGAGAGACAGATGTGTGTGGGGAGGGAGGGAATGAAGATCAGGAGCAGAAGCAGAAGCAGATTTACTGTAAAGCTAGCTGATAAAGCTCAGGTCTCTCATTTGCTCAGGATCTAGCAATATGTTAGTCAGTTATTTCCAAGTTTTTTTCCTAAAGAAGTGTCCCCAAATTGTAAAAGTTTCAGGATCCAAACATTTGCATCTGCCCCTGTTAAGAAGTTCCATTTTCGACATGCTAAGGTTGAGATGTCTATTAGATATCCGTTATGGAAAGAATTGTGTTCCCCCCAAATCATATGTTGAAACCCTAACCAGTGTGATAGTATTTGGATATAGGGCTTTTAGGGAGGTAATTAGGGTTAAATGAAGTCAAAAGGGTGGGGTCCTAATCCAATAGGATTGATATCCTTATCAGAGGGGAAAGAGACACCAGAGAGCTCTCTTTCTCTCTACACACGCACAGAAGAAAGGCCATATGAGGACACGACAGCAAGAAGGCAGCCGTCTACAAGCCAGAAAGAGAGTTCTCACTAGACATCAACCCTGACAGCTCCTTGATCTTGAACTTCTAGCCTCCAGAACTGTGAGAAAATAAATTATTGTTTAAGCCCTCTAGTCTGTGGAGATATCTAGTGGGCAGCAGAACATGAGTCTGGAGTTCAGGAGAGAGATCTGGGCTGAAGATATAAATTTGAGAGTCATCAACATATAGACAGCAGTAAAAGTCATGAAATTGGATTCAATCATCAAGTGAGTGAGGGTGGATAGAGAAGAGAAGAGGTCAAAGGACAGAGCCATGGGGCTCTCTAACATTAGAAGTTGAGTTGATGATGAGGAACCAGCAATGGAGAGTGAAGAACAGCAGCCACCAGGAGAAAAGGGAAACCAAGAGATTATAGCATCCTAGAAACCAAGGGACGAAAGTGGAAAAGGAAAAGGAAAGTGACTGTGTCAAATGCTGCTGGTAGGTCCAGAAAGATAAGGACAGAACATACTGACTTTTAGCTTTGTCAACAGTGAATGGTTGTTTGGTATCCGATGGCCTCAATTTTCTCTGTGAAATAAGAGGCATGGTCATCCATGGAGAGATTGGGTGGGGTGGGGAGAGTTGAGGAGCTTGCAAGGTGGGGCATTTAAGGAGAGTGAAGAAAGTGTGAAAACATCATTGGGGAAAGTGAAAGCGCAAGTTGACCAGAGAGAAGGAGTAGGATTGTTGGGAGTGCGGAGGGCCTATCTGAGATGTACAAAAGGGAATTGGGTTCCCAGCTGCCGCAGGGGACAAGACTGTTAAGAGTTAATAAAGTTTTTTTTTCCCCATGTATTTAAAAATAAGAACAGCAGATCCATGTTTAGGGCCTTAAAGACAGTTTCAAGATAAGAAAGAACAAGATGCTGACAGTCCAGGAGAGGCCACTTGGACCTCAGGAGAGTGTCACATAGCAATGTACAGCTGTAAGAAATCATATAGCCAGAGATTGCTGAACAAGCTTTTATCCCTGCACAAAGGGCTGCCCCTGAAGCAGTTTGACACTGGGCTGCACCAGGTGACATTTGTCGTCCTGATACTGCTTCCCATTTCCTGGCTGGCCTCAAGGAGCATGTATACATGTGTCTAGTATATTGCAAGGGGAATCAGGAATGAGATCCAGATGGCTGTGCTCTGACAGACTCACAAATACATTCCTTGCCTTTCTTAGGACAATAGTAACACTAATATTTAATACTTTTTGAGTACTGCTATAAGTGCTATACGTGTCCACTTATTGGATGTGCAGCATAACCCTATGTGGTAGACATTACTGTTATCCCCATTTTACGGAATAGAGAACTGAGGCTCAGAGAAGTTAAATAACTTGCTTATGGGCACACCAGTAGGAAGCAATAGAGCCAGAATTCAGATGTAGGCAGACTGACCACCAGAGTATAAAACATGGTGAGTGTTTATCATATATGTGCCAGGCAATGCGCCAAGCACTTTACATGGATTATCTATCTCATTTCATCCTTGCTACAACCCAATGAGGTTGACACCATTGTTAATTTCATTTTACTAATGAGGTTAAGTAACTTAATCTAGATCACATGGTTAAGAAGTGGTGGAGGCCACTTTCAAACTCAGCAGAGGGGTTAAGAGCAGGACAGCTAGTACCAGACTGCCTGATAAATTCCTTGTCCTGTCAATAGATATGAAAATAAATGGGTACTTCTAGTTGTAAGCACGCGGGTTTTCTCTTAAAGGCACCTTAGCCCCAGCTGTGATAAGAGCTCTATCGCTCAAAATAGAGGACTAGTCTGGAGAGAGATATTTGGGAATAGCCAGCATATAGCTGGGATAGAATGAGATCTCACTGGGATAGAGTGTAGATAGAGGAACATAATGCAGAGAGCCCAAGACTGAGCCCTTGGTGTCTTCAACATATAAGGGGTATGTAGAGGAAGAGCCAGCAAAGGATGCTAAGAAGAAGCCTATTTCCCTCCTACCTGAGAGTTGTGTCAAGCCAAGAGAGGACAGAGTGGCAAAAGAGACAGAGTGGTCAATAGTGTCAACAGGGTCAAATACGATGGCAAGTGAGAAGTATGCAATGGAGATCACTGGTGACCTCACGGAGAGCTGTTTTGGTGGAGCTATGAGGGCAGAGAGCAATTTGCTTTGGGAGGAGAGGTCAACAGGAGGTTGAAGAAGTGGAGACAATGAACACAGACAACTCTTTGAAGAAGCTTGACTATGAAGAGAGTGAGAGATATGATTTAGAGTCAAGATAATTTTTTTTTTAAGGAGGGAGAGATTTGAGCATGTGTATGAGCTGAGGAGATGGGGAAGGGGAGGCTGAAGATACAGGTGAGAGAAGGGATGAATTGAGCAGGGACTCTGTGACCAGCACTGGAGGAGGGACTAGCCTGGGAAAAGAGGAGTGGCCCTTCATTCTCTGAGACTAGAGGCAAGTTAGCACGGGTGAGTGGGGTTCGGTCAAGTTTGTCTGTTGAGTAGGGCACAGCTCCCCACCTCCCCTATACCTTGTGACTTTTCTTTTCTCTGTGAGATAAGGTCA
The DNA here is from genome assembly GCF_057802395.1 of Ceratotherium simum simum. Classification (NCBI taxonomy): domain Eukaryota; kingdom Metazoa; phylum Chordata; class Mammalia; order Perissodactyla; family Rhinocerotidae; genus Ceratotherium; species Ceratotherium simum. The sequence continues at coordinate 18,030,910 of NC_141940.1, forward strand.
TTCATTTATAGTGAGAGCAATGCAGATTGTGTTGGGTGCTGGAGGCAAGTGGCAGCCAACGAGGTATGTCTTTCAATGGTCTGCATCATGCCAGGCCATTGATGTACACACCTCAGTTATTCCTCATAGCAACCCTCAGAATAAGTACTATCACCCAATTTTGTAGATGAGGAAGCTGAGATACTCAGAGGCATAGAAGATTTGAAATAGCTGAAGAATGAAAAGGAGAGGTAGCTGATTAAGGACAGGCAAAAGAACTGAAGGAAGGCTCTGAGGGCTGAGCTGAGCTGGGCTCTCTTAATTGTGTACTGGCACCAGTCTGCCCAGCTGTGCCCCTGCTTTGGTTGTGGTCACCCCCTGGATGAAGAGTAGATAGATGGTCAAACTGAGGCAGAGCTGAGGGCCAGGCGTGGCTGCTAGACAGAGGATGAGGAGTTCAGGGGCTGGTGAGAAAGCAGTTCAAGTGATACGTGTGGGGTCCAGGCTGACGGAAAGACGTGAAGTCAGAAGGGGGTGGAGAAGCTGGGAAAACAGGGACTGCTTGTAGTTCTGGAAGTCTACTGGAAGGTAAAAGAATAGGTTTAGTGGGAAAGTGAGAAAGTAGGAAGAACAGAAAGTCATGGTTCAGTCCGAGAGTGAGATTTTGGAGTTGGAGATTTCAAAAGAGGAGGTGTACTCAGAAATGGCAAAGTCAAAGTTATGTCCCTGGGCGTGTGGCGTGAGGTCGTGAGTGAGGCCCTGGAGGTGAGGAGATAAAGGAGCCATGAGTTTTTGGAGGGGTGCCCACACAGGCGTGGGAGTCACCCAGGATGACGGCAGGAGGTGAGGTTTGGAGCTGAGACAAATGGCAACCTCATTTCTTCTTCTCATGGTTGGGGAGAATGAGCAGCCTCCACTGGGAAGAAGGACCCCCGCCTGGGCTATGGATCGGGCTACCTGTTAAGGTTAACGACTAGATGAGGATGTCCCAAATCAGGCTTTCTTCACGTCCAAGGTCACCATGGTGGCTTTTTAAACGACAGCATTTAAATATGTATATTTAATATACATATATGTATACTTTACCATATATAACATGTATCTTCATTTAAATATTCTACTGCACGAATTTTAGCCTCAGTCTTTTAATGTATTTTCTCACCAAAACAGCTTGGAAACTGAGATTACGCTGGCTCTCACAGTTACAAATGTGTTTTGAACAATTTTTGAGAGCTATTTTGACAATACTCTCCTGGTATCTGAGACATAGAACCTATTCATCTTTTGCACATTCCTCCCGTGTCCCTCACCAGCACAAACAAACAAACTCCCAGCAGCACATCCTCCTTTCCAGATCGCTGGCCTCTGTGGAGCCTTTTGCCCCAATGAGCTGAAAGATCAGAATTAAGGCTTCTGGCCTAATACTTTTTTCCTACCACATGAGGGCAGACTTTTTAACAAAAAAGGGGGAAACAACTGTTTACCTTGTACTATATAGAACTGAAAATAGAGACGGGGATGTAATGTACAGCATGGTGACTATAGTTAACAACACTGTTTTGTATATTTGAAAGTTGCTAAGAGAGTAGACCTTAAAAGTTCTCATCACAAGAAAATAAATTGTAACCATGTGAGGTGATGGCTCTTAACTAAACTTATTTTGGTAATCATTTCACAATATATACAACTATCAAATAATCATGTTGAGCACCTTAAACTTACACAATGTTGTATGTCAATTTTATCTCAATAAAACTGGAAAAAAAAAAACAAAGAAAATAGTGAGAAGTTATGTTAAGGCCAGATTTTGTGTGGTTTTTAGGTCTTGACAAATCCACCACTTTCCGCAGCCTACAGCTCTCCCTGTTCATGCTCCACTGATGGATGAACTGGTTCTCTTCTTCCCCTCTCTTCTTCTTTCCTCCCTTCCTCTCCCACTCCCTCACTCCCACAAATATTTATTGAATATTTATTCTAGATAGGGTTGCCAGGTAAAATACAGGACGCCAGTTAAAGTTGAACTGCAGATAAACAAGAAATATTTTGTAGTATAAATATGTCCCAAGGATACGCATGGGACATATTTATACTACAAAATATTTCTTGTTTATCTGAAATTTAAATTTAATTGGGTGGCCTGGATTTTTATTTGCTAAATCTAACCACCCTAACACGGGGCCAAGAGCAATGCTGGACACTGGCTGGGTGGGGCTGAGTGTAGAGGTCCAGGTCTCCTGGCAGAGGCGTGCCTAAAATAATGAGCGGTGCAATGCTAGAGCCATGACGGTGGCCAACCCAGCAGGGGCCAGCAAGGAAGACACTACCTCAGCAACCTCACCTTCGATGCTGCCTCTTGCCTCTGTTTTCCACCTTGGGGCATTCCATTCTTTCAGCCTGCAACACCCAGCTCAAGGATCTCCACCTCTGGGAAGCCTTCCCTGATCTCCCCAGGGCCAGCCGTCACCTGAACACTTGTATCCTTGTCTTTAATAACACCTATCACACTATATGATTTACATTTCTGTCATCCACGAGACTGTCAGGATCTAGAGGCCAGAGCTGTTTTTGTTCATCTCTGTATCCCAATTGTTTAACACAGTGCCTGGCACAGAATAAGCAGTCAATACAAGTATGATTTTAAAAAATGAACGATTTTAGCTCTAGACCTTAGAAAAGTCACCTACTTTTTCTTTGCCGCAGTTTGGCTAACTTATATAAGAAAATGTTCTGATTAGATGAGACCTCTAGTGTCCTTCACAGATCTAGAAGGAGTCCCAGGTTAAGGTGGAGACTGGCAGAGCACACACAGTAAGCCCAGTTCTATTGCCAGCAGCAGCAAACTGCTTTTGAGGGTCTTTTAGTTTCAACAGGCCCGGTTGGGGGGCACTGGGTAATAAGTGCTTGAAGTTTTGCATGTGACTTAAAATCAATGAGAAAAATGCTTCATAAAAATGGACTTCATAGGGGCCGGCCTGGTTGTGTGGTGGTTAAGTTTGGGGCGCTCCGCTTTGGCGGCCTGGGTTCACGAGTTTGGATCCTGGGCACAGACCTACACTACTCATCAAGCCATGCTGTGGTGGCGGCCCACATGCAAAGTAGAGGAAACTGGCACAGATGTTAGCTCAGGGCCAATCTTCCTCAAGCAAAAAAAGAGGAAAATTGGCACAGATGTTAGCTCAGGGTGAATCTTCCTCACCAAAAAAAAAAAAGAGAGAGCTTTTTATAGTTTCAATGGCTTAAAAATTACTGCAGGGTTAGATGATAAACATAATCCTCAGAAATGCAGCAGAATCCTCTGCACTAGGGAAGACTTCTGGTTCTTTTTCATACCCAGTTGAATGAACAGTGGTTGCTGTGAATGGGAAAAACAAAACAAAACAAAAAATCCTTCTTCACTTCTTGTTGATTCCCTTCTAACCTCCTAACTCCCTGGCTTGAAGTTTTATTTTTATAAACTTCTATGCTCTTTACCTCCATCCCATCCTGGAACTCACTAGTGGAATCACACCCAAGACTTGCCATTCAGTGTTAATTCAATAATAGCTAACCCTTATTACTCTGAACTGGGCACTGTTCTAAGTGCTTTACATGTATGAACTCAGTTAAGCTTAAAAGGAGGTAACAATGTAGGCATCAGCCCGGGAGCCAGACTGCCTGAGTTTGTGGTTCAGCTGTACCACTTCCTACCTGTTGATCTTGGACAGATTGGTTAACTTCTCTGTGCCTCAAATTCTCCATCTGTAAAAGGGGGATGATAATGATGATGATGCCAAATACTTCCTTATGGGGTTGTAAGAGTATTAAAATAAGTTAGTGTATGTAATGTAAGTTAATGTATGTAAAACACTTAGAACAGTGCTGGGCATGCAGTAAATATTATGTGCGTGTATACACACAGACATAGATTTGTAATATGTATATATATATATATATAGATAGATAGATAGATAGATAGATAAAGAAATCTATATGCATATATAAACTTACAAGCCTATCAAGAAGATACTCTCATTATCCTCATTTTACAGAAAAGGAAATGGAGGTTTCAGAAGGGCAAGTAGTTTCTTTTTTTTTTAATGAGGAAGATTGGCCCTGAGCTTACATCTGTTGCCAATCTTCCTCTTTTTCCTTGCAGAAGATTGTCGCTGAGCTAACATCTGTGCCAGTCTTCTTCTATTTTGTATGTGGGACGCTGCCACAGCATAGCTTGATGAGTGGTGTGTATGTCTGCACCCGGGATCCAAACCGTGAGCCCTGGGGCCGCCAAAGCGGAGCACGTGAACTTAACCATTACGCACCAGGCTGGCCCGTAAGTAGTTTCTTAAGGTCACACAGCCTGCCCTCCTAACCACTACACAATACTGCTTCTGTTTTTATTTGTTTTGTTTTAAATAAACTTTTTAAATATAATTATTCATTTATTTATTTATTCCCCCCCCCAAAGCCCCAGTAGATAGTTGTATGTCATAGCTGCGCATCCTTCTAGTTGCTGTATGTGGGATGCGGCCTCAGCATGGCCGGAGAAGTGGTGTGTTGGTGTGCACCCGGGATCCGAACCCGGGCCACCAGCAGCGGAGCGCACGCACTTAACCGCTAAGCCACGGGGCCGGCCCCTAAATAAACTTTTAATTTTAAAATAATTTTAGACTTATAGAAGAGTTGAAAGGTAGCTCAGAGAGTTCTCATATACCTTATACCCAGCTTCTCCTAAGTTTATCATCTTACATAACCATCTACATTTGTCACAAGTAAGAAATTAATGTTGGTACTACATTACTATTGTTAACTAAACTATAGACTGTTAACTATTAGTAACTCTTACTAAACTATAGACTTTATTTGGATTTCACAAGTTTCCCAACTAATATCCTTTTTGTGGTCCAAAATCCAATCCAAGCTACAACAGTGCATGTAGCCATACTGCTTCTTCTTTTTTTTGTATTTTTTTTTGAGGAAGATTAGCCCTGAGCTAACATCTGTTTCCAATCCTCCTCATTTTGCTGAGGAAGATTGGCCCTGGGCTAACATCCACGCCCATCTTCCTTTACTTTATACAGGACGCCACCACAGCATGGCTTGATGAGCGATGTGTAGGTCTATGCCTGGGATCCAAACCCACAAACCCCAGGCCACTGAAGTGGAATGTGCAAACTTAACCGCTAAGCCACCGGGCTGGCCCCCATACTGCTTCTTAATATCTACTGAGCAGCTACTCAGGGTCAGGTCCTGTACTAGGCATTGGGGATAAGGAGAGGAGTAAGAAACTGTTCCTGCCCTCAAGAAGCTCACAGTCTATCGGAGAAGGAGAAGCAAGCTCTCAGTTATAATAAAGTGTAGTCAGTGCAATTACAATTAAGCATGGAGGGTTGTGGGGGCACAGACAGCATCTGATTCAGAAGGAGTCATGTAAGCTGAGACTGAATGATGAATAGGACTTAACCGGGCAAAATCAGAGAGTGGGTGTGAACGGGGTAGGAGTAGGGCTTGCAAACAGTATTCGAGGTAGGAAAACATCATGTGCAAAGATCCAGAGAGGACAGAGTGAGTGTGGCCAGCTTTGGGAACTGCTACATCTGCCAAGATTTCACCGCAAACTCTGAAACTCCCACCTTTACCACAATCTTCTACACTGGATCTGACCTCTTCTAAGCCTTCAAGTTCCTTCTATGCTTTGACGGTGCACCCCCCCCCCATGCCATCACACACCCTCCCACTCTCTTATCTGCACTCACTTCCCAACTGAGCTTATGTTTATTCACACCAGGACTGAACTCTGAAGTCCCCCGGCCAATCCCAGACCCTGGGAAAACCCCACACCTCCTACTCTCAAGTAAAAGTCAGGCATTGGTTAATTTTTCTGTAATTTCCTGCTAATCTTGGCCAAGCCTCGACTGTATGATATATGGCAAGGACCTGAGCTTTGGAGTCATGCAGATATGGATTTGAATCCTGACTCCTCCATGTACCATCTCTGTGGCCTTGGACGAGGTACTCACCCTTTTAAATTTGTTTCCTCTTTTGTAAAATAGGCCAGCACTGGTGGTCTAGTGGTTAAGATTCAGTGCTCTCACCGCTGTGGCCCCTGGTCAGGGAACCACACCACCTGTCTGTAGGTTGTCATACTGTGGTGGCTGCACGTTGCTGTGATGCTGAAAGCTATGCCATAGAGTCAGCCATGGTGGACAAGTTACAGTGGAGCTTCCAGACTAGACAGACTAAGAAGAAGGACTTGGCCACCCACTTCCAAAAAAATTGGCCATGAAAACCCTATGAATAGCAACAAAGCATTGACTGATATAGCCCCAGAAGGTGAGAGAATGGTGCAAAAAGACCGGGCAGGGTTCCGCTCTGCTGGGCACAAGGTCACTAGGAGTCAGAATCTACTTGTTGGCACCACTAACAACAACAAAATAGAAATACCAATATTATCTACCTCCAGGAGTTCTCGTGAAGATTAAAAGTAATACAGGCATACAAAAAGTAGCTCAAAAAATTAAATGTAAGACATAACTCTTAGAAGAAAATATGGGACAGAAGCTTCACAACAGTGGATTTGGCAATGATTTCTTGGATATCACACCAAAGGCACAGGTAACAAAAGAAAAAAATTGACAAATTGGACTTCATGAAAATTAAAAAAAACTTAGTGCATCAAAAAACACTATCCACAGAGTAAAAAGGCAACCCACAGAATGGGAGAAAAAATTTGAAAATCATATGTCTGATATCCAGAATATATAGAGAACTTCTAAAACTCAACAACAAAAAAATAAGCAACTTGATTCAAAAATGAGCAAAGGAGTTGAATAGACATTTCTCTAAAGAAAATAGACAAATGGCTAATAAACACATGAAAATATACTCAACATCACTAAATAATAGGAAAATGCAAATCAAAACTACAATGAGATACCACCTCACGCCCATTAGGATGGCTACTATCAATAAAACAGAGAATAACAAGTGTTGGTGAGGATGTGGAGAGATTGGAACACTTGTGCACTGTTGGTGGGAATGTAAAATGGTACAGCCACTATGGAAAACAGTATGGCGGTTCCTCCAAAAATTCAAAATATAATTACCATATGATCCAGTAATTCCACTTCTGGGTGTATACCCCAAAGAATTGAAAGCAGGGTCTCAAAGATGTATTTGTACACCCGTGCTCACAGCAACATTGTTCATAATAGTTAAATGGCGGAAGCAACCCAAGTGTCCATCAATGGATGAATGGATAAGCAAAAATGTGGTTGTAAAAGGAAAAACCCAGTCCTTTCCTCCTGTGTCTCTCATTTACTCTCACACTACTACCACACTCACAACACTTTTGGCACCAGACGTGTGGGGGTTTTCCCCCACAAAGCAATTCTCTGACACCAGCCGGGTGACCTACAATTTATAACTTAATTCTTGCACTACCTACCTGGAGATGGCGTCAGATCCCACAGGTTAAGGGCTCAGTCCCACGAGACTGCTCCCCACTTCAGATGCCAATTGCAAGTAGTATGTCCCCAGGTTACCCACAACTTCTGTCTAACATGGCTACAAACCAGCGGTTCCTATGACCCCCTCTTGGGGTTCGATTAATTTGCTAGAGAAGCTCACAGACTCAGGGAAATACTTCCTTATGTTTACCAGTTTATTAAAGTATACGATAGGCCGGCCATGTGGCTTAGCGGTTAAGTGCATGCACTCCGCTACTGGCGGACCGGGTTCAGATCCCGGGCGTGCACTGACGTACTGCTTCTCAAGCCATGCTGAGGCCACGTCCCACATACTAGAAGGATGTGCAACTATGATGTACAACTATCTACTGGGGCTTTGGGGAAAAAAAAGGAGGAGGGTTGGCAATAGATGTTAGCTCAGAGCCGGTCTTCCTCAGCAAAAAGAGGAGGATTAGCATGGATGTTAGCTCTGGGCTGATCTTCCTCACACACACAAAAAAAGGATATGATAATGAACACATATGAAAAACTAGATGAAGAGATATATAGGGTGAGTCTGGGAGAGTCCCAAGCTGTAGCTTCTGTCGTCGTGGAGTTGAGGTGTGTCACCCTCCCAGTATGTGGATGTGTTCACCAACCTGTAAGCTCCCAGAACTCCATACTACAGGGATTTTTATGGAGGCTTCCTCATGTAGGCCTGATCAATTACTAACTCCATTTCCATCCCCTCTCCCCTCTCTAGAGAAGTGGGGGGAGGGGGCTGAAAATTCCAAGCTTCTAATCATGGCTGGTCTTTCTGGTGACCAGCCCTCATCCAGGAGCCTATCCAGAGTCATCTCATTAGAACAGAAGACACTCCTATCACCCAGGAAATTCCAGGGGATTTAGGAGCCGTGTGTCAGGAACCAGGGTCAAAGACCAAATATTAGAACAAAAGATGCTCCCAGTGCTCTTATCACTTAGGAATTTACAAGGGTTTCAGGAGCTCTGTGCCAGGAACCTGGGGCAGAGATCAATATATATGTTTTGTATTATCTTACAGTGGTATATGCATACAATGGAATATTATTCAGCCTTAAAAAGGAAGGAAATTTTGACACATGTTACAACATGGATGAATCTTAAGGACATTATGCTAAGTGAAATAAGCCAGTCACAAAAAGACAACTACCCTATCATTCCACGTCTGTGAGGTACTTAGAGTATTCAAACCCATAAAAACAAAAAGTGTAATGGTGGTTGCCAGGAACTGGGGGGAGGGGAGAATGGGGAGTTATTGTTTAATAGGTATAGAGTTTCAGTTTTACAAGATGAAAAGGGTTATGGGGATGGATGGTGGTGACGGTTTCACAACAATGTGAATGTATTTAATACCAATGAACTGTACACTTAAAAATGGTTAAGATGGTAAATTTTATGCTATGTGTATTCTACCACAATAAAAAAAAAAGAAAAAACATAATATAGGTGAAGTTCTTGGCATAGTGCCTGACGCATAATAGGTGCTAAATAATTGATAGCTTCCTTTATTCTCGACCTCCTATTTGTTCGTCACTAGGTGAATCCCAGGGTTCTGTTTGGAGGCCCTACTCCAAACCATTTCACTTTCCTCAGCCTCAGTTCTCACTTTCTTCCCTTGCCTTCTTTTTTTTTTTTTTAATGTTTGAGAGGTTTTCATAAAGTTGGACACATCATTTTTTTTTTTTTGTGAGGAAGATCAGCCCTGAGCTAACATCCATGCCAATCCTCTTCTTTTTGCTGAGGAAGACTGGCCCTGAGCTAACATCTATTGCCAATCCTCCTTGATTTTTTTTTCCCCTTTTTCTCCCCAAAGCCCCAGTGGATAGTTGTATGTCATACCAGCACATCCTTCTAGTTGCTGTATGTGGGACGCGACCTCAGCATGGCCAGACAAGCGGTGCGGAGGTGCACGCCCGGGATCCGAACTGGGGCCGCCAGTAGCAGTTAACCACTAAGCCACCGGGCCAGCCCCTTCCCTTGCCTTCTGTGTTCTTGATTCTTCTCCTACTTCTTTGACAGTCTCTTGTGTTGCCTTTACTGGCTCTTCTTCCTTCTCTTATTTCCTAAATGTAGGTATGCCGTCAAAATCATGTGCTCAAAATTCTTTTTCTGCATTCTCTCTCTTAGCAATTTCCTTTTAGGCTTATGTGAATGACTTCTATATGTGTGTGTACCTCTGGTCCCAACTTTTCTTTTTTTTTTTTTTTAATTTTTATTTATTTATTTATTTATTCCCCCCCCTCCCCAAAGCCCCAGTAGATAGTTGTATGTCATAGCTGCACATCCTTCTAGTTGCTGTATGTGGGACACTGCCTCAGCATGGCCGGAGAAGCGGTGTGTCGGTGCGCGCCCGGGATCTGAACCCAGGCCGCCAGCAGCGGAGCACGCGCACTTAACTGATAAGCCACGAGGCCGGCCCCTGGTCCCAAATTTTCACTTGAATTCCAGACCTGATTTCCAGACTCCCAACTGTCCATCTTCACCTGGATGTCCCGAAGGCCCTGCACATCTAGTATGTGCTAATGTCATCAATTCCAATTCTGCTCCCCACCTCCACCTCAAACCTGTCTTTCTGACTATTTTATGTCTGTTAATGGTGTCACCATCTTCTCAGACCTTAGGCTTAAACTCACTACCTGTTAGGGTTCTAAGGACTTGCCACGCAATTTCCACATTTCCATTCCCACTGCTGTCAATCAGTTTCATACTTCAGCATCTTGTCCTCCAGTAGACGTGATCCTTTCCAGTGAATAGGCGTTTGAGTCCTGTCTTATCCAGAATACTCTCTTTTCCTGATATCAAGATTGCTGAGAAATACAATTCAGAAATTTGCGGGCTGGCCCCGTGGCTTAGCGGTTAAGTGCGGACGCTCCGCTACTGGCGGCCCGGACGGGGTTCAGATCCCTGGCGAGCTCCAACGTACTGCTTGTCTGGCCATGCTGAGGCCGTGTCCCACATACAGCAACTACAAGGATGTGCAACTATGACATGCAACTATCTACTGGGGCTTTGGGGAAAAAAAGGAGGAGGATTGGCAATAGATGTTAGCTTAGAGCTGGTCTTCTTCAGCAAAAAGGAGGAGGATTAGCATGGATGTTAGCTCAGGGCTGATCTTCCTCACAAAAAACAAACAAACGAACAAACAAAAAAAGAAATTTGCTTGATGAGCAAGGATTTAAAACAAAGAGAGGGGGATAGTCTTGAGAGATATTTTATTCTAGCTGTGATGAAGCCTGAGGAACCATCCCTGCTTTGCAGTAAATGGTACCCGGATTTAACCTTTCTCTCCCCTATATGGTGCAGGATACACGTTGTCAAACTGTGTTCTTGGAACACCTTTTTTCAATGCTTCTCTTAAGAAACATTATTGAGTGTGTTAACACCATTGGCTAAGTGACAGTGGAGTTGACAGCCTCCTTCCATTATGAGTTAATTTAATCAGCTGACATCTCAAAAAAGCAATCTTAATCCTACCCATAAATTCCACTCTTAGGCCATTATATCCTAGGGAAACTCTTGCACCTGTGCTCCAAAGACATGTAAATGATTATTTATAGTAGCAAGCTACCCCAAACTGAAAACAGCCCAAATGTCCATCAATAGTAGAATGGATGAATAAATTATGGCATATTCGTGAAATGGAATACCAATAACAAAAAGAATGATCTGCAAGTACATACAAAATCGTGGAAAAATCTCAAAAACAATGTTGAACAAAGTCGGTCAGAGAACACAGGTAGTATAATTCCATTTATATGGAGTTCAAAACCAGCTAAAACTAAGTAATACCATATTGATGGGAAATAAACACATACATGATAAAAACTATAAAGATAAGCAGGGAATAATTAGCACAAAATTCAGGAGAGTGGTTAGCTCTTGGAGGTGGAGAGAAGAGGATGGCAGGCTGTGGAGGTGCATGAAAGGCTTTGAAGGCATTCTTTCTTAAGCTGGGTGGTGGGTCACAGATTTTCATTTCATTATTATTCTCTAAATTGTGTATTTTCATTAAATACACTATTATATGTAAAATATATTTCACAATTTTTAAAAGTTATTTTTTAAAAGGTAATATTATTTCCAAGTTCTTTGAGATGAGAAGATGGCCTTCCTTTTAGCTAGATAGCTCTTGTCTACCTTCAAAACTCACTTCAAAGCTTCTTTGGGCAGCCTTCTCTGAGTCCCCAGGTTGATTTATTTAAAACGGAAAATGTCAAACATACACAGAAGTAGAGAGAATAATATAATGAACCACCAGGTAACCATGCCCTAGCTTCAGCAATTATTAACAGATAGCCAATCGTGTTTCTTCTATATCCCGACACATTCCCCTCCCCCTACTGGGTCATTGGAAAGCAAATCTCAGCCATCCGATCACTTCATCTATAAATAGTTTGGTAAGAGTCTCTAAAAGATAAGGACAAAAAAAAGGCACCACCCCAATACCATTATCCACTTAAAAATTCGACAATGACTCCTTAGTATCAAATATCCAGATACTGTTCAATTTCCCCTGTGTCCTATAGCTTTTGATTTGTTTGAATCAGGATAAAACAAATTTCACACATTACATTTGGTTGTTCTGTTTTTTAAGTTTCTTTGAATTTAAGGTTTCCCCTCCATCTTTTTTTCTTTTCTTTGCAATTTATTTGTTGAAGAAACCGGGTCTGGTCAATTTCCTACATTCTGGATTTCTGGCTGATTTAGCTGTCCTCTACTCATTTCATAAACCTCTCTACCTTTCCTTTATCTACTATTTTCTGTTTCCATCTATATGTTTTTGGGGGGGTAGATGAGAAAGGATGCCAGAAGGGTATAGACTGAAGAGGGGGGTAACCCCTGTGCAGATCTCTATCCTAGGACTCCCTGCACTTGACTGGAATCATGGATTTATTTGCCTGTGCCCTTCCAACAAACCTCTTGGGGGCCAATGCCATATCTTACTTGATTTTGTATCCTCTGTAACTTACACAGAATTTTACACATAATAGGTGGTCAATAAATGAATAAACCATGTTGCTGTCTTGTGCTGCTTATGTCCTAGACCTTCTTTTCCAACTTTGTAGGAAGATTAAGAATTAGTGAAACTTTGATTTCAACCCCCTGGGGTAAGGTATTATGCAAAATTCTTTTGATAGTTACTTTTCTTGAAAAGTTTGACGAATTTCATTGTGAAGAGCACTTTATTTATTGTACTTTCCTTTGTTGCCCATTTCCTGAACCACCGTGGTCTTGATAAGCTTGTTTGAATTTAAACACAAAAGTTCCCTGCTCTGTAACTTGATGGGGGGCTCCCAGCAGCCTTGCCCTCAGGGGGAATTGTGGGCTAACGGCTTCTGAGTAATGCATTACTCATCACAGCTTCTTAGAAACTTCTTCTGAAGCAAATTATTACTTTCTGAGATAACTTTGCTCTGTTCCTTGAATTCCACCGGTCATCCCCTCTTGTAGATTTTCCTCCCTCACAATACGAAAAACAACACCCGTGAGAAAGCTGGACCAAACTTCCTTCTATGCACTTCCTTTCGTATTTCCTCCTGATTTGCAGTTCAGCCATATGTACTCTCCAGGGCACGTGGCCAAATACCCCTTCTGTTACCTCTGTAACAGGTACTTGGACTTGTATCTATCCTCTGTTCTACTATGTCACAAACACAGGGTACCAATGCCACCAAATAAGAAGACTTTCCTATATGCTATTGGATTTGATAATATCGTGCGCCTTATCCATTTGATCCTGTGAATACCACTGATGTTCTTAGAACTGTTTTAGAAATACTTCCTGTTTTCCTAATTCCAGGAAATGAATCTGGTTCATGTAACTTTCAACATTATTTTTGTAAAATTGTTATGAACTGGCCTCAGTAATTTAAAATTCAACCGAACTAATCTTGCTGTAGCTCAGAGTGTGTAGGGTTTATGGAATTATGTTTGAAATGGTAGGTGACGAAGTCCCTCCCTCATTATTTTTTAATGCAGCAGTTAGATAATAGTGAATTAAGATTTCCTGGAGAGCCAATTTTAAGCCATCCACTGACAGTGGAAGATGAACAAAGACTGGATGACATTTGAAATTATATCTAGTACATAAACTTATATCAAACACTTCTAACCTGGCAAACAATGCAACGAGTGACAGCAAATGCAATAAAACAGAAACCTAGATCAATTATCTTAGAAAGATGCAGTCAGCAGATAAAAATGGGACCATGGAGTCTTCTGAATTAACTAGCACTGAGAACATGAATCAGTCTTTCATCTTTTATTATTTCATCCTTTTCCTTTGAACTAAATTTAAAAATAATCTTCTCGCTAACTCCTCAAAATGAAATATTCACTATATCACTCTTACTCCTTATTAAAAACTGGTATTAGTGTGACTTTATACTGAAGACATCAAAGAAACTATGGTGTATACTTGTATAAACATGAGGAGGCCTGAAGTATATTGCTTATTTTTCTATGGAATAAATGCAATATCATGATACTTCGTTGTGCATTTACTGAATTCTACTTGGATTTTCTGAAAGAAATTTCCCTTTCCTTTTGGATCCAATCCTTGTTGAATGAATGAAATATGTGGTAATTTGTTTCTCGCATTTTGAGATCAGCCCCGCTTTTCATCCATGATAATACCCATCAAGTAGAGTACTGTACTATTTCAGTTTTTCCAATGGTTTTGGATTTTAATAGTTTCATTCCACTGCTAAGTAGTATCTAACTTTTCTATATATAATTGTGCAAGTACTTCTGGAAGTCACCTATTCATTCCACATTTTAACATGAACATATCCTGGTACATGTTGCGGACTCCACTGACTGCCTACTGTGATCTCCTTTTCCATGATAACAAAACCCCAGTTTGTACTGGTATGAGGCACCATGGATTTTAAGAAAGGCTGGGTCTCTTCCTAGCCCCAGCCCCTAACCCCGCTAAGGCAGTGTTGATAAATTTTTTTTAATTAAAACTTTATTTTTTAGAGCAGTCTTAGATTCATAGCAAAATTGAGGAGAAGGTACAGAGATTTTCCATATACCTCCTGCCTCTGCACATGCATAGCCTCCTCCATTATCAACATCCCCCTCCAGAGTGGTACATTTGTTACAATTGATGAACTTATATTGGCACATCACTATTACCCAATGTCCATAGTTTACATTACCGTTCACTCTTGGTGTTGTACATTCTACTTTGAACAAATGCATAATGATATGTATCCATCATTATGGTATCATACAGAGTATTTTCACTGCCCTAAAAATCCTCTGTGCTCTGTCTATTTATCCCTCCCTGCCCCCCAATCCCTGGCAACTGCTGATCTTTTTACTGTCTCCATAGTTTTGCCTTTTCCAGAATGTCCTGTAGTTGGAATCATACAGTGTGTAGCCTTTTCAGGTTGGCTTCTTTCACTTAGTAATATGCATTGAAGTTTCCTCCATGTCTTTTCATGGCGTGATAACTCATTTCTTTTTAGTGCTGCATAATATTCCATTGTCTGGATGTGCCACAGTTTATTTATTCATTCACCTACTGAAGGACATCCTGGTTGCTTCCAAGTTTTGGCAATTAGGAGTAAAGCTGCTATAAACATCATGTGCAGGTTTTTCTGTGGACTTAAGTTTTCAACTCCTTTGGATAAATACCAAGGAGTGCGATTATTGGATCATACGGCAAGAGTATGTTTAGTTTTGTAAGAAATCACCAAAATGTCTTCCAAAGTGGCTGTACCATTTTGCATTCCCACCATCGGGGAATGAGAGTTCCTGTTGCTCCACATCGTCACCAGCATTTGGTGTTGTCAGTGGTCTGGATTTTGGCTATTCCAATAGGTGTGTAGTGGTATCTCACTGTTGTTTTAATTTGCATTTCCCTGATGATATGATGTGGAGCATCCTTTCATATGCTTTTTTACCATCTGTGTATCTTCTTTGACCAGGTGTCTTTTAAGGTCTTTGGCTCATTTTTTAATTGGGTTGCTTGTTTTCTTGTTGTTGACTTTTAGGTGTTTTTTGTATATTTTGGATAATAGTCCTTTATCAGTTGTGCCTTTTGCAAATATTTTTTCCCATTCTGCAGCCATGGTAATTTTATTACTCTTGTTAATGACTGGCTTAGGCATGGACACATAATATAATTCTGGTAAGGACACATGTGGAAAAGTCTGTTGGAGACATTTTGGGAAAGTTTCTCAGTCTTAGAAAGGGGCACCAGAAAAAGATATCCTCTCTTCTGGCCTTTGAAAGTTATTGTTTGAGGACATGATGTGTGGAGATGTTGGAACCGTTTTGCAACTGTGAGCAGAGTAGCAGACAAACAGAACCTCAGTGTAGAAAAATGCAAAGAATGTGAATTCTTAGTAATATTGTTGAGCCAGTGAATCACCGAAACTGCCTTATCTCAGATCTCTTTATCATATGATGTAATAAACTGACAATTGTTGAAGCCACTTGGGGTTGAGTTTTCTATTACTTGATCCAGGCATCCTAAGTGACATACTGCAGAAAGCTGATGGTTCCTGTATTCCTTTGGGTGACGTCATTCTCTCAGCTTCCTAACACTACCCTAAAATATCAGGGATTCAGCCCCATTAGCGCTCAATATCAACATGAAATAATTAAAACTGAATGATACTCCATCATTTTATTTTATACTCTATACTTTTATTTCATTAATAAAAATGTGTAGTTATCAAAGCAATAGTTGATGTCATAGAAAATTAGGAAAAAGTCTTTATCTTTTTCTTTTTAAAACTGAAGAACTGTTGGAGAAAGTGTGCTCATTAAATTTGCGATGACACCGAGGCAGGAGAACACCATATGATGATCAAGATCCAGAAATATTTCGACAGGCTATAACAATGAGCCAAAAACAACAAGGTAAAATGTAATAGAGAGAAATGTACATTTTGCATTTAGGTTAAAGAGATGAGGGCTAAGGCTGTTAGGATGAGAGTTAAAGGCTGTTTATATGAAAAGTATCTGGGGATTTCAGTTAACTGCTAATTCCATAAGTGCCGGGATTAGGAAAGGGCAAAAAAACTACGAAAAATGTAAATATATAAATCCTTCCTTCAATCAGCAAGAATTTATTCAGCACGTATTCAGCAAACGCATATTGACAGCCGGTTAAGAAAAAGGACTTTGAACTTCAACTGATCCCAGCTTGGACTGTGTGATCTTAGGCAATTGACTTTACTTCTCTGTGCCTCAATTTTATTATTTGTAAAATATGACTAATAATAATGTATGGTGATTGAGAGAGCCAAAATAAGATAATATATGCAAAGGGCCTGGAAAAGTATTTAGTAGCAATAATAGTTTTTAGTGTTTAGCTTTGTGTTTAATCAAGCCTTGTATTAAATTGTGGTAATGGTCCCACAATAATCTGCTTTGTTCAGCTTACACTTGGAGAACTTTATTTTTGTACCGTATTTTGAAGCTCACTGAGAGACTAGGGAATGATCAGGCAGGCATGAAAAGAGGATCTCTGGAAACAATATCATATAAGGAATAATTTCAGGAATTACACATTTGACCTGAAGAGAAAAGACTTCATATATTTAAAAGGGACCCATATGAATCAGGCAATAAATTTATTTTGTGTTCTCCAAGGGGAACCCTGGGCACAATAAGGAGAAGCAGAATTCCACTCAATACACTGACGACTTTTAACTATGATCGCTATGCAACAATTGCATGGCCTAATTGGAAAAGCAGTGCCCTCCCTATCATTGTAAGTACTTGGGCAGAGGCCGGATGAGCATCTGTCAGGGGTGATGCAGGGAATTCAGGAAGTCCTGCAATTCCTACCTTTGGACATTTGACTAGAGTTCCTTTTAGCAATAAGTTTCTGATTGAATTTTCATCCATGTATCCTTGGAAGGCTTTTTTTTTTAATTTAATTTTATTTTTTCCCCCAAAGCCCCAGTAGATAGTTGTATGTCATAGATGCACATCCTTCTAGTTGCTGTATGTGGGACACGGCCTCAGCATGGCCAGAGAAGCGGTTCGACAGTGCGTGCCTGGGATCCAAACCCAGGCCGCCAGCAGCGGAGTGCGAGCACTTAACCGCTAAGCCACGAGGCCGGCTCTCCTTGGAAGGCTTTTTAACCTGCAAGAAATATTAACACACCGACAGGGAGGCTCTTTTGTTTTCTTTATTTGGCAGAATCAAAAAATCTCAGACCTGAAATGTCCTTTAGAGACTAAATACATGTATTTCTCAATTACTGGCTCATGAATCGGTGAGGGAATTGAAAAACAAATTATTTTTATGTTTACATTTTATTAATTTTTTTATTATAAAAATAACATAAATACATTAAATAAAATGGTAAAAGAGAAAGAAAAAATAGTTCTGTCACATTATTATTTTTTTTATCATTTATTTTTTATTTATTTTATTTATTTTTTGTGTGTGTGAGAGAGATCAGCCCTGAGCTAACATCCATGCTAATCCTCCTCTTTTTTTGCTGAGGAAGACCGGCTCTGAGCTAACATCTATTGCCAATCTTCCTCCGTTTTTTTCCCCCCGAAGCCCCAGTAGATAGTTGTATGTCATAGCTGCACATCCTTCTAGTTGCTGTATGTGGGACGTGGCCTCAGCATGGCCAGAGAAGCGGTGCGTCGGTGCGCGCCCGGGATCCGAACCCGGGCCGCCAGTAGCGGAGCGCACGCACTTAACCGCTAAGCCACCGGGCCGGCCCATGTCACATCATTTTTAAGCAAAGTTTTTCATATATACTTGTATTATATATATACATATATAAATATATATATACATATATATATGTATATATAAATATACATATATATGTATATATATATAGGTTTTTTTTGCTATTTTCAGTATATAAGGGTTGTATTAGTTTGCTCGGGCTGCTAAAACAAAATACCACAAATTGGGTCGCTTAAACAACAGAAATTCATTGTCTCGGAGTTCTGGAGGCTAGAAGTCCAAGATCAAGGTGTCAGCAGGGTTCGTTCCTTCTGGGGGCTGTGAGGGAGAATCTGTTCCAGGCCTCTCCCCAACTTCCGGTGGTTTGCTGGCGATCTTTGGCATCTTGTGGCTTCTGCTGCATCACCCCAATCTCTGCCTTCGTCTTTATGTGGCCTTCTCCGTGTGTGCCTGTCTGTTCCCATATTTCCCTTTTTCATAAGGACACTAGTCACGTTGGATTAGGGTACCACCATACTCCAGCATGATCTTATCCTAACTTAACTAATTACATCTGGAACGATCTTATTTCCACAAAAGGTCACGTTCTGAGGTACTGGGGGTGAGGACCTCAATGTGTGAATTTTAGGGGTACACAATTCAACCCATAACAAGGGTCAAACCAATTTACAGTGCCATCTACAACATATAAGAGTGCTTATTCTCCTGTATCCTCAATGACATTAGGTTTCATTTTAAAAAGTAATTTTTTTGCTAATTAGGTGAAGAATTGCACCATAGTGGTGTTTTAAGACATATTCCTTTACCAGTGAGTGTGAACAGTTTTTTATGTTTGCTTACTAGTTGAATTTCTTCTTTTGTGAAATATCTGTTCATGTCTACTGCCTCTATTTTTTTAATTACGAAAGTAATGTATTACAAAAGATTTGAAAAACAGAGAAAATAAAAACCACCCATAACGCCACTACTCCAAAACAGCTATTATCACTTTTATTGCCTTCTGGGCTATTTACACATGTATGTTTTACTCTTATGTAATTGTGGTGTACACATCGTCTTATCTTCTACATTTTCACCTTATAATGTATTATAACATGGAAATGGGTTAATCCTTAGTGTACCAGAATAGCTCATTCTTCTTCAACAATTGTGAATTCAGAACTACGCTTCTGGTATTAGCCAAATAAAAGCTTTTTCAAGGATATACTACCTGGTCGTTAACGTGGTATGAAATAAGAGGGTCCCTGGTTGCAAGAAAGTTAAAGTTACATTTATGTACTATGGTCTATCTTTGGGTATCTGGCACACAGGTGTTCGATACATGTTGAATGATTAATAGTCTAATTATTAGACATAATTTTTATTCTTTTTTTTTTTTTTTTTTTTTTTTGTGAGGAGATCAGCCCTGTGCTAACATCCGCCAATCCTCCTCTTTTTCTTTGCAGAGGAAGACGGCCCTGGGCCAACATCCGTGCCCATCTTCCTCCACCTTATATGGGACACCGCCACAGCCTGGCCTGCCAAAGCGGTGCGTCGGTGAGCGCCCGGGATCCGAACCAGCGAACCCCGGGCCGCCGCAGCAGAGCGCGTGCACCCAACCGCTTGCGCCACCGGGCCAGCCCCAATTTTTATTCATTTTTTGGTGAGACAACTCAGTTTTCAGAATTTTCTTCATTGTAGGTTACATGCATGAAATACGACATTAAGACTGTCTTAATGCATATCAGTCACACATTTAAAAACCAGCATCATACTAGGCAAAACAGAAGTTAAACTAGTATAAGATCTACCATTTAAAAAATATATTTTAAAAGTCATAAGTGAAAAAAGAATTTTACAAAGTGTCTTCCAAAGTAAACTTGTGTATATCAAAAACTATGGTTTCACAAAAACAAATTTATTCTGTGGACAAAATCCAAACATGAAATCCCTTTTTCTCCTTTGTAAAGAAAAAAATTCACATAGAGCCAAGAGATGTTACAAGTTATCATTTGTCCATCATCTGAAATAAATTGAGCTTAAAAAAGTATTTGATGGTGTCTGTAATAGTACACCAGTGATTTGTTTTTCTGTTCCTTATTCTTCCTCTTATTTCATTGCTAATATTTTGCCCATATTGTTATTTATATTTCAGTCTTTCTAATTATACTGTAAAGATTGGCCTCAAACTGAAACTTAAAAGCTTCATGTCTAAAAAAAAAGGTGGTACAAAAAATAGTGCTTCTCAAAATGTGTGGTGAAGGATTTTTCTAAAAATTTCCAATCTGTGGTGGACCAACACTTTTATAAAACACAATAAAAATAACTATTAGAAAAAAATTTTTAAAAAATCACTGAGGCATAGAAAATAAAAATCCAAAAATTTTTAAAGATTCTATAGACATGAAAATTACCTTGTCAAATTTCTATAAAAACTTAAAATGCTTAATCTTAATTCCTGCATTTTTCTAGGCACAGACTGGTAACAAACAGTCCACAGACTATACTTTGAGTAGCACTGGTATAAGACATAGATGCCGTCCTTAAGGAGCTTAGAATCTTGGTAGGGTGAACACTATGAGAGTACATATAACCAAGCACAAAACTGTGTTATAATCTGTGCTACCCGAGACCACATCAGCCTGGAGTAACATAAGAGACATGTTCTCTGTGAGATAATAGAAAATATGTATGTTGGTTTCTGCCCCCCGGTTCCTGGCACAGGCTCCTAAAACTCTTGTAACTTCCTAAGTGATAAGAGGATTAGGAACATTTTTTGTTCTAATATTTGGTCTTTGACTCCAGTTCCTGACATAGAGCTCCTAAGCCCCTTGGAATTTCCTGGGTGATAGGACTGTCTTTTGTTCTAATGAGATGACTCTTGGTGGGCTCTTGGATGGGAGCTGGTCACCAGAAAGACCAAGTCATGATTAGAAGTTTGGGATTTTCAACCCCACACTCCATTCTCCAGAGAGGGGAGAGGTGCTGGAAATGGAGTTAATGATCCATCATGCCTACGTAATGAAGCTTCCATAAAAATCCCAAAAGTGTGGGGTTCAGAGAGCTTGCAGGTTGGTGACCACATCCACATACCGGGAATAAGTCTTACTTATCATTTCTCTGGATTTGCTTCCATCCAGTCTGGTGGAATCTCCATTCCCTTCTACACCAATTTCCCACCCCATTATTTCTTAGAATCCCCAAGAATGTAATCTCATTCATATTCACAGCTCTCAAGTGGTCTTGTCCATATTCTTCCACTGTCTGGTGAGCTGCTGCCAAGGCTTTTGATGCTGATGAAGTTATCATTACGGCCAGGGTCTACCAAAAACACTGCTGTCCTCAACTTCTAAGTTTCAAGCTTGAGAAACAAAAGTTTTCTCAATGGATCATTAGGTTTAATGATCCGTGAGAGGTGCCAGTAACTTTTTCCCCACCTGGGGTCCCAGACCCACATATTCTGACAATGAGAAAACCAGCATTATATATGTACTGTCAGCTGGTTCAGAGTGATTCCATATTCTGTAGCACAGCATCCCAACCTTGCAAGGGGTTAGTTTCCCAGGTGGTACCATAACTGAGTCTTCAGTAAGCCTTTCCAACCATCTGTGAGACCTACTGCTTCTGTGATGATGTACATAAGACCAGTGAATCTCATCGACTTCAACCCAATTTATCATCAACAGCAACAAACTCTGAGCCCCTCATAAAGTACCATAATTTGAGGTGACTAGCCATAACCTTATGGCAGGTTGATTGCGCTGGACCCCTTCCATTATGGATAGGGTAGCAATTTTCCTCACTAGAATAGAAACTATTTCTGGATTTGCTCTCCCTAACCCTGCTGGTATCATCCCTCTGTAATGGAGACCAGGGCCTTTAGGGATGCATTCTACTTGAGACATGAAAATTCTCACTCTCTGAGCCCATTCAGAGTAGTTCTTAACATTTTCATCCTTCAAAGTCTTTGGTAGTCTGGCAAAGCTTATGAACCCCTTCTCAGAGTAATATTTTTAAGCACAACATAAATACATAAGATTATTAAGGAAACCAGTATTATATAATATTATATTGTTTTATCTTCAGGTCACTTACGGTTCTGTGGACCCCAAATTAAGAGGTTAACTTTGTTACCAGTCTTCCACTTTCATGTCTTCCAAACCCATAACTGTCTGACGAAACAATTAGCTTCTGCCAATGAATTGGTATAGATGAGATGTTGGCAAACTCTGGTCTGTTACCTGTTTTTGTAAATATTTTTGTTGACTCCTGGTGTAGATCCTGGCCTAAAGGTCGAGCAGGCAAAGTGGATCAAAAGTTGTACTCCTTGAAGTTCTGCCCACTGGAAGGATTTTACTTTTCAATTGTCTTTCAGAGCTATTCCTCGGGGCTATAACACCAGAACAGTTCACTTTTGGCTGTTGCAAGCATATTATGCAGAGCCAGCTGTAAACAAGCCTTGAACTCCTCATAAGGTTGTAGGTGTGAGTCGTCAGAAGATAGCTATGTGGCAGGAGGAGGTACGCTGGACTTTTACATTCAAGATCTGCTCAGGCCACATTCCAAATACACAGCTTCCACTGAAGATGAAATGCTTCAGGGCACACCTAAGTTTATAGCTAGGCAGCTCTCAGCACCCAATTTATGATGGACAGTTTGAGTTACACAGTTACTTGAAGATCTAAATTAGAAATTCAATCTCGACCAGAGACTAAAAGCAAGACAGGAATTGGTTTAAAAGAGAAAAGTTACTTTCTGAAGGGAACATAGGTTTGTTCCAGAGCTCCAGGGACTTCTTGCTGTTATTCTTGGTATGGACTTTCCACAAGCTGTCATAACATCCCAATCTGCCACAAATGTTTTTGGTACTGTTGGGTTTATTGGGTTATAAGGGCCAGGTGACAGATCCACTCCCGCTATAGCTCAGACCAGATGGAGCATCATCTCTGGCTCTGGGCCCTCTCAAGGATGGAAGATTACAGCTTTGCAGGCCAGTAGATGGAAAGAAGCAACCAGTCAAACGTGATATATGTTACCTCCAACGTCCACTGAAGCCCATTAAATGCTAGGGGATCCAAGATGCAACAATTTTTCAGTCACTTTGGAAGGAATATCCAGTATGTCCCAGATCACTGGACATACCTGGCCCCCTCCCACCAAAATTTTACTGAGTTGTCAGCAGACCCCTGTATTTTCTGGAGAATTATCACCCATTTTCTAGCATCTGGGATACCCGTTGATTTTTGCTCTCTGGGTTTGGTCAACATGATGTCGTCAATGGTATACTAGCATAATGATGTCCTGTGGGAGAGTGAGATGATCAAGATTTCCTGTAAATTAGTGGCACATGGCTGAAGAGTTGACACACACTGCAAGACAGTGAAGGTGTTCTGCTTCTGGTGTTCTCTCTTTGTTGCTGACCCTGTCTCTATTTAAAATTTTGGTATTTTATGCATCATGGACTTTTTGCATTAATTTTATGGAATATTGCATTAAAATATTATTTATTTTGGTTACTGAGCTTTTTGGTATCCCCTTAAATTTTGTGCCTGAGGCCAGTGCTTCACTCACCTCCCCCTAGGCCCAGTCCTGATTGATACATAGAGAAAATGCTTTCATTACATCGAGAGCTACTTGCCAAGTGTTTATAAGATCATATCTGCAACAGTAGCCACAATTAGAGTTGACATACAAATGATAATCTAAGGTCACTTTGAGACCCACCTGCCTTTTAAAGTAGCCAAATATGAATTAAATAATCACTTCTATATCTCTCAAGTCATTGATGGCAACCTTTATCTCTGCAGTTCTACTAGGGAGGCAGTAGTGCTTTCTTGTTAGGGAGATGAAACTTCAGGAGTTTCCACTTGGCCCTTTCTTCCATAATAGTTTTAAAATCTCTGTCTCGCTTGCTCAAGGAGCCCAGATGGGAATTCAGTCATTTGCTGAGGATGTGCATTTCATTTACACCATCGAGAACTGAAGATATTTCCACTGTATTGGGTTTGGCAGTTAAACTGAGCTTATGGAGAGACTGACGAGGGTCAAAACTGCACTTATATTTTGTCAATTCCAATCCTAAAAGTCTATGACTGGTGGCCATAGTGTTCTGGTTGTCCAGAAATTAGTGTTAACTCAGAACTAAGATCTACTATTCTATGAAATTTGGAGTATTTCCCTTTCCCTAGGGAAAATGGCTGCAGGTTCACTGGGGGAAAGCGAGAAGGAAAATGCATATATACTTGTGATGTTCTTCCTTAAGGGTACCTGGCCTCCCCTTCATTTATGGGACCTTAACTCTATAAATAAACTCAGATCTGGCAATTGGGTGAAAAGTCATGACTCTTTATTGTGGAAGATCAAGTCAGGTTTTCATTCACTAAACCAGGAGTTTTGGAAGTTATAGAAGGATCTCAGTGGGATGCCCATCTATTTCTGTCCTAGGGTCCCTGTTCAATTGTATAATGCCAAAGATCCCTGTGAATTACAGTCTCTGATTCCCATACAGGCCTTGCTACCAATTCTAGTAGTCACCCCCACTCCACGTCTGCACTGGGTCAGTGCCCCCATCTAGTCTTTGCTATCCCAGGCCCCTTATCATCCCCATTGAGACCAGCAAGCTCATTTTCACTGCAATATGTCACACTAGCATCCCCATCTAGAAAGAACAGCCAATAAAGCTATTTTAAAAGATAAGGAGGCTTGAGTATTGAATGGTAAATGTAGAGGGAGCACTAGAGTTTGAAAATCATTTTTCAACCATCATAGTAAAGATTGGTTTAGGCAGGAATCATTAATTGATGCTAAAACAAAGGGGAAATTTTGATGAGGATCAGAATATTTGCGTTGTTCTTTTTTTAAAAATTATTTTATTGAGGTCATATTGGCTTATAACATTGTGTAAATTTCAGGTGTACTTTATTATATATCAATTTCTGAATAGACGGCATTGTGCTCACCACCAATAGTCTAGTTTTTATCCCTCACCATACATATGTGCCCCTTTACCCCTTTCACCCACCCCTCAACCCCCTTCCCCTCTGGTGACCACTAATCTGTTCTCTTTTTCCATGTGTTTGTTTATCTTCCATATATGAGTGAAATCATATGGTATTTTTATGTCTGACTTATTTCGCTTAGCATAATACCCTCTAGGTCCATCCATGTTGTTGCAAATGGCACAATTTTGTCTTTTTTATGGCTGAGTAGTACTCCATTGTGTGTGTGTGTGTGTGTGTGTGTGTGTGTGTGTGTGTATACCACATCTTCCTTATCCATTCATCAGTTGATGGGCACTTGGGTTGCTTTCACATCTTGGCTATTGTGAATAATGCTGCCATGAGCATAGGGATGCATAAATCTCTTTGAATTGTTGATTTCATTGTCTTTGGATAAATATCCAGTAGTGGGATTGCTGGATCATATTTTATTTCTAGTTTTAGTTTTTTGAGAAATCTCTATACTGTTTTTCATGGTGGCTGCACTGGTTTGCATTCCCACCAGCAGTGTACGAGGGTTCCCTTTTCTCCACATCCTCTCCAACACTTGTTATTTCTTGTCTTGTTAATTACAGCCATTCTGACGGGTGTGAGGTGATATCTCATTGTAGTTTTGATTTGCATTTCCTTAATAATTAGTGATGTTGAACATCTTTTCCTGTGCCTGTTGGCCATCTGTATACTTAACAGTGAAAAACTGAAAGCCATTCCTCTGAGAACAGAAACAAGACAAAGGTGCCCACTCTCACCACTTGTATTCAACATAGTGCTGGAAGTTTTGGCCAGAGAAGTTAGGCAAGAAAAAGAAATAAAAGGGATCCAAATTGGAAAGGAAGATGCATTGTTCTTAAAGTGTCTCTCAGCAGACTGCTTATTTGTTGATAGAGAAAAAATTAGTAATTGTAAAGTGGAAAAATCAGAAAACAATTTGATTGGGTGATCAAAATTTATATCACCCATGGGGGGCAGATAGACATCCTGTGCCTCCCAATATTATGCCCTAAGAAGGACACAGCATCGATTATGTAGTTTTCTAGCCAAGAATGCATAATATGAATCTAAACATGAGGAAATATTAGACAAATTCCAAATGAGGATCATTCTATTAAAACGAAAGGAAGACTTTATTCAAAAATGCTTCTCAATGTCATAGAAGAAAGACTCTGTAAACGTTCCAGACTAAAGGAGACTAAAGAGATATGAGAACTAAATGCAATGCCTGATCCTAGACTGGATCCTATGCTAAAGGGTAAAAAAATGCTATAAAGGAGATTATTGATTAATTGACCAAAATGGACTATGGGAGTTAGATTAGATCAAAGCTTTGTATTAATGTTAAATTTAATGACGTTAATAACTTTACTATGGTTATGTAAGAGAATACTCTTATTCTTAAAAAATACACAATGAATTATTTAGGGATAAAGGGCCATGATGTATGCAACTTATTCTGAAAAAGTTTAGGAAAATTATACATATATATATATGAATCCACATGCCATATGACAACTCTATGTTTAACCATTTCTGGAATTGCCAGACTGTATTCCAGTGTGGGTGCACCATTTTATATTACCACTAGCAAATGATAAAGCAAATGAGGTTACATGTTAAAAATATATGAATTTGGGTAAAGGGTATATGAGTATTCTTTGTGCTATTCTTATTCTTGCAGCTCTTATAAAAGTTTTACATTATTTTCAAAGAAGAAAATGATATTTGGGCTTAACTCAACAATTTGTCTCAAGCTCCTAGTGAAAACATAGTCACCTGGCCTTTCAGAGGACGTAATTCGAAAGTGAGCAGGCGAGTCACATGTGATAAATTTACACTAGCATACTTCTCTTGCTTAAGTCCTTCAATTCCTTCCTCTGCATCATGCCAGGAGATTTCTAGGGCTTCAGCACTTAGTCTAGATTTGTGTTAATCAGATTAGTAAACTAGAAGTACATCCTGATGCTCCAGCTAACAAACATAGGGACAAACTCCATCCTTGGCAGAGCATCCTCAATGCCCAGGTACAAATAAATTAACAAATTCCTGCAAGTCTTTTGGTATCTTCGACACTGACTTTGCATTTGGAGGGTCAGATGGGGGTGGAAGAGATTCTTGCTATGGCCAGAGATGAGATTCTTTTAGCAGGGTCAAAAAAACCTTGAGTTTCAGTCTGTACTTTGAAGTGAGAAATTCGGGACTTTTGTTTGTTACACTTTTGTTTTAATTTATCCAATCAAACCCAATGAGATACCACTTCATACCCACTAGGATGGCTATAGTGGCTAGGATATACAATATACATAAAAAGATGGACGATAACAAGCGTTGGTGAAATGAGAACCTTACCCATGCTAGTGGTAATGTAAAATGGTGCACCCACACTGGAATACGGTCTGGCAATTCCAGAAATGGTTAAACATAGAGTTGTCATATGGTCCAGTAATTTCACTCCTAGGTTTATATCCAAGAGAAATGAAAACTAATATCCACACAAAAACTTGTACATAAATGTTCATAGCAGTATTATTCACAATAGCCAAAAAGTGGAAACAAATCAAATGTTCGTCAATTGATTAATGGATAAGTAAAATGTAGTCTATCCATACAATGGAATAGTATTTGGCAATAAAAAGTAATGAAGTACTAATACCTGCTACAACATCGATGTACCTTGAAAATATTATGCTTCATGAAAAAAAGCCAGTCAGAAAGACCACATAGGGCCGGCCCCGTGGCTTAGTGGTTAAGTGCGTGCGCTCCGCTGCTGGTGGCCCGGGTTCGGATCCCGGGCGCGCACCGACGCACCGCTTCTCCGGCCATGCTGAGGCCGCGTCCCACATACAGCAACTAGAAGGATGTGCAGCTATGACATACAACTATCTACTGGGGCTTTGGGGGGAAAATAAATAAATAAAATCTTTAAAAAAAAAAAAAAGAAAGACCACATATTGTATGATTCCTTTTATACGAAATGTCCAGAATAGGCAAATCCATAGAGGCAGAAAGCACATTAGTGGTTGCCAGTGGCTGGTGGGAGGGAGGAATGGGGAGTGTCTGCTAATGGGTATGGGGTTTCTTTTTGGGGTGATGAAAACTTTCTGGAATTAGGGAGTGGTGATGGTTGCACAACATTGTAAATATGCTAAAAATCACTGAATTATATATTTTAAAGATTTTATTTATTTATTTATTTTACCCCCAAAGCCCCAGCAGATAGTTGCATGTCATAGCTGCACAGCCTTCTAGTTGCTGTATGTGGGACGCGGCCCCAGCATGGCCAGAGAAGCGGTGAGTCTGTGCGCGCCCAGGATCCGAACCCCGGGCCGCCAGCAGCGGAGCGCGAGCACTTAACCGTTAAGCCACAGGCCGGTCCTGAATTATATATTTTAAAATGGTGAGTTTTTTCTACGTAAATTATATCTCAATAAAAAAATCTCAGATCTATAAAATTGCTTGTTATTTCTTTGCAAACAAATATAAACAGATGTTATAATGATCTAGAGTTCCACTTATCAAGTTAGAGGTTGAGATATAAATACAACTCTCTTCTTTGGATTCCCAGCAGGAGGCAGAAAGACTATGCCCTGTTGTCGCTTAAAAGTATACTCTTCCTTACAAATGAAATTCAAATGAGATAGTAGATGGTGTTTTCTGAGGATAAGCTTAAGTATTATTTACAAATTTGCCATTCCTCTTCCCGTGTGAGAAAACTGTGTAACTCTTCAAAACAATTTTGTGTGTTTAAGACGTGTTTAAAAATATCAATTTTTTTTTTGTGAGGAAGATTAGCCCTGAGCTAATATCCAATGCCAATCCTCCTCTTTTTTGCTGAGGAAGACTGGCCCTGGGCTAACATCCGTGCCCATCTTCCTCTACTTTATATGGGATGCCGCCACAGTATGGCTTAACAACCGGTGCGTCGGTGTGCGCCCGGGATCCGAACCTGCGAACCCGGGGCCGCCGAAGTAGAGCACGCACACTTAACCGCTGCGCCACCAGGCCGGCCCCTAAAAATATCAAATTTTAAAAGTGGAAAAGCCTCTTTACACAGAGCTGCAATGGCTTAAAAACTGTCAGCACCTAAATATTTGAGAATTTTCACTGCATGTTAGAGATTGATTCATTTGAAAGAAAATGGAAACAGAAGAGTGAATAGTATAGACAGGAAAGAGAACAGGAGCTCCCTACATAGAGTCATAGTTACCCAGATAACCATATTCTGATTTTACAAAACCATTACAGGATCTTAGGCCATTGGGGTAAAAGAAGGGCCGCATGATATGTTATCCATCTTTCTTCCTTCAATTTTTGGTTAGTGTAGCCGAAGTAGTAGGTAGGAGGCAGATTGAAGTTATGGAGAAATACAAACATCCTTCTGGTAAGAGGTGTGCTTTCACATGTAAAGTATTTATGTAGTAAAGTGATAATGAAAGGCTTCTTGAAGACCACTACTTTGGGAGCATCTGAATGATGAGTCATCATAGAGAAAGCAGGAAACATAAATCAAACACCTTAATCAGGTGTTCTTACTCCAGCCTATTGTTTGACTTAACCCCACTACAGCAATTCGGCAGGAAGACTTTGAGCAGACCCCTAGCTGAAACAACCATAGTGAGGCAAGGCCACCAGAGTGCTGAGGAACAGAGACGTCTATTGATAAGAAAACCCAAATATGTTTCTCCTCTTACACAAAACCAAGATATTTCTGAACTTAGAACATTATTGCAAGTTCTGATTTCTTAACCTTAAAAAGGACGGGATGGAACTACAGAAAGTCCAGAGGAGAACATTTTTAAAATTCAAGCAAATAGACGAGATTGCTATGTGAGGCCCTGCTAAATAAATAACATCGTGTACTTTTCAGGCTAGAAAATGAAAGCCAAGAAGTGATATTATTATACACTATGAAATCAGTATGGTGACCGTAGGCTTGTTTGTCATCTTCCAGTATTAGAACTTTTCATTCCTTATGTCTCTAGACATGTTGTAACATGTCTTGATGCTTCTAAACTTGAAAGCTCAGTCCTATCCAATGAGTGAGCCACTCTGAAAGGAGACAGGCTGTTTAGGAGCTCCTAATAACCAGTGGAGTCTGGCTTCCCTAAACCTGGTGTATTAGTCAGGGTTCACCAGAGAAACAGAACCAATAGTGTATATATATATATATATATATGAATATAATATATATGGACTTGCCAACCTCCATACTCGTATGAACCAATTCCTTATAATAAATCTCTTTATATATATAAAATAAATGTATATATTTTTTAATGGTGGCTGACAAGTCTCAAGATCTGCAAGGTGTGTTGGCAAGCTGGAGACCCAGGAGAGCTGATGGTGTAGTTCCAGTCCAAAGGCTGACAGGCTTGAGATCCAGGAAGAGCTAATGTTTCCGTTCAAGACCAAAGGCAGGAAAAAGTGATGTCTCAGCTCAAAGGCAGTCAGACTGGAGGAATTCTCTCTTATGTAGGGGAGTGTCAACCTTTTTGTTCTTTTCAGGCCTTCAACTGATTGGATGAGGCCCACTCACATTATGGAGGGCAATCTGTTTTACTCAGTCTACCAATTTAAATATTAATCTCATCCAAAAACATCCTCATGGAAACACCCAGAATAATGTTTGACCAAATATCTGGCCACCCCATGGCCCAGTCAAATTGATACGTAAAATTAACCATCACCCCTGGTATATAGTAAATGAGCCCTAAACACTTCATTCCCTCAATTCCTCAGGTTTCTCTTTCCTGTACCATTTTTGCTAGTCTGCACATCTGAAATTCTGCCTTGGCTTCCCGGACTTTCCCTCCTGCCTGCCTCACCAGCTCCTTCCCCTATTTTCTATATTCTAAGTTGCTGATTCGAGTTCTACTCTAAACTGGATGGACTACTCCAAAGCACATTGCTGACTCTTCATTCACAGGTTCATTTACTCTGGTTTGGAGACTCCTGCTGCCATACTTCACTGTCCAGACTGACTCACTTAGATGCTGATGCTAGTATAAATCCAGACCCAGACTGTCTTGACCTTTTGGCCAGTGATTTAAATTGTTAGCTATCACCTATAAGAGAGAATCCAGCAGCTGATTTTATTTCCCTAACCTGAGCCCCACTGTTCACAGCGTCCTCTCTCTCTCTGTGGACTTACTACTTCACATACACAGGTTCACTTAAAGTATGAACATAATAAGGGTGTGTCCCTCATCTCTCACTTTACTTTTGGTCCAATTTTACAATGTTGAAAGAATTAGACTTAAGAGAAAAAGGAGGTAAATTGGACTGCATCAAAATTAAAAACTTTTGTGCTGTAAACAATATCATCAAGAAAATGAAAAGACAACCTACAGAATGGGAAAATATTTGCAAATCATATGGCTGCTAAGGGCATAGTACCCAGAATATATAAAGAACAATTACAACTCAACAATAAAAAGACAAATGATCCAATTAAAAAATGGGCAGGGGCTGGCCCCATGGCCTAGTGGTTAAGCTTGGCGCACTCCTTTTGGTGGCCTGGGTTTGGTTCCTGGGTGCAGTCCTACACCACTCACTGGCAGCCATGCTGTGGCGGCAACCCGCATACAAAATAGAGGAAGATTGGCACAGATGTTAGCTCGGGCGAATCTTCCTCAAGCAAAAGAGGAAGATTGGCAACACATGTTAGCTCAGGGCAAATCTTCCTCAGCAAAAAAAAAAAAGCGGGGGGGCAAAAGAGTTGAATATAAATTTCCCCAAAGAAGACATACAAATGGCCATTAAGCAAGTCAAAACATGCTCAACATCATTGGTTAGTAGGGAAATGAAAATCAAAACCACAATGAGATGCCACTTCAACACACTAGTATGGTTATAGTAAAAAAGGACAGGCGATAACAAATGTTGGCAAGAACATGAAGAAATGGGAAGCTTAATACATTGCTGGTTAGATAGAAAAGGCTTAGCTTCATTGAAAAACAGTTTCAGAGTTCCTCAAGAATTTAAACATAAAGTAACCATATGACCCAGCAATACCACTGCTAGAGATATTGAAAATACCCAAGTGAATTGAAAACATATGTCCACACAAAAACTTGTACACACAAATGTTCATAGCAGCATTATTCATAAAAGTTAAAAAATGGAAACAACTCAAATGTCCATCAGATGAATGGATAAATAAAATGTTGTATATTTATACAATAGAATATTATTCAGCCATAAAAAAGAATGAAGTTCTTACAAGCGCTACAACATAGAGGAAACTTGAAAACATTATGCTAAGTGAAAGATGTCAGACACAAAAGGACAAAAATTATATGATTCCACTTATAAGAAATGTCCAAAATAGGCAAATCTACAGAGATAGGAAAAGTGTTTTTATCTCCCCCAAAATTAGAGAGTGGTGATGGTTGCACAACCTTGTAAATGTACTAAAAAACGTTGAATTGAAAGCATACATCCAAACAAAAACTTGTACATGGATTTTCATAACAGCATTATTCTAAATAGCCAAAAAGTGGAAACAACTCAAATGTCCATTGACTCATGAATGGTTAAACAAAATGTGGTATATCCCTACAATGGAATATTATTCACTAATAAAACTATAAAACACTGATGAAAGAAATTAAAGCAGACACAAATAAATGGAAAGATATCCCATATCCATAGGTCAGAAGAATTAGTATTGTTAAAATGTCTGTACTACCCAAAGTGATCTATAGATTCAATGTAATTCTTATCAAAATTCCAACGCCATTTTTTACAAACATAGAAAAACAATCCTAAAATTCACATGGAACTATGAAACACCCCAAATAACCAAAGCAATTTTGAGCAAGAATAACAAAGCTAGAGGTGTCACATTTCCTAATTTCAAAATATATTAGAAAGCTATAGTAATCAAAACAGTATAGTACTGGCATAAAAACAGACATATAGATCAATGGAACAAAATAGAGAGCTCAGAAGTAAACCTATGCATGTACACTCAACTAATCTTCAACAAGGCTGCCAAGACCTTTCAATGGGGGAAAGGACAGTCTCTTCTACAAACGGCGCTGAGAAAACTGGATATCCACATGCAAAAGAATGAAATTGGACCGTTATCTTACACAATACACAAAAATCAACTAAAAGTGGTTTAAAGACTTAAATAAGACCTGAAACCACAGAATCCCTAGTAGAAAAAATAGAGGAGGTGGGGCCGGCCCCGTGGCTTAGCAGTTAAGCGCGTGCCCTCCGCTACTGGCGGCCCGGGTTCAGATCCCAGGCGTGAACCGACGCACTGCTTGTCGGGCCATGCTGAGGCCATGTCCCACATACAGCAACAAGCAGGATGTGCAACTATGACATACAACTATCTACTGGGGCCTTGGGGAGAAAAAGGGGAAATAAAAGGAGGAGGATTGGCAATAGATGTTAGCTCAGGGCCAGTCTTCCTCAGCAAAAAGAGGAGGATTGGCATGGATGTTAGCTCAGAGCTGATCTTCCTCACAAAAAAAAAAGAAGAAAAAATAGAGGAAAAGCTTTTTGACGTTTGTCTTGGCAATGATTTCTTGAATATGACATCGAAAGCATAGCCAACAAAAGCAAAAATAGACAAGTGGGGCTACGTAAAACTAAAAAGTTCTGTACAGCAAAAGAAACAATCAACAAAATAAAAGGCAACCTATGGATTGGGAGAAAAATATTTGCAGACTATATATCTGATAAAGGATTAATATCCAAAATGTATAAGGAACTACTACAACACGATAGCAAAAAATCCCACAAATAACCTGATTAAAAAATGGATAAAGGACCTGAAGAGACATTTTTCCAAAGCAGACATATAAATGGCCAACAGGTACGAAAAGGTGCTCAACATCACTAATCATCAGAGAGACGCAAATCAAAACCACAATGAGGTATCACCTCATACCTGTTAGGATGGGTATTATTACGGCCCCCCCTCCCGCCCACACACACACGCACAAAAGATAACAAGCTTTAGCAAGGATGTGGAGAAAAGGGAACCCTTGTGTACTGTTGGTAGGAATGTAAATTGATGCAGCCATTATGGAAAACAGTATGGAGAGTCCTCAAAAAATTATAAGTAGAACTACCGTGTGATCCAACAATCCCACTTCTGCATATATATGCAAGAGAATTGAAATCAAGATGTCAAAGAGATATCTGCACTCTCATGTTTATTGCAGCATTATTCACAATAGCCAAGACATGGAAGCAACCTAAATGTCCATCGACAGAAGAATGGATAAAGAAAATGTATGGTATATACATATTATAAAATATTATTCAGCCTTAAAAAAAGTGAAATCCTGACATCTGCAATAACATGGATGAACCCGGAGGACATTAAATGAAATAAGCCAGACACAGAAGGACAAATACTACATGATATCACTAATATGAGGAATCTAAAATAGTCTAACTCACAGAAGCGGAGAGTAGAATGGTGATTGTCAGGGGCTGGGGGAAGGAGGAAATGGGGAGATGCTGGTCAAAGGGTACAAAGTTTCTGTTATGCAAGATGAATAAGCCCTAAAGATCTATTGTATAGCATAGTGCCTATAGTTAACAATACTCTATTGTATACTTAAAAATTTGCTAATAGGGTAGATGTTATGTTAAATGTTCTTATCACATATAATAATAATAGTGATAAAATGTAGAGAGGGTGGGAGGAAACTTTTCGGGGTGATGGATATGTTTATGGCATAGATTGTGGTGATTGTTTACAGGTGCAGACTCATCTCCAAACTCATCAAGTTGTATACATTAAATATGTACAGCTTTTTGTATGTCAATCTTACCTCTATAAAGCCATTTTTTTAAACAAGAAATGAAATACTGATACATGGTACAAAATGAATGAACCTCAAAAATATTATTCTAAGTGAAAGAAACCAGTCACAAAAGACCACATATTATATGATTTCATTCATATCAAATGTCCAGAATAGACATATTTATAGGGACTGAATGTAGATTAGTGGTTGCTTACGGGTAGGAAGAGGGAGGGAGGAATGGGGAATGATTGCTCAAAGGTATGGGATTTGTTTTAGGGAGGACTAAAATGTTCTAAAATTAGATTGTGGTAATGGCTGCACAACCCTGTGAATATATTAAAAATATTGAGGGGCCGGCCTGGTGGCACAGCGGTTAAACGTGTGCGCTCTGCTTCTGCGGCCCGGGGTTCGCAGGTTCGGATCCTGGGCGCAGACCAACACACCGCTTGTCAAGCCATGCTGTGGCGGCATCCCATATAAAGTAAAGGAAGGTGGGCAC
This sequence comes from Ceratotherium simum simum, assembly GCF_057802395.1. Lineage (NCBI taxonomy): Eukaryota > Metazoa > Chordata > Mammalia > Perissodactyla > Rhinocerotidae > Ceratotherium > Ceratotherium simum. Next base: position 18,066,279 of record NC_141940.1, read on the forward strand.
GGATGTCAGCCCAGGGCCAATCTTCCTCAGCAAAAAAGAGGAGGATTGACATCGGATGTTAGCTCAGAGCTAATCTTCCTAACACACACACAAAAAATTGAAATATTGCGACAATTCACTCTTTAAATGGGTGAATTTTATAGTATATTAATTATACCTCAATAAAGCTGTTTTTTTATTTAAACAAAAGAACAACGAAGACACAAATAAATGGAAAACATCCTGTGTTCATGGATTGTTAAGATGTCACTGGTACCCAAAGCAATCTACAGATTTCATGCAATCTCTATCAAAGTCTCAGTGGCATTTTATTTTTGCAGAAATAAAAAGATCCATCCTAAAATTCATATGGTATCTCCAGGGACCCCAAAACAATCTTGAAAAAGAAGAAAAAAATTGGAGGTCTAACACTTCCTGATTTCAAAACTTATTCCAAAGCTACAGTAATCAAAACAGTGTGGTACCGGCATAAAGACAGATCTATAATAGAATATTTTTCAGCCTTAAAGAGGAAGGAAATCTTGTCACATGCTACAACATGGATGAACTTCGAAGTTATTATGCTAAGTGAAATAAGCCAGTCATAAAAGGGCAAATACTATATTATTCCATCTGTATGAGGTATCTAAAGTAGTCAAACTCATAGAGACAGAGAGTAGAGTGGTGGTTGCCAGGGGCTGCAGGGAGGCGGGAATGCGGAGATATTGTTTAATGGGTACAGAGTTTCAGTTTTGCAAGATGAAAAAGTTCTGGACATTGCACAACAATGTGAATATACTTAACGCTACTGAACAGTGCACTTAGAAAGGGTTAAGATGGGAAATTTTATGTTGTTTTTTTTTTACCACAATTAAAAATTTTAAAAAAGAAAGAGAAGATGAAGGTGCTACTTTACACCACAGGCAGCAAACTCAAGGACTTAATTAGCCATCCAAGAGCTGGTATTTGTGCATACCGTAAATAAGTTTAAGAAAGGTTTTAGTACAGTTAATAAGTGATCGCATTAAAATGGATTTTTAACAGAATTTTGGATGTTTTGGTGACACCCAGATCTTTAAAAGTATCACTAAATAGGGGATCATTAGGTTGTCAAACAACCTAGCTTTTGGTTCATGGAAAAGAGACTTCTGGCTTGGATGGACCACAGCTCTGATAGAAGAGACTATTATTATGTTTCAATAAAATTAAAAGTCTACAGTGTGCCTATTTAACTATTCAGTTGTTTAAATAGTATTTCTTTAACGTAAGTTTGTTAAAGCAAAGTGATACTGCACAGAGCTTTGTAAAACAACCAAACCCAAACAGCGCTATATATTTAAAAAACTGAAAGGACCCTCAATCATTATTTTATAGTTCTATATTTTCATGGCAGATGTTGACATTTTACCATTGTTCCAGAATCAAATGTCAAGTTATTCCTGTTCAGAATTTTCCATTTACATTTTCAAAGAATTCCATCTGCAGCTGTATTTATAAGTGAACTCTCTGCTTGCAAAAGCCCAGCATTGCTAAGCAGGTTTGTAAATAGGTTTGAATGAGGATACGCAGCACTGGAGACCTGCCTGGGTTAATGAATTCTCTTTTCAGGCATTAGAACCTACATAAGTAGGCCAGCTGGAGGTGAGTGTTTCCTTTGAAAGTGATAATTATATGCCTTACCAATTGTTTGCTTTTCCACAGCTCCCCCAGTCAGATTCCCCAGAATTCATAAACTACGTACATATCAGGAGAGGCTTTTTCCCCTCCTGGGAAACTGAACATGTAGATGAGCTGAGACGATAATTGTGGATAATACAGATAGTTTGAGGGTCTGGATGATGCATACAAATAATTACAAAGAGCGGACTGTGGGCTTCTGCTAAATATAGCATATAGAAACTGGTATGGCATTGTGAATATGTGATTGTGCTTCCATTCACATTTCTTTCTTTTGTTACTTCTGAGATGCTATTCCCTTGGATTTCACACCATCCATTTTCTTTGCAGCAGGGTGCTGTGGTAAATAGCTCTCTGCATCACCTAGCATGTGTAAAAACAAGGGGGCCAGTCCCTTTCGGTCCCCAGGGGGAGCGCATTGCCTCGCGCGAGCAGAGGGCGTTAGGAAGAGCTAGGGCTCCGCTGGGAGTGCACCACACACCTGGCCTTTGCTCCTCCAAGGCCGACGTCACCCAGCAGATGGTTTCCCAGGGCAGTTTGTTAGACAAACCAAAGTTTTCACTCTTCCTTCCCATCTAGGATTCAAGTGTGCCTGACAGACCCTCAGAGGAATTGGCCAGGCCTGCTCCTTGAAGTGGTGTGAGGCTAGGAAGGCAGTTCTGTGTTCCAGGCTACCTACCAGGATGGTTGTGTGGACTTAGATGCCAGTCTGAGTCTTACTCCCACTAGTCTTTTCTTTACAGCTGTTTAGAAAATGACCTGTAGAGGCTACAAGTTTCACGTGTTTCTCTCCTGCCATGCCTAAAATCTTGTTTATTCTACACTGTTGGAGTAGTGGAGCTTTATAAAGCTAAAGGACTACAGTGCCTTGGTGTCTTCCCTCTTCCAGCTTTATCTATACCCATGGGAAAGAATATATGGAGAACAGGTCAAGAATGACCTTTACTTCCCGTGGAGGAATAGAAGGGGACCGCAGGGGAGTTTTCTGGTAGCACTTAATTGAGACACAGGTTAACAGCTTTCTCCACAGTAAAACCAGCAGGGACAAAGGAACAGGTAACTTTGCTGACCCATTAGCAGTAGCTTCTTCTTCACAGGTCAATGCCATTCTGTGCCTCAGACTAATGTAGATTTCCTTTCTCATTTTACTAGTACTGCTGTGTTAGTGCCTCTATAGAGGCAAGGAGCTCATGGTGCCTAAGGTCTTCCCCTCATCTTGCTTTTAAGGGAGAAAGTGTATGGTGGTTCATAAAAGGAATAGATCAACAAAGACTCTAGACTTGCTTGTTGGGATGGAAATTAGTCTAAAGCGAGAAGGAATGGGAAGCCCTCGTGGGGGCCTCTGGCGTTGATCCACAATGGGACAGATAAGGGGTGAAAGCTGAGCTGACCTATTCACACTAGCTCCTTCTTCCTGGGCCTCTCACTTTGTGGATCCCATCCTATTGCTCAATTACAGAACGAGAGGTCGAGAGTTCCTGATGGCTTCCTTTTTCCTTTTTTTTTTTCCCTTGTTACATGCAAGGAAAATCTGTAGAAAGAGAAATTGAGGATGACTGAATCTTGGCTTAACTGGTAGAATGAAAGGTTCACAGATGGAAACTTTTTGGGTCAGGTACCCAAAGAGTGATGCTATATATGTTGATTTGCAGCAGGACAGAAGCTGGTCTGTAAAGTTTTCCTGTTAACACTGGCATCTCCTTCACAGGCTTCTACAGCCCTAGGCTTGTGAGTTCTGTAGACCTTGTTTTCTCTCTTTTTGAGAAACTGAAAAAGAGCAGCTGCATTAGTGCTTTTATAGAGATTGGAGGCTGGAAATACCATCAGATTTTCCATTTTCCTACAGCATGATCTATTTCCAATAGAAACAACTGTGCAGTGACTGTAAAGGAGCTGGATCAGGAGTGTTCCACACCTTGCTTCATATGCTAGAAGGCATCCCAAAATGAGAATTAGAGGGAGCTCTGGTATGTGTCTACAGAGAGGAAGCAGTGGTGGAGGCAATGTTGCCACCCTGGGAAGTCTAGAACCTTGTTTACAGGCCTCTGCTGCCCTGCACCTGTGGACCTTGGGTGCTTCTCTTCTCTCTATTTTCATTAAAATAAACCTTTAATTTTAGAATAGTTTTAGATGCACAGAAAAATTGCAAAGATAGAACAGAGAATTCCTGTGTTACCCACACCCAGTTTCCACTATTGCTAACATCTTACATTATTATGGTCCATTTGTCATAACTAAGGAACCCAAACCGGTACATTACTATTGGCCTTTGCTCCATGCACATGTACTCCTGGTGTCTCTTCCTCTTCCTATAAGGATACCAGTCATAATGGATTGAGGACCCACCCTTGTGACCTTATTTAACCTTAATTACCTCTTTAAAGGCCTTGTCTCCAAATACAGTCACATTGGGAATTAGGGCTTCAACATACGAATTTTGTGGGGACACTATTCAGTCCATAACACCACCGCTCCTCTTTTTTTTTTTTTTTTTTGTTTTAGGACTTTATTTCTTTTTTTTTTTAATGTAATTTCTTTTTTTTTTTTTAATTTTTTGTTTATTGCAGTAACATTGGTTTATAACATTGTAAAAATTTCAGGTGTACATCATTGTACTTCTATTTCTGCATGGACTACATCATGTTCACCACCAAAATACTAATTACAACCCATCACCACACACATGTACCAAATTATCCCTTTCACCCTCCTCCCTCCCCCCTTCCCCTCTGGTAACCACCAATCCAATCTCTGTCCCTATGTATTTGTTTATTGTTGTTATTATCTACTACTTAATGAAGGCTCCTCTCTTTTTGATAGGTTGAGACTGGGCAACTATGTTTCTGCCTTTACAACGGTTGGGGACTGGAAATACTATCAGCTTTTCCATTTTCCCAGAACTTTTCTATAGCAAAAGGAAAAAAAATGGGGTAGTCATTTTAAAGTGAATGAGTCATGACACATCCCTCCCTTTTTTGGTACTGGAAGGGTGCTTGGAGATAAATTTAGAGGGTAGACCCAGACAGATACCTCTGCTTATCAGTCCACAGTAGTTAAGAAACATTGGTGAAAAAAGGAGCTGCCTTGTTCAACTAGCTCTTTCTTCACTGGCCTTTGCTCTTCCCTGCCTCGGGTCCTGTGGACCCGACCCTTCAGGTCTATGCATGGCTTTGCAGTTTTGAGAATATTGCTGGTAGCCCCTTTATAGAACTAGAGGCCTCAAGCTCACAATGGCCATGATGGCTTCTGCTGTCCAGTTTACACCCAAAGAAAAGAATCTATGGAGAAAAGGTCCAAAAGTGATCCGTGAGAGAGGGATACCAGTTAAAATGGCAGAGTGAGGATCTTTGAAAGTTATCACCTGCATGGAATAATGAGAAAACTGTCAAAAATGTCAGAATTAATTTTTTCAGAACTTTGGAAATTAACCAAATGATTTTAGCAATCAGGCAGTATTTAGTCAAGAAAAACAGCTGACTAGGTAAGAAAAGTGAGCTTCATGGCCTTTTAACTTGCCTTAGTCCTATCCCCCTGTCTCTAGCTTCCTGATGGCCTTGAAAAACAACAGCCCACATTCTCATCTTGCCAACAGAGGGTGCAGAACAAGTATGGAGCTCTTTCAAAGACTCGTTCCCAAAGAATTGTCATTATTTGATCTGTCTGGTGGCTCCTCGGAAAACCCCACTTGCAAGAGTATCTGTATTTGACCTGACTCAGAGCTTACCCAGTGCCAGAAGCTTTTCCCCATGAGGCATTTATCAAAAGCAATTTGTGAGGCAATTGTTTACCCTCTGAGCTATCTGAGAAGGTGATAACAGTTGTGGAAAACAATAAGCTAACCAAAAAACTTTTTAAATAATGCTGGGAATGAGACGTGCAAAGAAGCTTTGAAAAGCTCTGACATATTCCTGGGAATCTAGAGGCAATATGCATGCCCAGAGTTGTCCACATGCTCAGGAATGACCTGACCAGACCCTAAGATCTCACCTATGGCTGATGTTGAGGTTCTGCAAAAGCAGGAAGTGAAGGCTAAGGCAGAGTTTGAAATTGCCAGCTGGAGCATTGAATGTGGTCCCTAACACACACACAGAGCCCCTCAGCAAAGACTGGTAGACTTATCAGTTTCAGTAGTTTAAGGAAACTCCTGTCCAATCATTAACTGACCACTAAGCTAACTGGGTAGAGATTTTACTGGTCACATATGACACAGAATACAGACTTCACAGCAAGAAACAACAATTACAACAGACAGCAACAACAACATACTCTGCGGAGGAAAGAGAATTTGATTTCCAAAGTTTTCACATTATATTACTTAAAATGTACAGTTGTCAGCAAAATATTATAAGATATGCAAAGAACCAAGACACTGTGATCCACACACAGAATAAAAAGCAATAAATAGAAACTGTCACTGAGGAAACCCAGACACTAGACTTAATAGACAAAGACTATAAATCAGTCATTTTAAATATGTTCAAAGAAGTAAAGAACTAAAAGTTCTTTATGTTTAGTCAGAAGAACTAAAAAAAGTGTAAGAATGATGTCTCATGAAATAGAGAACATTAATGAAGAGATGGAAATTATAAAAAGAACCAAATAGGATTTCTGGAGCTGAAAAAGACAATAACTCAAATGAAAAATTCACTAGAGGGACTCAACAGCATATTTGATCAGAGAACTTGGAGACAGGTCAATTGAGATATCCAGTCTAAGGAACAGAAAGAAAAAAGAATGAAAAACAAACAGCTTCAGAGACCTGTGGGACACCATCAAGTGTACTAACATATGCATAATGGAAGTCCCAGAAAAAAGAGGAGAGAGCAAAAGGTAGAAAGAATATTTGAAGAAATAATGGCCTAAACTTGCAAAATTTGGTGAAAAACAATCCACACATCCAAGAAGCTCATCAAAATAATTTGATTAAACTCAAAGAGATCCACATCTAGAAATATAAGACTTAAACTGTTGAAGGATAAAGACAAAGCAAGAATCTTGGAAACAGCAAGAGAAAAGCAACCCAAAACATACAAGGGATCCTCAATAAGATTAACAACTGATTTATCGTCAGAAAGTATGGAGGCCATATTACCTGTGTGAAGGCAGTGGTATGACATCTTCAAAGTGCTGAAAGAGGGCCGGCCATGTGGCTTAGCCATTAAGTACGCGTGCTCCGCTGCTGGCGGCCCGGGTTCGGATCCCGGGCGCACACCGTCTCACCGCTTCTCGGGCCATGCTGAGGCCGCGTCCCACATACAGCAACTAGAAGGGTGTGCAACTACGACATACAACTATCTACTGGGGCTTTGGGGAAAAATAAATAAATAAATAAAATTTAAAAAAAAGCAAAAAAGTGCGGAAAGAAGTCTGCCAACCAAGAATTCTAAACACATTAAAACTATACTTCATAAAAGAAGCAATTAAGACATTCCCACACGAATAAAAACAAAGAATCTTTACTAGCAGGCCTGCCCACTATGAAATATTAAATATTAAAGGATTTTCCCTCCAAGAAATACTAAAGGAAGAAAGTGATCCTTCAGGCTACATAGATAAACATCTAAGACAGTGTATATGTATGTTTTGTATGTAACTTGTTTTTTCTCATATCTGATTTAAAAGACAACTGCATAAAGCAATAATCATACATTTGTGTTCATGGGCATACAATGTATAAACATGTAAAGCAAAAAGGAAGGGAGGGAGAATGGAGTTTTATGAGAGCAAAGTTTTTGTATCCTATTACAATTACGTTGATCTTAATATAAACTTGATTGTTATACATTAAGATGTTAATTGTAATCACCAGAGCAACCACTAAGAAAATAACTCAATGTTATTATACCAAGCAGACAATGCTAGGTTATTCTCTACATCTGCTCTCTGCCTGTAGCATGGTTTGCTCTCTCCCTTACTCAGTTCCCTGTATTTTTCCTCCAGTGCTTCCTGGTTAAAATCTTTACAGACGTTGTTTATTCTGCTGTATGCATATGTAAGGTAAAGGAACTCATTATGCCCAATCCTGTATTAGTCACAGGCTATTTTCATCTGAAGTGAATTGAAGTGAAAAGAATTATTTTGTGGAATTGTCTTTTGATTCATGAGGCAGTTCTGGCTGGAGGTGTCACCTTCCTGGGCCCTCTCTCCACCTCAATCAGGCTGGCCACATGCAGGCCACATGCAAACTATGTGTCTATAGTGTGTATATATAGTTCATAGCAGCTCTACAAATGTAGGCATTCACACGAAGGAGCCTGAGGACTAAAGAGGGATTTTCAGAGGCAGTGTCTCTATAAGGTACCCACTGAGTCACAATACAGCTTAGGGGGATAAAATGAATCGATGAGAAGATAGGAGGAGTCTGACTGTTTCACACTAGCTTCTCCTTCACAGGCCTTAGCTGCTTTGTGCCGACAACGTTTGCTGATCTCTCCCCATTTTATGTCCCTTTTTAAACTTTACTTGCCTCTGCCTCTCCCCTAAATTCTGGGTTAGTGGTTTTGGTTTAAAATAAATGCACTTTCTACCCCAAGCCTGCAGTAGTCATGTGCTGCCCTACATTTTGAAGAGAAAGGAAAAAATATTGTTTTGTTCCCTCCCTTTCTTTCTTCTCTGTCTTTCTTCTCTTCTGTTCAGGCTTGGGAGTTTGTCTCAGACCCTAGAACAATGGGTTGTGGCACAGATTTAGGCTGTGAGGATCTGAGGAGCACCATGAGGGAATCACATTGGGATCAGATAGGACCAGAGACAACTTGGAAGCAGGTTACATTTGAAAGTGTTTGATGTAAAGGCCTCTGTTGTTCTTTACTTCAGATCTGGTGCAAAGGCCAGACCAGCAGGCAAAGTGCCACCACAATAGACAATCAGCATTGCGGGAAGGGGTGGTCAATATCTGTGCCGAAAGAAGTGGGAGGCACCACCAGACAGGTGGGTGACTGTTGCAGTGAGGAATCTGGTTAGATAACGTGAGAAATCAAGGTAGGCTGACGGCAGGAAACTGTTAACTGTTATCAAAGTCTGGAGGTGAATAAGATTTCAGTCCCTAAAAGGGGAACCAGCAAGACTGGTATTGTGGGATCAGGGTATCGAGTAGGATGCCCGAGTGAAGGCGTAGGCTCAGGGAGGAGGCACAGATCCAGTGACCAGAACTGGGCAGAAGGAGGGCCTGGACCTTAGGACAAGGTGTGTGCAGAGTGGTTAAGAGCACAGCATTGCAGCCTTTCATTCATCTTGAGCTTCCGTCACGTGTCAGGTGCAGGCACTGGGCTAGGTGCTGGGTATTCCATGATGACTAAGCCAGGATGATCCCAGCCTTGTAAAGTTGGGGAATAAAAATGGCCTCAGCTCTACTACTAGCTGTGTCATCTTGGGCAAGTTACTGAACTACCTTGAGAACTCAATTTTCTCAACTGTAAAAGGTTTTGAGGCTACAGCAGCTCCTGAATTACCAGTCTGGTTAGAAGGAGCAGAGGTGTGCTTAGGCTAATGAACTTGTTTTGAAGATGCTTTCACATATCAAACAGAGTTTGTTTTTCCTCCAACATTTTATTATGAAAACTTTCAAACAAGTAAAAAAGTGGAAAGACGCATAAAGCAAAACCCAAACACCCACCACCTAGATTCTACAGCGTTAACAGTTTGCTATGTTTACTTTATCACATATCTAGCCATCCCCCCATCCATCAATCAAAGTAAGTTGCAGATATCGGTACACCTCACCCCTAAATGCTTCAGCATGCATAGCATTAACTAGAATTCAATATTTATTTATGGTACCTTTTCTTTTGGAGGTAAAACTCATGTACAGGGACATGCACAAGTCTCATGTGTACTATCAGATGAGTTGCAACAAATGCATACATTTATGTAACCCAAACCCCTATCAAAATATAGAACATTTCCTTCGCCCCAGAAAGTTCCTTAATGCTTCTTGCCAGCCAATCCCTGTTCTATCCACCTTATATTAGTTTTCTAGGCTACTGTAACAAATTATTAAAAACTTGGTGGCTTAAAACAACAGAAACTTGTCGTCACAATTCTGGAGGCTAGAAATCCAAAATCAAGGTGTCAGCAGGGTCATGGTCTCTCTGAAGGCTCTAGGAAAGAAACTCTTCCATTCCTTTCTTTAGCTTATGGTATTGCTGGCAATCCTTGGCTTATAGATGCATCAGTCCAATCTCTGTCTCTGTCACCACATGGCATTCTCCTTGTGTGTGTCTGTCTCTGTCTCTCTTCTTATAAGGACACCAGTCATATTGGGTTAGGGCCCACCCTAATGACTTTATTTAAAGTTGATTATCTCTGCAAAGTCCCTATTTCCAAACAAGGTCACATTCACAGGTACTGAGGATTAGGACTTCAGCATATCTTTTTAGGGGGGACATAATTCAACCCATAACACACCCCTAGATGCAACTGCTGTTCTAATTTTTTTCCACCATTGATTTTGCCTGTTATAGAATTTCAAATAAATGGAATCATGCAGTATATATTGTTTTGTGTCTAGTTTCTCTCACTCAGCATGTTTTTGTAACTCATCCATGTTTTACATGTGTCAGTTCTTATTTCCTTTTTATTGCTGAGTAGTCTTCCATTGCATGGGTATACCACAGTTTGTTTATCCATTCTTCTGTTGATGGACACTTGGCTGTTTCTAATATTTTAGCTATTAAAAATAAAGCTGGGGCCAGCCTGGTGGCATAGCGGTTAAGTTCCCATGCTCCACTTAGGTGGCCAGGGGTTCACCAGTTGGGATCCTGAGCGCAGACCTATGTACCTACCGCTCATCAAGACATGCTGAGGCAGCGTCCCACATAGAGCAACTAGAAGGATGTACAACTATGACATACAAGTACCTACTGGTGCTTTGGGGAGAAAAAAGAAAAAATGGAGGAAGATTGGCAACAGATGTTAGCTCAGGGTCAATCTTCCTCAAAAAAAAAAACTGTCTAAAAAATAAAGAAAGGAGCCAGAATGTGCAGATTTTAAAAAATAAAAATAAAAATAAATAAAGCTGCTATGAACACTAATATTCAAGTATTTTTGTAGACATATGTTTTCATTTCTTTTGGGTAAAAACCTAGGAGTGGAATTGCTAGATGATTGATGAAGAAGGAAGGAGGGGAGAGAGGGATGGAGAAAAGAAAGAAGGGAAAGTTGGGGGAAGGAATTCCATTTTAGCAACCTGGGCCACAAGGACGGGACATGTAGGAAGTTGATGTTGAGTCTTAGAATGTTGGAGTGGAGCTTCTTAAAACTCTGCTGACAAAGTTGTGTCTGGGGCTAGCACAGAGCCTGTAGCTGGGATCAAATTGATGTCCCAGCTGTGAGTAGAGGAGGCCTACAGAGACTGGAATCAGACTCCTGTAAATAACCTTAAAGTGTGCATCAGGAATTAAGATTTCATTTGTCTTGAGCTGTGCCTGTTCCACCAGCCCCCTCCTAATTTTTATGGATACTGCCTGTAATGACTAGGGTCCATGTGTTTCAGGCTTGTTTTTTTAAACAGTAGTTGCTGTTTCTGTGTCTAATATATATTTTTTAACCAAAGGTCCTGGAGGCTTAAAATAAATCACATTCAAATGTCATATTAGTGGCCCTGTTGTGGCCATGTTCTTACAGAAGAAAGAAGCAGATGAAATCAAGAAGAATTAGTGAGTCAGTTCTCTAGGAAGCACTTCTAGTTATGATCTGGCCACACTGGAGTGAAGCGATCCCTACAGACTATTGGGATGACTAGCTCGTGCAACTGGCAGGGATCCAGTTGTTTGGCTGCAGCCAGCCCTTGCTGCAGACCATGTTTAGTTCATCTCTATGTCTCCAGGTGGCATTTCTCTGACTCTACTTCTGGATTTATTCCAAGTGGATGGATATCTCTCTTGCTCTTAATGAGTTCCAGGGAAGAAGATTCCACAGTTTCCTTTGACAGCTTATATTATAGTGCTTTATACTATTGTCGAGAAATGCCTTTCTATTTCTACTACAACTCATTTCCTCTTTTTCTGAATTAGTGAAAATAGAGATGAGGCCACCACTGCCTTCTCCCATGGTAGCCATGTATATCCTATGAAGGTAGTTTAGTGCATGAGCCCTGAAACTTCCTTCTAGGAAGAGTAGAGAATATATCTTAGTATGCTCCCAATCTGAGGCACTACTAAGGGCTGAAGTGACTCTTTTGGGTACATTTCAACTGGACTATTATCACACAAAGACTTGTTTCTTTTCCTAGTTCACGTTCAATTAACACTTTTGCACAAGCCTGAGGAGGGCCGATATTTTATTTTCCTGATGATTGGGCAAAGCTCGTTGTTCTGACACTAACCTTTCTGCCCTGCTTAATATCCAGCTCTTTGGACCCATATCTGATCCTTGATTCTGGAAACCTGCCTGCTGTTTACAGTATGGTCACCTCAATGTCTGTGGCTATACTGACAATAGCTTCTACTTTACCTTTTTTTGTGTTCAAGTATCTTTTATATTATTAGGGGAGAAGGACATTGATCAGCCTCCAGGGCTAGACTATGACAAGAACTGATATGCTATTGGCCATGGAGGCAGCACATATTTGGGTTAGAGTACAGCTAGGTCTTTTCAGTTTGGAAAGACGACATAGCATAATGGTTAAGAGCATCGACTCTGGCATTGGACAGACCTCGGTTTGAATATCAGCTCTATTACTTACTGGCCTGTGATTTAGGACAATCACAGTTAACTTCTCTTCATGCTTCACTTTTCTTCATTTGTAAAATGGGCATAAATATGCTATTACCTGTCTGAATGAATAAACAAATCGTGGTAGATCCATACAATGAAATACTATTCAGCAACATAAAAAGGAATGGAGTAAAATGGCAAATTTTATGTTGTATATATTTTACCACAATTTAAAAATTAATGATGTAGTATACCCAAAACCTTTGAATAGTACACTTTAAATGAGTGAATTGTGTGGTTTGTGAATTATATCTCAATGAAGCTGTTAAAAAAAGAATGGACTGTTGATGCATGCAAGCACTTGGATGAATCCCAAAATAATTATGCTGAGTGAAAGAAGCCAGACAAAACAGAGTATATACCATATGATTCTATTTATATAAAACTCTAGAAAATGCATACTAATCTATAATGACAGAAAGCAGATCAGTGGTTGCTTGGCAGGGGGTTGGGAAGGGTCAGGAAGGAGGGATTATAAAGGGGGGCAAGGAAACTTTTAGAGATGGTGGATATGTTACTTATCTTGATTGTGGAGATGGTTTCACAGGGTATATACATATGTCTAAGCTCAACAAATTTATACTTTAAATATGTGCAGTTTATCATATGTCAATTATACCTTTAAAGAGCTGTTTAAAAAAAAATAGTACCTTTTCCGTATGGCTGGTAAGAGGTTGAAATGAGACAATGAATGAAAATGGCCTGGCACACGGTAAGTGCTTAATAAATTGTAACTTAAAAAAAATCAGATACACAAATGGCCAATAAGCACATGAAAAGATGCTCAACATCGTTAGCTATTGGGGAAATGCAAACCAAAACCACAATGAGATACCACTTTACACCCACTAGGATGGTTATAATAAAAGAAGACCGATAATTACAAGTGTTGGCCAGGATGTGGAGAAATTGGAACCCTTGTATACTGCTGGTGAGAATGTAAAATCGTGCAGGCATTCTGGAAAACAGTTTAGTGATTCCTCAAAAAGTTCAACATGGAGTTAACATATGACCCATTCCTAGGTTTATACCCAGGAGAATTGAAAACCTATACCCACCCAAAAACTTATACACAAATATTCACAGTAGAATTGTTCATAAGAGCCAAAAAATGGAAACAACTTAAATGTCCATCAACTGAGGAAAGGATAAACAAAATGTTGTATATCCATACAATGGATATAATGAGCCATGAAAAGGAATGAAGTACTAATACATGGTACAACATCGATGAACCTTGAAAGCATCATGCCAAGTGAAAGAAGCCAGTCACAAAAGATCACATATCCAGAAGAGGCAAATCCATAGAGACAGAAAGTAGACTGGTAGTTGCCTAGAGCTGGAGGGGTAAGGGTGAAATGGAGAGTGATTGGTAATGGGTACCAGGTTTCTTTTTGGAGTGATGATTATGTTCCAAAATTAGAGAGTGGTGCAACCATTGCACAACTCTGCGAATATACTAAAAGCCACTGGATTATACACTATAAAAGGGTGATTTTTATGGTATGTGAATTATGTCTCAAAAAGCTGTTATTTAAAATAGTTGATCAGCCAACAAGTATTTATTAATTATTTTCTCTGTGTTTGATATGGGGTTAGTGTCCCTAAGGCCAGCATCTACTGTGTAGCAATGTAAATAGAGAACATTTCTACCCAGAGGAAATATGTAAAATTTTTGTTGAACATGTTGGAAGTATGAACGAAAGAAGTGGGGGCTAAAACATATTTGTTATGAAGTCTCTTGAAGAATAGAAAGTTTCCTGTAGCCTGAAGCCTTACTACTCAAATTGTGGTCCAGCAGCATGAGCACCGCCCGGGAACTTGTTAGCAATGCAGAATCACGGGTCCCACAGAGACTTGAGTGAATCAGAATCCGCATTTTAACAAGATCCGCAGGTGTTTGGCGAGCACATTACAGTCTGAGAAGCACTAGCCTGAAGGTTAGCAGGATGACTTCATGACACTTTAATTTGCCTTGTAATCAGTCTGTAAGTGAGATGGTGGCAGCATATTCCATATTGTAGTATGTTGAATATTCTCTGTATAGATTAATCATAGAGGTCATCAGGATCTTAAAAAAGGAAGGGGAGCCCATTTTAGTACAATCTCTGCCCTTACTTTTAATCTTTTCCTTTCCATAGACCTTTGTAAAATCCTATAATACATTTCTTTTCAATAAAAATATTTCGGTGGTAATTGGTCGTTATAATGATTAATATTTGCACATTTCAAGAACAGACACCCACTTAGTGTACTTTAAAAAAATTCTTGGAATTTTAAATTAAAAGTATAGGTACAGAAATAATTTGTAGTTTTTAAGTTAAACTCACTAGTAAGGAAAACTATTTCGTATTTAGTGTATTATTTGTTTAGTACGCCAAGTAGGTAAGTTACACTGCTCAGTTAAAAGATGTTGATTTTCAAAGGATTGTTGTATCCTTGTTAAATTGCTAAATTACATTTTCAATTTGATGAGACTGCTCTTTCATTTATGTAGAAATTAAGATAAAACGACAGACTAGTTTCATAAAATAAAACTGTTAGGTACATTAATTTCAGCAATATTTGATAACTATATATTGAACATATTTTGCAGCAGGGACCGTATAACAAACTTTAAAAGCGTTTTTGGGGTATCAATGATACATATGAATTTTGTAAAATCCAAATAATTCTCTTCTTGCCTTCCTATAGCAACATGATGCCTTTTGAATATCCGTTTGCATGATAAAATGGTTTTCTTTCTATATTGCTGGGGATTTTATTTTGCAATTCCACCATAGGATCTCTCAAGTATGAGCATCTGGCCATTAATAATCACCAAGTAGGCCAGAACCTGTGTTCATTTTCTTTCTTCATCGCAGCATAAGTAGAATGTAGTTTATTTGTGGTTTATATTAGGTACCCCTCATTAACATGGCTTGATAGTATATATGGCCCCATTTCTTCTTCTGCCTTTGCTCTCTTCTGGCTCATCACTTTTCTGAAGAAAACGGACAACTTACTCTCTAAGAACTACTCTGTTAGGGGGCCGGCCTGGTCGTGCAGTTGTTGGGTGCGTGGGCTCTGCTTTGGCGGCCCGCGGTTTGCAGGTTTGGATCCCGGGCGTGCACCGACGCACTGCTTGTCAAGCCACGCTGTGGGGGCGTCCCATATAAAGTAGAGGAAGATGGGCACAGATCTTAGCCCAGGACCAGTCTTCCTCAGCAAAAAGGAGGAGGATTGGCATCCGATGTTAGCTCAGGGCTGATCTTCCTCTCAAAAAAAGAAAAAAAAAAGAATCACCCTGTTGGGATAATCCATGGAGATTGTGAGGGAAGAGTTCAGGTGTGAAAGAGAATGGTCATCCCAGCAGAAGCGATGTCAGAGTTCACTAGTATTTTATTGTTGAAAACATTTCTGAGTATTAACTGCATTGTAAAGGCCAACATTTTTTTGTGTGTGAGGAAGATCAGCCCTGAGCTAACATCCATGCTAATCCTCCTCTTTTTGCTGAGGAAGACTGGCTCTGAGCTAACAACTATCACCAATCCTCCTCTTTTTTTTTTCCCCCCAAAGCCCCAGTAGATAGTTGTATGTCATAGTCGCACATCCTTCTAGTTGCTGTATGTGGGACTCGGCCTTTGCATGGCAGGAGAAGCGGTGCATTGGTGCGCGCCCGGGATCCGAACCCGGGCTGCCAGTAGCGGAGCGCACGCACTTAACCGCTAAGCCACGGGGCCGGCCCAGGGCCAACATTCTTAATGTGATCTACAAAGCCTTGCATCATCTGGCCCCTTCCTCACTTGCTGTGAGGAAGCTTTAGGAGTATCATAACTATTTTATTTTGCTTGTCTAAGTCTAAAGTCTAAAAGAGCTCTTTCAATAAACATAGAATAAAAATTCCAAATGAAAAGAAACAGTAACTCCCAATAAGTTATTGTTTGATTGCCAGTGTTTATGTTTTCTTAGTGTTGCGTAAAATAACAATGTGACATTTTTTAGTGAGTATCTTGTTGTTTTATTTATTTATCTATATTTTATTGAGGTCAAGTTGGTTTATAACATTATATAAATTTCACATGTACATCATTATATTTCGGCTTTTGTGTAGACTGGTTGTGTACACCAACAAAATCTCGTTTCCATCCGTCACTGTACACATGTGCCCCTTTACCCCTTTTGTCCTCCCCCTGCCCTTTCCCCTCTGGTAACCACCAATCTGGCCTCCGTGTCTGTATGTGTGTTTAACAACGTGTATTATAATCACTGTTGGCTTAGATTCACTGACATTTATTTATTTTAAATTATTTTATTAAGGTCATGGTGGTTTATAACATGGTGTAATTTCAGGTGTATATTATTATATGTCAGTTTCTGTATAGACTGCATCCCCAATAGTCTAGTTTCTATCCGTCACCATACATATGCGCCCCTTTACCCCTTTTGCTCTCCCCCCTGCCCCTTCCCCTCTGGTAACCACTAATCTGTTCTCCTTATCCATGTGTTTCTCTTCCACATTTGAGTGAAATTGTACGGCGTTTGTCTTGCTTTGTCTGGCTTATTTTGCTTAACGTAATAAGCAAGGTCCATCCATGTTGTTGCACATGGGACGATTTTGTCTTTTTTATGGCTGAGTAGTATTCCATTGTATGTATATACCACATCTTCTTTATCCATTCATCAGTTGATGGGCACTTGGGTTGCTTCCACATCATGGCTATTGTGAATAATGCTGTAGTGAACATAGGGGTCCATAAATCTCTTTGTACTGTTGATTTCATGTTCTTTAGATAAATACTCAGTAGTGGGATAGCTGGATTGTATGGAATTTCTATTTTTATTTTTTTGAGAAATATCCACACTGTTTTGCATAGTGGCTGCACCAGTTTGCATTCCCACCAGCAGCATATGAGGGTTCCCCTTTCTCCACATTCTCTCCAACATTTGTTATTTTTTGTCTTGGTAATTAGAGCCATTCTGATGGGTATAAAGTGATATCTTATTGTAGTTTTGTTTTGCATTTCCCTAATAATTAGTGATGTTTAATATCTTTTCACATGCCTGTTGGTCATCTGTATATCTTCTTTGGAATAATGTCTGTTCATATCCTCTGCCCATTTTTTGATTGGGTTGTTTGTTTTTTTGTTGTTGAGTTGTGTGAGTTCTTTATATATTTTGGAGATTATCCCCTCATCAGATACATGATTTGCAAATATTTTCTCCCAGTTGGTGGGTTGTCTTCTTGTTTTGTTCATGGTTTCCTTTGCCTTACAGAAGCTTTTTAGTCTGATGTAGTCTCATTTGTTTACTTTTTCTTTTGTTTCCATTGCCTGAGTAGACATGGTATTTGAAAAGATACTGCTAAGACCCATGTCAAAGAGTCTACTGCCTATATTTTCTTCTGGGAGTTTTATGGTTTTCAGGTTTTACATTCAAGTCTTTAATCCATTTTGAGTTAATTTTTGTGTATGGTTTAAGATAATGGTCTACTTTCATTCTTTTGCACATGGCTGTCCAGTTTTCCCAACACCATTTATTGAAGAGACTTCCCTTTCTCTATTGTATGTTCTTGGCTCATTTGTTGAAGATTAGCTGTCCATAGATGTGTGGGTTTATTTCTGGGCTTTCAATTCTGTTCCATTGATCTGCATGTCTGTTTTTCTGCCAGTACCATGCTGTTTTGATTACTATAGCTTTGTAGTATGTTTTGAAGTCAGGGATTGTGATCCTTCCAGCTTTGTTCTTTTTTCTCAGGATTGCTTTGGCTATTCAGGGTCTTTTGTTGTTCCATATAAATTTTAGGATTCCTTGTTCTATTTCCGGATTCACTGAAATTTAGTACTTACTATTCTTCTGTACACCTCAATGCATTTCCCCCTGCAGTTACACCTGCCTGGAATCTTCTTCCCCTTTATATGCATACTAAAACTGTTCCTATCTTTCAAGCCTCAGAAGCTCCATCACCTCCTCTATGAAGCCTCTCCTAATATCACCAACTAGAAATAATCTTCTGCCTCTGAATTCCCATATTGTTTAATCTCATTTATAGTACTTTTTGTTTTCATCATTTTGTTCTAGTTATTTGTGTACAGGCTTTATCTCTTTTACTAGCCTGTAATTTTTATTCACATTTATATCTCTCACAATGCCTTGAATTTAGTAATTAAATAAATATTTGGATAATAATAATAATAATAATAATTGGATAATAGACATATGACAGGTACTGGAAGGCCTCTTCTCTGCCATCTCCAAAATGGACTTTCCTTTTCCACTTCCAAAATTGAACTGAACTAAAACATCAGTTCTCATCTCTATATTTCTTTAGGTTAAGCATTGCCACCTCCGTCTGTAAGCCCTTCCACCAGGGGACCTCAGTGTCAATGAGTTTAGATCTTTTTGACAATGACTGGAGATTCTAGGAAACAGAGAGATCGGTGGAGGAGAGGATGCAAAAGTGGGAAAAGGAAACCAAAAAGAAAGGGAGACTTTGATGATGATGGGTGGCCAGCGTGTTGAAGAACAACTTTGCCCAGGCTTTGACTGAGCCATTGGCTAACAAAGAATCTGATCTTGTTGTTAGAGCCCACGTGCTTCTCTGGAATTTCTCAGTTGTCACTGGATTGTCTCTCTTTGATTTTAAAATTTATTGTAAAGACAAAATTAAAGGCAATTTTAGAAGGGAAAAAAATCATCCTTAATTTTCCTCCCTAAACATAACTGTTTTCATCTTTTCGTGCTCCATTCCAACATTGGTATACACAGAATTTTGTATTCATTTTTTTAATATTGTCATATTATGTATATAATGTAAGAACGTTATATATACATATATATATCTCTTTGTGTCATTACATAATCTTTATAATTATTACTCTTAATAGTTACATAATATTCCATTGAATATTGATTTATATAGCATACTTTCTTTTAATATTTCTCAGTAGTTGTGTATTTAAGTTCTTATAGTGTTTGCTACTATAGGTAATACAATTATTCATATAATGCAGAGATAAAGTAAATATTGATGCATATAGCTTTTCTTCATTTGAGTTTGTTCCTTAGGATAATTTCCCAGGAATATGATTACTAAGTTAAAGGTCTTGATAGGAATGTCCAAATTGCTTTCTGCAGTGGACATTGTGGTTCTCTTCCTAGCAACCGTTTGATATGTGTGGAATTGATTTCACCACCACCTGCAAGTGAGAACCCTCATTAGTCTTAGCCAATCTGGGTAATCCACCCCCTTTGCCATAGTATTTGGTTGAGGTAACCCTGGCCTAAACTATTTAGCATATGGTATCCCCCTGGCCACAGAAATTAGTTCAGTGGTGGCCCAGTCAGCATGAAGCTCAGGACATCATTCCATGCTTACAAAAGGCAGCAGGTTCTCTTTCCCAAGATATTCAGGAGGAAATATAGCCTCATTGCTTTGGCAGCCATTTTGCAACAATGAGGGGTAGCAGCCCGAGGACGAAGCCAACAAAAAGAAGCAAGCAGAGGTCAAGGAATTACAAAGAAACAGAGATAGAACCATGATTAAACTGTGCCTTGAATCCTCTTCACCCCTGAACTCTTAGTTGTATAATTCAATAAATCTCTTTTGTTTAAGTCAATTTGAATTGGACATCCTGTTACTTACAAGCAGAAGCATACTGACATATATTTTTTAAATAGAGGTCTATTAATTTATATTGCTACTAATTGAACTGAAACTTCTTCATTAAGCATTTTTAATCGCTAACTTAATAGGTTTCCTATTATTGTCTTAATCCCTTTTATTTGAATATTTTTCCATGTTTGCTTCCTATTTTTATTTCCTCATATGAATTAGCTGTTTTTGTCCTTTATCCATTTATGTACTCATTCATTTGTTCATTCATTCAACGCATTTTTCTTGAATGCCTACTATGAGCCTAATCTTGATGTCGTTTTTATAAATTCTTTGCCTATCATGTTTGATGTAATTTCTCCTATGCTAGAGTTTTCCTCTTATTTTAGCCTTTTTGTTCATTCATTCAACAAATATTTGTTGAGCTCTATTACATGCCAGGTTCGATTTCAGGCCCCAGGTGTACATCAATGAAGAAAAAAATTCTCTGCCATCACATTCCTTAAATTCTAGTAGGGTCAACAATTAAGAAATAAATAAACAAGAAAATTTATGGTGGGTTAGAGGGTGATAAATGCTACAGTTTAAGAAAAATAATGATTAGCAATGACAACAGAGAGTGGTGTGTAGGGGTGTTGCTATTGCGTATAGGATGGTAAGGGATATTTGAGCATGTGGATATCTGGGCGAAGAGCATTTCAGGCAGAGGAAGATAGCAAGCACGGAGGCCCAGAAGAAGGGGCGTGCATGGTTTGTTCAAGGAGACCAGCACGGTTGCAGCAGAATGAGCAGAGAAGGAGATGAATTCAGAGAGGAACCAGCAATCCAGATTATATAGATTCTTGTAGGTTATCATAAGGATTTTTTATTTTATTGTACAGAATTTTACTTGTTTAAACAGTACAATCATAAAAGTTTATCATTTCCTTTTAAATTTCTTTTCCTGAAATATATCTTTCCACAGATATAATACATGTTCTCTTCTAGCTCCTGTTTGTTTTTAATTAACTTGATTTTCACTACTTAATATTTTAGTCCATCCAGAACTCGTGGTGCATAATGTAAAGTATGAATTCAAACCAAATTTCCCACCTAAAGTGGCTATAGTTGTCCTAACACCGTTACACAAATATCGCTTTCCCCATGTTTGATGGTGCTTACCTCACATGGCATAGTAAATTCTTCTATATAAGTGATTTATTTCTAGATTGTTTTCCTTTCTGCTGCTTCTCTTAATTTTTCTATTTTACATTAGTACCATATTGTTTTGATTATTATTATTTTATAATGTGTTCCAATATTTGGTAAGCTTGGTACCTTCTCCTTTTTCTTCCTTTGCAAAATATTCTTTTGATATTATTGACCTGTTTATTTTTTCCAAAGAAATTTTATAATCATTTTGTTGAATGTCACAGCAAGCATGTTGGGATTTAGATTAGGAATTTATCAAATTTGATACATTATCATTGAGGAATGATCTACTTCAATGAGGACTATAATTTTAGCTGTGTTAATATATGTCTAACTGAATTCTTCCTTGGTCTCGGGATTTGTTCAAATGGTGATTTTACTTTTTCTGGGAATAAATCAGTATCAATTAACCTGGTTAAAATTTGGGTATTTAAATTTTTTGATTAAGTATTTTATCTTAATTTCTGTGAGGGTTAATGATAGGGGAGGATGCAGCACCCCATAATGCAAAATTGAGGATGCAGTCATTCATTCATTTAACAAATATTTGTTGAATGCCTCTTATGTGTGCTAGGTTCTGGGAGCACAGCAGTGGATAAAACAGGCCAAAATTCCTGCCCTCATGGAGATCACAGTCTAATCACGGAGTGTTTAATAATCAATGCTAACAATTGAAATACTTGCTCTTAGGCTGCAGTAGATTTTACTGAGAAATGCTAGAAGATTGCTTGTCCATAATTTAGTGTGCTTTCTGCTTGTTTTATTTGGAACTGATCCTGAGGCTTTGCCAAGGATGGCTGGGAATGACTTGTAATGATATTGGGTAATAGCCAGAGTGTAATGTGAACATGGGACTGTCATCGAAATATGCTGCCCCTGCACCTGGATTGCAGCTGTACCCATGAATCTTTATTCTGAGAGGAATGGGTTTCTTGTTTGGCTTTAGATGAGTTTTGTGATTTCATGCTCAGCGACCCAGGAAATATTGTGAATGTTGCATTAGGCTTACGAAACTTGTTTAACTTGAACTGCTTGGTATATTTTCTCTAACTGGTTTTAATATTTGATTTGGTTCTTTAGTCATATTCTTGATTGGCTATTTTTATCTTCTTAGGGACTTGTGGGGAGTTGAAGACGAAGGACAAAATGCAAAGACAAATATTAAAAGCCTTTATGGAAGGGACTTGAAGAACAGATGGCATCAGTATGTAGTGGTAGCTGGCATGAGGACGTAGCAAGGTTGGGAAAAGATGACAAAGAAGTACAAAGTAAGGTAAATGAAGATTTGTAGAAAGCTTCAGGTCACTGATGAAGTTAGACTTAGCCTAAAAATTAATCAGGGCATACTCAGTGGTCTGAAAGAATTCCTTTTGGCATGAATCTAGTCTGAGCAGTTTGAGTTTCTCAAAAACAACAGTTGTGATAGAACAGCTGTTATTTTACATCTGAGAATCTCCACAGGACAGACCCTGTGCCCTGGACTTGGAAATTGTTCATAATAGGGCTGGAGCCTCTGGAAGAGAAAGCAATCTCGGGTCTTGGGTTTGGGAAGAGCACTGGGCTTAACAACAGTTTGCAAAAGGGCATTTTGTAGGTAGTGGATGTTTGAAGAGGCAATAAGAAATGTCCAAGAAGAAGGAAAGAGGGGAGGGAATCAGCAGTAAAATTGCCTGTGACAAAAGGAGAAGCAATGGGATCAGTGCAGAAAAACATGAAAGATGTAACCATGGGGTCTGGCAGAGGAGGCTGAGTTTATTAACACATAATCATTGCTAACAGAGTATTAACCACCTTACACGTATATCATTTAATCCTCACAACAATTCCGTGGGGTAGTCACTATTATTACCCCATCTTACAAATAAAGAAACTAAGGTACAGAGAAGTGAAGGAACTTATCCAAAGTTACCCAGGTAGTAAGTGGCAGAGCTGGGATTCTAGTCTAGACTAGGTGTTGAGTCCATGCTCTTAACCATGACACTACATGGTCTTTTTCAGATCATGTGAAAAGAGCCAGAGCAGGATTTGACATCATCCAAGGCCCAATTTTTTTCTTTTGTTGTGGTTATTACTTTTCTGTGTTTAGTGTATGAGGATTTATTTTGTGATATGGGATGCTTTAGGCCCCTGGGTTTCCTCCTTGAGTGAAGGC
This sequence comes from Ceratotherium simum simum, assembly GCF_057802395.1. NCBI lineage: Eukaryota > Metazoa > Chordata > Mammalia > Perissodactyla > Rhinocerotidae > Ceratotherium > Ceratotherium simum. The sequence goes on from NC_141940.1 coordinate 18,089,585, forward strand.
TAGCTTTGCTCTTTTTTTCAGACTGCTCAGTGGAGAACAGTTGGATCTCTATATTCCTGAGCCAACTCCAGGATTAAATCCACGATCACTGGGCTAGCCCATGCCTTTAGTGCTCTACGTATTTTATTTGTGAAGCCCTTCCATCCTCGCAGGAGCCCAGAGTGTGCAGGGGGAATGACTGTCTTGGAGTGATTTAATGAGCTTCCATGGCATCCATCAGTATAAAAGCAATAGGCTTATAAAGCACAAAAAAAGGTGGGAATGTTAGAGGTGATTAGAAAAACCGGGGTATGAGTCTTGAGAAGAGGAAGCTTGAGAAAAGATGAAGAGAGCAGAATCAAAACAAACGAGGCCCTTTGGATTCCTTTCCTGTCTCTTAGAGGGGAGGGAGCTGAGTGTGGGTGAGGGTCCTAACAGAGCCAAGTACAAGGGTCTTCTTGTGTTCTGATGAGCTCTGGCATGAATTTACCAGGGGAGAGGCTAGAGCTATATACTTTGGACAGGGTTTGGAGAAGACACCCCTAGTGTTCTTTGAGGTATCTCTCTTAAGGGTGTTAAGTAAAATATGTTAATTAAAAATACTCAAAGATTTTCCTTTCATAAGCAGTGTAGATTCTCTGCATCTCTGGAGTTACTTTTACTCTGGAATGTGGTGCTAAAAAATAACAAATTGATTCAAGGAGAAATTATATCCTTACAATATTTAGGGTTTCCATCTATGAACATGCGTGTATTCCATTTACTGAATTCATCTTTTATATCTCCTAAAAGGAAAACTTCTACCTTTGTTAATTGAATTAAGCCTAGAACCCTTAACTCTTGTCCTTGACAATCTTCTTTCCCTAGGGGTCTCTTGGAGTAGGTGGCAGCTGAAAGCACGGAGTTTGAAGTTGGAGAGAGCCGTGTCTCTATTCCACCTCTGCTGTTTCCCTTGCTGTGTCATTGTGCGTACGTCACTACACTTCTCTGAGCTTCAGTTTTCTCCCCTGTAAATTGGGGTTAATAAAAATGCCTACTTCATCAGTTTGTTGAGAGGTTTGAATGAGATAATGTATGTAAAGCAGTGCCTAGCTCAAGCACTCAATTATTAATAATTACCGACAACCCCACTTATGCCTGCCTATGAAAAAAGAGGTCCTGCTCTCCCGTCAGTACTTCAGTCTAAATGTAGACGCATTAACGTTTCCTGAGTATCTTCCAGCATAGTTAAGGTAAGGCTGGAACATTTAACAAGATTGTTCTAAAGACTGGGGTATAACAACAGATAAACACAGAGAATGATATGAAACCAGATCATTGTACTTTACAATATAAGGCTTGCTTTTCAGAGCCCCATCTTATCCTCGGTCCCCATCTATTTCCACAAGGTGGGTACCATTTTAACAACCCACCATCCAGGAGCATAAGATGAGAAATTCTGAATCCTCTGATATCTGAATCCAAGAGCACTGGACTTAAAGAAAGACAAGCAGTTCATTTCCTTGCATATCTAAGACCTGACTTAGTTTCACATTCTTGTCTTTTTGCCCAGATGATTGATAAGTTGAAATAACCACTGTTTTCCAGGGAGACTCCATTCGTGCTTTGCCTTTCCCTACAGCCATAACTTGACAATAACATTAGAAAATAACAAAATAGTATCAGCATTCATACGAAAAACACATATATGGTTGAGGGTGGGGCTTTTTGTTATATCTTCCAATAGTTTTATAGTTTTCTTTATATGGATAATATAACTTGTCATGTTTATTCTTAAGTTCTTTATATTTTGTATTTTCTATTATAATTTATCTAATATTTATACCTTATTTCTTTTTCATATCTTATTGAATGGGTCATAAATTCTAAAACAATATTAAAAATGATAGAAGATATCTGTATTTTGCTTGTTTTTTCAAAAAAGAAATACTGTTAATATTCTTCAGTAAGTATTCTTTTGCTTCACATTTAAAATAGATGTTCTTTATCATGTTATCCTTATCGTTTTTATGTATATCCTTAACATATTTACCCTTCCATTCCTAATTTTACAGAATGTGTATTAAATGTTGTGATTTGCTCTTTTGGATATCTCTTGGAAATGATTCTTGATCCATCTGGCAAACGTTTATTAAGCTTCTCCTGTGTGTCAGATACTGTGCAAGGGTGCTAGAAAGACAAAGATGAATAGCACCACAGACTAGTCAGAAGAAGGACAAGATGCCAACTATTACAACACAGTGTGATAAATGCTAGAACAGACTTAGAGTTCAGTTGAACCCAGAACTTCCCAACTGATGTGCCTGACAGATTGGGTCTGGGTTGCAGGGAGAACTGATATTCAGCTGGTACAACACCAAAACAGACCATTTAAAATATTAAAATACTTCAATAGTAAATCACTATTGCCCTGAGCACCCTGAGTGCTCCCTCACTGACCCAGCATTCCTTGGGACCTCACCCCCCAGAACCCCTGAGAATTCACCAACGAAAGGGGTAACACCTGGTACAGCATAGGGCCACCAGGACCCTGATCTAATGCTAGTGCCCAGCCTCGACTGTACATTCTGATTGGTCAATTCCTGTGCCTTACCACTTGATAAATACTGTGAATAGCACCCTCGGTTATACATGTACCAATATATCCATCCCCTAAGCTATCAGAGTGGCCAGTGGGCTTGGGACAGCCAGAAAGATCTTCTCCCCTCCTCCAGCTAGGAGCAGCTTCATTTGCATACCCCAGTGGCCCATACAAATATCTTCATTTTCTATGTATGCTAAGAAAAAGTTAGGAAGCACTGATTTAACCTATAGATAGTATTATACTAATAGACTGCCTTAGGCTGAACCATTGTTTCTTTCCTGAATCAATTCTTTGTGATTGTGATGTTTTCCTCCTTTCAAGCTTTGCTAAATTATGTTGGCTAGTGTCTTAGCTAAAGTTTTTCTTCCCATTTCAGAGTTTATGTTGGCCTCTGATTTTCGTCTTTTGTTTTATCTTTATCAGGTTTTGGGATCAGGACCACATTTGTTTTATGGAATGAATTAGGTACATCCTAACTTTTTCTATGTTTTCTTTCTTGAAGATTTGAAACTGTTCATCATTATGTTCAGGAAACTTGTGTGACAGCTTCTCAATTTATTCCTCAGTTATTAATTTATTCATATTTTCTACTTGTTGTAATATGAATTTTAATATTTTATATTTTTGCAGAACAAAAGCACCCATTGCATTATATTTTTAAAATTTATTAGCATACAATTGTGCATAGCATTTCCTTACAATTAAAAAAATATTGTTTATACTGGTTGTTATATACCCTTTCTCATTTCTAATTTTATGTGTGTTTTTCTTACATAGGTTTGCCAGAGGTTTATTTACTTTATTAGCCCTTTCAAGCAACAAGCTCTTGAATTTATTTATTAATTCCTCTGGTTTTACATCCTCTAATTTATTTATTTTTGCTTTTATCTTTATTATTTCCTTCCTTCTATTTTCCTGTGCAATTTTTTGCTCTTTTTCTAAAATATTAAGCTCAATGTTTACTTCATTGGCCTTAAATTTCAATAGTGAGAGGTAAAGACGATGCCGTTGTACGTCTGTCAAAAGCCCCTTTCTCTGAGCTAGATAGATGTTGGAAGAAATGGAAAGTGGGGACTGCTAGGTGCCCAAAGCCAGAAAGAAGAGTATGGCAGTGAATGTTTTTTCCACAATAAGCCCAGCACTTCAACGTTTTTCCAAAAGCGTTTCTCCACAGTGGGGCAGTAGGGAGTAGGAAGCGTTGAACCTAGGTTTCAAGAGAGGAAAAGGTACCTATCCTGCTTTGCTCTGAAACCTGTGTGTATTTTCTGCTGGGAGCCCTCCACCCAGCCTATCTGTAGTGGGTGCAGAAGCCATGCTTGTAATTCTTGTTCTCTGGTGTTTGCTTCTTCTGAGTCTTGCTTTCCTTCCTGCTTGCCGTAGTAGTTGGGAAGCTCAGCTCTACAGACTGCGGTTTTACGCAAGCCAAAATTGCCTGACTCCCTCCAGGGGTCAAGCAGAAGAAGGCTTTGAGCTTTGAGCTCAAGCTGGAACGTGGCTGCTGCCACTGTCCCCACCACCTCCTCCTCTTGTCTGACTCCAGGGTTTCAGCATTAGAGGCTCAAGGCACAGATTGGCTGTCTCACGGTCCCAGGAGGAGTTGAAGGAGATGGCTTGCATGCCTTAAATTGTTTTAGAGATGTGTGTGGAGGAAGAAGAAGAAGGGTAAAAAATGGGAGTAGGCCACAGAGACAGGGATTCCCGGGGAGAAGGGGAAGCAGCTGCAGGGAAGGCCCACACTTTCTTCCCAGAGCCCGGGGATCCTGCCTCTAAATATCCCCCTTCAGAAACTAGCGTCTTCCACCATCGTTCTTGTTGTGAATCAGTAGGGGGCAGCAGTCCCAATCCTAAGTGTAGGTACACTAGGAGGTGCCCAGCGCCTACAAATCCCTGTGAGATCTGACATCTACCACTCACCCCTTCCCTCCCTGTGCTCCACCCACGTTAGCCTTCCTTTCAATCCTTAAATGTGCCAAATACTTTCCCACCTCCTGGCCTTTGTACATTTTGGTCCCTCTGCCTGGAACACGCTTCCTCTGGCTCTTCTCATGGCTGGCTCTTTCTCATCATTTAGGTCTCAGCTCAAATGAATTGTTACCTACTTAGAGACGCCTTCCCTGACCACCTTAGCCTCACAAAGCACTGCCCACCCTACCCTTAAGCTACTCTTAATCCCATTTTCTTGCTTTATTTTCTTCATAGAAAATTTTGTTTGTTTACTTGTCTGTCTCCTTCACCTGAATGTCAACTCCGCTAGGCCAGGGATCTTATTGCCTTGTTCACTGCTGTATGCCCAAGTGCCTATAACCAGTGCTTAGCATATAGTACACACTCCGTAGATCTGTTTTGAAAGAATGAATGAACGAGTGTGCCAAGCATTATGCTAAGTGCTGGTGGTACAAACCCAGAGGGAGCTCATAGCACAGTGGGAGAGGAAGATATGTGAATGAATAATTATTAAGCAATAGAAGGCATATGTTCTGTACCATCATAGGCCACGCCTCTGTGTTCAGAAATGCCTGATTTGAAATCCTGGCTCCGCCATTTAATAAATGCACAACTCTGGGTGTTTGCTCAACTCTCTGTGGCTCAGTTTCCTTATTTGTAGAATGAGGATAGTAATAATAAAAAAATCATAATAATGCTTATCCCATGGGATTGTTATGAACATTATATGAGATGACATATATAAAGGGTCAATACAGTGTTAGATAAATGGTAGTTATTATTATTGAAGCCTTGGAGTGATATATATATATGGGGGGGGGCGGGGAGAGAGAGAGAGTGTGTGTGTGCTGTGATTCTAGGTTGTTTTGTTGCTTTTGCCCATCTTTGGTTCTGGTTGCCCTAATAGAGAGCAGTCCAGACCTAGAAGGAGCCACAGTGATGTTCATTAACAGCAAGCCCACTCAGAATAGCTCGGGCCTGGCTGATGGAGCGGGAGAAGTGCTTTTCTGAGAGGGAGTGGTGCCTCCTACTTTCCATTCCATCTTACAAAGCCAGGGCAGTGTAGGGAAATTAATTCAGGTCTTTAAATGCTGATAAATGCAGAGGCACTTACTGCTAATATTTCAATCAAGTGTCAAGATAGAACTGATTAAAAGAGGATTCAGAAGCTCCTAATTGATGGAGGCTGTATTCCTTAACTATTCTAATGTAAAACATCTTTTTAAATTTTTGTTTATTTGACCCCAGTAAATGCCACATTGCTAATGCTTTAAGGAAAGAAAGCACTATTTCATACAGTGCCATTTTGCGTTAATCTGAGAGAAATGTATTTTTAATGCATTTGCATCCTTTTGGCTCTCCTTCATAATTATAGGACTAATTAAACATATACTTGTAAGCAATCAGTGTCAGAGCTGAAAGGGATTGTAGGGATTATTCCGGTGAATCCTTCATTTTATAGAGGAAAAACTGAGGCCTAGTATCTTGCTTGAGGACATTAGGCTTGAAGAAAGCAGTGTTTCAGAAAATTTAGTCTGGTAGTACAGCAGAAAACCACTCATTGGTCTGCTACCATTTGAGCCTCCACTTTTCTGTTCTGGGCTGGCCCCTCATGTTCCAATTTCATTAATTCAACAAAGTAATTGAGTGCCTACTGTGTGCCACATACTTTGTTAGGTGCTGGGTATGAGCAGTATACACACGTGGCCCCAGTTGTTGTTCAGCTGGCTGTCTAGGAGAAAGACAGACAAAAAGACAAGCAGTAGGGGAAGTACAGGACATTGGGGGAGCCCCCAGGAAGCTTACCTAAGCCAGAATGGAGAGGGAGGGGAGATTGGAGAGGGTTGTCATCAAAGGCTTCCGAGAGGAAATCTAGCCATTCCATCTAAACCAGAGAGCTGAAGTTTGAGTGGAAGTTAGCCATGCAAGTCGGGAGTGGAGAGGAGCTACATGTTACTGACAGAGGGGATACCGTATACAAAGGTCAGGCAATGAAAAAGAATATGATGTGGCCATAACAAGGAATGAAGTGTTGATAGATGCCACCACACGGAGGAACCTTGAAGACACTATGCTAAGTGAAAGAAGTCAGACACAAAAGGCCACATATTGTATGATTCCGCTTATATGAAAAGTCCAAGTTAGGTAAATCCATGAAAACAGAAAGTAGATTGATTAGTGGTTGCCTAAAGCTGGTGCAGATGGGGAGGGGTTGGGGAGTGATGGCTAAGCGGTGTGGGGCTTCTTTTCAGAGTGATGAAAATGTTCTAAAATTGGGTGTGGTGATGGATGCACAATTCTGTGAACATACTCGAAGCCATTGAATTGTACACACACAAAAATGAGAATGTGTCATGCTGTAGAAACTAAAAGACATACGCCGTGGTTGAAAAGGTAATATTACTACTGAGCTAACATTTATAGAGCACTATTTGAATACTATACATATATTAACAAATATTCAAAGTAACCCTAGAAGGTAGGTACTGTAATTACTGCATTTTACAGATGAGAAAACTAAGACACAGTGAGGTTAACTTGCTCAAGTTACACAGTTACTAGAAGTGGTAAAGCTGAGATTTGAACCCAGCCAGTCTTGCTCCCCAGTCTAACGATTAACTTTACTGAAAAGCAAGATCTGATCACGAAAAACCTTAGAAACCATGTTAAAGAGTTTTAATTTTTTATTGAGGTCCTTTTGAAGTGTTTTAAGCAGAAGTGATAAGATCAGATCCAAGTTGGAAAAGATCGATTGCATTCTTGTTGCTCTGTGACCAAATGGATTAGGGGGGAGTGGAAGATCAGAGGAGGTGAGTTCTGTAAGGACTTGGTCCGAACTTGGGGGCCTGAAGTAAGAATGGCAGTGGCAATGGGGATGAAGAGAAGTAGATGGATTTCAGAAATATTTAGGAGAATTAAGTGACAGGACTCGATGATTGACTGAATGTGGAAAGGGAGAGAGAAGGAGTCGAGGATGACTCCCAGGATTCTCACTTGGGCAGCTGGGTTGATGGCAACGCTGTTTTCTGAGATCATGGAAAGAGTATGAATTCAAATTTGGGCATGTTGAGTACAAGTTAAAGTTTAAATGTTGAGTAGGAAGTTGGGTATTAAGATCCTAAACCAAGAGGACAGACCACACTAGAAGATTTGGGGAGTTAGCAGCCTACAGATGGTATTTGAAGCCATAGGAGTAGGTCAGAGTGCTCAGGATGGTGTGTCCCGTGAGAAAAGAAGAGTGCCTAGGACACAGCCTCAAGGTACCCTATTTGAGGATTGACAGATATGAGGAGACTGAGCTGCAGGAGGCAGAGAGGTAGAACCAAAACCAGGAGGATATGGTATTGTAGAAGCCAAATGAACAGAATGTTTCAAGAATGAGGGAGAGTCAACTGGGTCAGATACATCTGAGAGCTAATGACAGAAAAGTGCCCATTGGGTTTTGCAATAAGAAGGCCATTGGTGAGTGCAATTTCAGTGGAGTGTGGGGAGAGAAAGACTGATTATAGTCATTGAGAGAGTGATTCATAAGAAGCTTGCTTTTTCCTTTTTTCACAGATCCCACTAGCTGATTTTTCTACTTGAGTTCCTCTCTGCCTAGGCCAGTCTCTCCAGCCCTTTACGGCACCCTAAGTTTGGTAGCTCCTATTGGACCCTCAGGCTCCTTTGCATTTAAAGCTCCATTTTGCTTTAAGGATTTTACTAGTGATAACTAAATGGAAACAGGCAGAAGATTAAAAAAAAAAAAACAAATCTGGGGAAGTGATTTAAGGCTTCTAGAAATCTGATAACTTTCTTATCAAGGTTATTTCCTAGACCAGTATTTTCTAATTTTCTTCAGATATTATATGATAAAAGGATTCTATAATTAAGCATGTTTCTTTACTATCTGACATTTGAGAGCCTTTAATACGCTAGTACACATTGTGAATCTGTGTTGCACTGAGTGTGGAATTAATCATGCAGTGTTTTTCAAATTTATTTGATCATGGAACCCTTTTGTTGGGAAGCATTTGTAGGATTAGTTTTCCCACAGAAGATACTTTGGAAAGTCTACCCATGTTTATAATCCTGAATACACTTTTCAGATGGTTCTAGAAGTTTTAAAGCCCTCTCCCTCCTGAGGGGGGAGCTCATGCTGCTTCACCATCTCTTCAAAATCGAGATCTTCTTACTCTTACCACCACCCAGGTAAAGCCTGATATGGAGGTGCATACAGGATTGGAGAGATTGGAAGATGGAAGCCCAGCTAGGAAGCCATTGCAGATGTCCAGCGCTTCATTTATTTATCCATCCACCCATTCATTCAGAGATTTATTGAGTGCCTACTGTGTGCCAGACACCGTGCATAGTCCTGGGGATATCAATGAATTTAACAGCAAAACCCAAAAAAACCCAAAAAACTGCTTTCGTGGAGCTTACATTCATAGTAGGGGTGACAGACGGTAAAGAAGTAGAAAAAAATATAGAGAGTGATTTTAGGCAGGAAGGGACCAACTACTAAGCCAAGTAAGGTAGAGGAAATAAGAATGGATTGGCTAAGCCTCAGGAGGGAGTTTAGGGACTAGGGAGAGAAATTTCAGTTTCACAATTCAGTTTTGCTGAATGAATGAGGAACCCAGTCCACAGCTTGGCATCCCCAGTCCTTTTTCGCTTACACTTTCCTCCCTCAGAGAAGCTTTGGGCAGCTGTTTCTCTGCCTACTTATAAGACCGATTGGATTTCTTCACATCTATTGCCTGGGTAAGAATGTCAGGGAAAGCACAGAACATTCCGAAGGGCGTCAAAGAGGTAGTTTTGGACCCCTAACTTGACACAAGTTGAATAATAATAACTTGTCCTGTGCTTTGTATTTTTCAAAATGCTTTTTCATCAAGGCTATGATTTATTGCCTCCATGATATAGAAAAGGAAATTGAGGTTCAGCAGCTGACTTGCCATAGATTGTATAGCCATTCAATGTTAGGGCTGGGACTTGAATTCAAATCTTTAGCTGCCAGAACATCCACATATTGGTTACATTATTGCTGGTTTTTCAATTCTCATGCTCATGGACACGTCTGGATTATCTTTGTGTGTGTGTGAGTGGGGGAGGGAAGAGCAGAGAGGAGGAGGTTGGGGTAATGATTAACTCTTCTTAGGGGAAAAATGGTCCCTGTTAATGTTTTTGGATTGAATGAAAGAGTTTTCAGGGCAAGGGCCAAGTAGCGATTAGATCTTTTTCCCTCCAAGTAATCCCCATTCAGGGCCGCATAAATTGAAATCCTGAGGGGAGGAACTGTGAAGCAACAAACCCTTTAGTCTCCCTCCCAACTAGTCAGACCCTTTGAATGAGAGAATTTGGATAGAGTTTGTGGGAAGGTTTGAGTTTTTAGCTTAAAGGCCGATATAGTGAACTTGAAGAAGGCTCAGAGGAGATGATGAAAGGATTGGAGAACACAACTTGAATTAAAAAGGTCGAAGGGATTGGAATTGTTCTGTTTGAGACCTGCCTACCTCTCATGTCATCTCTAGTCACTTCCTGCTTTCCACTTTGTGTTTCCGCGATATGGAAATGCTTATAACATTTCACATCCAGCCCCACATTTCTATAGCATTTCTTGCTGTCATGCCTGTGTATCATGCTGTCCAACCTGCTCAGAACACTCCTTTCTCCACATATTCATCCTTTACTAAGAGTCAGCCCTTACTGAGCTCTTACTTGGTATCTAGCACAGTGCTAAATAGTTTACATGCAGTAGTTGGTTTCATCCTCATGGAAACCTTCTGAGGTGGATACTGTTACCTCCATTTTACATACAAGTGAATGAGGTTCAGAGAAGTATGGTAACTTGCTCAAGGCCACACAGTTAGTAAGAAGAACCAAGAATTGAACCCGGATATTTCTGATTCTGGAGTCTGACTTCTTATGTTAGTCTGGGTCCTCTGAGAAGCAGAAGCCAAGACGGGGTTATATGTGCAAGGATTTCATGAGGGGAGATATCAGTATGAGAGAAATTGGGGAGGCTGCTGGAGAAGGCTGAGAGAGCCATCAGACTGAGATGTAAATCTGACCCCTGGTGAAGGGAGAGGGAAGAAAGGTTGGGTAGGAACATCCTAGGTTGCCATGAAGTCAAAGAAAGGTTCAGTCACTCCTTTACCAAGTCCTTGAGCCCAAGTCTGCTGTGAGTGGAGTCCTATACCTCCCCACAACAGGCCTGCCTCAGTGCCCCTGCTATGCTTAGTCCCTTGGCTAGAAGCAGCCGGTGGGAACTGCAGCCTTGTGCACACTTGATGATGTATTTCAGAACACAGCACCTCAGGCCCTTGATCAAATTATGCTCCTTATAATTCAGTGGTTCTCAACTGGGCTGATTTTGTCCCTCCAGGGGACATTTGGCAACATCTGGAGACATTTTGAATTGTCACAAGTCGGGGGAGGGTGCTCCTGACATCTAGTGAGTAGAGGCCAGGGATGTTGCTCAACGTCCTCCAGTGCACAGGACAGCCCCCACAAACAAATCTGGCCCGAAATATCAATAGTGCCAAGGTTGAAAAACACTGCTGTAGTTAGAGGCCTGAAAGGTGCATTCTCATGGCCACTGCAGTTCTCCACCTCTCCACCATATTGCCTTTACCAGGACGTTTTCTCTGCCTTTCCCGACTACGCTCATTCCATTAGATGCCCCTCCTCGCTTGTTCTCCCAGCACTCTGCATGCATCCGCCATAGCGCTCATCAAACTGAATTATTATTATGTGTTTACTTATCTGTCTCCCCCTGTGGACTGTGAGAACATTGAAGGCAGGAGCTCTCTCTTACTTTTCTTTGTATCCCTTGCACCCAGCCTAGGGCCTGGCACCTAGTAAATTAAATGTTTATTAAATGAATGAAGGTGAGAGAAGTCTCTGAAGCAGTTTAATAGCAAATGTGTAGTATACGACAGGCTGTCGCAGAGCTCCTTTTCAGGACCCATCTACCCTAGTGACTCCCATAACTCTCTGCTTAATGCCCACCAGTATAGCAAATTCCCTTCTGGACCTTTTCACTTGAGTATCCCATAGTAGCTTAACCTCAACATGTCAGTAATAAAATGTATGGTCCTCCCCAAACCTGATTTTCTTCCCATGTTCCCTTTATCCGTGAATGGCCTCATAATTTATCCTGTTATTGAAACTAGAAACTCAGGAATCACACCTTTTTCCTCATCTCCCTAACATCCCTAAATCACTAAATCCTAAGGCTTTGACTTGTCTTAGTATCTCTCAAATCGTCCTCCTTCACTCCATTCCTGCTGCCATTGCCTTAACAATGGCCCCTATCACTTCTCTCCTGGGTGACTGCAAGAGTTTCCTAACTCATCACCCTGCTTCCAGTCTGGCTACATATCCCCTTCAAATTTATACCCTACACTGCTGCCAGGGTGGTAGTCTTAACACATAGCTGAGTATATTATCCTCTTGCTTGAAATCCTTCAAGGGCTTCTTGTGATTTTTCAGGATAAAGTCCAAACTTCTTATCATAGCACACATGACTTCCATGACCTGGACCCCTGCCTGGCTTTCCAATCTCATCTCCTATCACTTCCTCACACATACCTTTGGCTCTAGCTAAGTGTTTCTCAACCAGGGGTGATTTTGCTCCCTGGAGAACATCTGGCAATGTCTGGAGACATGTTTGGTTGTCGCAACTCAGGGAAGTGAGGTGCTACTGGCATCTAGTGGGTAGAATCCAGGGATACTGCTGCTAAACATTCTGCAATTCACAGGACGGTCTCCCACAACAAAGAATTATCCAGCCCAAAATGTCAATGGTAACTGGATCAGCTACTTATAGCTCCTTGGAAGCATCATGCTGGCTTCACCAGCCTGCACCTAAAACACCCCTGGAATGCCTTTCTCTCCCTTCTTCAGGTGGCTAACTCCCACTTGCCCTACAAAAACTCGATTTAATTCTCACCTCTTCTGGAAAGCCTTTCCTGACTTCCCAGTCTAAATCAGATGTCCCTTCTTTGTGATCCCATGGCCCACAGAACCTCCCTTCTCATAGCACTTATTAGATAGCATTGCAATCATTTTACTGTTTGTTCCCTGGAGAGACTGAACTCCCTGACAGCAGGGAACACAGTTAATTCACATTTACATCCCTTGTACTTGGCATAGGGTACGTGTTGCAGTAAACGTTTGAATATGTGAATGAATGGCCACGGGATGCAAACAAATGACTGCTCAGATCCACAAAAGAATAGAAGTTGTTGCTGATCTTCACCCTCACCACTGGTCTTTCTTTAGGGAGATGCCTAAAATATTTACTGTGATGTTGGGCCAGTCAATTGATTAGAAATTGATCTAAAAAGGATTCCTTTATTTATCCATCAATATTTTATTGGTTACCTACTATGTGCCAGACACTGAGCTGGATACTGAGGACCCAGCACTGAATAAGAGACGTTTGTAAGTTGCCTCAAGGAACTTACAAATCTAGCAGGTTATATAAGTTCGACTGAAATCTAGTTAGTCTAAGTAGACCACCTTGGGGAGCTCAGTTAAGGGTCTGGAAATAAAATCTATTAGAAAATTAGAGTGTCTCCCAGTCTGGTTTGATTTGCTTGCAGTAAATTGACCACCTTGCAAATCCTTGGTGTAACAGGCATATCCTTCCCCTGAGCAATACACAGAGTATAAATGCAGCTAAACTTGCTCTATTTCTGGCCCTGAATCTCTAGCCATAGGAAAGACTCTATCTGCAAGGAAGAAAGAAGATTACTGATCTGAATAAGCTGCAAAATAAGTGGAGACCACCCACTTCCTTAATTGACTTTGTATAAAGAAAATGAAAGCTCATTACCCATCTTGTCAGTTGCCCCACATCTCTGGAGCTGGGGCAGCAATTGAATAATGAAAAGCTCACTAGTGCAGAAACAGTTAACATTAACTTTGGCACTGTGTGTCAAGTGAGGTTTGGACCTGTTATCTCTTTTCTAAGAGTCTCTAAAACTCGACAACAACACTAAGATATCCAAACGCAAAAAAGCAAATCTTACATTTTTTTAAAGTGGGTCTAATGATACTCATTCGACTCATTTGAGTAGCTTTGGGCTGAACTAATACTAGGAAAAGATTTATTTTGATCACAGTTGGAAAAATGCTATGGGAAAGGTAAAGTGCTAAACTCCAGTATATGAGAGAAGGGGAGGGACAGTATCCTCCAGATGCCAGAGAAATTTCCAACTGAGATAACCACGAGAGTTATTATGGAGTCTTTGGGCAGCAGAGGAAACCCCCCATCTCATTCATTTATTCATTTAACTAATATTTATTGAGCACCTTCTATACATCAGGCACCATGTTGGGTGCTAGAGATACCGCAGTGGGTGAAGGGGAGACAAAATTCCCTGACCTGATGGAGATTACATACTATTGGGTAAACATTTGGCAAATAAAGGTAAGCTGCTCTGCTTATATGTGGGAATGCCTACTGGGCTTACGTTCAGCCTCTCCCCCTCCCTCAGCACCCTCTCCCCCAGGAAGGTCTGGCAAGTAGAGATGTTGAGTTCCTTTGCAGATTCTGTAGCTTTTGGGCAACTGGACTAGATGGATATATCAAATCATCGATGAAACTCTCTTGACTCTTAGGTGCAGTTTGAGTTTTTCCCTAAACACCTACCTTGCCTTTCAGGACTTTGAGGCTGTAAATGGAATCATTCTAGTTCTCAGGGTCCATAATTAAGCGCCTCTGTTTGCATGTTCGAATCTTGAGGGTGCCCCTTGGGCATTTGGAGAACATTTAGCACTCTCAGCAGCCTCTACAACAGAAGCCAAAGTGGCAGCGGGAGTGCATTCCATAAAAACAGCTCTCTTCCTAGAGCCCATAATTAGAGTGTGTTAACTACATCCTCTTTGCATCTGGTACACAGCAATTCAAGGGTGACAGAGGCAGAATGGAAATGGGACCCGTAAAAATGTTCTGCTATCTGTAAAGGCAAGAAGTTGGCCTTTATTTTCACTCTTCCACTGGAAGTCAGGATCTTTTCCTGCCCGTGATTAGACACCTATGGAAGCCACACTATCTTCAGAGTGAGACATTCTATGTAAAACACCATGGTTCCTGGCGCATCATAAGAGTTCAAAAAATGACAGGTATCATCGTCATCATCATCATCATCATCATCATCATCATATTAGCACTTCACTGTCTTACAGAGAATGAGGTACTGTGAAAGAAAACACACTGGACTGAGAGGACTGCAGGTCTGTGATCTGGTTTCATCACTAGTCATAGGGTCTTTGGGAAGCTCAGTTCATGTAGAGACCGAGATGACTCGCCTGGCATGCTAAGAAGTAGCCTTTGGCAGTATGGAATAAGGCGGCAGGAGGAAGTGGAAGGAATCCTAAGTGGAGCAGATTGGGGCTAGGGAGGAAACAATCCAGTTGCATAGTGTTACCGGATATCCAGATCTGCTCTTCACCCTGCTCTGTGCCGCGGGAGGCTGACCCGCGGCATTGGTGGCATTAAGGGGCTCCCTTGCCTCCTGACTTCCGGTTGTGTTTGGCACCAATTGGAGACTGGAGGGTGGGAGGAGAGTGAAGTTGGAGTATCCCCAGGCTGTCTCGTGATGGGCCGAGTACTGGCAGTGGCTGCTTCCCTTTACTGAAGGCCGCAGCTCCTATAAAGCGACATTCTCTACACTGTTTCCTCTCCTTGGCCCTTCAAGCCTGGGTGAGTAACAGCCCCCTGCTGTTACTATCTCCTGGGTAGTACCCCATCTCTTGTGAGGCTCCTACACTCTACCCACACCTTTGTAAATAGCCCCCTTTTGAAATTCTCCGCAGATTACTCAGTTTGAGTGTGCCATTTGTTTCCTGCTCAGACCTTAACTGATAAACCTTGGTGATTCTTGTACTATATCCCAAGCCCGGAGTGACACCAGCATCATGGAAGCATACAATGTCCCTCTTTTTTGTCCCTCAAGCCCCTAGCACAGTGCTTGGCACATGGTAGGTACCCAGTAAAGATTAGTTAAATGAATAAATTAACGAACTTTGGTGAGGACAGCCGGGTAGTCCAAAGGAAATAGGTAACTCAGGTATAATTCTGGTCATCAGGAGTTCTAGGAGGGTCAGTCTGGTAAACAGAGCAGCCTTAGGGCAGGGGGCCAGGATTTAGAGAGAGCAGGATCCAGCTTTCAGAAGAAGGCTGGCAGAAATTGAGCAAGGATAGTATTGAAGACCTTAGTCATTGACTGAGATTCAAGGAGGGCCCAAACATGGGTATTTAAGGACAGGAAAAGCAGTAATGCAGAGTTAGACTTAATCCCTAGGGTTTTAGCGGGGGAGAGTGTCCTGACTGAGCTACCTAAGGTCTGGGATCTATAGGGCAGGGGTGTAGGAGTCTATTTCCTAGGCTGGCATAGTTTGAGGACTGTTAACTATTCATTCATGTAAGATATTTATTAGGCCTCTTGTTTTGATTTTGACACTCACCAAACAATCTTCAGGACTTAACTCAGTTTCCATCATCTTCCTTCTTGGGGAAAGAATGCACAAAGTAGCCAATAGTTCTATTTTTATAAAACAGTATAAAATAATGAGTGACTGTGTGTAGGGATTAAGAACATGGGCATTAGAATCAGACGGACTTTTATAAGAATCCTAACTTGACCAGCTTGGGCAAGTCACAACCTTGCTGAGTCTCTGTTTATTTACTTTAAAAATGAAGGTGGTGATAGTTCTTTTCTCATAGGGTTGCCATGAGTGTTAAATGAGATAATTCATGTAAAGCACTTAGAACATTTCTTGGCATACAGTAAATACATAGTCAATCAATTTTAGTTTATCATTGATATTAGTATTTATCTTTCTGGTTTATCATGGGTCAACCCCTTGGACTCTGATTATCCCTAGAGCAACACATAAAATTAGGTTTCTGAACCTGCAAAACTGAGGAGACCTGCAACCTGTGGCCACCTCTTTCTCTATCGTATTTCTGTGCCAATCACTAGCCCTGGCCAGAGGAGAACAGCTCTCTCTCCTCTGGGCTTCCCCAGCTTTTGGGTTGTTCTTCTGTAATAGTGCTTATCACTTTTCACACGTGGTTCCCCCACCTGGCAGTGAGCTAGGTGAGGACAGGGCTAGGCTCAAGAATAGGGGCTCAGAAATACTTGTTGAAAATGTTTTATGATGTAGTCCATGCAGAAATGGAAGTACAATGATGTACACCTGAAAGTTTTACAATGTTATAAACCAATGTTACTGCAATAAACAAAAAATTAAAAAAAAAAAGAAAATGTTTTAAAATAAAATTTCATTTGCACGCATCCTCCTAGGACCTCAGCCTCTTCTGAAGACTAAGTTGGGCTCTTCCTTCAGGCCATTAGGGCACCTGCTTCTTTCCTCTTGTTCCAATCGCTATTCCTTCCATTCCCAGACACCTGCCTCCTGCTCCGAACAAGTGTTGGAAAGCAAATATGGCAGAAATAAATACCATTCAAGCAGTGCCTACACTGCAGGGAGCCCATAAAAGGAGAAGGCCCCTCTAAACTGGAGATCTGTTTATTTTGCAATTAACAAAAGGTCGGGAGGCCTGGCATAGAATCCAAGCGTTACTCTGCTGCGTTAGCAAGAATTGTGGGGTTTGAAAGGTATTGCTGGGGATTTGGAATTTTTATTATGAATTCCAGGAAGCCAAAGTTTGCTGGGTAATATGTGAATCACAGCAAAGTATTCTGCCATCCTTTGACCCAAAGTTAGCTCTTTTTTTGTGATATAACAAGGTCAATAGGTCATGGGAGCTCTGCTAGGTTACCTTAAAATGACCCCTTTTGAGGATGTAACAGATTATTAATCAGGAGCCATATCAAGGAGCTATGGCTAGGGAGGAGCAAGCTTTCAACCTTTGATTTAGGAGCTTGGAATTTACAGTTCTCTTTCTTCTGCAGGGCCCTAAATTGGCTTGACATAACTTCAACAGGAACATTTGTTTAGCTGTTGTTCTTTTCACCACAGGGAATTATGGGATATCATCCATTCAAAAAATGTATTGAGCACCTACTATGTACCAGGTGCTGAGCTAGAGTGATGGAGATGCACAAAAGGATAAGACCTTGTCCTCAAAGTACTTAAAGTCCAGTGGGGACACAGACGTGAAAACAGAAATGCAATAAGTTGTTATGGGTGACATGATGGAGTATGTCCCAGGGCATAGTGAGACCTAAAGGGAAGAGTGGCCCACTGTAGCCAGGGGAAGAGTGAGGGACAGGAAAGACTTAATAGAGGAAGTGGTGTATTTCAATTGCGTGAATAAAAAGCGTCCTTTAAATAAGAAAGGAGCCTCCCTAAGCTTCACTCCCACCTGTTTTGGCCATAGCATCATTGATCCTTCATTTACTTTACCCCTCTTCTATTGGCTCCTGTCTACTTGTACTTTGAAAATTGGTTTTGAAGTCTTAATTGTAAGATTGTGCATCTCAAATTCATTGACTTTGCCTTTGAAGCTAAAATGCTTTTGCTCTTCTATTCCTCAGTTAATGCATATATTTGGTTGCTTAACAATAGAACATTTCTGTACTACATGTGTCATCTCAGACTGGAAACTTCTTGGAAGGGGAATCTCTTTGTTGTTATAAGCTGCCTGTCTCATAAGCTTTTAAAGCTTGTTTCACGAGGTGCATGCTGGGAGGTGAGGGATGATAAAGTATTTGGGCTATAAAGCCCAGTTCAGAATAGCTTCCTCTTAGCACCAAACTACCTCAGACTCCCAGTCACATTTCTCACCTGCTCCTAGCCAGGTAAGCTCATATCATCACAGCCTTGACATTGACGAGAATCAGAACCAGAGCAGCATCTTTGTTCCTCTTTCATTCCTGTGGCTCTCAAAATGGTTTCTCAACAGCAAGCCACAAATACATATATGAAATATATGTATTTCATATATATACGTGAAGTCAAAGACCTATTTAAAACTTCTGAACCTGGCTCAATGTCTTCCTAGAAAACTCCAGTTACTGCATACAGACTGGAACTCTTGGTGTGATGGGCTCCCATAGGCTTTAGAGCTGAAGTGCTCTTTACCTGATTAGAAAAACTAAATTCTCATTTAAATATCCTCTTTCCACATATGCCTTAAATAGCTTATGGCTAACTCTTTTTTGAGCATGTGGTTTCTAGCTTGATGATCTTGGAAAACATTATTCAAAAATAGCACATCACAGGTATTATTGCAACCCAAAGGGATGTTTCAATGAGAGTCACTGGCCAGAGCATCCTCTAGGATACTTCCAAGTTATCCCATTGATGAGCATTTGTGCTTCATGTTTACAAATGAATGAAAACTAATTTAATTTGATATTAGCTTAATAATGACTTTCATGAAACCAAAAGAGAGTCAGCCTAAGAAAAACAAAGCCGGCACTAGGCAAGAAAGTCTGTGCCCATTCTGGTTGTAATGCAACTTTCTAATGAGAACCAAGGTAAATAACAAGTTGGGAGAAATTGTCACCTATTGATCCTAATAGTGAGATGTCAAACAATGTGTCTCAAATTAAGAGAGAGAAAGAGAGAATGAGAGAAATCCCCTCTTCTTTACATTTGCAACTACTTAAAAATCTGCCTCGGCACAATCTCATCTATTTGGACTAATGGGGGTGGGGGCAAGCAGACCAATCTGAATTAGTGACATGTTGGAATTCTGGAATGTTTTAAAACATGCCCTTTTATTAGTTAAAGTCTATGTGTACAATAACTCAAACTAACTGCTCACAGTGGTTCCCAAGAGAGATCCTCAGAGACTTGCTTTCATGAGTAGATAAGACCCATTTGTTATTAGCAGTTTCCATTGACTCATAAACAATGTGCTGAAGTCCTTAAAAACAGTTTGTTCATTTAAGGAGATGAAAATGCACTTGTGATGTAGTTTAAAGAATCCTGCCCAGCAGATCCTTTCTTCATGGAGAGTGCAAAGAGATCTCTCTCTAGAACATCACACACACAGTTGGTGGCACTTGAGGGATTGAGGTGTGACTGTACTGGTGGGGTAAGGTAAAATAGGTTCACCCAGCTGTCTCTGTCAACAAATGTGTAGAATGTAGAGTTGGAAGAAATACCCCCATCCCCACCCTTCACCTCTGCTGGAGTACTTCTGGCAACAGGAATGGAGAGTACTACCTTTGGAGGCCAGTCAGTGCTAATATTTGGAAACGGTTTTCCTTTACTCTTCATTACTTGAGGGAAGGACAGCCCCTCTAAGCCTGTCTGAGTGTGGACTAGCCACATCTATATCTTTTGCCTCTCCAGCCTCCTCCACTTGGCTGTGAAAGTGTAAGTTGATCTCGGTCGCCCACTCATCTCCTTTCCTCTCCCACTGCTTCCTCTCTCATCCTGGAGCCCCATAATAAAAAACAGGAAGCAAACTGTTAGCTCAAAACCAGTCTTGTCCCTTCCTAGGTTATTTGCCTACTCACAAGGAATTGTGGAAGATCCTAATCCTTCTAGATTCAAAAGAAAGAACTATAATTTTGGAATGCATGACGAGGAATGGCGTGATGTAGTTTTCAGAAATGTATCGAGGGCAGTATCCAGTCAAATTCACTGTGTGGACAACCGCCCTCCTTCCATTCCAAAATGCACTCACCTTTGCTCTGTTAGGTAATGTAAATATCCAGCTGACTCTCCATATCTTGTCTGAATGTTTGTATTCTCTTGCCTGTATGGCCTTGACATGCCTGACCACATCATGAAGGGTCTGTATTACAATGTAAACTCCAGCAAAGGGCTTGTGTTTGTTAATCTTTGTACAACTCTCACAAAAAGAGTGCTTACTAAGGGTTTTAAAAAATTTATAATTGTGGTAAAATATATATAACATAAAATTTACCATAATAATAATTTTAAGTGTGTAAGCCAGTAGTGTTAAGTATATTCACATTGTTGTGCAACAGATCTCCAGAACTTTTTCATCTTGTAAAACTGAAATTCTATATCCATTATACAGCAAATCTCCATCCCTCCCTCCACCAGCCCTGGGCAACCAAGCATTCTACTTTCTGTCTCTATGAATTTCACTACTCTAGACACCTCAGTTAAGTGGAATCATACAGTCTTTGTCCTTTTGTGACTGGCTTATTTTACTTAGCATAACGTCCTCAAGGTGCATCCATGTTGTAGCATGTGTCAGAATTTCCTTCCTTTTAAAGGCTGAATAATATTCCATTTGTATGCATATACCACATTTTGTTTATCCATTCACCCGCCGATGAAGACTTGGGTTGTTTTCAATGTTTGGCTATTGTGGAAAATGCTGCTATGAACATTGGCATACAAATATCTGTTCAAGTTTCTGCTTTCAATTCTCTTGGGTGTATACCTAGAAGTGGAATTGCTGGATAATATGGTAATTCTATTTTTAAGTTTTTGAGAAGTATTTTTTCACGAGACTGAGGAGGAGGAGAAACATAAACTAGATGCATTATTATATTAGATTCTCTCATTTCACCATTAACCTATTGAGTACTTACAATATGCTCAGTGCTGTGTCTGATATAACTTGGGATCTTATGATTCCTTCTTTTCTCTCAGTATAATATAATCTGCATAACAGTGGGGATTTTTGTCTATTTTCTTCTTTATGGCTCAATGCCCAGAACCTAGGATAGTGCCTGGCAATTCATTCATTCATTCATTTGTTCAGCAAATACTTCTTGAGTATCTAGTATGTAACAGATACAAAGTGATCATGAAAATGATCATGAAAATCAGTGAAGAAAGCAGTGTGCCCTGTCTGCTTGGCTAATAGGCAGAGTGGGTGAAAGAAGGCAACAGGGTCTTTCCCAATCACTTTGTGCCCTATTAGCTAAACATTGGTGAACCGTTTACTTGCAATAGGGGACAGGGGTGAATTTAGGACTGGGAGAGAGCAGCTCAGCTAGAAGTGAAGATCAGTGGAGGCAGAAGTTTTTTCCAAGTGGTCCTGCACAGAAAACTGCCCATTCACCAATACTGAAGCCATATTTGAATTAGGAGGAGAGCAGAGAGTAGGGCCTGATTATCCAAATCAACTGCTTATCTTAGCAGGCACAATCAACTCTTGCCTGAAAAAAAATTTTTTTCATTTTCACTTTTACCTCAAGTCTGAGTGAGGATATGGGGAGCCATTATTGCCCAAGCAGCACCTTCAAATTAGGGGGCTCAAGAAACTAACCTAGATGTTACCTGGTACTCTGTTAATCCCACTTAGTTCAACAAGGTGGTATTTACAGAATATTCTCAGGGCTCTCTGGGGTTCACAAAATGGTGCATTTATTTAACCATGCCCATTTAAGTCCCCTCCTCTAAACTAGCATAGTAGGTACTATTGGTAAAGTTCGGCTTGTCTGAGGCTGGCAGGGAAATATCTAGGGTTCCTTGTAGTTAAGCCCTCAAAGGCATTTTGTAGTCCCACGCTGGCTCCAAATATGCTGTGTTTCCTCTCCCTTCTGTGATCCCCAGAGATTTTCCTTGTCTTTCTACTTTTAAACCACCAACACTTATTCCATTTCTTAGGGTTCTTTCCACCTCCAGACTGGCCTTTGGGGTAGCATGTAATCTTTCCAGCTGTCCTCTTCTTGCTGTCCTCCCAAACAGCATTGGTACCACCACGGAATAACAAAGTCACAAATATGGAGAACAGTTATACAAACTCAAGACATTTCACAAAGTTCTTGTAATCAATGTCCCTGCTTCCTTTCCTTGAAGATACCCAGAAGCCCCATTGGTCTCCTGCTTTCTTTTATCTGTGAGAGTGGCTCCTTATTGCTTATAGGATAAGGGTGCACTAATTAGCCTAGCATTCAAGGCCCTCTATAAGCAGACTAAGGTCTACCGCTCCATTATTATTTCCCACTCGTCTTCCAGTCTACACAAACTGTCTGCTGCCATCAAATGGTCTCCTAATTGTTTCCCCCCAAACTATTTTCATTCCTGTTTCCTGGTCTTTGTTCACATTAATTCCCTCAGGCTCTCTGCTACCCTTTCTTCAGGGCTTGCAGTTTTACCTTTTGTGACCACCGGGGCCCTTCGGGCAGAATTGCTCCCTCCTTGGAATTCCAGTAATCCTTCTAGTAGGCGCCACTTTTCTGGATTTAACACATGGGAACATATGTGTGTGCATGTGTGTCTTCTTTATATCTCTAGGGCTAATACAGTGCCATGCACTGAGTGGGTACTCAGTAAACATTTATTTTTCATGATGATGTCATGTTCTTCAAGTCTGTTCTTTCTTTTCCTAGGTAATGTTTACTAACGTGAATGAAGTGCTGCTGAGACTTGCTTTTGTTTTTAAAAAGATGAGGATGGTGATGACTCAGTGGCAAGATCTTTTGGCAGAGAATTGTACTATCCTAGCAACACACATGTAACAAGGGGAAACAGCCAAAACATTCTTAAGATAAAGTAGGAGAAATTTTAGGATTCTAGTAGGCAAGACTCTTTCTTTCTTTCCTTCTTTCTTTCCTTCTTTCTTTCTTTCCTTCCTTCTTTCCTTCCTTCCTCCCTCCCTCCCTCCTTTCTTTCCTCCTTTCTTTCTTTCTTTCTTTCTTTCTTTCTCTTTCTTTCTTTCTTTCTTTCTTTCTTTCTTTCTTTCTTTCTTTCTTTCTTTCTCTTTCTTTCTTTCTTTCTTTCTTTCTTTCTTTCTCTTTCTCTCTCTCTCTCTCTTTCTTTCTCTCTCTCTCTCTTTCTCTCTCTCTCTTTCTTTCTATTGTCAAGGTGATTAAGCATCGGAATGAGCTACAGAAGTAGATTATTGAGAAAATTTGGAGGGGTGGACAATTTATTCATTCATTCAAAGGAAAACTGGGAGGAAAGGGGGAAAAGTTTAAGTATGAGGGTTTTGGCATTTATCCATGGAAAACAGAGGAAGGCGGATAAAATATTTTTTCTGTTGTACTTTTTGGTCTCTCAACTATGTATGGCTTCTGCAGCAGGACGAAGTGCCTAATGGTGGGTGGGACTCCCTCTTTACTGTGTTGCAGAGACTTCAAGAAGGCCAATAAAATAAAAAAAAGGCTGCAGATGTTTTTCTCTGTGAAGAAGGGGTTAGAATGGTTACTAGCTGTTTGTCTGTTAATATCGATATTCCTTCAGTCACAAAAATATGCAAACAGGTTGACAACTTTAGCTCTGATAGACCTCACCCAAAGGATTGTGCCAGGTGAGGGATGGGGAAGGACCTGCTATTACAAAGAAGGGGCATCAGGAGTTGGAAAATGATAGGCTTACACAAGCGGCAGGCTGGTAAATAAAGTCACTGAAGGAAAAACAAGAAAACAAAAATTAAAAGTTAGCGAGGTGTCGGCCCCGTGGCTTAGCGGTTAAGTGCACGTGCTCTGCTACTGGCGGCCTGGGTTCAGATCCCAGGCGCACAGGGACGCACCGCTTGTCCGGCCATGCTGAGGCTGCGTCCCACATACAGCAACTAGAAGGATGTGCAACTATGACATACAACTATCTACTGGGGCTTTGGGGAGAAAAAGGAAAAAAAAGGAGGAGGATTGGCAATAGATGTTAGCTCAGGGCCGGTCTTCCTCAGCAAAAAGAGGAGGATTGGCATGGATGTTAGCTCAGGGCTGATCTTCCTCACAAAAAAAACAAAACAAAACAAAAACGTGAGAGGGACACTCACTACATAGAAAGCAAGTGTAGAGATTTGTGATTAGATTCTTGGAGAAAAGTCTAGGCAATATGGCATGTATTGCACAAAAAGCTGATGTTCAAATCCAATACCGAGTACTTCGGTCTCAGAAACATCTAATCTTGGACTGCTCATTTATAAAATAGTTTTAAGTGTCCAAGATTAGGAATCTGTACTTCTAATAAGTGCTTCCACTGATTCTTAAGATCAAGCAAGTTCGAGAAGCACTATCCTGTAACGTAGTAGTAGGAGTTGCATCAAAGTGTGAAAACAGCACCAAATGATTTCACTTGAAAGACAAATCATACAAAAGAAAGAAGGAGAAAGGGGGATAAAAGATTGAAAATTTGATTTGGGGAATAAATAATTTTTTGCCCTGCTTGCTCCCAAAATGATTTAAGGTAGGAAGGTTATAATATTAATAACTAAAGTGCTTGGCACTATATGTGAATTTTCTCATTGAATGCTCACAACAGCCCCATGAGGTAGGAACTACTATTGTTATCTCCATTTTACAGACGAGGAAACTGAGACTCAGAGAGGTTAATCCAGGAAAGGGTAGAGCTGGGATCCAAGCGTAGGTATATCGGTCTCCAGAGCCTCTGCTACTCTTAATTGTTTCACTATACTGCTTACAAACATCAAAACAAACCAACCAAAAAGCCCAGAAACTACAGCAACAACAAAAGACACATCTAAGTGAAGACATTTGGATGAAGAGAAAATAAGGGAAGGAAAATGGGTGAAGCTGGGATTGAGTCCTGTTCACTCATTACAAATTTGGCTCTGAGCTTCCCAATAGCCAAAGGAAAAAAAGGAAACATGCCTTGATTCAAAGCATCCATAAGATAAAAGCAAACCTGCTTTTTTGGAGAAAGATAATGATTTCTGGTAGAATTTCCTGAGAGAAATATCCCATGTGGGTCCTCAAAAGAGAAGAAATGCTTCTATTGAAAGGATTTTTTTTCAAAGGAAAAAGGACACTTTACCATTTATTAATTTTTTAAAACTTGAGAAAGCAAATGTTTAAAAAAGGAAATAATTTAAACATGGATTATAATATTATTCCCTTGTAAATATGTTTTACACTTCACATTTTTTATAATAAAAGAGCTACATGTGGAGTTTTGGTCCTTGGAGATCTTAAAGAAAAAGGTGGCTATTCCTCTGGCTTGGATGCCTGAAGGCAAGGACTGGCTTGATGGGGCCCCTTCCAGCTCCGGGGTTGTGATTCTATACTTCTGTAGCTGTGCAAACACTTCTACCTGGGGCAGCTTAACCAGTCTTAAACCTAAAGACTCAGCCATAGCGGTGGCCATGAATGCTTTCATTGTGAGAATCCTTTCTGATAAAATAAATGTTTTAAAAAAACCACACACAAACAATAAAACAAAACCTCCACAACATTCGGGATTAAGACACACCCAAGTAAGACATTTTCAGTAACAAAAGTTGCACTTAGTAAATGCTTGTCACTGGGGATGGAGAGTCAGCACTTAGGCACCACTCATTTAACTCGGAGCGTTTGCTGAAGTCCTTTGTGTCTTAGATGTCAAAGAAATCTTTTCTAAGGGAGCCATCAACACCACCTCAGGGGTGATGTTTTAAGCCTAATGTGAAAAAGAGAGCTTCTCTAAAACTTCTTATATGATTAACACGGTTGAATGCCCTTTATGACAAAGCATGGGGAGTGCAAATAAAATTCTCTTCGGAAGGAGACCTTCCTCCCCCCTTTTTTTCTTAAATCATTTCTTAGCAATGTAACACAGGAAAAGAACTTCCACGTTTCAGGGGGAGAACAGCTCAGGGAGATATAGCTGTGCAGTTTAAACTGGCCCAACTCATTACGAACTGGGTCAAGTGGCTCAGAGGAGGCTTCCTTGCTGTATGGAGTGAGACCGAAACCCATAAACGGCAAGAGAGAATCAAGTTAACATCGGTGTGTGTTAGGAAACGTGTTATGTGGCAATAGCTAACACAAGCGCGTGTGCCTTTGAGAGTCTATTTGAATCTTTGGCCTTCTGGCTAGCATGGCGCATCTAGGAAGAAGGCACACAAGAGGTTTCTCTAAAAAAGGAATGAGGTGCTTGCCTCCACAAAGAGGGGTATGGTTCTGCCGCTGCCAAGTGCAAGACTTCATCCTTGCAACAGAAGGCGTCACCCTCTGGAGTGCTTGATGGACTGCTACCCTAACAGGTTTTCCCTTTATAAACAGAGTCCAGCCGCTTTGGCCTTATCTACTTGATTCTAAAATAGCTCGTCAATTTAATAGCGTTCAGGTTGTTTATGCACACACAAGGCCCTTTGAAAATAACCCTTTTCATGTCGCCAAACAGGCATTTTGAAATCAACTAATTGGATGGTTGTCTGAATTCAACTCGATGTTTTAAAAATAACCAGTTGTTCCACTGAATTACATTTTTTTACCCCCAAGCCAATTGGTGTGTGTAGACAGAGTTTGAGTCAATCCAGATGGCTGGCTGCATTTTTGACTTGAACTGACTGGATGTTTTGTGGTCAGATATATACAGCTCTTGATAGCCACTGGGGAAATGGAGTAGAAGGGAAGGAAGGTGTAGGAAAGTTAGGAGAAATTATATCAACAAAAGTTTCCATCTTGAGTGCTGTGGATCCAGACATTTTCTGCAATCAATCCTCCCTCCCCCTCAACACACACACACGCACATGCACACGCACGCACACACATGCACACACACACATAGTTAAGAAAACAGAAATAAAGTAATAACATCCCTCCCAGCTGGCTCTGCTCACGGCTGTGGGTCTTTTCTTTCTTTCTTTCTCTCCATGAATTTCTTCTCTGCTTGGGTGGCCTGTGAAGGGATTCTGGCAACTCAGCTTCGTCGGTTTAGCTCCCTCTTAGGCGAACTTTTCCTTCCTGTGGGGAGCTCTCTTTTGAGGGACTCAGTGCTCCTCTCAGTTAGTAAAGGCAAAGCAGAAAGAAGAGGGCTTCGGTCAGACCTGTACCCCTGATTCCAAGCATGAGGCCTGACTCTGACCCGTGGAACTGCTTTTCCTGAGGGAAGCTGGGAATTTTCTGTAACGACCGTAACCAGTTCTCCCTACCCAGGCATTACTACTACATTTTGAGAAATTCTGCTTTTTGGATCATCTATAGTCTCCATAATTAGCTGTCAAATTCTGCTGGCCCGAGGAAGTGCAATTCAGGTGCTTTCTAGGGCTACTTCGTTTGGATGTATCTTTTTGACTTCTTCCTCTGCCTTACTGATAACAGCATGAAAGTAGAACAGAGACAGACTTTCCCTGAACCACCTTAGGTTTTTCACTTACAAGGGAAAAAATGTTCTCCAAACATTTAAAATCGAACTGCAGGGGTGATTTCCAAAATGTCTTCCACTTTTTTCGCAAATTCAGAGTGAATTCTACGATACAAACTCACTTTTCTACTGCCACCATTCTACCTTTTCTCTCCGGTGCAAAGGTCATTGTTTGCAATGAAGTGAAGAGCACAAGAAATATTCTGAAACCTGGCCCTGTCTGTATTGTCCCCAACTTTTCTCTCTCATCCAGTAAATCCTAAATTGGCATGTTTTTCATAACATGTCATTTTTCATGCCTGGCTCTTTAAGGTGAGTATTGATTCCCGTGAGTCTTCTAAAGACATCTGGATAACATTCAAAAGTTTTTGCCCATGACATTTAGGTTTTAAACCACTGCCACATGGCTTGTTGGGATTTTTAATTTTTTAAAAATTTTTTTAGAATTGGAGGTATATGACTTGGGTTATGGTCCTGTCTTCATTGCTGCCCTGCTTTGTGATCTTGGGATCATCACTTTACCTCTCTGAATCTCAGAGGTTTTCTCATCAATATTATGGGAGTAATAATACTTGCATGCCTGGTCTATCTCATAGGGCAGTTGGGAAGAACAATCTGGAAACGGAATGGGGAAGCCCTTTGTGAGATGCATGAAGTCTTAAATGTAAGAGATTCTGAAAGGAGAAAATTTAACTGGAATTATTAGGTAGTCCTGGAAACTTGGCCCTTCCTTCTCAGATCAAGATGTTTGTTGTCAGGTCCTGAAATTGCACTGTGTGTTATCATTACTTTAATCCCTGTTTGTTGGACTTAAATACCCCAAAAGATCAAATTCTAAGAAAATAATGGTATGAATGGATATAGTGCCTCAGCTTTGAGAATCCTTGATAATATTAGTATAGGGATAAGGAAACTTGGCAGGCTTAAAATTTTTTTAATATCAGTGATACTGTGAATGTGTTAAAAGTACATCAGTAATATTACAAGTTCTGTTTGCAGCAAAACTAAAGTGAGAAAGAGAGATCTCCCTGGATTTCAAAATCATGGCTGCTTCAGGTGTGAACACAACTGCTTGTAGAGAAAGATACTCTGCTGATCTTCTCATCTTAGTGTCAAGAATTAAATCATATCTGTGAAAATATACAAAAGGAAAATAGGCAAATCCATCCTTCATGCTTTGATTTTTCTCTGTGTCAGGGTTTCCCATCCTTGAGTGGTATAGGGGCATCTGATAAACCCCAGATGGTTTAGAAGCACACAGAATCCTGCTTTATATTATCATCTTGTCTAGCCACTTGCATGTGATTAAGTGACCTTTTTGCCATCAGAACAGTTACGCCGAGGAAGATGAACTTTCCCCTTCATATGCAGGATAAATGTTTTCCCTCCACATACAGACTGTTAGCTGAGAGACTGGCATTGTTTCCAGTTGTCAAGAAATCATTGGCCTTTTTCCTCTGAAGAAGAGTCAGTTCATTGCCTTG
The DNA here is from genome assembly GCF_057802395.1 of Ceratotherium simum simum. NCBI lineage: Eukaryota > Metazoa > Chordata > Mammalia > Perissodactyla > Rhinocerotidae > Ceratotherium > Ceratotherium simum. The sequence continues at coordinate 18,118,511 of NC_141940.1, forward strand.
TATCGAGCAGAAAAAAAGAAAAGTGAATACAGCATGATATTTCTGTACAGCAGTAAATTAGAAATGGTATGAGTACATGTGAGTATGACTGTAAAGTTTAAAACTTGGGTAGATCTGGCTGCAAGCTCAAGCTTGAAAACTTTTTTTCAGAAGTGAATTTGAGCTCCTGTAGTTACATCCAGGAAATATGAGCCATTACTAAGGCTGGGAATTGAGGGTAAGGCCAAAAAAAAAAGGTCTGGAAATGTAATTGTAATTGGGGAGGCCAAACGACAGAGGTTAAGCCCTGGGAAATGGAAAGGCAAATCGGTGTCTGAGAATTCCTGGGCCTGTGGCAGGTCTCTTGCTGGACCCTGGCCATCACTGAACACTGCTTAGCTCTCATACCTCCACATGGACCTGTTTTAAGGGAGGCTGAAGGAGGACTGAGCTGGGGCCAAGATTGTCAAGTTAAAGGAGACCTTCTGAGAGCATATGCCCCTTTCAAACTTATGATCCTGTAAAACCTTGATAATCTGGCACTCCCAAAATCTGGCATTGTGGCAAACCTGGCAATGAACTCACAACTAAACATGCAAGATCTCAGTTATGCCTGATCAGTCTGGTGATCAAACCTGGGTAAGGGTCATGAGGGCAAGAATTTTGCCCTCATCACTATATCACCAGTACTTAGAACATAGTGGCTGTTCAATAAATGTTGGTAATAAATAATGTTTATTAAGAACAAACAAACAAGCAAACAAAAACATGGCTTTGATGGCCTTTAAAAGAAATAGCTCTAAAGTTCATAGGATACCTACAATGTAGGATACCTACAATGCATCAGACACTTTACCTATTTTATCTCTAGTCTTCTCACAGACTTTGCAAGGTTATATTTTTCCTAGCATACAGAGAAGCTGAAAGAATATTACAGTAGATACTAGTATTCTGGCTACCTGTATTCTACAAGTAGCATTGTACTATACTTGTGTTGTCACATGGATCTATCTATCCATTCATTCGTCAACCAAGGTTAAGTTTTTAATCCTCATTTTGTAAGTGAAGGCTCAGCTAGGTGAGATGGCTTGCCCAAGGTCACCCAGCTAGTAAGTAATAAAGCTGGAATTTGGACTTAGGACTATCTGACTCCGTAACCTATGTCCATTCCACCACACTGTGTGGACACTTGTGATCACGGTGTTGCAACATAAGATAAGCAAGTAAACTGGAGGGTGGGTTGAAATCGACTGGGAGGTTGAAGTTAACAAGCACTGAAACCAAAGGAAAATCCCAGGAAGGGCTACTTTAGCCTTTGATTCCAGAATTACAATTTGTAAAAAGCAGAGTAATGCAGGAGGGCATGGATCTATACATTCTATATAATACGTTAAAGAGGAGCGGATAAATCACTATAGGGGATTCTTGTTGTTGTTGTTGTTTTTAAGAAAGTGAGTTTCATGATGTGTAGTAGGTCCAGTGCAGATTCAGCTCAATGTATCACCATTTCTGTATATTCACAACATAGTATAAAAATTGAATATGATAAATCAGAGCACCAAGAATAGATTGGATTAGAATTTGTATACTTTGTTTATTAAGGCAGGGAAATATGCAATACATTTCAGAAAGATTTCCACGGAAAGGATTGACACAGGTTTTTTTACAGGGAAAAATTAATAATAAACTTTCCTAAAAGTTTACTACCATCATTTCCAAACAATATAATAATCGGTTAGATCCCATACAGTGAGATTTAGATAAACGGTCTCTTACCTTTAGTACTTTAGAATCTTAAAGAGTCAACATCAAAGCCTGTTATTTAAAACTTTTAATGACTTAATTCTAAAAATATCTGGTTTAGATTTCTGGAGATAAAGAAAACACAATAGAAGGAGATCTGTTTATATCTGCACTCTTGCAATATTGCTTACAACAAGCATGACTGTGCTGCATGTTAGGAGGGTAATTAGCTTTTAAATGTTGTACACAGTACTTTGGTTAAGAAGAGCACCGATGAACTAACAAATATTTCTTGAGAATCTTCTCCGGAGCCATTGCTGGGGTCTGTGTTGTGAGGGATGCATTCAGTCACTCATTCAACAAATACGTATTGGGGGCCCATTGCTTTCTAGGCGCTATTTTAGATGCTGGGCACAGAATTATAAGATTCCTTCCTTCAAGGAGTTCACAGTTATAGAAACACAGACTGTCAGAGGTAGAAGGAACCTTAGAGAGCATGTAGTCCACCATCCTCAATTTACGGTTAAGAAGGCTATGGTTCAGAGATGTTAAGTTACTGATCAGGGGTCACAATGCTCAGAGTGGCAGAACAAGAACTAAAACCCAGCTCTTTTGACTGCTAGTCCCCTGCTCTTTCAATTATTCCAATCTATTTGGGAAGACAGGATACTCCCATATGAAACAACTTCAGAACAATACCAGACAAAAAGCTGCTAACAAACCATATGGTATTAACCATAAGTTTAACAGGAGTTAGAGAAGGGCTGGAGACATCCGACAGAGCTTAAATCTTCTGAGTAATGACATGCAATTTATTTATAGCAGGGGAGACTTGCCATGCTTCTGACATGTTGTAAGGATGAATGAGATGAAGGCATTCCAAGGAAGCAGCACTTCCCTCTGGATCTTATCATCTAAGAAGATATGTTTTGGTACACAGGCTAGCATCTCTTTCACTTACAACAGAAAACATGATGTAAATTAGGGGGAAAATAATTGATAAAATAAAATACAAAGGTTGTGGAGTTCAACCTCTGTTCTGTAATTTATACCAAGATCTACTGAGATGCAAAATCTCATGCAAACTATATTTACTCTCTTCTGAGTACTGCTTGAATAAAAGTGAGCCAAAGAAGAAAAGTGTTCCTAGAGGATAATTTTTGTAGGAGGAATCTTTTAGTTATAAATTTATCTTCCAATGAGCTACCTATTTTCAGAAAGTTGTTATGGGTTGTGATTTTAATAGGAACTCTCTATAAGAAGAGAAGGTGGGAATTTATTTTTGTAAAGAAAAGCATTGCAGGGCTTTATGTGAAAAATATTCACTAAGCAACTACCATGGGCCAAGGCACTGTGCGCATTCTAGGGCAATGCTTCTCAAACTGTCTGTAGTAGTGAAGGATCAATTTATTTTACATTATTTTTATTTTCTAACTGACATGTACAAATACTTTGGGAAAATACAATAAAAATGAATGACTAGAAAAAGTGAAAAATACAAAATATAAGGCCATTTTATTTATTTCATTTTTTTTTTTTGTGAGGAGGACTAGCCCTGAGCTAACATCCAATGCCAATCCTCCTCTTTTTGCCCAGGAAGACTGGCCCTGGGCTAACATCCGTGCCCATCTTCCTCTACTTTATATGGGACGCCGCCACAGCATGGCTTGACAAGCAGTGCGTCGGTGTGCACCCAGGATCTGAACCTGCGAACCCTCCGGCCACCGGTTGTGGAAGTGGAGTGTGCGCACTTAACCCCTACGCCACGGGGCCAGCCCCTATAAGGCCATTTTAAAACAATTATTAGATTCAACAGTGGGGCCAACTCGTCATGTGCTTACATGTGGCAGCAATATCAAAATGCTATAAAAGTTTCTAAATGCTTACTCTCCATTTTTGTACTTAAATTTGTCACAGACCAATAGCAAACAGTGCACGGACCAGCCCAGGTACATGAACTGCACTTTGAGTAGCACTGTACTAGAGGAATTATAGAGAAGTATGATACGAACCCCTGCTCATCTAAAGCTCACAAGTCATGATAGAGACAAAAGGGTAAACATACACTTGCTACACGATGTGGCAAGTGTAGTGGTCACCCCAGGTGTTGGTACAGCAAGTACAGCAGACTCTGGGCTTGGTTGGTAGGGTGTGGAATGGTTTGGTACTGCTCTCCCCTTCTTTTGGCTGCAGGTCCCAACCATATGCCTCTCAAGAACACAGCTCCTAATGGATAGCCTTTATGACGACTACAGAGTTAGGGGTAGGGGTGGGGATGGCCTTTTCTTGTTGGATGCAACTTTTGAAATTCCCCAAGACTTAGGACTGTGGATGAGGTTTGGGACGTGGGATGGGAGACATCGTTGAAAGTATGAGTTGCTGTCTGTGGTGGTGGCTATTGATTTCCTCCCAGACATGGCTGGAGCTCTGGGGAATTCAGGAGCTCTGGGGATGGGAAAGGGCCTTGATGGGAGCAAACTTGTGAGAGGTCAACTGTTAGAGACCAACTGTTGACCTATTGGGGATCCAGACTCCAGAGCATAAGGACCCAGAAAAAACTTAGTAAAAATACTTATAGAGTCTACACACCATGCATCAAAATAAAGATATTACATTACCTGAACCACTGTGTTTTGGGGGCCACAATAATTCAAAGCAAAACAAAGGATGTGTGAATTGCCATGTGGCAGATAAAGCCATGCCTCAGGCATCACCAGCCTTTAGATGTAAAGCTACCATACTCTCAATCACCAAACTACAAACCCCTTAAATTTTTATAGAAAACCAAATATCCTATGTGAGAGACACAAAATGTTAGATATACGTACAGTATATCTGCCCAATCAAAAAAAAACAATCAATGGACTAGGGGTATGAAGAAATACTTGAGGAATCTAGATCAATATCCCATACAAATGAAGACAGAATAGAATAATTTTTTATTTGTAGTAATCAACATGACGCCACAAATAAAAATTTCAATAGTTTTTTTCCAAGTCTTGGACTCTTAACTTACAAGAACCTCGGTATATTTTGTGGATTTAGTGAGGGCAAAGCATAGTCCCTGGTCTGAGGAGACGCTATCCATCCACAACTCATAATGCAAGCATCTTAGCCGGGCCTATTAATTTTCCATACACAAGGAGCCAAATTCTGCCAGGGATTATTATGCAATTTTCAAAATGGCTTTAAGTCTTTCAACTTACAAAGTTACCATTTACATTGCACTGGCCTGCTGGCTGGGATGAATGAATGAACACTCTTTCCCAAAGGACCATAATTCATTCTCTGATCATAGCTTATACATTTGGGAGAATTGGGATCAGTGTGCCTGGCGCCTCCCCTCCTCTCCGCCCCACAAAGGAGTCATACACTGCAAGAGAAGGGAGACAAAGTGGCTGTGTGCCATAGAGAGCAGAGGTGTGGCTAGGGAGGTGTTGACTGCGAGCAGCACCAGTCTAACATATAAGCAACTGTCTACATGATGTGATTTCAGGTGCACCAAAAAAGGCCTCATTGCCCCTCAGTTTAAACACTCCCTTCCCACTGGCGAATGCCTGGAATTCCACAGTTTTTAGAGCTCTGTTCCTTTGGTTTCAAGCTTTGATCCCTGTTAAAATACTCGTACCCCTGGGTGGGCAGCCCCATTATAGCCTATCAACCATATACACTGTAAGCGGATGAGTTTTCAAGTTTCTTCTCTGAAAGCAGGTTTTGAGGGTAGGGTGAAGGGGAGAAGATACTGTGTACCTGGGGGTGGGGGTGACAGCATCACCTGGGGGAAAGGGGACCTGGGCCCAAGACCAACCATGTGTGTGTGTGTGTGGCCATGTGCACGGCTGTGTATGAGCCCCTCCCATGGCGGCAGCTGTTGAACACCCTTTCTTAACCCTCTCCCAGAAACCTTGATTTATGCTGCTTTTGGAGCCATGGAACCAGACTCTCCTCCCAGCTACAGCAAGATAATAGCTGCTGGCTACAGCTGGGAATTCTCGAATTCTTTCAGACTGGAGACTAGGAACGAAAGGTGAAGAAAAGTTCTTCTGGGCTCTACTGCGCCAGGTAGCCTTACTCTGAGGTCCAAAGAGGAAAATGGGGCCCAATGGTGTTATCTAAGTGCTTCCAACTGGGCCTGACAGCACAGAACCATGAATTGTAGAAAGTGAACACTGGCTCAATCAGCACATCCTTTCATGTTTCTAGACTGTTTCTCTTAGTCTCTTCGAGCTGAAGAGGAAGGATGAGTCATTAGCCTGACTTCTAATATGAGGAAGGGAGCCTTGAAAGGTAAGACAGTTGTTTATGTAAAAGAGGAAAAGAAAACCCAATCTTAATTCATCGTCACCCATCTGGGCAGTATATAGCATACAATGTAACAGATTTTCTGCTCTGGTAAAGGAACTGGATTTTCATCAGTAAAACTCCATGTCCCTGGATAGGCAGAGTAGACAGCTGCCCATGGTGTTCCTGGAACTTTTCCTGACCAAAAGCCTATTCCTCAGCGCCTGTTTCAGCGCCTGAAATTCCACTGTTAGAGTCATCGCTAGCGGGCTGGAAGGCTAGAAAGTTTTTGAGAGCCACTTACAAAAGTGGAACTGCTCCTTAAGGTGAGCAAGTTTTATTAACTCCTACCTCAGGTTAGCTTAAAGCCTTCAAATAGCTGCTTGGAGGGGGAACAGAAGCTTTAAGGCCAAAGAAATATTTCCCAAAACCTCAGGGCCACTTTGCGTATGACTTAGTCCAAATCCTAGTCATTCATATACTACCCCACACATTTTGCTATATCCTCATATTCCCAATACTATTTAATATTTTTCTTTGTTAGCTCACATGTTTATTGGAATTAACTTATCATAGCACTATCTACTTAGCTTTGTCCTAATGAAATCATGGATTGGATGCACTACTTATATATATATTTTTTTCTAATCTACATTAAAGTAAATGTTTATTAGAATGAAAACCAAAAACTTCACTGGCCCACATACTGCCAGGGATTCACACACTTCACTTTGGGAAGCACTTCCCTGGCTCATACAGTGTATTAGATATAAAAGTGTATATTAAAAATAAGTCCCAGTCCCTCTTTTCAAGGTATTCAATACCCAGTAGTTGAAAACAACTGTTGCCTTTGTAGTTAGTTGCATGAGCTCTGGAAGATCATGAATTTATGGGAGGTCATGTCTTCCTCCGCAAGGTCATGAAATTCAATCAATGCTTGCCTTCCAATCTGCCCTTTGGTCACAGGGCTCCACAGGTGGAACATATCAAACTCACCAGCCAAATTATGACTCTTAATTGGTGTTTCTTTTAAAGTGGATATGTCATTTGTCAAATGTTCAATGCAGGCGCGGGCCTAGCCCCAGGCAAAATTATGAAGTAGGAGAAGAATGCCAGATACATAGGCGGCACTCAAATGTTTGTTGAAAAAAGAATGAATGAGCTCTCCGTCCTTGACTCCTTCTCTCCCATCCCCCACATCCACTAGGTCGCTATGCCCTTTTAATTCTATCTCCTAAATATCTCTGGTAGTTTTTCTCCTTCCAGATCTCCTCTGCCACAGAACTTGATCATTTCTCGTCTGGGATATTTTCACAGCCTCTTAACTTGCTTCCAATCTTCTCCTTTCTCCAAGCCATTCTCCACAACGTTGCTGGAGAAATCTTTTCTTAAGGCAAATATGATCATGTCACCCCCTCTGCTTAACATTTCCTTAAGCGGTTCCCCAGGCTCCTTCGCATGGCTTCAAGACTGCATAATCTGGCCCTTGCTTACCTCTGCTGCATCAGCTCTTCTAACTCCCCTGCCTGAAATCATTACTTGTACCTCCCTCCCTCCAACTGGGCCATGCCAAGCTCTCTCCTCTCAGAGTCATTGTTCGCACTGCTTCTTTTCCCTTGGCACCCTTCTCCCCATCTTCTTTTTTTTTTTTTGCTGAGGAAGACTGGCCCTGGGCTAATATCCATGCCCATCTTCCTCCACTTTATATGGGACGCCACCACAGCCTGGTTTGCCAAGTGGTGCGTTGGTGTGTGCCCGGGATCCCAACTGGCGAACCCCGGGCCGCCACAGTGGAGCACGTACACTTAACCGCTTGCACCACCGGGCCGCCCCCCCCATCTTCTTTTTTCACCTCAACTCCTGCTGCTCTTTTAAGCCTCAGTTTAGGGCATCATCTCTTCTGGGCAGCTTTTTCTGACTCACCCTCTCACCCCTTAGAACTCTGTGTTTGCCTCTATCTTAGCACTTAACCACATGCTGTATTAATATTTTCTGTTTTGTTGTCTTTCCCATTAGACTAGTAGCATTTTTTTTTTTGGTGTGGAAGATTGGCCCTGAGCTAACATCCACTGCCAATCTTCCTCTTTTTGGTGAGGAAGATTAGCCCTGAGCTAATACCTGTGCCCATTTTCCTCTACTTTGTATGTGGGATGCGGCCACAGCATGGCTTGATGAACAGTGCATAGGTCTGTGCCCAGGATCCAAACCTGTGAACCTCAGGCTGCCGAAGTGGTGCGGGTGAACTTAACCACTACGCCACTGGGCCAGCCCTCGACTAGTAGCTTTTTGAAGTCAGGTACCATGGGTTAATCTTTGTATCCCCATTGTCTGTTGGTATCCCACAGTGTCTGGCACATAGCAGGAGTTCAAATATTTGTTATGGAATGAATGAAAGAATGAAAGAACTCCTCAGCAACCTACCTACCGGTCCTTTGCCTCTCTTCTCAGCCCACAAGTTCTGGCACACGACTTCCTCTCCCCTCGGCTGGGACTCCCTGGAGAATTCCTGGTGCAGAAGCTATCCCTCTTCTTTCTTTATCAAAACCTACTTTCACTTGGATCAGAAACAACACAATCAAGTGATAAACTAATTGACACTGAGGTGTTAAATCATTTAATTATACAAATACTTATTAAGTTCCTACTATGTGCAAGGCACTGTGCTAAGGTGTATGTGTAGAGATTAAAGATCCCTACTTGGGAGCATATAGGTAATGACTAAATGCATTCCTCCTCTGAGAGGTATTTGATTTTCAAAGAACTGGATTACTAATGGTGAAATTTAAGCAGGAGAGGCGGGGGTTTGGGTCTAGGAGACATTTCAAACAGCCTTTTCCTCTATCTAAGAAACAGGCTAGCTCTGGCTCAATGAATTTGCTGTGTAAAATGATTTTCTAATGAGTTAGGCTGGCTTTAAGCCCCAGATTATCTTGTTGTCACCAGTTATGCTGTGCTTCATGAAGGGTCACCAGGGGTCTCTTGCAGGAGACAGATTCTTTTAACATCCTGGGGTCAGGTGCTTTCTCTGACTTTGTGCGGTTCTATTAAATCAAACCTAGCAAGCCTCAGGGGCTTTCAGACTTTTTAGGGACAATATTCAAAGATGAGGCAGGCTGTGAACCCCCCAGCGGTCCCCAGCTGCCCTGAATGTGACTATTTGTGCGTTGGGTTTGCGAACCGGCGGAGCTGCGTTGGGAAAACGATTCGAGGGAAGCCCCTCGGAGAGCAGGAAGAGGAGGTGGATTTTGTGCAGAGGAGGAAGACCTTGTTTGGCTTTGGCGGCCAGAGATGAGCTGGACCGGGCTGGGAGGGGGCCTGTGGTGAAGCAGAGAGGGGCACCCAAGCCAGGGACCTCCACGCAGCCCAAGGAAGGATGGAGAGGTTGCAAAAATCCTAAAGGGAAAAGCCCTCCCGGCTGTAGGCCAATGAGCGGCGGGAAGGAGGAGTGAGGCTGGGGAACTTCTCCCAGAGCCAGTCAGAGGGGACGGCTGCTGGGAAGCCAATCAGCGCGCCCGAGCCTGCAGCCCCTCTGCAGTAGTTATGCCAGAGCACCCTGTGTAGAGCGGCGGCGAGCGGGCAGCTGGGCTGGGCTGCCAGGAGCCTCCGCGCGCGCTCCGTGTCCTCCTGTCGCACCGCCCCCGACCGGTCTCCGCGCCGCGGTGCCTCAGCAGTCCTCGCAGCCCCGCACTCCGCACCCGCAGGCTCGCGTCGCACGGCTGCCGTCTTCCCCTGGCCGCGCGGTTGGCCTCGCCCCGCCCCGCCCGGTCCCTCCTCGCCCCGCCCCGCCCCGCCCCGGTCAGCCCCGCCCCGCCCAGAGCCTCCAAGCCGTTCCCGCCCTCGCCCAGCGCCCAGGTAGCTGCGAGGAAACTTTTGCAGCGGCTGGGCAGCGGCACGTCTCCCGCTCCTCAGGGCCACTGCCAGGCTTGCCGAGTCCTGGGACTGCTCTCGCTCCCGCTGCCACTCTCCTGCGCTCTCCTCGCTCCCCGCGAAGTAGGATGGCAGGAACCGTGCGCACCGCGTGCTTGGTGGTGGCGATGCTGCTCAGCTTGGACTGCCCGGGACAGGCACAGCCCCCGCCGCCGCCGCCGGACGCCACCTGTCACCAGGTCCGTTCCTTCTTCCAGAGACTGCAGCCCGGACTCAAGTGGGTGCCTGAAACCCCCGTGCCAGGTGAGGAGGAGTCCCTCGCACGTTCCCCGCGCCCAGCGGAGAGCCAAGGGGCGCGTGGTGGCCGTCCCCGGAGCGCGCTAGCCCCGCGGGGCCGCAGTCGCGCGCCCTGCCGCTGGGCACCTGGGAGTGGTCGCTGTTCCCGGAGCCCTGCCAGATCTACTGAGGGAGGGAAGAAGGGTGTGTGGGGACCGTGTCCGCATCTCCCAGGCTCGCTCTGCTGTCACAGAAGGTGCGAGTGGGAGGAACGGCTGGGATGGCCTTCTCCCAAGCACCCATTTTTTTTTGGCAGGGCGGGAAGGTGGGAGCTGGTTCCCGTGGCCTCAGCGAACTGGCGCCCCACATCCGAGCTGGCGCCTCGGGAATTTGCCACCCTCGCTCGCACGTACGTGCCAGTATTTCAGCCTTAGCTGGACCGCGGCTCCGGCCATTCTTTCCCCAACCTGACCCCACGCCCTCCTTTCCGCAGCCTGGGTTCCCGAGGCTCGCGGGCCCAAGTGCAGGCAAAGTTGAGGAAGATCTCCGAATCCGCAGTGGCAGGTAAAGACACGCTGAGGGAAACTTTTGAGGAAGTGGGTCCCCCAAATGAGGAGGACTGCGCCTTTTCCTTCAAAACAGCGTCCCTTGTCTAGCTTGGCAAAATCGTTTCAAAAACGGTGCTGCTGGCCCAGGGTGCAGGAGTCCAAAGATGATTTAACTCCTCCCCTTCTCAAATTCATCTGCCTTCTTGACAGGCTGGACCCTGAAGGGTCGATGATTTTGGGTGGAGGAAAGTTTCTGAACGCCTGCCTTTTGTTCTGCACAATCAGATCGTGTTGTAAGGGCATATTTTAACCTTAGCTGACGGCTGCCGCTGTCAACAGATGAATATTAATAGCCTTATGTGATTGACTGTCCCGCGGTTGGACTCCTAAAAGCCTGCCTTAGAATCCAATTAGGACAAGTTGCTACACTGACAAGGCGGGCAAGAAGAGTCGGTTTCAAACAGGTTAATTTATCAGAGGTGCGCTCTGAGGAAACGGCCAGTTCTATTCGCAAACCGTCAGACGTTTGTGGCCTCCAGGGTCTCTTCCCAAGCCATGCATCCAGCGAGGCGCGCGTCCCGCGCTTCCGAGGGCTCGGGGAGCAGCCCTCGCCAAAACTTGGCTCGTGGCTCTCAACAAGTCAGGGAGGCGGGCCTGATGGTTGTACCAAGTTGTGAATGCGATGCGCGCCCTGTGGGCGCTGGGAGCGTTCACTAGCGGGAGGTTACCTAGGCAGCCAGCGCGCCTTCAGCCTTTTCTTTAGGTGGATGAAAAGAGCCGAGCGAGCCTGCTGTTTAGTTGCAAAGGTAATTGGTCACCCTTTTTGGTGTCTGAAACGCATTTGCGCATATGTTAAATAATGCTTTGCAGGATTTCGCTCTAAGGGAGGGTAGAACTACCTCTTCCACTGTTAAGTGTTAATAACGTACCATGTGGGCGTGTGCAGGAGCTGTAAGGGGCAACCTATGAATCAGTTCCACAGAGCTGGAACAACAGGCGAATCTCTCTCCCCTCGAAGTGCCATGGTAATTAGATAGCTAAGGCCAGAGAACATGCTTTTGTTGGTAATGTAAAAATTGGTCCTCACAGGATGAGCTCCCACAAGATGAATGGGTCGAGGGTTGGAGTTGGGGCCACATTTGGCTGATTTGAAGCCAGGGAGTAAAGGTTGTGCTTAAAAGAAGAAAAAGACCAGAGGGAACACACAGATATTCATTTAGCACCCCTCCCACACACACATTCATGCAGGCGCCTGCCCTCCCCCCCACCCACAGCTCTCTGGCTGCTTGCCTCTTTGCAGCATCTGTATCAAAGTATTGGGAGGGCCCACACACTGTGTGTATGAGATTTGGCCTGGGCTCCTTCCCTGAGCTCCTTGACTCCCAGCCTAAGGACGGCCATACCAGAGAGAACAGGGACTTGCCATGGAGATTTTTCATTTTCCTTGAGTATTTCCCAAACTCTATAGAAAAATCACTTTCCAAGGGTCTTCGCCATATAAACCCGACATTCCCTACTTCATTTCTATTGAACAAACCTATGCAGTGTTGAGCACCTTCTACATGGCAGGCGCTGTTCTGATGTGTACTGGAGCAAAGCCAAACTTCAAATATGGTGATACCCATACAGCCACCATATATCCTGTATTTTCTGGGGCAGTGCAGGTTTCCAGTACTCTGTCCTGGCATGAAACCATGTGTCCTTAATTTTAGTTGGGCAAATATGGTCACTGTAGATATGGAAAACATGGTGAAAATCCTAATGTCCATGTGTGGAAAGAGCCCATCAGTATTTCAGAGAAGAGATGATAATGGCAGAGTGAATACAATGGCAAGTGCATAATTTCAAAGTGACTAAATGTGTAATTTGCTGCTGTCGTTCAGTGGCTAGAAATTGAAAGATAGCTGCAAATTATTTGATAGTTATGAACCATCATGATGACCGCTTGACTTCTTTTGTCTGTCAATATTTTAAGCCATGTTCAGTTTGCCCGCTCCACTGTATTAACTGCATTAAAGCTTTCTTTGTCCCAGATAAAATGAGATTTGGTTACAGTAAGAAGAAATCCTCAAGAATGTCCTGTCTCACGTAGGGGGAGCATTTGGGATTGACTGCTAACTTCGGCCATTAGCAGAATTGGGTTAGAGTGGATAAGGTACATTTCTTATGCTAATATGGATGAGACTAAATGGCATTTGAAATCAGGCAGCCTAAAAAATAAATCACTGGTGCTGAAGGACTACACTAGACTTCCACAGAGCTGATCTAAAGCCTTACAATCTCATGTTCCCATTTCTTCTAGAGTGTTCAAAGGTGCAGGATAGCAATTCTAAATAACATGTCCCTAAACTCCATAGATCTTTTCATACCCTACTCTTTTTCTTTTTTTTTTTTTTAAGGATTTGTAACTTGGAAAGTACCACAGATGGAAACCAGGCACACAGAGTTAGCATTTGGCAGAAAAATCCATATAACTGACTTTCAGTGCAGCTCTTTTGCCCTTATTTAATTTAGAAAAATTCAGAAAAAAAGCCAATGAGCTCATAAGTCTAGATGTTTATTTTGTTTTGCTTAACCTACCCACAGGCGCAATCAAGAATAGATACAATTTTAGGCAAAGAAAGTGAGCTAGTAATCACACAATGATGTTTCCAATTGTCTCAAGGGAATGGTACAGAAGTCTGAAAAAAATTCCTCTAAACAAAAATCAAGTGTAATTCACTATATGAATGCCATACACCACTTCTGTGGGGGGGGGGTGGTGAAGGGGACGGATGGGAATGAGAAAATCAAACAAACCGTGGTAGTGTTGCAACTCCCAAAAGACTGAGGAATCTTGCCTTAGAGGGCCTTGGAAAGTGCAAGAACCACTCCAGAAGGCCAAATGCCCGTATGGGTAAAAGGCAGCCTTGAAGAGCCAAAATTGACTTGGAGTTTCTCAAAATAGATGAAATGACATAAAAATAAAAATCAACATTCTTGAAACAAAGAGAGAGTTTGGTGTTTGTTGTTGTCGTTGTTGTTTAAAGTGTAAGAACTAGCAACTGTATCGGGGTTGCCAGCTGTGGTTCCCCAATTAGTTTGAAGCAGTTAGCGGTCCTAATGTCAGGAGAGATAATAAGAAGGGAGAGGGTGGGAAAGTTTTCTCTCCTCTGAGATTGCACTAGACATTTGGGTGAGCAGGTGATTTGTTAAAACTTAGAAAAAGTTGTATTAGCGTGTGTTAACTTGGAACAGTTTGGAGGATTCTTTCAAATGTGGTCTGAATGTATTTATTACGCTAATCCTGATGATTGGTACCGGGATGTGCTTAGAGGGAAGCAGCAGTCTGATTGAGGAGACGGCTGATGATCAGTGGAGCACCTTGGCCTGAAAGGAGTCTAAGACTGCCTGCTCCTTGGCAGGCTGTGTGTTAGGTGCTGGGGGTGCCGAGAGGAGTAAGACACAGTCCCTTTTGTCAAGGCGCTCACCGTCTAGTGGGGGAGCGTACAAGTAAACAGCCTTCTCAGGAAACTTGTAGGATTAAATAGGGTGAAAAGGGCTAGAAAATACCTCCAGGAAATTGGCTGAAATCATCACAATAGCCAGCCTGGGCAAGGGAAAAGAACTGAAGAGATGAAGTGGGAGATAGGGAGAACTCTCTTAATAGGGCCGCCATCTTAAAAAGAGTTTTCCTAATTCTTGGAGCACACTCCGTTTGTAAGCATTAGGAAATACAGACGTAAGAAGATTTTGACGGATGCTAGATGACACAGATGGTGTCAGTTTTGCAATGTGGTTTTTTTCTTATGGGCTGGTAGATTGTATCCAATATTTTGATGCAATATTTTTGAGCATGCTGGTACTTCCATCTTTAGAGTTGCAATGTTTGCTGTTCACTGTAGCCTAGAAAAAGGCTGCTTATTACCAACCTGGGAGAAAAGAGGCCTGGATTTGTCTGCTATGAGACAAGACAGAAAATATGTTTTCTCCTTAAATGGCAGCTATCAATGACCACGCCAACTTTAGTGTTTGATGCATATGCAAAAGCATGGGTCTTAAGAGGTATCTTATTACTCATTTCTAAGAAAATTGAAGATAATCACTTATAACTTGTGCACACGATACATCATTTGGAAAGAATTTCACTGGGGATCATATTGCTCAACTGAAAAGTTCTGGCATGCTGAATTTGTACATTTTTGTGAATGCTTCCTTTTACTCTGATCTCTAGCTTTTTTCTGCATATGGTTATTTGTATGTTTTAGATTATAAGCTTCTTAAAGGGAAAGCACTGCATTTGATGCAGTGTTGAGCACGATGCTCAGAGCACCATAGAGCATTTAGTAAATAATTGACGATAATAGAATTTCTAGATCATTATGTATTCTCTATAAACTCTCAAATACTTTCTTAAGCTATGTTTCATCTTACATATTTTAAAAGCATAAGTCCAAATTTTTATGGTGCATTATTGGGGTATGTGGACAAACTTTTCAGGCTACATATATTTTGACTGAAGTCAGATTCAGGCTTACCTCAGTTAGCTGGTGACTCTTCCCATCAGGCAGGGCTTGTTAATGTTGAGTACCCAAAGAACAAATTGAAATTAGCAACATTGTTATGACTGGCTTAGTATCATTAAAGATCAACAATTATTATAGCACATAAATTGTAAGACATCTCTTAAATCAAACTCTCTTTGATTTAATGTCATCTAGACCTTTCTCTCTAATGTTGACATTACCATATTTGGGAGTTGAGCTATAACACATGCACGGACCTGTTGAAGTACCTCACAGGTTTCTGTAACCTGGGATCAGAATTTGTGCACAGGCTCAATTATAGAGACCATACCGGGAGCCAACATCTATTCAGCCCTAGCCAAGCTTGTAAACGGGTTTGATGTTTTTGGTAATCTAGGGTCTAATGGAAATTGTGGGCAGAAAAATCCCCCACTCATCTGCCCATATTTAGCAAATTGTCTGGCTTGAAACAGGATCCCTAGCACTCCATTAAGAAATGAGCATCAGAAAATAGAATCCAAGTCATGGGCGCAGACTGGCTTTAGAGACAGCATAAAGTAATGGGAATTTACCTTCTGAGATATAATGACAGAGAGAATGTGATTCAGAAAGCAAGGTGAAGGTGGGCATATCAGCAGAGAAAATGTGCGTTTCAAAATGCTGTGTGTGACGGGAAAATGCTCACTGGAACATGAGAGTCTCACTTGGTACCTTGTTGAATATACAAAGTAAGGAGGATTTAGTTCTGTACTTTAAATTAGGCTAATTAAAGATCAGTTATCCATGTGCTAATTATTAGAAATATTTGTTTGCCATTTTTAAACAAAAATGAATCCAGATTGATTACCAAGAAAGGCATTTTCACTTTTGCCTCTCTTTGTGTGTAGCTGGATAAAGCCTTATGTGAGAGTTTGTGTTTTTCCTCATGAGTAAAAAGGAGTCACTGTTAGGGCCAAAATGCATTGCTAGTGTTCCAAACAGTTAATTACTTCTAGTAGCTGAAATTGTATTTATATGCTAGATTAGTAAATCTACTGAGCTCTTTGAAGTACACTTAATAGGCTTATATTGATAAATAATTGATAGGAAGAGAGATAAAATACAAGTGAAAGTGGCAATAAGAAGGGACGAAGAAGTTAAAGTCATTATAAAAGAAACCTCCTCTCATTGTATTCTATCCATCCCCCGGAAAGTTGAAAGATGTACATTTCTCAGAAGTGATAATTTTTGAGAATATTCTGTGCTTTTCAAAATTTCCACAATGAAGCATGCGTTTATTTCTTATAAATCCAGAATAAGGCAAGATTTTAGAGTAGAATTTTAATTGGCCTTTTTGAGTCTGCCTTTTGAAAACAAGTTTATTACTGGAAAATTAGAAATCCTGATTTTGGCATCTTTAAGGTACATGTTCATAATTATCTGTATCTTCCCTACTGTCCTGTGATCTCCTTGAGGTTAGGGGCTGTATCATATTCATCTTTGTACCTGCAGTGTCTAGCACAGTGCATAGTACAAATAAAAGTTACTCAATAAATATTTGTAGATTAAATGAATGAATGGAGTTAAAAATGTATTACAAGCATAAAATTTCCATAAAGCCAATATTTAAGTAGTTGATTCATTTTTACTAATATACTAAGGTTTCTAAAAAAGTAACTACTTTTTCAGGTCAAAAATCCACTTGTTGTCTATAGGTAAGTAATAAAGGCCATTGGTTTAATTCACTTGGCTGCACTCTAACTCCCTGGAAGAAGTAGATTAGCCAAATCTTACAAAAGGTAAGTATTTTGTGCTTGTTTACAAGGCTATTCTAAGTAGTTCAAAGATAAATTAAATATATCCACGTGTACATAGATGCATATATTTATCTTCACTTTACAGATCTGTGGTATATAGATTTGTGAAAATAATGCAACTTGGTGTCATTTACAGAACATACACTGAATGTATGTGTTTTTCTTCGGTGTTTGGTGTTTCTTACCTATAACATCAAGCTTCATAAATGTACATTTAAAAGGACATAATCCAAAGTGGATTTTCAGCCATAGAAATTTTATTGGAGTAGGATAAAGGGCCTCATGAGAGTTCTCTTAATTCCTGTATGCATTAGGGCACACTTTTAAAGTCAGCTGAGAAAACTCAATTAGTTGGCTAGGGATGACCCATTGGGGAGTTCTTTCAGATAGAGGCCCAAGTAGGAAAGAGGGTAAAAAAGAAAGGGATGATGTTGATTTGAAAATAATACCAGAATTCTATTTGCATACTTTCTTCCTTAATTATGGTACTGCTCCCTCTTTCACAAATTCTGCATACTGGTACTTATAGTATATATTGGCATCCTGGGAGTCTCCATTGCTCTTTGTCAGATTTTGGGTTGGATGAATAAAACTGCAGGAAACATGGTGAAGAGAGGAAGAGTTAGAGTGACAGATACAGGGAGGAGATTAAAAGCCCTCACTCTGGTATATGTCAGAAAATTAACTGGCACATAACAGACTGAAAGGATTAGAAAACATTTGAATTTGGAAATTTGCTTGTGTGCAGAGATAATACAGAGATATGACCCAATTGCATTTGGTTCCCAGAAATGCTTTATCTGTACTTCTTACTTTGGTATCTGTTTTTTGAAGTACATAGCTTTTTTCATAGCCTTTGCCAGACTCTACACTCGTAAAATGCAGGAGCCATGTTTGACTCATCATGATATCCTCTAGAGTGGTGAGTAGAGTGCCTTGTTCAGAGTTATTAATAAAGGTTGGAATGAATGTAGAATAAACACCTAAAGACATAGTCTGGAGGACTTGATCACTGTCGAATGAGATCCCAGGATGGCATACACCTAGAGAATGATTGATTCTCTGAATGCATCATTGACTAAGTTGATCTGCAGTAGAGACTGAGGAAGAGGGGTGGAGTTCAAGCATAGTTATCTATTCTCTGTGGCCCTGGAAGCCTTGTTGCCCCTCTTTCAAAACTGAAGTTTGAGGAGAAAGTGACAAGTAGAGAGAGATTTTTAGCTGCAGCTTTCTCTAAATATGGTGTTTGGATATGTTATATATATATTTATATATTTTCATAGATTACATATGTATAAATATATATATTTCTGTTATTTTGATGGCAACAATTAATAATTATGTTATTTAAACTGTTTGCAAGTTGTTAATTGTTACTCTTAGCAGTAGGTGGTCTTTCACAATCATACCTTACATTTGTGTCGTGAAAGCCTTGCTTTCATGTATCTGATGTACAAACAATATAACCACTCATAAAGCATCTGCACGTTCTGAGTTCCATCCGTCTGCTTGGTTCCAGCACACACACACACACACACACATATTTGTACACTCATACACACACACATATAATATCCCTACATTTGTATGCCCTTAATAATCTAGAGAATAAGCCTAACTTACACTGGGAAGAGCAAGAGGGTACAGCTCTTCAGAGCTCGAGTAAACCATTTTCAGTTGGATTGGCCCCAAATTGTTGCAGAGCTCATTGTCACTGATATCCTAGAGCTCATTTATCAAGTTCCATCATTTCCCTAAGTACAGAGATGTGATCCTCATTAACGTAGTGGCAGTCAATCCATATTGTGAATTTGGCTGATTTTGGAGAACTACTTCTAGCACTGGCTGCATTACATGTTGAGCTCCATAGAAATGAGAACGTGACCCAAGAGGTGGTTTCCAAGTTAGGTTTCATGGAGTGATTGTGTTGGGGACCACATTTAACTGTTTTGGAAAACAGATGGAAATTCTCAGAAAAGGAACCTACTAAAAATGAACTTTATATGCTATCTCTGCATAAATATTTAACAGTTTTTCATTCATTCTTCAACCAACATTTATTGAGCACTGATTCTATGCCAGGTGCTGAGCTAGGAGCTGATGAGTAAGATAAAAATCACTGCCTAGGGAGGGAGCCAGAGAAGGAAAACCAAGGATGTCAGGGCAGCACAATGAGAGCTGCTAGAGAGCTGGGCACCAGGTGCGGGTCTGGGGGCTGTTGAGCTATGGCGAAGGGGTGCCTGGTTGCCTTAAGTGGGCTGTCATGTGAGGTACATGCAAAGATACAGAGGTAAGAGACAAAATGACATGTTTGTTGGACTGGAATAGTTTGGATTCCTTGGAGAACAGGGAAAAAGGAGGAACGAGGAATTAGAAAAGTAGGCAGCAAATGCTGAGGAGTTTCCTTGTGCTGTATCCAAGGATGATGAGGAGCCATGACAATATTTTAAGAAAACATTTTTCAGTATGGAAGATGACTGGACAGTGAGTGGTGTCAGAGAGTTTTAGTAATGCAGGTGAAAAAGCAGGACGGTAAATAGGAGAATAAAAGATAAAGTTGAGAGAATAGAAGTCGAGTAGACATGACCCGGTGACTGGATATGAGGACAGAAGGGAGAGGCTAGAACTTCTGGTTTTTCTGGGTAGTGGGGCTAAGGCCCATAATAGGTGCTCAGTAAATATTTGTTGAATAAATGAGTAAAATATAGGAGGAACATATTTTTAAGGGGTGAAATAGTTCGATTTTGAACAGGTTGAGTTTGTGGGGGTCCTTGGATCATTGAGGCAGAAATGTCTGCTAGGTAGTTGAGGTTGTGTTTTGGATCATAGAAGAGAGAGAAATCAGGGCTGGAGATACATACTCGGACATTATCAGCATAGAGATAGTAATTGAAACTCTGGAAATAGATGAGATTACTGGGAAATAGTGTATATACTCTTCTGAAGTTCGGGAGAAGCATAGTTGAGACTCATCAGCATATAGGCTTAAGTTGGAAGTCATGGGTGTGGATGATATTTTCCAGGCTTTTGCATGTGACATGTCTTAAAACGTATTTTGCCAACATCTGGTGATTTTTTTAAAAAAACTGCCAAAGACTTCAAGAACTCTCTTGATTAAGAGAAAGTATGAGTATATGTTGTCATGGTCCAAGACTTTGCAAATAAGATAACGTACTATCAAACACACACACACACACAGAGAGAGAGAGAGAGAGAGAGAGAGAGAGAGAGACTTCTATGTGCAGAAATACATTAGAATCAAGGGATCAGATTTCTATCATATTTGATAGCAATAATTAATAATTATGTGTGTTTTTTAAACTGTTTGAAAGTTGTTAATTGTTACTCTTAGCAGTGGGTGGTCTTTCACGATCATACCTAACATTTGTGTCGTGAAAGCCTTGCTTTCATGTATCTGATGTACAAACAATGCAACCACTCGTGAAGTGTCTGCAGGTTCTGAGTTCTACTGACCTGCCTGGTTCCAACATGGAGGCCCCTCTGGCCCTCCCCCTGGGGAGCACTCTCCTACTCTGGAGATGAAAGCTGTAACAGTGTGTAGCTTTTGGAGCTCTGGTCTCTATTCCGCTTCAGACTGGGCCCTGCTGGCTAGTTTCTGGAACATGTGGTTCCAAGCAAACACTAGGAATACTTGCGTAATTGGGCTGATCTTTTCTTAAGTGTCTGTGGAGATGTAATGTTTTTTTGGTTGGGGGTGGGAGGAGAGGGTTGTATAATTTTCTGTTTCTCTGGCATGGACAGTTCCCTTAGTTTCTCTGTTGTTCAAGAGGTTGCCTTCATCAGGGTTTCTACTTTCATTCAACATAAGCTTGCAACTCCCTGTTCTCCAGTAGATTTTTTTGTTTGTTTTTTTGTGAGGAAGATCAGCCCTGAGCTACCATCTGTTGCCGATCCTCCTCCTTTTGCTGAGGAAGATTGGCCCTGGGCTAACATCCGTGCCCATCTTCCTCTACTTTTATATGGGACGCCGCCACAGCATGGCTTGACAAGCGGTGCACCAGTCCATGCCCGGGATCCAAACCCCGGGCTGCCGAAGCAGAGCGTGTGAACTTAACCGCTGCGCCACCGGGCTGGCCCCTCCAGTAGATTTTTTGAGGCCACTTTCAGGTTGATGGAATAGTTTGTAAGGGCCACAAGGGAAGATCATGGAGACTACCATTTACTGAGTGCCTACTATGTGCCAGTTGCTTTATATTTAATCTCCACAGCAAACCGGAAAGGTAGGTGGTGTCATTTCCATTTTACAGATGAAGAAACTGAGGCCCAGAAAGGTTTACTTTCCCAAAGGTTGTGTAAGCGGTGGAGCCAGGATTTTCATCCAGATTTGTCTCACTCCATAGCTCCTGATCTTTCCAGTATACCCACTGGATTATGAAGGGGAGGAATATGGTCTGGATATAAAGTATTTGACTTAAATTCCCACACTCTTTTGACTTTTGTGACCTTTTTTACTCTGGGTTCCCCTCCTACTGCAAAGCTGATTCTATCTTTGCTCATTTGCCCTCCTCCTCCCACCGTTTATTAGATGCAAGTGTTCCAGTAGCATTTGTCCTTTGTCCTTTTTGTTCTCTCTTTGTTCATTCCCACATCTATTCCCATGACTTCATGATCTTCGCTGTTTGAATGACTCCTATATCTCTTTCCAGCCGACCTCTTCCTTGCTGTCCAGTTCAGGATTTCCCACTTGCCTGCTGGATATCTCCATCCAGAAGTCCTGCCAACGCTTCACTTTTAACACAGCCAAAAATTAGTCCATCACTTTCTTTTTCTGTCTGCACAAAGCTGCCTCTCTCCAACATTCTACATTTCTGGTGATAGCATCTCTGGTACCCAGACTTGAAACCTGGAAATCTGACTTCTCTTTTTACACGTCTTACACCCAGATTAAATGGCTAACTCTTGCAAGTCTGCCTCCATCATGTCTCTCACTCTTACCTTCTTGGCATGTGTGCTCTCTATTTAAGCATAATAGGCTGCTAACTCATTACTGAAAGGACCCTATAAGTTGTCTGCCTCCAAGCCTTTGCTTATAGACCATCTGACTGTCTTTTTTCATCAGTGCCTGCTGCAGTCTTACCCATTTTTCAAGGCTTCAGTGCAATGCCATCTTCTTCATGAATCACTTCGTGATTCCTCACAACTAAATGTGATCGTTTTCGCCCTTTGAACCCTTGCTATCACTGTACTTCTCCTATGGCCTTGGTTCTCACTTGCTTTTATAATTATTTATGTACTTGACATTTTTCTTCTTACTAGACACTTGCTCCGTAAAGTGTGGCTCATGGACCAGCAGCATCAGCATCACCTGGGAGCTTGTAAGAAATGTAGAATCTCAGGCTCCATCCCAGACCTACTGAATCAGAATTTGTATTTTTTTTAACAAGATCCCTGGGTGATTTGTATGCATGTTAAAGTTTGAGAAGGGCTGCTTCCAAGTGTAAGCTCCTTGAGGGTAAGAACCTTGCAGCATTTAAGAAAGGGTCTTGCACATAATGGATCGATGTTCTTTTGATTTCTCACATTTGTGCTGTGCTTCAGCTGTTCATTCATTGATGTGGCCTTAGAGACCTATACACAAGAAATGTGTGGGGGGAGGGAGGGAGGAAGGAAGGGGAAGGAGAGAGAGAGAGATTCAGAGAGTGGTGAGGGGGAAGGAGAAAGACGGAGAGAATGGATGAGAGTAAGAATGTGAGAACGAAGGGGCTAGAGAGAGCCGACAGGATCTCTGCTTCTCAGCTAAGAACTTTGTGACTAGTTTGGAAAACAGTCTTTGCTCTCCCAGATGAGTAAACCTCTAGTCTAGGCCTTGGCTTAATTTCCTGTGGCCAGAGGCAAATATCTTCTGAGACCATTTTGCCCTTATCCTAGGGACCTAATGGTTTCCCACTTTCTCTTTTGCTGGCATTCTGGGGTGTATCTTCTATGGCCATCCACAGAAGTCAGAGTGTAACTTTTGAAGAGTTTCAAAGAGCCACGGAAGAACTGTGCTCAGTGTTTCAAATAGTCCCTTCTGTTTTCAGAAACAGATTTTCTGCTTTGTTTTCAAACTTCAAAGTTTATTTCTGAAATAAAGGTTTATCCCCCCCCCCACGGAATTCTGAAGGTTTTATACAAGTGTTAATTTCTAAAACCTAAGTCATTTCTTGCCTTTGAAACTTCAGTGCTGTGGGTCAATTTAATAACGTTGCCTGAAGGTTCTTTTGGCCTTCAAAAGCTCTCAGATTGCCTTTTCTTTGTTCTTTGAGAGAGTAAGGTGGCCTCCTTCATAAGGCCTGAAGGTGACGTTGCAACCAGCATTTATTCAATCATTCAGAGTCTTCCCTCACCCCTCGACAATATCCAGTTTTATTTTCAAGTTAGGTCCTAGTGGCAATGAGATGTATTACCGACTAACAACTCTGGGTAAAATTCCCAAAAAGCTCATCAACATTTCATAGAGTGGTGATAAGAAGTTGCCCAAGTTCCTCTGACACCCATAGCTAAGGGGAACAGCAGATGTTCTGTGCAAACTCATCACAGCCCTTCTGGGGCTCAGTGTACCTCCAAAGCTACTGGGTGCCCTCCCTTCATCATCTGTTGGGCTGCTCTCTACATTTCCCCTTTTGGCCTTCCTCCTTTCCACCCTCACACTCTCTCTCAACTGGTTATAATTTGGAACAGAAGGTGTTTTATGGTTTGTTATATTTATTGAATGGTTTTGTATTTCTTGTTCTCCAAAAAAAAATAGATGAGTGGAATGTTTTATATTTTCCTCTGTATTTTAGTTTTAAGTTGTGTTTCCTTTTCCTCTAGCTCCTGATTTCCTTCTCTCCTCTCTCTCCCCCCATCCGCCTCTGCCTCCTCCACATCTGCCGGCTCAGTGATTCTGGAGAGAAAACAGGCTTTTCCTTTCTGCCCACATATTTGGTTTGGGTACCTGGTTACTTCTCTTGGGATATTGCGAAATTCGATTCCTTAGTTAGTTTGGAAATGAAGAGCTCTAAAATACACACTGATGAATTTACATTCCACTTTCTAAGAACTCTGAGTATTTAAAAGGCTTTTTGTACAAATAGGACAAGGCTAAGTATATCTGACTCAAGTACCTCAGATCATTGCTATGTAGTTTACATTCTCTCTCACTTTGTCATAATTCTCAATGAATGCAAATTGCATCTTTGTTCTTAGAAATCTCTTATACTGAACGCCTTTCCTTTTTCTAAAGATAAGGGAGCCCCTTTGAAACACTGCTAGTGGGGGTAGAACTGACACTTACCTTGTAGGCTGACCAAATTGTAGCCTGCTTTTCCCTGATGAAGTTGTCACGTTTCAGAGACATTGTTTCACTTGTAGGATTTTATTGTCCTAGTTTCAAATTTGACTTCAGGTTAGAGGTATTCAGGTATTCTAATTGGACTATTCCTTGGTATTTTATCTTGGTCTTTACACTTATGGGGATCTTTTGTTTGTCCTGTATCTATTATCTCTTCCAAGCTTGGCCAAGGTTGTTAGGTTATGCACTTACGTATAAATATTTAACAAGATAAGTTAGACAAAATGTGCTTGAAGATACTTCAGCTCTCCCCCTAACCACTCCCTCATCCCTGTCCCAGCTGAGTTTTTGTGTAGAGTCTCAGATGGTTGCTTTATCTCAGATGTTTAGATTCGGAGGACATTCCTTTGCACTTTGCCTGACGGACACAATGAAATGGAAGCTTTTGCGTCAATCTTGACTACCAAAATGGTAGCACCAAGTAACAGATAACACTAGGCTCCTCTTCCTATTTTTTTCCTACCTAGTTATCCAAACTCCCATAAGCCAGAGAGTTTTAGGTATGAGATTGTGTGTTTTTTAAGAAAATATTTTGGATAAAGACTAATGTTCTCAAGTCAGGAATAACAATTAGTACCATTCATTAATCAGGGGGCATGTTTTGACTTTGAGTCCTGGCTAGGAAATATAAACTGTGAAAGTCACACATATATATGAACCTCAGGCAAATTTATGACTTGTCAGCCTTTTGAGGTTAAATTCTTAACCCCAAATCGGGGCTGGCTTTATATGTGGAGTCCAGCACATTCCTCTGGGCCACTGAACACCCCCCTCCCCAGCCCTTTGCTTAACAGCAGCTAATGGCCTAATGAGCAAGAAGGATTTCTGCCTCTTATCAGCTGCCTAAACAGCAACAGGAAGGCTGATATACAGAGTATAGGTCAAAACCTGAGTTCTTGAACCAGAAAACTACAGGGTCAGTTTAAAACTCTGGCTACGTGATATCTCTATAGTCATCAATACCTGTCAGTAAAGGAGCTGGACACTTGAGTTCAAACAAATAGTAATAGTTGTCAAAAGTATGAACAGTCTAATTAATTTTGCTAATAGTTCTTTCCTTCTTTGTTTAGTTCTTCTATAAATAGCCTTCATATAGTCTTTAATGAGCTTTCAGTTTGCGCCTGGAGGTTGTTATGGTCATGCGGGAGGGTTTGATTGTCAGATGGTGATGATGATGGAGGCAAGGATATTTATATTTTGGTCCAGATTTTGGAAGGGGCTGCCAAAGAAAGGCAAATAGATATCTACTACTACTTTTATTTCTTTTTAAACTGAGTTTTCGGGCCGGCCCTGTGGCTTGGTGGTTAAGTGCGCGCGCTGCGATGCTGGCGGCCCGGGTTCGGATCCCGGGTGCGCATCGAGGCACCACTTCTCTGTCCATCCTGAGGCCGAGTCCCACATACAGCAACTAGAAGGGTGTGCAGCTATGACATACAACTATCTACTGGGGCTTTGGGGGCAAAAAATAAAATAATCTTTAAAAAAAAAATAAACTGAGTTTTGAATAAATATGTACTCAACTTGCTACGGGATCAGAGAAACCTTTGTGCTTCCTCATATTGTCCTCAGAACTTTTTTAAGGAGAAAGAGTTGTTGCCTGTTTCTTAGATCCAGTGGGAATCCAGGCTCAGACTCACATAGAAGAAATATTTTAGGGTATTCAATGCCCATCATAGCGAAAGCCCCTTGACTTGCATCTTCTGCATTTGCATTTTTTCAGAGATAATAATGAAAACATTTTTTTTCAGATTCCATTCTGTTATTGAAAAACCTATTTACATAAACAGGCATTGTTGTGGCTTAGGGAAGAATGTGGGGTCCCAGTCTTTTGCTCCTTTTATATCTTTGCTAAGGCTTGTCTAAATAGAAGTAATGACACTTTAGTCTAAGCAGCTTTTCTCATTTAGGTAAGCAGGGTGGTTTGAAATTTCAGTTTACTAGATAATTGAGTCTCTTCTTAATTATTTCAGGCATGCACGTTGCTCTCTTGATAGCAAAGACCCTAAAAATCTAGTAATCTTCTCAGGCATCCGTTTGGTAATAAAATCTTGTGCATTTTCAGGGGTTGATTTTCATGACAATTGTGCATCCCCTCCCCAACCCCACTCTTGAAGAAATCCTGCTATCTTTTAGGGCGTTGGTCTCCTCACATTTGCAAAAGCACACTTTAAAAATATATAAGGATGTTGCTGGAATTACTGGATCTAGAGGAAATTTAAATGTATTCAGATTCATGCTCATTACACAACTTTCATTTAGAGTTTTTAATAGCCTTGTCATATTTCTCAGAAAATCATCTGCCTGACTTTGCCAGACTTGGTTTTCTGCCCTGAATGAAAAACTGAAGATCAGCAAAAGTGGAGCCTAACTATCCCCTAATCTATCTTTTGTCTCAAAAAAAAAAAAAAGAAAAAGAAAGAAAGAAAAAGAAAAAACTTCTCAGAGGTCATCTGGTGCAGAGTGAGGTGGGAAAACCTTTAAAAAACAAAAGCCCAGGCCACCTTCACATCTGCTAGTCATTCCCACTGGTGTAACTTCAATTCAGCAAGTTTTTATTGAGCACCTGTGGTGGGGGCGGTGCTCATAATCATTAACATTTATTGAGCTAGGCGCTGTGCTAAGCCCTTTATGGGCAACATCCCATTTAATCCTCACAATAGCACTACCAGGTGGGTATTATTATTTCCCCCATTTTACAGATGAGAAAACTGAGGCTTAGAGAGGTTTAGTGACTTGTCCAAGGTGAAATAACTGTGAAATGAATTAATCCCACTTAGTCTGGTTCCACAACCATGTTCCTAATCACCACTCTTAAGATGGGCTCAGCATTTCTAAGAACTACTCCCGAAACCAGTTTTGAGAACCCAGTATGTGTGAGATACTGGAGATTCAAAGTCAAACAGTCCACTCTCTCTGCTCTTGATGGGGGAGGCAGACATGTAGACAGATGAGGACCATGCATGGAGGGGGTCTCCATATCTGTTGAGGGGAAGGAGGAGGGCGTGGGAAGAGCAGTGGCTTGAAACTGGGGACTGCTGCATCCCTAATGCAGCTCTGCAGTCTGGGGTCATGGGCATTTGATTTTCCTGTTCAGTGAAGGTCATCTTCTCTCCGTGAATTGAACTGCCTCAGTGATTGCATCAACCTGTTTCTATCACTGCCCCAGCTGACTGTAGCACCAGCTACCTTGAACCCAGCACTCCTTAGATATGCATGTTCAGCACTGTTTGGGAGAATTGGCTGCATAGTTCCTGTGTCACCATTTCTCGTTTATTTCAGTTCTCCCTTAAAAAAAAAAAAACAGTAAAAATTCAATGAGGCAGATAATCCTGAACGAAATTGCTGTGGTCTTGAGAGCTGGTGGCTTTCTGAAGGTGGGTCATATAAGACTAGCAGCCCACTGGGAGATGCTGGATCCAGGCTTGGTTCATTCAGCTTGATCTGGAGCCCTCCTGGCACTGCCTCTTGAGCCCACACTAGGCTCTGAAGAGCTCTCTATCTGAATCACCCCATGGCTTGACAGGAGAATGAAGTTACTATTGGCAATTTTTGAGTTTTTCAGTGAAATCATGGGAATGGAAGGGAAATCCCCAAATCACCTGTTTGGGTAATTTATTTTTGTTTTTCATAGCTTCCGAAGAAAGCAAGGAGGAAAAAAGTCACTACTGAGCATCGTTTAAAAGTCTTTTATGTGTTATATTAATAACTTAGATTTTCCTCAATTTTAGGAAACATTTGGTTCGGGGTAAAGTGAACTCACCACCGTGTGTGTGTGTGTGTGTGTGTGTGTGTGTGTGTGAAACAATATCCTTTAGCCTCCAACCTCAGCTTGCCAAAAATTCCTTGTGTCTCCAAGTCGCTTCGCAATGGTTTGCTTGGCAAATCCTCTCCCATGCACTTTCTCCTTCATTAAATCTCTTCCACAGAAAGGGGTTGCCACCCAGTCTAGACTTCAGTAACATGCAGGAGGAGGGCCAATTAGTGAGGATTTTGATTCATATTACATGCGAGTAGGGGGAGGAGGAGGAGGAAAATCTGTCCTTCCCAGTCCTTCGGACATTTAAGTTCTAACACCACAGTATGTTGAAGATGTATAAAGTTACTGGAGCATTTACACGGCTATTCCCCAAGATGGCATAAATGCCACAGCACTAGAGCATGTCAGTGTAGACATTCAGATCCGCCGAAGGATAGGAAAAAGGAAAAGATCAATAACGTTGCTTCTCACTCAGGGATCAAGAGTGAGTGTTTGATTTTCTTTTGGTTGCATTTTGCTCAGGTGCAGTGTGTATGTTGTACTAACAAGGCAATGGACTTCCTTTTCCATAGGTTCCTATCATAGGGAAAGGGAAAAGATAAAATAGAGGGCACAGATTATTTACAGTGGCTGAGAATGTAATTACAAGGTGCAATGGCTTGAAACTGAAATTTAGGTTAGCCATTACAGCTGGGAGAAGCATCTTAACAGTAAGGGCAATTGGGCATCGGGAAGATTTGCCCGGGAGCTGGTTAAAACAGCATCTCCAGAAGTGCTGAAGACTAGGGTAGGTGTAATGTGATGAGAGACTCCTACCAAATTCAGGGTTGGGCTGGAGGCCCAGACTGATAGGCATTTTCCATTGTTGCCCGGCTCTCTTTGTAGTTATTTAATTGCTAATAGCTTGAAACAGTTTTTTTATGTATCCAAAATATGCCTAATTTGTGAAGCAAAGGAAAACAAATACATTTGAGCAGTGAGAGTGAGGCATTTGGGTTGGTCTGAGGACCCCCCTAACAGGTTCCTCAGTCCAGTCTGGACTACAGGCCATATTATCATTTTTTGCTTCTGCAAGGTTTCTTCCTTCTTATAGTATGGGACTATTGCTGTTAAAGTAACATTTGGGCTCTGTCAATATGACTTTCTCAGGGCAGACCCTAGATAAAATTTGGTTTTGGTTCCTTTTGTCTTCTTTTTAGTCTTTCTTTTTGACATCGCCCCTAGTCCCTGTCCAGGTGTTCTGGGTTACCTCGCCCCACCCTTCTTTCCTGTGCTGGAGGAGGATCCCAGGTAAACTCTTTAGCCTTGAGGTATGAGGGAATTACTCAAGGAGTGTAGCACTTTAAGACAACACCTGATGAAATTGCTTAACCAAAGTAGTAACTCACCCATCATGAAACATTTAGATATTACTAGGCAGATACTTTTAGGTGGGGTAGAGGGGAAGAGAGGGTGTATTAGTTTCCTAGGGCTGCCATAATAACTTACCTCAAATTTGGTGGTTTAAACCAACTGAAATTTATTCTCTCACAGTTCTGGAGGCCAGAAGACCAAAATCAAGATGTTAGCAGGGCCATACTCCTTCCAAGGGCTCTAGGAGAGATTCCTTCCTCGCCTCTTCCAGCTTCTGGTGGCTCCAGGCATTCCTTGGCTTGTGGCTGCATCACTTCAATCTCTGCCTCTGTCATCACGTGGCCTCCTCCTCCTCCTGTGTCTCTCCTCCATGTGTCTTTTACAAGGACACTTGTCATTGGATTTAGGGCGCACCTGGATAATCCAGGATGACTTCATCTTGAGATCCTTAATTTAATTACATCTGCAAGACCCTTTTTCCAAATAGGTCCAAATAAGGTCACATTCACAGGTTTCGTGGGTTTGGACATAGACATATCTTTTTAGGGGGCACCATTCAACTCACTACAGAAGAGAGCTTTCTGGGCCTCTTGAATCATACCAATTTACCGGGGCTCTCTACTCTAAGGGGAACTTGCTCTAGCGAAGCTTAAAGTTGGTTGTAAAATTTCAGTGCATTTCCTGAGAGGGATGTGGGTGGCAACTGCTGGTAACTCATTTTCCAAATTGTTAAATTGAGAACCTGGGGAGTGAAATGACTTACCCGAGTCACTCTTGATCAGAAGAGGAGTTCTGAAACAGAATAGGCCACCATATTATTCAGTATGGACTTTATGTCTTAACTCATGACTCTTGTTGGATTTTTTTTTCTTAAATTTTCTAAACACTTTAGCCATAGGAAGGTAATTGTTGCTTATTACCCACCTGAAAGACCTTTTCACAGGATCTGTAGGCTCAAGGTGACGGTGTGCTTTCAATCTACCTTAGCTTTCCACCTAGTTCTTGTGTTTTGCTGAAACATCAGCTGCAGGGAGTTTTGGAAGCTAGAAACATCTGTGAAGCAAAATACTGCCTTTTTAGGTTCAGGTATACTGAGTTTTAGGCACAACTTATATGCAGAGTGGTCAATATATAGTTGTCACAGATGAGACATTCTCTGAAGAAATGCTGTCACACTTGCTTATGACGAGAGGACCAGTTCTAACATTTATGGCAGTGACAACCTTGGTGTGTAAAGAGATTAGTGACTTAGAGTCTGGCCTTCAGGCAAATGCAGAGAGAACAGAATCTTGGAGGTCACCAGGTCCAGCCTCCTACCTAGTACAGGAGTCCCTTCTGGGGTATGTCGAATATTATTACCCAAATTATGCTTGAATGCTTCAAGACACAGGGAGCTTACTATGTGTAGGAAGCAGGGTCTCATTGTTGAGTATTTGCTCATTCATTCAACAAGCATTTATTGAGTGTGTACTATATACTGGGCACTATGCCATGTCAGGGAATACAAAGATGGCCAAGATATAGTTCCTGCCTACAGATATTTACAATAGTAGGGATAAGAAAAGTATACCAATAGCTATAAAACCTAGATTGCAAAATGCAGTATTAGAGGTTCAAAGTGTGCTGAGAATTCTGCGAGTTGATAGCTCATGGGGTTTATTTGGTGGGGAGGGTAGCTTGGGGAGAGGAGACAAACATTATGAGAGAGACACTTGAGAGAGACCTTATGGCTGAGAAGGTTGTAATAGCTGAAGCTAGGGAAAAAGCACTCCAGGGACAGGAACAGCATGAGCAAAACAATGAAGCAGGAAGTGGACGCAAGTGTTTGGGAAACAACTAAGAGTTTAATTTAATCCTCACAACCACTTCGAGAGGTAAGTGTTATTGTCCCCATTTTATAGATAAGCAGGCTGAGGTTTAGAGATTAAGTAATTTGCCTAAGATCACATGACTGTTAAGCTGCCAAGTTGGGATTCACACCCTGGTCTGTCTAATTTCAGAGTCCTTCCAGTTGCCACTGCATGCCATCCCATCAGGAAGCTATCTGCCATTAGTTGGTCTCTGGAGCCAAAGGGGTATGTAAAAGGGAATGTGGTTATTATGTGGGGTGAAGTGCTGTCAAGGCTGAGTTGTTGGTCTTTGCCTTGGCCCAATATCCATGTTCACATATAGCCAAGTGTTATTGGCAAAGCCTTCCTAGAAGGGCAGAAGCAAGTTCTTTGCTTTTGTGTCCTTCCAATGCCCAGTCTAGCATGGACTCAGTGACTATCTATTGACCTACAGTTGGAAAATTTCGACTCTCAGACCTGAAATTACCGTAGGGGTCATTTAGTCAGGCCCAGATTTAAGAAGGTATTTGGTTAAATCAGACAGCTGATTTGGTAGCAGAGCAGATAATGGCACCATAGTCTTGGTAGGAAAGGGCTCTTTTCCCCCAGTGTGATTTCATACACAGGGGAAAGGGCCTAGCACTTAGATTGGGCGTGGGGTGTTGAAATTCTCAGCTATGCTTCAGGTCTGCATATTTTAAGACTGTATCTGAAAAATAAAAATTATACTGAAATTCAGATCCTGAAAGACAGGATCTCAGCTACTTATGCGAGTAGAATAACAATTAGTGCAAGAGTGACTAGGGGAGACAGGAAAATTGCCTTAGTTTAGGCCCTCTGGCAGAACTCTCAAAGATTCTTTATTCCAACTGGCATTGTTCTCCAACCCAATTTTGTTTTTATTGGGGTTTTCCCCCCATCTAAATAGTGTGTGTGTGCGTATATGTGTGTGAGTGAGTGTGAGTGAGAGAGAGACAGACGGAGACAGAGGCAGAGGTATCAAGATCTTCATTTTGAGCTCTGAGGACTTTTTCTTCATTTTCCCTGGAATACTACTCTTCTAAAAGTTGCTCTAGTAGCATCAATTAATCTGACCTAGTTCCTTTAAAACTGAACTCTCTTGAAGTTCTGGCATTGGTTCCAAGTCAAAGGGGAGGGCATCAAGCCCAAACCTCAGCGGGCCCCTTGAGATACAAAGCTGAGTGAGTCAAGGGTCTTCCCCTCAAGGAACTTAAATCTAGTGGAGATAAGTCATGCAAATATAATTATGTTCAAGTTAGAGAGTGTGAGAAGTGTCCTAATAAAGGATGCAGAGCGCTATGGGAATTCAAAGGACAGAAATCTTGTGGAGTACATCTCTTCCCGCTCCCACAAACACTCTCGCGTGTGAATCAAATCCAAAGATAACTAGGAGTCAATTACACCTCAATCAAGCTGGAAAAAACTTAAAGACAACAAACAACAAATAACTAAAGATAACTAGGAATCATCTTGTAGCAGGGCTCACATAGCTCCTCCTCACCTGGCCCCTGGCACTCTCTACCAGCTCGCTTTCCCTCTAGCCTTACCAGGTTCCTTGGCAGTGCCTGAACATGCCACCCACTTTCGCACCCCTGTGCCCTTGCTCCATTTTCTTGGAAGTTTTTTAAGGAGATTGATGTGATCAGATAGGCACTCTAGCAATACCTTTCTGGGGCTTCGGTGGAGGCGAGCATAGAGGCAGGAAGGCCAGTTTCAGAGCTGTTACAGTTGTCCAAGTGAAAAGATGTGAGGTGATGAGGCAAAGATGGCAAGGAGGGGAATGATAAGGGATATTTAAAAAGCAGAACCAGTGAGATTTACTGACACTTGACTATAGGGGATTGAGGGCAAGTGAGGTGTCCAGAATGATGTAGAGGTTTCTAGTTAGTTTGGGAGTCCATTTCCTAGACCAACCTGTGAACTCCAGGACGGAGGCTGTGTCCTGTTCACTATTGTATTCCTTGGGTTGGGCATAGTCCCTGGCACAAAGTAGGCATTCAGTAAGTGCTGGCTGAATGAATCATTCACCACTTTGGCAGGCTGAATGTAATCAGTGAATTTGTATTCCCAGAGCACATGTTGACTGCTTGTTGGGAATGTGGTCCAGAAAGAAGCTCTTTGTGGGAGAGTGTAGCGATCTAGGGATTCAACCTTTATGGGGCATGAAATGATATGCAGTTAATTGACAGTTGGCAGTAGAGATAAAGGTAATTCATTCTTTAATTCTCAGGCTTAGAAAGTGGCTTATCTCCAGGGTTGCTTTAAAATCCCAGTACTCCAGTGTGGTAGAGTCATTTTGGCCTGCCTTTTACAGAGGCAGAGTCTATGGTGTCCCCAGGCATGATCTTTGATTTAAAGTCTGAGCTTGTGGTACCCAGGTATGCCCTCTGCAAGGTCATGTTCTTTTAGGCTAAATAACAGAAGGGTAACCTTCAGCTGGGTTCCCTAAGATGATTTCTTCCACTAGTAATCATCACTTTCCCTACCGGTTTCAAATGCAGCCATTTCTTTCATCTGTATTCCTATCTTGATTAGTGAGAAATTAATGAGCTTGTAAGATTTGATTTAGATAATTATTAATTAGGGGAAAAGGTACCGTTCTAATAGCAAGTCACTATTATATGCTAAGGAAATTAGTTAATATTTTTGGATGGCAAATTGACTTGTCCTCTGTTGAGAAAAAATACCTTTTAAAAATGCCTGATATTTTCTTTGGTTTATTAGTAGAGCAACCTGCACTTAATCCTTTGGATAATGTTAATAGGTATCTATTATTTCCCCTACAAGTCATGAAGCAACCAGTTTGGGATATCATTCATTCCTTTGCTTAATATTACTTTTATGATAATATTACGTGATTACTTTTAGCACAACATACCTTTGTTAGCAAAAAAATAATCTGCCCATAAAGCAGACCTTGGCAATGAAATGTCAAATCATCATTATATATATACATGGAAAAGATTTCAATTTTCATTGTTACTGAGCCCTGACGATTCATTCTCTTCTGTTGCTGTTTGAATATGTTTTATCTGCTCTTAGAAAAGTATAAGGATCAAGGTCTACATTAATATTTCTTTTATTCTTTAATGTGTTTTTTAATGTGATTTTGACAATTTATAGTCATTAGCTAAAATTGCAGTCTAGTAAAATAACCAACATATAGAACGTAATAAAGGTAATTAGAGAATCGGAGGGCTGGAAGTGACCTTGAGGGGTTATTTAGTCCGTCCATTTCCCAATTTCAGGCTGTAAGACTAATCTTCCTAAACGGCACCCGTTGTCATATAATGCCCCTGCTTGAGAACCAACAGTGGTTCTTTATTGCCTATGAGGCCAAGCCCACAGGCTTCTGTCTGCACTCAAGCCCCTTTAAATTCTGGCCTGTCTTACCTGATAAACTAGCTATGCCCCAGATTCCAGCTTCTCTCCAGGCAGGTTAATCTTGCCCCACTACTCCGCTGGTGCCAAACGCATTTCACCCATTGGCGTCTCCAAATCCTTCTCATCCTTTGCATCCTAGCTCAAGCCCGACTTCCTCCTTGAAGTTTTCTTTGACCCCTAGAGCCTCTGGTGAGCATTCACTTATCTAGAAAATGTTGTCTATATTACATATTTAAAAAATCAACTTTATTGAGGTATAATTTACAAACAATAAAGTGTACTCATTTGAGTGAAGAATTTAATGTTTTGACAATCGTATATACCCATGTAACCACTACGCCAATTAAAATATAGACTATTTCCATCACCTCAGAAAATCTACTGCATATTTTGTCACCTAACTACATACCAACTTTTACTGTTCTCTAACTATTTCTCTGTGTGAAAGTCTGGTCTCTTAGCGTGAATTTATTTTTTATTTGTTTATTTTAATTTTACTTAACATATTTGAATATTTACCTTGTATCAAGAAGGCTAAGAGCTTTACATGCATAATCTCACTCAATCCTTGCAATAACTCTGTCAAGTGCTATTGATAATCCCATTTTATAGATAGGGACAAAAAGGCATGTAGAGGTTAAATAACCTACCCTTGCTTGCATGGCTAGCAAGTGGTGGGGCTAGGACTAGATTATAAGCAATTTGACGAGAGGGGCCATAAGTGCTTTTGCTCTTACCTGCCCACTAGTGCCTACCATGATGCTGACCTCCAGGCCATTGATACTTACTGATTTGGAATAAAATCCATAGAATAGACACATTTAAACAGCCCCATACACATTGTTCACTGTCCTCTTCCAATTAGGGACAAGGCTCAGGACTGGAATGGGGTCTCCAAGTGAGTGTGGTGAGCCTATGACTGCACACAGGTGGCTAAAGGAAACCAGGAGCAGTCTAAACTGTCAAGTCCTTGAAAGTAGCCAAAAAAAAAAAAAAAAGAGCAAGAACTGGGCCCAAAGGAAAGAGTCTGTGATGGAAGTCAAGAAGGCAAGACCACATGTAGCCAAGCCTAAGAGATCCCACGACATAGAGTACACATCAGGAGGTAGCTAGTAAGGGTGCCCAGCTTGGATACATGTGGGAATAATCCCCTAGAGAAAAGCTTCCATAACTCAAATATCCCTTTTTAGTTGTAGGACTCAGAACTGGACCCGATGTGCAAGCAAGACATTGTCTCAAATTAATTAGAAATAAATTACTTCATAGTTCTTTCAAGTGAAATATCTATTTGTGTATCTTCAAGATGTTGGGAAATTAGATTTTGTGGTATTTAAAAATGTTTTTTCCAAGATCAAAGTTAAGCATACAGATATAAAATTTTCGGGTCATCTGTCTCCACTCCCTCTTTTTAGATCAGACAGACACAAAGTTCTTTACTAGTGTTCTCAGTCTGCAGCCCTCATTAATTCAACACTATATGCACAGGGTTGAATGGGATCGACGGGGCCTCCCAAAGGAGATGGGAGTCATTCTCTGCTCTTCAGGAATTAAAAATCTAGGAGAGAAGATTATAGTATGAAGGTACTTTTTAATCCTCCAGAATAAATGGGAACTAGCAGCCCTGTAATGACTTCAGTTAATTTTTTTTTTTTTAGCATCTTGGAATGCAAGTTATTAAGTCTTAAAGAGTTGAACCTTTCTGGCTTATTTGAATAGTCAGTTGCTAAGTCTCCTCCTTATCTCCATCGCAGGCTATATTGCTTGTTTCTAGTCCTGTTTCCCAGCTGAATTCCATTATTACAAAAAAAATAAATAAAAAAATGTGAGCACCTCTTTGATGAGTGTGGTCCACGATCACTTTTCTTTTTCATCTAATAAAGGAGCTATTTTCCCTTAACCTTCTTTTGTTCCTGACATGCTTAAAGAATGCTTGGCTATTTACTATGTCTTTTGTATCTTATTTCTTGAATTGGCCTTTCTGCTTTTATTCACACAAGTATGTACCAGTTCTCTGTGTACCTCCTTAATCATTTGCCCTTGGTTTTACTTATTCATCCCACTTGGGATTTGGTTCCCAGAGTAATTCTTTGTTTTGTTGATGAGGATTCCCCTCTAAATTCTTTCTCTGTTTCTTCCTGTTTTGTGTGTTCTTTTCTGTTTTGTTTCTTTCATGCGCATGTTCATGCATTGAAATGGTTATATTTCATTATTGTCATTTCACTTAGGCATGTCTGGCTCTCCCGGCCCACTTTGTTCCTTGTGCTGGGGCTTATTTTAAGCTGGTCTGTGAGTTATATGAAATTTACTTAAAACAAAATGTTTTTCCCTGTGGCATATATTTCTCTCCTTCCTGGTTTGGAAATCCTGAATTCTTATCAGTTTATAGATGTTTTATTTCCTCAAATCTACAGTTAACTCTTAGCCC
Organism: Ceratotherium simum simum; assembly: GCF_057802395.1. Lineage (NCBI taxonomy): Eukaryota > Metazoa > Chordata > Mammalia > Perissodactyla > Rhinocerotidae > Ceratotherium > Ceratotherium simum. The sequence goes on from NC_141940.1 coordinate 18,155,608, forward strand.
CCAGATCGATCATACTGGCTTATTGATTAACCAGGTAGTGATAGTCGGGAGGGAGGATAAATATTGCTCTCTATATATACATATTTCATATATTTGGATATCACATATACCTTTCTCCATGACATCTGACATGTTTTCCCAGAAGTTCTCATTTGAAGTTTTATTCCTTTAAGGATTTTTGGCCAGACTAATTCTTGAGATAGTGGGAGTTTATACAATTATGAGACTTGACCAACTCAAGGAAGCAGCACATTATGCAAGCTCTAAGTTACTTTATGAATTATCATGTCAAAAGCAAACCAAACTGGTGTCATGATAATTCAAAGTCCTTCCTGGGTTTCTGTAGGTACATTGAGCAGCGATTTGTTACCTTCTAAGATCTAAGCAACTCATAGCACTTCACAGAAAAAAGATCTGAGCCCTATTATTTTATAACTCCCACCAGCTAGAGCTGGTGGGAGTAGGAACAGTACTAACAGCCACCCTGTCAAATAAACTATATCATTCCTGAAAACTGGAAATCATCACCAATGGAAATTTAAAAATGCAAAGGATTATTATCTTTAACATTTAATTTTATGAACATATTCAAATACAGATATTTTAAACACACACTACTTAGGCATCAGTCTACCAAGAAAGTAAATATAACCTTGCTAAATGGACAGGAACTTGGTATATGGAAAGTATCTGCTATATAGAATTTTTCATATCTACATGTATGTCTCAACCAACCTTGTTTAAACCTAGATTAGCCACTCTTCCCTAAGGGGGCTCTTTTCCTTCTTGGTCCAGTAAATTGTATGTTTCTACTCCTAGAATAGCATTACATTTTGTAACCTCGTGTAGAAAGAACACAGGGAGCTAGAACTAGCTCTGTTTTTTTCTTTTTCTAAAGATAATCATAAAGCCTTTAAGCTTAGACCATATTTAAAATCGGTTCAAGGCTTGTATATGAGATTGACATTTATAGGAGATAAATCTGAACTCTGTATCTCCAGACCCTAAATTGTATTTTGACACATTAAATATCACCTTTCCATCCACTACTATAAATTGCAGTGCTGGATTAGGTTTGGTGATATGTATTATCTGTGCTCTCCTTTACTCCTTTTGTCAGCAGCTCTCTTGAGGAAGGGGAAGTGGAGAGCTTGGAGTCAATACCCTGGACTCCAACAGTGATCTCATGTAAGGCAAAACTTGATGAATTTCATTCCTAAATTAAGAAAAGAAAACTTGGACACATACATTAAGGCCATGATTAACTGGAATTCCTAGGGAAATAAGATGTTGTAATAAAAATAAATTTTCTAGTAACTGAGGGCTAACTAGTCCCCTTCCCCTTTTTTTAGAACCTCAGTTGTTGAAAAGCTGTCTAAAATGTCTCAATATGATTTCTAGCCTCACTTCAGTGAGATTTGATGTTTATTATGGAAGCTTACTTTGCCAAGGACCTTATGGGACTTTGAGGGAGTTCTCCCTATATCCCATATACATATTTTGTCATCCTAGCTAACTAGGTTGCTTTATTGCACTCATTTACTATGTACTTGGTATTTATCTCTGTTAACTCCTTTAGACAGTGAGCTCTTTGCAGTAGGGACCAAGTCTCTTTTGTTCAAAGTTGTACCTCCACCATGTAGCACAGTGCTTGGCACATAGAAGATATGTTAGATCTGAGAAGGAGATGCCAATATGGCACTAGATGTGCAAGAGATTTATTGGGGAAAACACTTGTGAAGGAAAATGAGCAGGGAACCGATGGATGCTAGAAGAGCCATCAGACTGTGGTACAGGTATGACCCCTTTGGAAGAGAGAGGGAAAGAAGGAAGGTTGAGTAGAAAGAATCTTAGACTGCAGTGTAGTTTTAAGAAAGTTTTGTCAAGGTCAATGGGGAGTCCTCAAGCCAAATCCCTGTCAGCAAAGTTTTGTGTCTCACAGGACTTAGCATCTTTGCCACGCTCAGTCATTGACTGGGAACAGCCTCTAGAGATTGTGGCCTGGGCAGGATATGGTGGTGAATTCAGAGCGTAGCAGCTGGGACCATCAGTCAATTACACTTCCCACAGTAGGAGATCTGAGATTCACATTTTCATGGCCACCATAGAAGGAACTCAACAAATGCTTATTGAAGGGAGAGTCTGAGGAAAACAGTAGTTGCAGAAGAGGAAGGAGATTGGGCTTACTATTCATTGAGCCCCAATATTTGCTAGTATTGGTGGAGGATATAAAATCATGGGACTCTCCTTCACTTCCCTCATGTCCCTTTAAATATCACCTTATGAAAGAGGCCTTTCTCTGACTACTCTATATAAATAGAATCATCTTTGCAACGACCACATTCCCTATCTCCCTTACTTTGTTTTTTAAACATTAAAAAATTTAGCAGCTTTATTGAGGTATAATTGACATACAATATACTTCACATATTTTAAAGGTACAGTTGATAATTTTGACATAGGTATACAGCCATGAAACAATCACCACAATCAAAATAATGAACATATCCATCACTTTTCAAAATTTCCTCACTCCCACTCCATCCCTGCCTTCCTTCCCCCCCAAAAACCGCTAAAGTGCTTTCTGTCACTTTAGATTAATTTTCATTTTCTAGACTTTCATATGAATGGAACCACAGAGTATGTGATTTTTTTGATCTGACTTCTTTCACTTAGCATAATGTTTTTGGGATCCATCCATGTAGTAGCATGTATCAATAGTTTACTCCTTTTTATAACTGAGTAGTATTCTATTGTACGTATATACCACAGTTTGTTTTCCCTTACTTACTTAGTTTTTATTTTCTCTGCAGTGCTTATCACTACTTGACTATATATATATATATAGTTTGTTGTCTCCCAGAATATAAGCTCCATGAGGGCAGAGACTTTATATACTGCTATATCCACAGTGCTTGGCACATAGTAGGTGCCCAATAAAATATTTGTTGAATGATTGTCATCTATTCCCATGGCTTCAATTTTCATTCATATGCTGATGACTTCCATGGATGGAGAAGTGTGTTGAGTCACCAGTGAAGAGCTGAGAATGACAGAGGTTTCTGTCATTGGGAAACTTGGCGGGTGATGATCATTAACTGAGATACAGAACACAGGAGATGGAACTTTGTGTGTGTGTGTGTGTGTGTGTGTGTGTGTATGTGTGTGTGGCATATACTGAGTTCAGTTTTGGGTATGCTGAATTTGAGATTCCCATAGAGTAGTTGAAAATGTGGGATTGTGGAGAGGTGTGGGCTGGATTAGGGAGTTCAGCAATCACATGGGTTTAGATAAGATCATGGAGCGGGAGATGTAGAATGAGAGAAAGGGTCAACGAGGACGTTTAAGTGATAGATGGAAGAAGAGGAAGCAAGAAGAGACAGATAAGAGTGGCCATAACAGTAGGTGTGTGAGGAGTGGGTAGGTGCACTAAAACAAGGGAGAAGAGAGAGTGTTTTAAGAGGGAGAGATTGGTCAACTGTGAGGGATGCTCCAAAAGGTCACATTGGATGAGGACTGAGAAGAGGTTCTGATTCCCTAATTTTGGAATAAGTGAGGAGATTATTCATGTGGAAAATCTTTATGGAGATGCAAAAATTAAAAAAGCCTTCTGCTTCATAAGGGAGATAGCAATGAAGTAGCTCAGGAGTTCAGAGGAACAACAAGTCGGCATTTGAGATAGAACTAGAATGCTAGAGTTGTAAGGGATTTTGTTGATTGTCTAAATGTTAATATAGTCCTCTGGAGGTTTCCTCTGTGAATCTTGCCCCAAACCTTTAGTTAAAACACCACCACCACCACCATCAACAAAGCTTTGATATGACATTGATGTTTTAATCCTTTATCCCAAAAAGCAACATTGGGTTGGCCAGATATACATTTCCTTAGGAAATCATAACTGGAATTTTGAAAATTCCTTCTTATTTGTGTTCTCATTCATAAATTATAATCAAGAAAAATAAATTGTAGGAGTGAAGATTGATCTTTTAACAGACAAATTAAATATTGGCGTTCAATGACATATACTTGGTGCTATAAATTAGTTTATGCAGAATTTATGAGTCAAACCTAGGCAATTAATTCCAATGGTTATTCAAAAAGAATCAGTCATAAGGATAATTGGGAGAAAGCAAGGATTAGTTAAGATAAACACTAATTTTGAATAATCAAGATTTTACTGTATTTTAAAAGAAATGCATTGTTTTGCCCTGTTCGCCTCGTGTGTGTGTGTGTGTGTGTGTGTGTGTGTGTGACATTCTGCTTAGTGAAACATGAAAAACTTGTTTGTTTCAGGATCAGATTTGCAAGTATGTCTTCCCAAGGGCCCAACATGCTGCTCAAGAAAGATGGAAGAAAAATACCAACTAACAGCACGACTGAACATGGAACAGCTGCTTCAGTCTGCGAGTATGGAGCTCAAGTTCTTAATTATTCAGAATGCTGCAGTTTTCCAAGGTGAGTTCTGAGGATCTTTTTAGATGTGCTGCTCAGTGGCGTCATTATTTGGGCACTGGGCCTTCAAATGCTAAGTGTAATTTATAAATTACCATTCTAGCATTAATGCTTGATATAAAAACCTCCCAGTGAGAGATTCTGGTTAAGGAAAAACATGGATTTTTAGAGAAGCTTCATTTCAACCTTTGGAAAGGTGGGTATTGACAAAAATCATCGTCCAAGGACGTTCTGTTTATCTGTACATGAAGGTTGTCAATCTCTGCAGGAAGAGTAAATGATACTTTATCTCACCTAGTGCATAAGACTTGTTTAAAAAACAGAAAAGTTTAGCTAAATACCAGTTTTCTCCAGGAGTGAGTTAGATATTTGTGGAACATGCATGAACTCCTTCTGACCACTGGGACCATTTCTTCCACGTAAGAGGGAAAAACTGGCTTGATGGCCCTAAAGTTTTTCATTTGTGTGAGTGGTTACCTCTTCTCTCTTTGTGAGTCTCTGTTCTTACCACATCTGCATATGACTGTAAAAGAAGCTGTTGTGGCGTTGCCAGATTGGGTAGGGAATTACATTTCTCCTTGCTAACTCCTGGGACTATCGTAGCAGGATGGGGAGTACTCCCTTGATTCAAAGACTCAGCTAGGGATGATGATGATATTGGTGGCAGTAGTGGTGAGAGGAAGCACTTATATAGCACTATGTGCTAGGTACTCTTTTAAGTGCTTTACATATATTAATTCATTTAATCCTTGCAATAAACCCTATAAGGTAGGTATTATTATTAGTGTCTCCATTTTATGGAGGAAAACTCAAGGCACAGAACGGTTAAGTAACTTGCCCAAGGTCACACAACTAATAAATGGTGACAACAGGATCTGAACCCAGGCAGCCTGGCTCTTTAGAGTCTGTGCTTTTAACTGTCTCAGTATGCCGACACCTGTGAAAGGAAATTAATTACGGATGTTAGGGCTTTCTTCTGTTCTTCCTTAAGCAGATGGAATCAACTGCCTTTTTCTTGCCCCACAAAGAGAGAATTGGGGTCAGATAGAAAAATAACACTTCTGACTACTTGACATTCCAAATCTTTAGATTTATGGCATCTTTAGAAGAATTAACTTCTTTGAATTATAAGGTGGGTTGATTATAGCTTATTTTGTGTATTATAATGAAATTCTTAGAATTTGCTGAGAAAATTATTCAAATTAGCTAATAACGCATATATTCACAACAGTTTCTTGGGTCAAAGCTTCAGGGGATGTTGGGTTGATTATATGAAGTACAGTGTATAAGTTTGAAGTATTTGTTAACCTATTTATGCAGTCAGACTCTTGCGAAGAGTTTGTTGAGACTAACAATTTGGCAATAGAATGAATAATTTAAGCTGATTTTAAAAATACATGTACCATTCATGTACTTCTTAGATTGGTTTTGGAGCTGATCTGCTGGCTGAAAGTGGGGTGATAAGAAGTGATGTGACATGAGAATCCGGTTGAAGCAGAGAGCAGAATCTTACTCTTTGGGGTGTCAAGGTGCTGTTTTAGAATGGTGTATTTGTGATTTGTTTCATTTCCAGAATATCCAGGCCCACAAATGTTATCTTACTACCATTGCCTGGCTGGAGGGGGGTGGTAGAGTGATCACACTAGTATTCTAGCATACAGAGTAGCTGCCATGGCTCTCCATCTGAGGGCCTTGGGTGTCAGCATTCATATCTCTGTCCAGTCCTGCATTTTGCATATTGTGTTTTCTAGGCCTGGAACAGCACAAGACTAGGAGAGAAAGGAAGTTCTCCCAAGATGTTGATTGGAGTAGCTTCCAGATATGGCTGCTGTAGCATGGAGGTTGAACACTAATCATGTGAACAGAAGGTGGAGAGTGGGGGGCAGCACCTACTAGTTGTACCTTCTCTCTCTCTCATACACACACACACACACACACACACAAATATATATTATTTCTCAAATTGTGGGGACAGGCAGAAGGACAACACTAGCAAAGGAACGTGGAGACAACTAAATGATGTGTGAACTCATTGCTGGTGCCTTCTACCTTGTCACCATATGTACTCATTCTTTATCTTGTTTCATTCTCTTTTCTCGTTCTTTTCCTGCTTCACTTAAAAAACATAAACCCCATAAGAAAAAATAACCCATGGCCCCAGACCCCAAGGCAATTATGCCATGTCTGTAGAGACATTGCCCCCAAATCCTTTCTGTAACAAACATTTGGAGAGACAAGACTGAAATCAGGGACTGCTACAAGGTGATGTATTATTAATTGCTAAGAAAAAGAGAGCATCCACTTTTTTTCATATAACTACTTATTATTCTAATGAATTTAAATTGGGAGGGCACAGTTGTTTTTTTCCCTAAAATATATCCCCTCCCCAAGATTCTGATAGACCAAATTATTGAGAAAATTGCTTCAGTACTTCACTCATGTGAAATTTAATGTGAGCGATTCTCTCAACCACATAAAGTTGAAGAAAGCTCATCTTGATCTTGGCCTAGATCCACAATCTCTTTAGGATTCCTTCACTCGTCCACACTGGGGGTATTTAAGCAGTGAGTGCCTCCTGCAAATATGTGCACAGTTCCACGAGCAATCCTTACTGCCTCAATTTGGATTTTATGTCTTTGTTCGCAGGAAGCCTTTGGCCTCATAAATGAGCCTGGGGCCCTTTGCTACAGTGCTTGGTGTGCTCTATTGCTAATGTTGTTTTGATAATGATTGAAGCATTAAAAAAAGTTGCTCTTTATTTTCAATCTTTGCATTGCCTCGTTTCCTAAATTTAATTTACTTAGATGTGCTTAGTAAAATGGGGCAGCGCAATCGTTTTTTGTTTCTGCTTAATTAATTCTTTTTGAAAAACTCCACAGAAAGTAGATTTTCTTTTCTCTTTTTCTTCTCCCCTACCTAATAATAATGATGATGATGATAATAATAATAGTGACAATTTATTAAGTGCCTACTATATGATGCTTACTTTTACATAATTATCTCATTTAATTTTCTCAGCAGGCCTATGAGGGTCATACTGCAATTATCTCCATTTTACAGATGAGGAAACTCATTGATGCCACAGCTTCTTCTAAGCCATCACGTGACATGGTTTTCCTTGTTCTGAATGTGCTTGAGATAAAACAAAATTAAGAAGTTATAGAATTTGTGGTCCTTGAGAAGAAAAATAGGATAGAATTCTGACTCATCTGAGAGCTCCTTGGGTCCTTGCTCAGAACCTCCTACTGTTCTAAGTTTATGCACAGTTTTTACAAGCTTGATTTTCTAGTTTTCTAGCTAGTAGTAGATAAGCAGTTAAGTAGAAGGGTTATGGAAGGCGGCTAGAGGGAGGTACATATGAGCAGCAAGAAGTTACAAGTGACAGTAAGAGTGGAGGATGTAAAAGTGGACTCAGGAACTCACTGAATGTGACAGTTGGGGGCATTTAGTAGAGGGGTATACCCCTACAGGCCTCAGTAGCCCCTGTATTACAGTAGGTCCAACAACTGATGTTCATAGTGATGGTTGTGAACCAATAAGGAAAGATCAAAATGTGTTCACTGTTTTTTTCATAATATTTCCATTTTAAATGGCTAGAAATATTTTTTGGTGCTTAAAGACAATGGAAGAAACACTGGACTTGGAGTCAGAAAATCTAAGTTCTAATTCTAGTTCTGTATTCATGAGCTATATGACTTTTGATTGTTACTTAAATTCTAACAGCTTCAGTTTTCTTATCTGCAAAATCAGGATAATTATAGTCCTGCTTACCTCACAGAGTAGAGATAATGTAGGTGAAAGTGTCTTGAAAACTGTAAAGCTCTGTATACATGCATTATTGTCTAGACAGCTCGTTTATGTGGACCACTTCACCCCAAGTGGTGCCAGATAAATGATGCATTGCCATTACAGACATTAACCTAGACAAAGCTGGAGTTCATGATGTAATTCAACAACTTTTGCCACAACTCCAGTGCACAAGTGAGAGAGCACTTAGGCAAAGGACCCTTTGAAAAAGAGGTTTATTTTGTGCCTTCTTAGAGGTAAAGCTGTGCTGTTTGAGATGTCAATACTGCCAGGAGACATCCCTTTTTCAGCTTCCCAAAGCTACTCTTCTCGCCCCTATGTGTTATATTTACACATAAACAAGTGGCTAGATCAGGAAGGGTTTGTTGTGTTCAGGCCATATTTTAGTTGCATTGTCTGGTCCATGTTATCATGGCAGAGAGAAGGAAAATGGGAGTCCAAGTCTAGAGATCTTCAGTTGACCCTCACCCAGTGTTGGAAGGTTTTCCTTTACCTGCTTTCTGTGGAGGAGATGACAAAGACATCTCTGTATGGGGTGGGGGACGGTGTTTCTGTGCTTCTTCTGTTTCTCGGCTCCCTTGTTTTCTGTTTCCATCTGCTCTTGGCAGTTCTTCCACTTTTTTCTGTCAGATTCCTATCTCTCCCACTCCCCCTAAAAAAAATTGACCTTGGTGAGAATACCCTTTTCCATCAGCTCACAGCAATTTCTCCAGTCATTTCTGCTTGAAATGACTGTTTCGGGACATTATTCAAGCAAAGCTTTTTTCCTTCACAGTTAATATGTGACTAAATAATTGCTTGAATGTTGATAAACATGTTTTTGAGATTCAATCATTTGTTAATTTAGTTTTTATAATGTAGTGAGGGTTTTAAGTGAGTACTGAGCAATTTTTCTCCATTTCACAATTTTTCCCCTTGACTAGTCTGACAGTTCTGCTGTCCATGATCCAGCTCTGTGCAAGCTGAGCCCCACTGAGTCCCCGACTCAAACTGCCAGCCATTCTGTCACAAACCTTCTTTGAAAATAATGTACAGGAGAGAATGATTACATTGATGTCTAATCAGAACCTAATTCATTTGCCAGGACTAAATATAATAACATTAAACTGAATAGAAGAATTTTAGCAAACCATGACCATGAGTGAGGTTATATATCCTCAAAAATGTAAATTATTAATCAAACTGCTCATCTGTACAGCAAAGCTCTAGTAATCCCATTATAAATGGTGAATTTCTCATCAGAACCCAGAAGATGCTGGCTTTAATTAGTGTACTTTTATGGCGCTGACTCAAAAGATATTTTGGTTTCAAAATTTTAAAAAACGTGATTCTTTAATTATTAGTGCTCTGGAAAAACAATTGGAAACTGGGTGTTTAAAGTCATTTCAGTTTTAAACCAAGAACTTTTGGATTCAATTCAGTTTGAAAATTCTATGACTTTAGCAGAGCCAGAGGCTGGGGGAGTTGTAAACCTTTCCTGTGCCCTCTATTGATTTAGAAAAGTCATTCATTAGACTGAAAACTGTTTAATAGAAAGAGCTTAGAAAAATGACTCAGTGTGCGGGCAGAGAATGTTCTCAGGCCAACCTGAGGTGAGGAGATTATGCAGACTAATTCTTTACCTCAGCCCATGCCCCTTGATTCAACAGGGCTCTGAACTCGCCCCCTCTAGTTGCCATCATCATGCCCACCTTCTCACTAGTGGGCCCAACAAAGCAAATTAAAGGACATTGTCCCTGCCCTCTAGAAGCTTCCAGGAAAAATGCCACTTTTGCCTAGAGTGATTACACCCCACCCCTCCCTCACTGGGATTTGTTTACTTTCTGAAAACATATGTTCCTCCTCCTCTTTCTGTCTCACTGAGTTGCAGTACCTGATATCGGAGTAATGAAGCATATGTTTGAGAGATTTGAATTCTCCTGTCAGTAGAGTGGAAGTAGAAACAATTTTCCTCTAAGCTGGAAGCAGTAACGCAGAAATTAAAAACACCTCTCCTTCTGTTGACTGTGAGATGCTTCCAGGGGCTGAGGTACACCCTTGGACTCTTTCTTTTCCCTCATCCTGTCTTTCAGTCAGTCACCGGGTCCTGTTTCTTCCTTCATACTTCCTCACATCTTTTCCCACCATCTATTCCCCTTTGCCCTCTCTGGATCTCGGCTGTTTCATTTATCACACACTGATACCTTCTAGCTCTATCTCTCTGATTTTAGTTCCAGGCTCCATCAGCTCCCATCTAGACTACTAGCAAAGGCAGAAGTGGGTTTCATGCTTTTAGTCTCCTCCTTTGTCTCCCAGCCCAGCAATGGAGTATAATGATTAAGAGGGCAGGCTCTGGAGTCGTTTTGGCTGGGTTTGAATGAGTCTGGGTGGGGACAGGTAGGAGATGTGGGGCTGGTGTGGAGAAGAGAAAGTTGAGGGCTTGGGGTGAGAATCAGAAGCCTCCTCTCTAAACATGTACTAAGTTAGTGAGAGATGTATGAAAAATCTCCTGTTCGAAAATGTTTTACTTCTATTATCTCATTTGAACTTCACACAACCCTATGAGGTTGATACTATTATTAGCCTCATTTTACTGCTGAGGAAGTGGAGGCCTAGAGAGATAAGTAACTTGTCTAAAGTTGCACAGCCAATAAATGGCAAAGACAGGAATCGAACCCAGGAAGTACAGCTCCAGAGCCTATGTCCCTAATTACCATGTGTTATACAGCTTCTGTGTATTTTGTTTCATGGTCATGGGCAATCTTCCCAATTCTAACTTTCTTTCTTGTGAGGGAATTCTATTGTATTTAACTGAAAAACATTTGCTGAACAAGTACCTAGCATGTCTGAAGGCAGGTATTGTGGGGAATTCAAAGATAAAAACTATTTCATGCCTACCTTCAAGTAGCTCAAATTTCAGAAACTGAGACTTTTATACATGATTAACTTGGGTACAAGGCATCCTAAGAGAAATACTGTAAGAAAAATTTTAGCAGTTTTCTTTGGGGAGTAGGGGTGGATCTAGGTTTTGTGGGGCTCAAAGCTTATGCAATTTGGGGGCCCTCTTTAAGAAAAAGGAGATAAAATTAAAAATACAAAATGCCTGTGGCTCTTCTAGGAGGACGCTTGCAAGTGCAGGTCCCTGTAGCTTAAGTTTCATTAGTGTCGCAGGAAATCCGCCTTTGTATGGGAGTGTGGGGTTGGAAAAGATTAATTCCAACTAGAGGGTAGAGGTTCTTGGAGGAGATTGCCTGCATGCATTCTCCACATAGATGTGGCTCTTGATCAAAGAGAAGGGCAGGTGAGGGAGTTAGGTAAATCAATATACAACTTTTTCTAAATTAAATTAAAATTTAAACATTGTTAATTGCCTAGTAGATACCAGTCTTTCTGGACTCCCTGGCTAGCCTTACAGCCTCTCACTCAGTCTTCCTTCTTGAAAGGGCAAAACACCTAGGTGAGAAGCAGAGGGGCATAGTGTCACAGGCATGTGCTCTGGCTTTAGGCAGACTGATGTCTAAGTCCCAGCCCTGCTACTTCCTCTCTTTGTGAGCAAGGGCAAGTCACTTCTCTCTGAGCCATTAATTAAAGAGCGTCAAATCAGATGAGGCCTGTTCAGCCTTGTGCTGGTCTGTAGGAATCAAATGCATGGTAGCTATTGTTTTTGTTATTCCCTCTTGTACATTTATTTTTTTTAATAATGTTATTTATTTATTTATTCCCCCAAAGCCCCAGTAGACAGTTGTATGTCATAGCTGGGCATCCTTCTAGTTGCTGTATGTGGGACGCGGCCCCAGCATGGCCGGAGAAGCGGTGCGTTGGTGCGCACCCGGGATCCGAACCCCGGCCGCCAGCAGCGGAGCACACGCACTTAACCGCTAAGCCACGGGGCTGGCCCCCCTCTTGTACATTTACAAACATATTGTATTGAAAACATAATATCTTTGCTTTGCAGTATTGAATGTAACATATCTGGCACCTGTACATTTTTAAAAAATGCTTTTTTATGTTTTAATATAATTATAATTAATATTAAAATGCTGTAATATACCCACTCATAATCCTCTCATTCAGGGAAAACTGTTTGTAACATTTTTGTGTATTTTCTTCCTTTCTCTCTGTGTATGTATGTGTATACTGAAGACTAAATAGTATACAGTTTCTGAATGGTCCCCTAGTGGTCTGACTGAGTTAACGTAGCCTCTAGATCTAACAAGCAATGGCAGACTCTGATTTCATTGGGTTGCATTAGGAGAGGAAGGAGAACAAAAATGATGAAAGGAAATCAGGATGTTTATGATGCTTCCCTCCTTTGGTTGAAGTTCTTTAGCATTAGTACTGGACCTGATTAACTGAAATGTAATCACTGGATTAGGTCAGGTTCCACTGTATTCCCTCTCCTGGGATCCTGTGTTTTTCCTTTCTAGCACTTATCAAGTTTGTAGTGATACATGTATGGATATTTGATTCACATGAGTCTCCTTTATTAGAGAATGATCTCTCTGAGGGTAGGGCTTATGTGTATTCTACCTCACCTCTGGATCCCCAGGTAAGATAGTAGACACTCAGTAAATGATTGAATGAACACACACAAAATTAAAATAAGTAGTATTAATAGAAATAGATTTCTAACTCTTCCACTTCCTCTGCAACAAGTACGACTATGACCAGATAGAAAAGATATAACCTGCTGCCTGCAGCATTTATTCCTAGGCTTTAAAATCTACTCAGATATAAGATCTTAAAAGGTCTAGATAATGGGTTGATGCTTGCCCACTGAGATAGAACATCTTATGTTTACCTGAGCCTCTACCTCTGCTTCTGGCCTCACCACTCCCTGGCTGGCTGGTTGTCTTTTATTCCAACCCAACTTAGGCTCTTCATAGAGCACTGTGAACAAGGCTCAGTGCCATGGATTTACACGTTGTGACCAAGAATCATGAGAATTGTGACACCTGTCAGCTTCTCCAAATATGCCTTATGTGTCATTCCTGATTACTGTGAGTTCTTGAAAGTAATAGAGCAAACTTTATTTCAGGATATTCTTTTTTTAAAATGAGTTTTTATACACAAATAAGTACTACATATTTATTAGAGAAAATGAAAAAACAAAGAAAAAAGTGGAAAATAAAATGACCCACATTCTAGCCTTCAGAGGATAACTACTATTAACATTTTGGTATATAATCTTGCATACTTTTGTTCAGTATTATACATATATAGGTATGCATATATTTTTTTCAAAAATGGATAATATTGCTTTTTCATGTAATATATTATAGGCATCTTTCCATGTCAATGCATTTCTGTAATCCAGTAGAAATATAGTATTTAGAGGCCACCTAGTACTTAGTCATGTGACTGTCTTAAATGTTATTAATCCAACCCTGTCTGTTGTCAGACATTTAGGTTACTTTCAGTAAGCCATAGTGAGATAAGTAACATTCGTGTAACTAAATATTTATGCACATCTTTAATTGTTTCCTCAGGATAAATTCCTGGAACTGGAACTGCTAGGTCAGAGGCTATGCAGTTTTTAAGGATTCTCACATTTATTGCCCATTTGACTTCCATAAAATTGTACCTATTTTCACTCTCACTAGCAATGTATGTATGTCCAATTTCCTGGTCATTTGCCATTTGCCATTTTACAGTAACTCTAGTTTGGGTGAAAAATAGTACTTTGGTTACTGGGGAGATTTGATGGTCACTTGTACTTTTTATTTTGTGATTTTTCTCAATATTCTTTTATCATTTAAAAAATTTAGCTATTTATGGTTTCTTATTGAGATGTTCTTTTATTTTCTTATTGATTTGTAAGAGCCCTTTCTATATTCGGGATGCTAACCTATTGCTAGCCTATTTTATGTTATAAATTGCTTTTACTAATTTGTTAATTTGATTTTTCATGGGAGTTTAAAAACACTTTCAGTCAAATGTTTCAATATCTTCCTTTGGTTTCCAATATATTCTTTGATTTTTTTACTAACTGATATTAGCCTTAGCATGAATCAAAAATGTGTTCTATTTCCTATTCTGACACTAGCTGCGTGAAAAAAGGTAAGTAATTAAAATGTCTGAGTTTGTTTTCTTATGTGTAAGATAACACCTGATCTGCCAACCTGCCAGCTTTTGAGGATCAAAAGAGGTAATGTATATGAAAATGCTTTGAAAATTTTAAAGAATTATTGTTGTTGTTATTCAGTTGTCCCCTAACACTGACCATTAGTCTGAATGAGTTCATGTTCACTGTACTGAAAACAGCATTGCTTTTCCTTCCCCTGGATCTGAGACCTTTCTGGCCATTTCACAGGAAGTAATCTTGGTCTGGAAGTGCACTGAAGTCTGTGCTCTAGTAGTTGGAAATGTGCTCGGAGGCTGGTGAAGTGTTGTCTGCCACCAGTCTCTTTGCCTGGAGCATGTATTCTGGGCATCCATCCCACCCTCCCAGCTGGGAAAATGGGCTCTGGAACTAATCTTTGATGTAGTATGTGTGTTTACTCCCACATGCCCCAGCCCTTGAAGGGTAGCTAAGGAAAGCCATTCAGTGAGGCCAAAGTGCCTGTTCCTGTCCAACAGAGTAGTAGGTGGGGGAAAACCCAAAAGCCTTCTGTCCACACTCCTATTCCTTGGGGACTGGAAAAACAGTACTCTTTCTAGCAATTAACATTTGAAACAGATGCACTGGCCTATCAGATAAATCAGTGGTTTAGCATTGTTTTGTGGTACACATTCTGGAAAGAGTTGTTTATTAAGAAAACCTTTTTTTTTATTGTGAGATGACCATAATTCTCCCTCTCTAAATGCCAGATTTAAAAAAAAATCAGAGAGGCAGGAAAAACAATTAAAGTATCTCATGCATCAAAGTAATCATTAGTGTAAAAACAAAGTATGTTCTTTCTGGCAATCTCTGCCAGATGGTTGAGATGGCTTATAGTGGAAGAAGAGGCTTAAATGATGCACATATTATTTCAAATATAACCATGAGGGGTTTTGTTTTTATTTTGATGGGAGGGGAAGATAGTGTATGCTTGAATAACTTAAGCCTTCTGGAAGGTCAGAGGCCTCTGGAAAGTTGATGAGATTAGACATTTGAACTCATCTGGGTCACTTACATGAAGGAGAAGCAAGGTTAACTGACTTTACTGAAAGTCTACTATGTGCTAGGTTTGATTTATCTTCATAACAGTAATGATACTGCAAGGTATTATTATCCCCATTTCACAGATCTGGAAACTGGACTTAAGAGCCACTAAGGAATTTGCCCAAGGCCATGTAACCAGTAAGTGGCAGCATTAAGTTTCTAACTTCAAAGTCATTGCTCTTTTCATTGAGCCACACTATCTCCCTTGGAGTTAGAAGATAAAAATAAGCTTTAACAACTCATAAAAATGATCATAGAGGGTTTTGAAAAATAGAAAGTGCTGTTAGGAATCTGTTCAGTAATGGAGAAATAAACAAAATACCCCAAGAATGGCCCCCAAATTTTATTTGGCAGAAGACTTCAAATTCCATTGATGTGAAAGAATTCTCTGTAGAGACATAGTAGGGTGAGTTAATAGTACCCTGAGTATTCTAGGGCAGCCTGGCAGCCTTTCCTATTGCCTCATAAAGAATCGCGCACACACCCTTCAGAGTTCATTTTAGTACTTTTCAGCCTGACATCTAAAGGGGCTGCTACTCTGACAAACACAATCTGGCCAGATGTTATTATTTTGCACTACATTTAATTTCTTCCTGCCAAAGATTTAGACTTCTTTTCCCTGATAAAGATCAGGGGAAATTGTCTGGTATTTACAAAATCCCATCCAGGCGTATCTGTTACAATGTTCACTTAGCAAAGTTTATTAGATTATTAAGGCTTTAAACCCTTGGGCTCTTTCGTTATTGAAATTAAAAAAAGAAAAACCCAAACATCTTCAACAAATTTAAGTGGCATAATTAGACCCTGGACTTGTCTTACAGGCATTTTAGAATTATGAAAATGATTTAAATAGTATTTGCTTCCTGAGAAACTTGCTGAGTTTGACAGGGATGAAAGGAAAGCAGTTATGCTCTTTTGGTCTCCTGAGTTAATGGGGAAAGTGATATCTGGAACTGGAAATAAATTTGCTATAGTTGTATGGCGAAATTACTCCCATAAGTAGTTAGCCATACCACACAAGGCCTCTCTTTCTTGGCCTAGTTAAAATGTGGGCACTGCATGGTTAGAGGAACATGTGGGTCTGTCATTTCCTTACTTGTGAAATGTACTTAGTAAACACTGAACGAGACTCCTTAAACTCTAATTCTTTGCTTATACCTCCTATACTAGACAAATAAAGACAGTAATAGAAATATTCAATATTTTCAAGGTATAATAAGTTATGGTTTGTATACACTGTAGTTTTCCTCAAGGGATTTCAATGTGCTTTGCGTGCAATGATTATATTTTCAAGCATTTCCAAGTTGAAAGTTAGTGGCACTATTGTTATTTTCTCTATTGTATGAATGTAGACATGGGAGGGTTGAGACAGTGACCTGAATTAGTCAGAATAAGGAGCCAGTAACTGATCTGAAACTTTAGCTATATGATGTACATGGGAGAGAGAAGCTAGACAAAAGCAGTCTAATTATGCTTATTTGTTTTGGGGAGTAGAGTGGAGTAGTAGTAATTTAGGCACCAAAATTTTGGAACATCAAGCTTTGCATAAGAAAGAGAGAGGGCTGTTTAAGAACATCAAATGGAAGTGTTCATTATGTATGCCAACTTGAGCATTTTATTCTATTGTATATTTACTCGGCATCAGACTAGATTTTTAACAAATTATTAAAGCCCAGTTCTTTAAAGACTATGTTAGAAATGTCTCACAATTAAGCAGGACCATAGTTGGGCTTTTTCTTCCTATTTTGAAAGAAGTCATAAGCCCTTTATGTGAAAACCATAATAATACAAACATATGTTTGTACATTAAATATACAGGCAATAAATGCTGAAATGGCAGAAGCGAAGTCAAGGCAGGAGGTAAATATTTTGTAAAAATTAATGATCTAGAGTGAACTCTCATTAACTCTGGCTCTGTTAATTTGAATATTGTGATAATTTGACTTTGACTGAAGTTTACTTTCATCCCATTTATGAAGAAAGAATCTGCTAAACAAATTAATAGTGTACATAAGATTTGCAGAAGGCGTGTTTAACTTGCTTAAGGACTTGAGCAATCCCATTAATTGGGGCTGCTAATTACAACGAGCTTTGCTTATTAAAGCAAACCTGATAGAACCTCTACTTAGAAACACTTTATAAACAGTGAGTTTGAGTTACTCTAGGTATGGAAAAATAATAAAAGGTAGTATAGTGTTTAAGAGAATAGATTCTGGAATAAATTGACTTGAGCTTGAACCTTGTTACCTAGGGGAGACCTCTTTACCTCTCTAAGCCTCAATTTCCTCATCTCTAAAACAGAGACAATAAATAATAGGACCTAACTGTACCTGGTTGTTGTGAGAAGTAAATAATATGATGCATGTAAAACTTAACTTAGAATCGTGCCTAGTATACAGCAAGTGTTCAATAAATGTTAGCTGCTATTTGTTATTCTTGGAAAGTAGTTGTAAATCTTAAGCACTACACTAGCTCACACTATCCTTCCCTTCATCAATTCAGATTAGTGAAGATGTTCCAGGAAAACGTCCTATTTGTTGAGCTAGCCGTTCCTGAATTTGAATGAGAGGCCATTTGGGGACAGTAACTTAATAAATTGGCCTACGTATTCTATAGAACAAATATACACATGGAAATGGATGATTATCACGTTCAAAGTATTTTCACTTTCCCAGGAGGGAAATTCTAATCCAGCAGATTTTATGTTATAAGCCTAGTTGACCATGAGTTGATGTTGTGAAGTTATTTTGGAGCCTGAAAAATACCAAGAGTTTATGTGTCTGAATATTTTATTATAACATTTCTAATATTATTCCTTTTCTACTATCCTGCTGGCACTTTACTATATAAATAATAGGTGTTAGTTTTGGAAGAGAAACTAGTAAATGCTGGTAAATATAAAACAATATAAACATCACTGAGAATCCTAACACCTAGAGATGACTGTGGTCAACAAAGGCTTTCTGACTTTTTTTCGGCGTATCCAAACGTATATATGTAGATTTTCTTACAAAAATGGAATCATACTGCACACATTAGAAGCAGTGCCAGTGACAAACCAGAGAGTGTGAGTGTTTCCTTCAGTTGTTTTTAGGTGTGCATTAAAATAGGGTGTTAATCTGTAATCACAAGATGGACTTGAACTTGAAAAATTGCATATAATTTTATACCTGAGAGTTCTTCTCAGATCTGTTTCTGTTGAGACCAATAGAAATTCAGCATAGAGAATATGGCTTCAATTATCTTTATAGGTTCATTATAATTCAGAATTGGTGTGTGTGTGTGTGAGAGAGAGAGACAGAGAGACAGAGAGACAGAGAGAGACAGAGAAAATGCCTGTGTGTGCTGGTTGGAGATTTTTCCCTGTTGTGTGGTCTGGTGACAAGAGCATTGGACTGGGAGTAAGAAGATATGGGTTGTAGCTCTGACTCCATCATGACTCACTGGATGACCTTAGGCAATTAATTTCATTTCTCTGGGCTTTAGTTTTCTCGTATATAAAATGTGGGGTTAGACCAGACAATTTCTGCAGCTACTTGCAGCTCAAAGAGTCTGAGGGTTTTTTATAAAATCAAACTTGCTTGTCTGCCTGGAAGAACCCAAGGCTCTGTGGATATCTTCCTAAAGAGAGGAGGGGTGATGAATCTCAACAGTTTCTTTGGCGCCAGATAGACTAAAGGCTGTAATTTTCAGCCTATCAGGCGTTTGACTTTTGAAAGTGCTAAATCCTCTATTAGGAATAAATGTGGAAGCTCCAGCTTATTTATCGTTATTTACACTTTCCATTCGTAACTGTCAGTGTCAAAGGCTCTGTCGACATAACTGCGTCAATGAGGTTAGCTTTAATCAGTTTAGTGGCGGCTAAGTCACAAATATATCAAATAGCCAATCATAATGCAGGAGTCCTCTAAAGCCTGACTGAATTATTTATTTTGTTATGATGAAAATGTCTGGGCTTTATTGGGTTTTCTTTGAAGAACTTGATTCGGCTTGAAGTCTAGAAGATAAAAGATCAGTGACTGTCTCTCAGATTTTTATTCTGCCTTCCTTCAAGGCTTTTCATTTTTCACAAGCCGTTGTTAGCACTTTTAAGTCAAGGTGAGAGAGCTGTGATATTTTTTATCCTAGGGGTTTAAGCATGTGTGAAAAACTTTTACCTTTGATTTCTTGTCCCGTTTTTGTCATGTGGAAACTGTGACCTTGAACTAACCACTTAACCTGTCTGAGCCTCATTTTCTTCATCTGTAAAATGGGGATAATCCTTGTCTTGCCTAAATCTCGAATTGTTAAGAGACTCAAATAAGATAATGCTTTGGTTGTCGTACAAATGTAAGGTTTCATTATTATCATTTAGTGCTATTATTTAGGCCCTCAGTAGGTAGGTCTGACTTGATATAACAGATTTCAGATCCTGCAAAATTATGTGGAAGTCAGTTTTATAAATCAAAACTCTTCTATACCTCACGTTATACCCTAATAACTTACCAGGGAAAATTTTGTCCTCCAGAGGTTATTAAAAAATTATAGAATTCAACAAACTCAAAATCATAGTCAACTGAAAAATGAACAATATTCAAATAAAACATGAGCACTGCAAATCGTATTAAATACAATGCTAAAAAGATAGCTCCAGAGACTCTGAAAAGGGAAATAATTCATCTTGCTTTAAAAATGCCCAGGACCTTTCTGGGGATGGTGTGCAGCTGGCAGTGAGAGGTCAGGGAGAGGAGAAGACAAGAAGACAAACATTTAAAATATAGCTGTCCCGAACAATCGTCTCTGTGTCAGTGCGTGGCGCTCTTACCAACCCCCACCGTACACTTATTATTCTTTTTCCAGACATCTTTAATACAGACAGTGGAACTGTAGTAGAAATGAGCCTTTGTACTTACAATAAAGTTGTATGGTCTCTCTAAGAATCACTTTTGTTTCCTTTTTTTCTACCCAGCCATTCAGAGTCCCTGCTCACCAGCATAGCAGGAAAGAAAAGAGATAAATACCTAGGGCCAAAGCAAAACCCAAAGGAAGCAAGATTAGAAAATTGAGAAATGTGGAGGGAGAACATTCGAGTATAGTAAGATGGTTACTTGTAGGAAGGAACTGTTTCAGGTTTACATACTGAATTATCTCATCTTTAAGTTGAGTCATGGCTAATTAATTTTCATGTGCTAAAGCAAATTTGCATGTATTGATCATATACTAGCTAAGAGTAACTTTTATTGAAAATTGAAGAGCTAGGTGGTTTTATTCCTGACGTGACTGAAGCTGTGCTTCCAGAAACGATTTTTCAGCCCTTTCTACTTGCAAGGCCCTTGGGAAGCTCAGCCCGTGGAGAAGTACCGGCCTTGGAATCAGAACACATAGGTTCCAGTTCCAGCACGGTCATTTTCTAGCTCTGGGACCTGTGACAAGCCATCTGGACCCCTTACAGGTCCTTTCCCAAACTTGCAGGTTAGGCTAGGTCTCCCTGCTCTCCCGCCCCGTCCCGCCTACCCCCAGCTCCGTGCTCCCGTCCTCTATCTTAGCACTTACCAGACTAAAAATGATGCGCTTTGGATGGGGAAGGGGGTCGAGGGAGAGGCCTGTCTACTTCACTGAACTGAAAGGTCTTGGAGGGTCTGTTTTGAGTTCATGTCTACCTCTTCCTCCCTAGCTGAATGTTGGTGACTAGATACACAGAGTAGATTTTCAGCAGATATTTGTGAAACTTCATGTAATTTCTCTAAACTTTAGGTTTCTCATCCATAAAATACAGCCACTACATGTCCACTCTATATTAGTTATGACAATATGAAGATGTATATATAAAATTGCATACTAAACAGTACTATACACACACTTATATAATGGGCTATTAGCAATTAGGGTTGTTATGTGTAGTTCAAATTGTAAAATATAGGGCTATCTTCTTAATGGAGTTTGGGCAAATTAACCTTTCTGAAGTACAGTTTTTTTTGTCTGTCCAAAGAGATGAGTAGACTAGCATATTGGTCCTTAACTGGGGTCCATGGATGGGTTCCAGTGGGTCCTTGAAGCCCTTGAAATTGCATGTAAAATGTTTTGCATATGTGACTTCTTTTCTGGAGAGAGAGCACATAGCTTAACTCACATTCATAAAGGGCTCTATGTCCCACAAACAGTTAAGAACCACAAGGCTAGCTAAATCTCTAAAATTCCCTTCAGCTCTAATCTGATTCTATGAAGAGTCCTAGTCTGAACAAATAGATTCAAATGTATGATTATTTAATGGACTCAAATAAGTAGTCTCAGTTATTTTAACAGCACTAAAATCAGGATTCCCAGATTTAATAATATCCATTTGGGTACTGATTGTTGGCGTATTTTGCTACCACTCAGATGCCTACTTGGCTTGAGGGAAGAACTATTATTTTGGATGTTGCCTCCCATCTCCTTTCTCAAATGTAGTTATTTCGTCCTCACCCATGTCGCTTTTAAGAGGGGCTGGGTTTTGGTCTGCAGAATTAGAAGCTTTACTTGTATGTTTGTCAATTGGGTGCAATAAATATCCTTTAAAGAAATCAAATAGCAATAGCGAAGCTCTACCCCAGGAGAGGCATTAGAGGAGTTGCACCATTTAGGAGCCCAGCTGTGTTTGTCTCATGAAGCTACTGGATACCATTTAGTTCTCTTGGGAAGTGCTACAGTTAAAATCCCAACATCTGTAGAAATAGCATTCACTTAGTTATGTACACTGAGCTTTCTATTTTAATAAAGAAAAGTGGGAGTGAAAATACCAGATTAAGAAGTATGGGCAATTTTTACAGTGAGTAGAAGGAAGTGATCTTCAAGTCTGTTTTAGAATCCTATTTAGTGCTGACACTGGGAGGAGAAGACTGCTGGCAATATGGGGGACCTCACCTTAATCTTCGGCAGGGGAGCATCCTCCAACCAATCATTTAGAACAATATAGTGAAAAAAAAATACCAACCACAAAGTAGGAGGCAGAAGATAGATTTTTTTATTCATGGCTCCGCCACTAAGCAGACAGTGTAAGTCTCTTCCTGATGCTGAGCCTCCTAGGGTAGCTGTCATTTAAGGGCCCCTTCCAGGGCTGTTGTAATTATTGTGTTTCTTTTTGTTTGCTTTTTTGTGAGGAAGATCAGCCCTGTGCTAACATCTGCCAATCCTCCTCCTTTTTTGCTGAGGAAGACTGGCCCTGGGCTATCATCCGTGCCCATCTTCCTCCACTTTATACGGGACGCTGCCACAGCACGGCTTGCCAAGCGGTGCGTCGGTGCGCGCCTGGGATCCGAACAGGCGAACTCCGCTCCGCTGCGGAGCGCACGCACTTAACCGCTTGTGCCACCGGGCCGGCCCCTGTAATTTTTGTTAATAATAATTATAATAATAGTGAGAGTTTCCATTTATTGTCTACTATGTGTGGCTATGCTATGGATTTTGAAATAAAATTGATTTAATCCTTACAGTAATCCTGTTGGGTAGGTGGTATTATCTCCATTTTATGGATGAGGAAAACTAAAACTCAGAGAGGGTAAGCAACTTGTTCAAGTATGTACTACCATCTGCCCAGTCCTTCCTGATTTCTCTTCTCCCACAGCCAGTCATCACCGAGTCCTGCTGGTTATACCTCATCTCCATCCTACAACCACTGCCCTGGTTTCAACCCTCAGCTCTATCCTGGACTTTTTTTTCTTTTTTTATTATTTTATTGAAGTCATATTGGCTTATAACATTGTGTAAATTTCATGTATACATTATTATAGTTCAGTTTTTGTATAGACTGCATCGTGTTCACCACCAATAGTTTAGTTTTTAGCCTGGACTTTTTAACCACTTCCTAACTGGCCTCTCTGCCTCCACTTTTATACCCTTCCTCTAGCGTCCATCAGTTTTTAAGATGTAACTCAGGTAGCACTTCTTCCAGGAAACCTTCCCTGACCACCCCCTCTGCTGGATTAGGTTACCCTCCTCTGTCCCATAATACCTCATGTATTTCTGGTCTGTTTCATTAAAAATATAGTAATAGCCAATATTTAATAGGTGTCTACTATCTACCAAGAACTGTTCTAAGCTCATTATATGCACTAACTCATTGAATCCTCACAACAATCATATGAAGTAGGTACTATTAGTACCATGTTTTATAGATGTTCAGTAACTTGCCCATGATCACAGAGCTAATACATGCCGGAGCTGGAATTTGAACCCTAAACACACTGACTTGAGAGCCTGGTCTCTCAGCCTCTGCTCTATACTGTCTTTTGCCTCAAGTAATACCTTTCCCAGGAAGCCTTCTATGGCTCTTTCCTAAATTACTTTTTAAAATAATGTGGATTTCTAGAAGTCCAAATTAAAGTTTAAAGCTTAAAGTGAAAAGTTCTCAGGCATTTTTGATAGACTTGAAGTACTAAAATGACCCCAGGATCAGATAATCCTATATTTATATAAAGATAAACACTTTAAAACATTTTTATTTCCATGAGATACATGGTTCCTATTTTCCAAGTCAGAAAACTGAGGATAGAGTGAGTGATGTGAAGTGACTTGCATAAAGCAGAGTTTCGCAATCTCGGCCTTATTGACATTTGAGGCTGGATAATTCTTTGTTGTGGGGGGCTGTCTTGTATATTGTAGGATGTTTAGCAGAATCTCTGGCCTCTACCTTCCCCCAGCTGAGACAACCAAAAATGTCACCAGACATTGTCAAATGTCCCCTGGAGGGCAAATTTACCTCCTATTGAAAACTACTAGCTTGAAGTCTCATGCTGGCAGTGGCAGTTGGAAAACTGGCCTTCTAACCCTCAGTCCAGTTCTCTTCTCATTTCTCTGAGTTGGCTCCCATTGTCATTCTGATGAGGAAGACTGTGGTCCGTGAGCTGCTTTTGCACGTTAACCTTTCTTTCATGAAGTGTTCTTTTTACCGCGTAGAAATGGGTTACTAACCAAAGAGGCGCTCACAAGTAATTTTCTGGGGTGCTTCATTGATTGAATCTAGTTATTCGATGCTGCCTGATTTTCTTTTCCTAAACAACTTGTGTGTGTGCCTGTTGTCAGGGAGGCTTTGGTAAAAAAAAGGACATGTTATCAAGCCTAGAGGCTTATGTGAATCAGCATCTTCATTTTACTGAGTTTCTGTTTGCCTCAAGTGCAAGATTTTCTCCATCAGAAGTATTTCCTTGACAAACTCAAGTAATTTGGTAGGTGCATAATATAATTTTACTAGTGGGCACTGCTGCTGTTTCTTATGAGAGGGCTTTGAAAGGGTCGCTGCTTCTTCCAGGGTTTTGACCTTCTGAGAAAATGGCTTATTCTTAAATTGTTCCTCCATTTAGAGCTATGTACTACCCTGAGAATCGGTCTCCCCTCCAGCCTCCCGCCTCAAGACTGAGAGTGGGAATGCCTTGGGTGGAGCAGGGAAGCTAAGCAGGCCTGGCTGGACTCCATCGCCAAGGCTTTCTGTGAATTCCAAGGAGGCTGTGTGAGAGAGTGAGGACTTCTTCATTTTCCACATTTGATATTTCTTCAAACTATAAAGGTAATTTTCTGAGATGGAAAACTGCATATAGTATTTAGACATGCTTAATGTAAAAAAGAAACAATACAGAAATATAGAGTAAAAAGTGCAAGTCTCCTTTTTATCCCTCCCACTCTGTCTTACCGACCTCACCAACTGCAAACACCGTCAAGAGTTGGATGTGTGTATCCTTCCGAGCCTTTCCCCATGTATTTGTGTACATACACGCACACTCACTACTCACTCACAGTTTTTTTCCTACTTAAATGGTCCATACCATACATGCTGTTTTGCAACATACCTTTTCACTTCATATATCTGTGGCAACTTTCAAAACAAGTACTTAAAGACTTTGTCCTTTTTATTTTATTTATTTATTTTTTCGTGAGGAGATCAGCCCTGAGCTAACACCTGCCAATCCTCCTCTTTTTTTTTTTTTTTTTTTTTTGCTTAGGAAGACTGGCCCTGGGCTAACATCCATGCCCATCTTCCTCCACTTTATATGGGACGCCGCCACAGCATGGCTTGCCAAGCGGTGTGTCAGTGCGAGCCTGGGATCCAAACTGGTGAACCCCAGGCCGCCGCAGCAGAGCGCAGGCACTTAACCGCTTGCGCCACCGGGCCAGCCCCAAGACTTTGTCCTTTTTAAAAACAGCTGTGTAATATTCCCATCCATCTACTCCCCTATCAGAAAACATTTAGGTGTGTTCTTTATTTTTTCTTTTCTCTTACACACAATGCTGAAGGGAATATCTTTATTCATACCTTTTCATGCCCTTGAAACTCTATCCTTGGAGCGGAACGCCCTTGAAGTTGGACTGTTGGGCCCAGGGCAAGGTTTCTAGGGGCAACAGGCCGGTATTGTACTCTTTGCTGCATCCCAACGTGCAGAGGGAGCCGGGATTTTCCATAGCTCACTGGGGAACCACCTAATTGATTGCTCCAGAGGACTGATCCTGAGCATTCTGCCTAGGAAATTGTGTTCTCCTTTTCCATGTGCAGAAGCCAAGGAACACGAAGCTCCTGGCTCAGCCCTGTTAAGCTGCCTTGAGCAGAAGACCTAAATCCTGCTGTCATACTGCGGGCTGGAATTTGGAGGGCATTTTTGGTTAGATGCCTCAAAAACTTTATTTCTCTGTTTCTGTCAGCCAGTCAACAACTATTTAGTGAGCACCTACGGTATGCCAGGTACTGCTGGGCACTTTCAGATATGCACATGGTAGTATTCAGCTGTATTCCTCAAAAATGTAGGTTGTTCTGTCTGTGGACGTGCTCTCTGCGTGTTATTTTTATGTCTTAATTAAGGGCTCATAGAAGAAATGCTTTGCTTTAGATTGAGTTTCAATTATATTTCACAAATAATCCTCTTAAAGTGGGTTAGTTCCTTGTTTGTTTTTTTGTCCCTATCCATATAAATCACTCTCTCTATAGAAAAACGTCAAATTCTGTTTTCACAGAAGGCAGGGAAATAAGTTGTTTACACACCACCATTTGACTCCCTTCACCCCCCGTCCTCATTACGAACATCTCAGCCACCCAAGTGAAGTTTATTTAAACTCCCAAGCTGTCCATGCAAACAAGACCCCTACAGCTAGGGAGTTTGGAGGAAGAAAGGACTGGGATTGTCTGCTACTTCCCTAGTCTCTCCGTTGGGTTCAGAATATTTCTTTTCATGTGTTAATTCACTACCCAGAGGTTTGGCTTTAGTTCTGTGTCCTTTTTCAGTTCTATAAATTAGGAAGGTGGTTCCATAACATCACAGTATTTCAGAGTTGACAGTGAGCTTTAGAGGTCATCAAATGCAACGCTCCTACATCTGTGTGACTCTGTACAACATATTCCAAGCGAGTGATCATTGGTCTTGCAGTGAAAACCTCTTCTGATGAAGAATCCACCACCTTAAGAGGCAGCCCATTCAATTTTTGGTCAGCTTTGATTGCTAGTTCTTATGTTTGTTGGGCCAAAATCAATCTCCCTGTAACTCTTTCACCATACTGGTTGCTTTCATGTGGATAGGCTTCTACTTGATGATTATCCCCCTAAATTGTGGTGCTCACAATTGCCCAATACAGAGCACCGGGTAGCAGTCATTGCCTATAGTCTACATACTATACTTTTATTGAGGCAGCCAACCTAGGACACTCACTATTGAGTCAGTGAGTGTTGAACTTAAAGTCAAGCAAAATTCTCCAAATTGTTGTCACCAGCCTTCACCCCGTGTTGGAGGTGTTAGTCTTATATTAATATGACATCTTATCAAATCTGAGCCAAAATTCTAGCCTGTTGAGATCACTAGGGTTTCAAAATGGGTTAACTGTACCTTCCAAGCTTCATGTAATTTGTAAATTTGATCAGTGTACCATTTATGCCATCATACCAGTCATTGATAAAAACGCTGAGCAGAGCAGATCACATAGGTTCCCCATCCGACATTTCCTTTTAAACTGACATTAATCTATTAACTAGCACCTTTGGGGACAGCCATTAAAGCAGTGAAGGAACCAGCCAATGGTATTCTTTTCAATCCATATCACTCTATCTTGGACATGAGTGTTCACTTTGTCCTCTGCCCACTTGAAATCCACAAGCAGTATGTCCACTGTTTTCCTTTGGTTTTCAGCCCAATACTCCCATCATAAAAGGAAATGAAGTTAGTCTGGCATGACTTGTTCTTATAAAACTATGCCAGCTTCTTGTGATTGCTTCTTCCTTTTCGAAATGCTTACAAATCTTCTGCTTGATGTGTGTTCTGAAATCTTGCTTGGGATTGATGTTAGACTGGTGAGATGATTATTTGTGCCAGTCACCTTTTTTTCCTCTTTAAGGAATATGGAAACCAGAGGGCTTTGCTTTCCCTCTCCCTCACCACCTCCCCCACACCTCTCTTTCCACAAATACTCCTCTCTTTGTCACCTTTCCCCATGCTGGGCTGATTCTTTCCTCCTTCCCAATCCCTCAAAACACTGCCCTCAGTTTTCCTAGGTGAGATCTACTTACTGTGGTAATGGGTGCTAATGGGCTAACGTGTTTTCGACAATGAGTAATCTATTTGCTTTTTGAGCAGGGCCTAAATCCCAACATGTGATCAGAATGGTGGTAATTTGGGGCAGCATGGCAGGTCATTAATGTAGTGTGGGAGGCTAAACCCTTTTGTTTCCTCTTGAATAGGTGCCTGCCATTTAGACTCCATGTATGGTTTTCTGCCAGTTGTGTTGGGGGTGATTTCAAGCCAAATTGATTGGCTAATTGCTTGTGGTCATCTAGCTTTTCAGCTGCCTGTGTAGCAGACCTGGAGGTAATTAGCACTTCCAGAACTGGGGGTGAATTGGAGTTATTCATGATCATGGCTTCTGGAGTGGGAGCAGGGGCTGCACTAGCTTATAGTTATGAGTGAATCATTTTTACTTTAAAATGATTACTGAGGATTGATGAGTTTCTTTAACAATTTTTAAAAATCCATTATGGAGGAGTTTGATATACAATTGCCTTCTAGAGTCATTTAAAGTGGCCAGTTGGGTTCTATATATTGTGCGATAAACTCATTGGTAGGAAACAGCTTCAGAAATGTTGAGCATTTTCTAAAAGCAACTGAAATTTCAATTGCAGCCCTGTACCAACACACATAGTGGAATATTTTTCAGCCAGTGTTATGCTAAAAAGTATAGAATACATTTTTCGTTAAAAATGTCTTCATATGTAAATGTCATGTAAAAACCACTGGAAGCCGACAGTGATCCCCAAATTTAGAATCATCAGAACTTCAAGGTGATTTCTCCTTTTTAAAAACAATGTTCCTGGATGATTTATAGGACAGAGAGTGACCAAGCAAAGCATCTCAGGATTCTTCCATTTCCCCCAAAACCTGGCATTTGTCACTGTCAATCAGCACTGAAATTCTACCTGTGGCAATGAAGGAAGGCCTAGAGTCATGTGCTTATTTGGATTGTTGGTTTTTCATAATTAAATGGGAACTGATGTTATCATCTTTGGAAGATCCAGCTTAAGGGTGATATGCTTTTGCAATGCAAATAAATAGTGGGCTTGGGCCACTGCCGAGCCTAGGGCTGGGAAGCCTTGGCCCAACCAGCTGTTGTGTCCCAGTTGTTCCCATGCTGTTCAGGGTGGTCCCCCAGTCCTTTGACCTGCTGGCTGGGGTGTATAGCCCTTCTCCTAGGGATCCTTCCAGTTTTCCCTCTTTCTGTCTTAGATTCCCAGTCTTGGCTAATGCTGGAATTCAGGGAAGGCTGGAGGGGAAAGGCAATAATTCCTTTCCTACGCCCTGCCAGTAATCAGACAAGCCCTGCCTCCATTTCAGGGTGGGGTTCTAGAGAGGACATGACTTGGATGATTCTCTTTTAAATTCTTGCTTTAGAGCATCTCACAAATGGGGGAGCAGTGCCTGAGATCTATGGCGTCCCTTTTCTCTGAGCAGAACTTCCAGCTTGCTTTCTCTACTTCCTGTTTTCAGCAAGTTTGATTTTTACTTTCACTTGCTTGTCTATTCTCAGCCTGTCTCCTCTCCCTGTCTAAATGGGTCAGATTTTGTTTCCTAAAAGGAGATTAAATTGCTCTTTGCTGGAAAAGATAAACAATCACTGGCATGGTGTGTGTGTGTGTGCGCGCGCGCGCATGTGTGCGTGTGTATGTGTGTGTTGGCAAGGAGTGCTTGGGTGGGGAGTGTAAGACGTCTTTTCTGAAGTCTGTTTTTAATATAATGATTCTCTTAGTTCTAAGACTGTTTGAGTTCAAATCCTGGCTCTGCCTCTACGTGACCTCGGGTGCGAGACTTATGTTCTTAGAGGTCCAGTTTCCCCGTCTTTAAAAGGAACGATAGAAGAATCTATCTCATTGGGTTGTAGTGAGGACTAGTGAATGAGCCCGTGTGAGCTTATATTGATAGTTTCTAAAAGGGTCAAAGGAAAAGGTGGGAAGGGGGTGGTGGGGGTACCACTGTAGTCACTCCCCTTTCCCCTCAGCAACCGACAGCATCAGGGAAAGTTGTTGTTTTCTCCTGAGGATCCAGCATTTGACCCAGAGGAAACTGCACAATCCATATCTATCCCCAAACTGTTTCTGTCCCCAGAGAACAAGCTAGATCTTCTGAGAGGGGATCAATCAAAGAGCTGTCTTCGGCAGTGGGAAGTGTCAAGAGAATCAACAGCTGCTCCTTCTACTGCACACCCCCTCCTGCTGCTAAATGACTCTAGGGAAGAGGAAACCAGGCATCAAAGGCTTTTGCCACCTGTGCACAGCTGGTAGTTCCTGAGGTCACTCTTGTAGTGACTAGAGGAGTTTAGAAAGTATCCATTGGGCTAAGTCACTGATATATCCATTTCCCTAAGGCCCAAGGACTTGCTGCCTCCTCCATCCTCCATTCTCAGAGCTGGGAAGCTCCTTTGTAAGATGGGACATGCTAGTCTGAGATTCCCCAAGGTCTTCCACAGTGCCATTTTGGGAAGAGCATCCCTTGAGTGATTCTTAGTGTGAAGAAAAGGAGCAGGACTAGGCTTTCTTCCTTCTTTCCCTCTAGTTTTCTTTTAAAAAGGTAGACAAGGAAGTCATTTCTCTTGAGCTACTTGCTGCCAAGTGTCACTGTCCCAGGGGATCCAGCTGTTTCAGGAAGACCTCCCTTTCCCTGGCTCTAAGGTTACCAAGCCAATTGGTAGTGTACAGGGCCCAAAGGTAAGGATAGTCCTGTGTTTCAGCTGGGGCAGAGTGGCCAGTGACTGCTAGAGGGCAGCAGAGGGCCAGGAGCAGGTCTAGAACTGCTTAATGGCCAGATGGCAACCAGACTGACTGACAGAGCAAAGGACACCGGAGGCTCCTCATTGTCAGGGGGAGAGGCAGGATAGTCCCCAACCAGGGGAGGCAGGCACGTCCAGGAAGTTTTAACAGCAAGATTGAGACACATTATGGGGGGGTCAACTGGGTTGGTATGTACACAACACATCAGGGTAGATAAGGCCAAGGTTTAGTAAAAGGGGAAGGAAGGCGGATAGCCATATAGATCAAGTCAGAACTGGTGCTGGGTCAGAGTTCAATTCAAGGTTGGAATATTCAGGGTTCAAGAGCTAGAATTGGGATGATTCGGCTAAATCATTTATTGAATGTCTTTCAAGAAGGCATGATAATACAGTTTTTAGGATCACGGACTTTAGTGTCACACAGGAACTGAAGTTTGAAGCACTGCTCTGCCACCTATTAGCTAAGTGACTTTTTGTTGAGTTACTTAGCTTCTCTGCACCACTCTGAAACCACATATATGATGCTAAAGATGTTTTCATGCATAGATACTAAAAAACTGTTTGTTGAGTACATTGTTTTTATCTAGAGGTTGTTTCTAGCAAGATTGTTGTTACTGACAGTAGTTCCCCACCTCAAAGTTCTATTCCATTCAGTTTAGTAGTTGTTCTTGTTCCTTGTCTGAGATGGTGCTGCCCTGGTGCCCAGCCACCATGGGCCTGATTGTTAGGGGAACGTGAATCCAGCTAACAGGGACCCAGGGACTATACAAGAGGGAAAACATAAAGGTCTCTGGGAAGAATGCTGAGATAAATTCATGTGAAAATCAGGAAAACAGAATATTTTGACTTATTCTAAAATAGTATCTTCTTTATATTTTCATGGCTTTTCAAATATAAATAGCTTAAGCTAAAAGAAAACCTGATTAAATGAATAGGCATTTTATGAGTCTTGGGCAAGGCAAAAGTTTGAATTATCTTGTTAAAATTAAGTGACCAAGTAAATGCAATGTGGTATCCTGAATTAGAGACTGGAACAGATAGAAGACATTAATGGAAAACCTGTGGAAATTCAAATAAAGGCTGTAGTTTGGTTAATAGTGTTGTACCAATGTTAATGTTTTAATTTTGACAAATGGTCCCTAGTTATGTAAGATGTTAATATTAGGGGAAGCTGGGTGAAACTAGCTTTGTTACCCTCTTGTAAATCGAAAATTATTTCAAAATAAATTTGGTTTTTAAATTAAGTGGCCAGACTCGCTTACTTGCAACAGTGATGAGCTCTGCTTTGTTTTTTATTTCATTGCACTGTATTCAAAGATGTTTTTGAAAATACATAGAATTGGAGTGAGGGGGATAGGATACTTTCTACTACATACATAGTTTTGAACTATGCTCTTTTTCTTAACTATATATATATAGTTAAGAAATATAATATATGTATAATATGCATTTTCGCATGCCATTAAAAGTTCACGTAAGTGTAGGGCCGGCCCCGTGGCTTAGCGGTTAAGTGCATGCGCTCCGCTACTGGCGGCCCAGGTTTGGATCCTGGGCGCGCACCGACGCACCGCTTGTCCAGGCTGAGGCTGTGTCCCACATACAGCAACTAGAAGGATGTGCAACTTTAACATACAACTATCTACTGGGGCTTTGGGGAAAAAAAATGGAGGAGGATTGGCAATAGATGTTAGCTCAGAGCCGATCTTCCTCAGCAAAAAGAGGAGGATTAGCATGGATGTTATCTCAGGGCTGATCTTCCTCACACACACAAAAAAAAGTTCACGTAAGTGTAATTGTTAATATGCATAATGTATTTAACCAACTCCTTATTGATGTACATTGTTTCCAATTTTATGCTAGTATAAATAATATTGCAGTGATCATTTGTGTACATATATCTTTGTGCTCATTTATGATGTTTTCTTGGCCATAGAGACCTAAAAGTAAAATTACTGCATCAACGAGTATAAACTTTTAGAAAGATCTTGATACTTAATGCCATATTGCCCTCCAGAAGGGTTTTGACAATTTATACACCCAGGAAAAGTGTGCAAGTGCCTGTCTCACTGCATCCTAATCAACACTGAGTCTTGCTGTTAAGAATAAGCATCATTTTTCTGCATGCATTTCTTTTTTTTTTTTTGGCTTTAAACAACAGAAATTTATTCTCTCATAGTTCTGGAGGCCACAAGTTTGAAATCAAAGTGTCAACATGCTTTTTCCTCTGAAGGCTCTTGGGAGAATCTTTCCCCACCTCTCTCCTTGCTTCTGGTGATTGCCGGCAATGCGTGGCTTGGGGCTGCGTCATTCCTCTCTCTGCCTTTGTCTTCACGTGGCCTTCTCCTCTGTGTATCTCTGTGTGTCATCTCTTCTTCTTTGTTTTTTTTTAGTTGAGGTAAAATTGGTGTATAACATTGTATAAGTTTGTATAATCCATCACCATACAATTGACCCCTTTCACCCATTGCGCCCACCCTCCAACCCCCTTCCCTTCTGGTAACCACCAGTCTCTTCTCTGTATCTATGAGTTTGTTTTTGTTTTGTTTTGTTTGTTTGTTTGTTTTGTTTTTTAGATTCCACATATAAGTGAAATCAAAGAGTATTTGTCTTTGTCTGACTTATTTCACATAGCATAATGCCTTCAAGGTCCATCCATGTTGTCACAAATGGCAGGATATCTTTCTTTTTATGGTTTAATAATATTCCATTATATATATATATATATATATATATATATATATAGCACACTTTCTTTATTCATCCATTGATGGACACTTAGGTTGTTTCTATATCTTGGCTATTGTAAATAATGCTGCAATGAATACAGGGGTGCATATGTCTTTTTAAATTAGTGTTTTCATATTCTTCAGATAAATACCCAGAAGTGGAATAGCTGGATCATATGGTAGTTCTACTTTTAATTTTTTGAGGAATCTCCTCAGTGTTTTCCATAGTGGCTACACCAGTTTACATTCCCACCAACAGTACACAAGGGTTCCCTTTTCTCCACATCCTCTCCAACACTTGTTATTTCTTGTCTTTTTGATAATAGCCATTCTAACAGGTGTAAGGTGATATCTCACTGTGGTTTTGATTTCCATTTCCCTAATAATTAGTGATGTTGAAGATCTTTTCATGTGCCTGTTGGTCATCTGTATGTCTTCTTTTGAAAAATGTGTATTCAGATCCCCTACACCATTTTTTAATCAGGTTGTCTGTATTTTTGTTGTTGAGTTCTTTATATATTTTGGATGTTAACCCCTTATCAGATATAGGATTTGCAAATATCTTCTCCAATTTAGTAGGTTGTCTTTTCATTTTGTTGATGATTTCCTTCACTGTGCAAAAGCTTTTTAGTTTGATGTAGTCCCATTTGTTTATTTTTGCTTTTGTTTCCCTTGCCTTTGGAGTCAGATCCAAAAAAACATTGCTAAGACCAATGTCAAAGAGCTTACTGCCTATGTCTTCTAGGAATTTTATGGTTTCAGGTCTAGCATACAAGTCTTTAATCCATTTTGAGTAAATTTTTGTGTATAGTATAAGTTTCATTCTTTTGCATGTGGCTATCCAGTTTTCCCAGCACCATTTATCGAAGAGACTTTCCTTTATCCATTGTGTATTCTTGACTCCTTTGTCGTAAATTAATTGTCCATATATGTGTGTATTTATTTCTGGGTTGTCTATTCTGTTCCATTGATCTCTCTGTTTTTATGCCAATATCATACTGTTTTGATTACTATAGCTTTGTAGTATAGTTTGAAATCAGGGAGTGTGATACCTCCAGCTTTGTTCTTTCTCAAGATTGGTTGGCTCATCAGGATCTTTTGTGGTTCTGTACAAATTTTAGAATTATTCATTCTACTTCTGCAAAAAATGCCATTGGAATTTTGATAGGGATTGCATTGAATCTGTAGATTGCTTTCAGTAGTATGGACATTAACAATATTAATTCTTCCAATCCCTGTGTGTGGAATATCTTTCCATTTATTTGTGTCTTCTTCAATTTCTTTCATCAATGTCTTGAAGTTTTCAGTGCACAGGTCTTTCACCTCCTTGGTTAAATTTATTCCTAGGTCTTTTATTCTTTTTGATGCAGTTGTAAATGGGATTGTTTTCTTAATTCCTCTTTCTGATAGTTCGTTACTAGTGTATAGAAATGCCACAGATTTTTGTATACTGATTTTGTATCCTGCAACTTTACTGAGATCATTTATTAGTTCTAATAGTTTTTTGGTGGAGTCTTTAGGGTTTTCTATATATAGTATCATGTCATCTGCAAATAGCGACAGTTTTACTTCCTCCTTTCTGATTTGGATACCTTTTATTTCTTTTTCTTGCTTAATTGCTGTGGCTAGGACTTCCAATACTATGTTGAATAAAAGTGGCGAGTGGCATCCTTGTCTTGTTCATGATCTTAGAGGAAAAGTTTTCAGCTTTTCACCATTGAGTATGCTGTTAGCTGTGGGTTTGCCATATACAGCCTTTATTAGGTTGAGCTATGTTCCTTCTATACCCAATTTGTTGAGGGTTTTTATCATGAAGGGATGTTGAATTTTGTCAAATGCTTTTTCTACATCTATTGGGATGCTCATGTGATTTTTGTCCTTCATTTTGTTAATGTGGTGTATCACATTGATTGATTTGCACATATTGAACTACACTTGCATTCCTGGATCAAATCCCACTTGATCATGTTGTATGATCTTTTTAATATATTGTTGAATTTGGTTTGCTAATATTTTGTTCAGGATTTTTGCATCTATGTTCATCAGAGATACTGGCCTGTAATTTTCTTTTTTTGTGGTATCCTTGTTTGGTTTTGGTATTGGAGTAATGCTGGCCTCATAAAATGAGTTTGGAAGCATTCTCTCCTCTTCAATTTTTTGGAAGAGTTTGAGAAGGATAGGTATAAAGTCTTCTTTGAATGTTTGGTAGAATTCACCAGTGAAGCTGTCTGGTCCTGGACTTTTGTTTGTTAAGAGGTTTTTTATTACTGATTCAATCTCCTTACTAGTAATCAGTTTATTCAGGTTTTCTATTTCTTCATGGTTCAGTCTTGGAAGATTGTATGTTTCTAGGAATTTATCCATTTCTTCTAGGTTGTCCTATTTGTTGGTGTATTGTTGTTCGTAGTAGTCTCATGATCTTTTATATTTCTGTGATATCTGTTGTAACTTCTCTTTCATTTCTGATTTTATGTATTTGAGCCCTCTCTCTTTTTTTCTTGGTAAATCTAGCTAAATGTTTGTCAATTTTGTTTATCTTTTCAAAGAATCGGCTCTTAGTTTCATTGATATTTTCAATTGCTTTTTAGGCTCTATTTCATTTATTTCTGCTCTGATCTTTATTATTTCCTTCCTTCTACTAACTGTGGGATTCATTTGTTCTTCTTTTTCTAGTTCCTTTAGGTGTAAAATTAGATTGTTTATTTGATATTTTTCTTGTTTCTTGAGGTAAGCCTGTATTGCTATGAACTTTCCTCTTATAACTGCTTTT
Organism: Ceratotherium simum simum; assembly: GCF_057802395.1. NCBI lineage: Eukaryota > Metazoa > Chordata > Mammalia > Perissodactyla > Rhinocerotidae > Ceratotherium > Ceratotherium simum. The sequence goes on from NC_141940.1 coordinate 18,191,726, forward strand.
GCTGCATCCCATAGATTTTGAAATGTTGTATTTCCATTTTCATTTGTCTCAAGGTATTTTTCGATTTTCCCTTTGATTTCTTCGTTGACCCATTGGTTGTTCAGTAGTATGTTGTTTAATCCGACATATTTGTAATTTTTCCAGTTTTCTTTTTGAGATTGATTTCCAGTTTTATACCATTGTGGTCTGAAAAGATGCTTAATATGATTTCAGTCTTCTTAAATTTATTGAGACTTGTTTTGTGGCCTAAGATATGATCTATCCTGGAGAATGTTCCATGTGAACTTGAGAAGAATGTATATTCTACTACTTTTGGATGGAATATTCTATTTATATCTATTAAGTCCCTCTGGTCTAATGTGTCATTTAGGGCTGATGTTTCCTTTTTTTTTTTTTAAACTTCTATTTATTTATTTATCCCCTCAAAGCCGCAGTAGTTAGTTGTATGTCATAGTTGCACATCCTTCCAGTTGCTGCATGTGGGACTAGGCCTCAGCATGGCCGGAGAAGTGGTGTGTCGGTGGGCACCCAGGATCCGAACCAGGGCTGCCAGCAGCAGAGCGCGCGCACCCAACCGCTAAGCCATGGGGCTGCCCCTGATGTTTCCTTTTAATTTATTTATTTTTCCCCTAAAGCCCCAAGCGATAGTTGTAAGTCATAGTTGCACATTCTTCTAGTTGTTGTATGTGGGACGCGGCCTCAGCATGGCCAGAGAAGCAGTGCGTCTGTGCGCGCCCGGGATCCGAACCCGGGCAGCCTGCATCGGAGCGCACGCACTTAACCGCTAAGCCACGGGCCCGGCCCTGATGTTTCCTTTTGATTTTGTATCTGGATGATCTATCCATTGATGTAAGTGGGGTATTAGTGTCCCCTACTATTATTGTATTCTTGTCAGTTTCTCCCTTTAGGTCTGTTAATATTTGCTTTATGTATTTAGATGTTCCTACGTTGGGTGCATACATATTTACAAATGTTATATCTTGTTGGATTGACCCCTTTATTATTATATAATGCCCATCTTTGTCTTTTATGACAGTCTTTAAAAGTCTATTTATTACAGTGTTTTAAAGTCTATTTTGTCTGATATAAGTATAGCTACCCCAGCTTTCTTTTGGTTTCCATTTGCATGAAACATCTTTTTCTATCTGTTCACTTTCAGTCTATGTGGCTCCTTACATCTGAAGTGAATCTCTTGTAGGAAGAATATAGATGGGTCTTGTTTCTTTTTTTTTTTTTTCCATTCAGCCACTCTTTCACTTTTGACTGGGGAATTTGGTCCATTTACATTTAAAGTAATTATAGATAGGTATGTACTTATTGCCATTTTGTTAATTGTTTTCTGGCTGTTGTGTGGTTTTTCTCTGTTCCTTTCTTCTTCTCTTGCTCTCTTTCCTTGTGGTTTGATGACTTTCTTTAGTATTATATTTAGATTCTGTTCTCTTTATCTGTTGTATATCTACTATAGGTTTTTCCTTTGTGGTTACCATGGGGCTCATATATATCAGCCTTTATATATATTGGTCTACTTTAAGTTGATAGCAAGTTAAATTTGAGCACATTCTAGAACTCTGTATTTTTACTCCCCTCTTCGTATGTTTTATGTTTTTGATGTCACATTTTATATTTTTTGTGTATCCCTTAAGTAATTGTAGTTATAGTTATTTTTACTACTTTTGTGTTTTAGCCTTCATATTAGCTTTATAATTGATTAGTCCACTGCCTTTACTGTATATTTACCTTTACCAGTGAGATTTTTACTTTCTTATGTTTTCTTGTTACCAATTAGTACCCTTTCTTTGCAGCTTAAAGAATTCTCTTTAACATTTCTTATAAGGCCAGTTTAGTGGTGGTGAACTCCTTTAGTTTTTGCTTATCTGGAAAGATCTTTATCTCTCCCTTGATTCTGAATGATAACCTTACGAGGAAGAGTGTTCTTAGTTGGACCTTTTTTGATTTCAGCACTTTGAATATATCATGCTACTCTCTTCTGGCTTGCTAAAACTTCTGCTGGAAAATCAGCTGATAGTCTTATGGGCGTTCCTTGTATGTAACAAGTTGTTTTTCTCTTGCTGCTTTTAAGATTCTCATTTAAACTTTTGACATTTTAGTTATAATGTGTCTTGGTATGGATCTCTTTGGGTTCATCTTATTTGGAATTATCTGGGCTTCCTGGACCTGGATGTCTGTTTCCTTCTCCAGGTTAGGGAAATTTTCGGCCATTATTTCTTCAAATAAGTTTTCTGTCCCTTTCTCTCTCTTTTCTCCTTCTGAGACCCCTATAACATGAATGTTGTTCTGCTTGATGTTGTCCCATAGGTCCCTTAAACTATCTTCACTTTTTTAAATTCTTTTTTCTTTTTGCTGCTGTGTTTGTGTGAGTTCCACTGCTCTGTCTTCCAGGTCACTGGTCCTTTCTTCTGCTTCATGTAGTCTGCTGTTCAACTCCACTAGTGTATTTTTCAGTTCAGTTATTGTATTCTTCAGCTCTGTGACTTCTGTTTGGTACTTTCTTATATTTTCTATCTTTTTGTTGAAGTTCTCTCTGTGTTCATCCATTCTTCTCCCAAGATCAGTGAGCATCTTTATAACCATTACTTTCAGCTCTTTATCAGGTAAGCTACTTACCTTTCTTTCATTAAGGTTTTTTTTTTCTGGGGTTGAGGTTTTATATTATTCTTTCGTTTGGGACATATTCCTTTGTTTCCTCATTTTTCTTGACTCTCTATGTTTGTTTCTATGTACTAGGCAAACAGCTATCTCTCCCAGTCTTGTAGAAGTGGTCACAGGAAGAGTGGGAGTGTGTTTCAGTCTGTTCTCTGTGCATTGCCCTGGGGGTGGTAGCCTGCCAAGAACTGTCTACCCAATTGTTTCAGTCCCATGGGAGCTAGAAACACAAGCTCCCCTGGCCACCAGTGCCAGGCGTTCAAGGGATACCTCCTGTGTGGACTGTGCACACCCTCTGGGTTTGGCAGGGCTGGCCACAGTGGAGCACCAGGCTGAGATGAGCCCACCCTCCATGTTTGGTGGGGCAAGGCCACAGTGGAGCACCAGGGCCAGGCAAGTTGTGCTAGCAAGGTAGAGGAGAGGGCCAAAAATGGTGCCTGCCAGTGTGGGCTAGCAAGGTAGAAGGAGAGTGCAAAAATGGTGCCCACCAATGCCTCTGTCCCTGGAGAGAGTTCCAACGGACCCCTGCCCCTTGGGCAGGTGCTTTAAGATTAGTTAATGAATCTTCTTTGCCTATGTTCTAGGGGCTTTTCAAACTGCTGCTTTTGCGCTAGGTCCTGGGGCAAGTGAGTCTGTGTGCAAGCTCTTTTAGAGCAAAGTCTCAGTTTCCTACAGCCTTTGGGTTTTCAAACCCAGATGCTTTGGGGGCTCATATTTCTGGTGTAGGTCCCAAATGTTGAGGTGCCTGGTGTGGGGCTTGAATCCCTCACTCCTCAGGGCGAACCTCTGTGTTTGTTATATCCCTCTCTCTCGTGGGTTGCTGTGCCAGGGGCAGGGGTTTTGGCAAGACCGTGTCTCTGCCTCTCCTACTCCTCTCATTGTGGCCTTTTTATCGTTTGTTGTGGGACAGCTGTTCTGCTAAGTTTCAGGTCTTTTTCAGAGAGAATTGTTCTATATTTCAATTGTGGCTTTGGTGTGCCTGTGGGAGAAGGTGAGCTCAGGATCTTCCTACATGGCTATCTTGAGTGGCCTCTCTTGCATGCACTTGCTTTAACTTGGCCCCCTGCTAAGAATTTCAGTTTCAACCTGCAGTTTTATAATGGCCAGGCTTAACCCCCTCTTTCCCCATCCTTTTACCATTTTTGTATGCAATTCCTTAACGTGGTAGCTACCTGGGACATGATCTTTTTAAAGAAAATATTGTGTTAATAAGTATCTGAAGATTCTCTTTAACTTTATTTCCAGGAATATAGTGAAATTCACAGACAAACATTTTGATTCCTTTTGATATTTATATGCATACCACACACATATACACACTTTAATACCACTGATGGGAGGGGGTTTGGAAAACAAGTGAAAGTTGTCACCTACTGGAGAGTTACCGCCTACTGGGGTTTAGAGATCACCAATCTGGCATGGCCTGGGTTTACTAAAATGCACCATTGCTTAGCACTGTTGTGCTCCTCACATATAGTAAGTAGCTTCTCAATAAACAGGACTAATGAATGAAATCTGCCTGCTTAACCTGCAGTAGTGCAATGGAGGCAAAAAGGCCTGGAATGTTCTTAGTGGAGGCAATGTCATTTCTGCTCCTATCTCACTGGGTTGGGTCACAGCTGAACTCAGGGACTTCACTTGAACCAGTGGTTCTGGAGGAGAGCACCCTAGCCGACAAACTGGCCTCCTGTTCTGCTGCAGGTACTGCTCTGTTAGAAAATGAACTGCCACTGCTGGGGAGGTAGTTCTTTCCGCTTCTGTCACCCTTCACAGTCTCAGCTCCTCTTGTATTTATAAGACTGCTTTAATAGTCTTGTCTTGTAATTACATCTGGAGACAGGAGACAGCATCTTTTGATAGTTCAAGTCCTAACGCATTTAAATTGCCCTCTAATGCTGTAAAAGAGTCAAATTATATATTCTGGTTTGCACTAGACAGCAATAAATGTCAAGGTGCCATCCACTCTGGTATTTAACTCCTTGATGCCATCTGTTTTGGTGTTCCTCACATGGACTATACACCAGTGTTTTCCTATCTCCTGGCTCGAAAGGATCAAGTTGGGAGATAAAGTTCACTGTTCAAAATATATTAAAAAGCAGAGGCAGTTTGTAAACATTGCTTTGGAAAGCTAGGCATAGCAATAAATTCAAGGACAGGAACCTGATTCAGTAAAGGAAACATTTCACAAGATTGTCGTCTACTTTATTTTTAAAGCTGCGATAAGATGTAATGATAAAAAGGCCAATGATGCATTTCAGCCAAGTGATATGAACTCTTGTTAAACCAATTAAACTGTCAGTATACTATGGTTTCACGTTTTCTAAAACGTACTAGGTCACCTTAGGACACTTAGTCACTTATGACTTTTTACCGCTGATGCAAAATCAATTTGGCTATTTATAATCTTACATTTCGTTATGAAAGTATATTATTCCGCAAGAAAGGTGCTGGAAAAATGAGAGATTTCTGAATCCCATTCATTCCTCTCCTGTTCAGGTAGAGTCATAAAAGAATAAAGCCAATCATATTATCTGATGTTTTGAGACTTCTAGTAGTCTTTGATTTATATGAATTTTTAAAAAAACGTACCATGTATACAGTTTCTAACCCCAGATGCAATTCTGAATGTTAGATAAAATTTTGGACATTAAAAAGTGAAAATTTTGAGTGAAAAACTCACTTTTTCACCTCCTTTTTTTTTATTTTTGAGTGTGTGGGCTGAAAGAACTCTTTGCTTGTGTATGCCAGAGGGTGGGCTTTTTTGACGTCCTGTATTTGGAATTTGGAGCTCCAGCTCTTCTCAAAGAGATGGAGCAGATGGTTATTCATATTTAATACCATCACATTTTTCAGTTTATTTTCTGGAAATTGTGAGTTACAGAATGATAAGCCAGCTGTATTTGAGACAGGGGTGGGGAAAAAGGAAGAGGAAGGGTTGGAGGCTTATTATTGTTATTATTATTATTATAACTTTCATTTGGAAATAACTTCACTTTTTCTCTCTAGGACAAATATGACACTGTTTTTGGAAAAACCAATGGCAGTAATAAAATGGACATGTCAGATCCTTAGTTTTAGGTGCTCATTAGCACAGTAGAGGACAGATCTGTTCTCATAAGATCGTATGGCAAACAAGAGAATAATTAACATTGACTGTATAGCCCATTTCTTCTGTTATGAGCTCAACAAGAGTTTCCTTCAACCTTCTCTTATGACTATTAATCACCGTTGTAAACACACACCCCAAAACCCTAAGCTTAAATCAGATGTGTGCCTCTGGCAAGATGGCTGCATCAACATTGGACCATTTAAATTTGAGATTTAAACTTGAGGTTCTCTTCTTTTTTGGTTTAAGTCATAGTTACAGGGTAGGTAGGGACAATCAACTGTATTAATTTCAATTCAGCTTGTGATCAAGCATCTTTAGTCTGCACGTGATCCAAGGACTGTGCGTACGACTCAGGTATTTGCCTACCCCCATTTTCTCAGGTATTTCCACTCGCATTGGCATCTCTCCTGTTTGTATATTCTTTCTCAGATTCCAGTCTGAACACTTGAGAACAGATTGAATGAAAGAGAAACACAGAGTAAGAATTGAATAATTAAAATGAGAGTCTCTTCGCACTTTCTATCTTGCTGAGAAAGGTATTAGAACTAGGTTTAACTGACTTTCTGTACACAAGGTATGGGAACAGGCGCTTGCACCTGCACTGTCTCATTTAAACTCACAACAACCTTGTGAGGCAGGTAATATTATTCCCTACTTTAGAGATGAGGACTGTAGCTCAGAGAGACGAAGTAATATGCCAAGGGGACAATGCTAGGAAGTGGTAGAGTGTAGTTTCCAATTCAGAACTTTGACTCTAATTCTAGTATTCTGTTGACTCCATCAGAGTTATTTATTATTGTTGATACAGTGAAGTCTTAATAAGCCAGACTACATAGGGAATGGTAGAAGGTGGGCAAATAAACAATTTTGGCTGTTTTTTAAAATTAAGAATAATTTATTGGTATAATACATATTAAATTTAGAAAATTCAAAAGTACAGATAAGATAGAGAAGAAAATAATTCACTCATGATGCTAAGAGCCAGAGATAGCCACTCTTAACAGCTTAGTTAATAGACTTTTTAATAGAACATATGTGTGTATATATATATATTTTTTTTTTAATAATTTTATTTCTTTATTTTTTCCCCCAAAACCCCAGTAGATAGTTGTATGTCATAGCTGCACATCCTTCTAGTTGCTGTATGTGGGACACGGCCTCAGCATGGCCGGAGAAGCGGTGCGTCGGTGCGCGCCTGGGATCCGAACCCGGGCCGCCAGCAGCGGAGCGCGAGCACTTAACCACTAAGCCACGGGGCCGGCCCTATATATATATTTTTTTAAACAAGGCTTGTAATATACATGCCTTTTACACCTGGCTTTTAAAACAACCTAACAATATTTTGTGAACATTTTCCCATGTTATTACATAGATGTCATCATTATTTTAATAGCTATGCAATATTCAGTTGTCTAAGTGTACCATAGTATATTTAATCAATCCATCTTGGATATCTTAATGTGAACTAGTCCTATGGTTCAAGAATGCTCCCCTGATGTCACAAAATGCATAGTAATGTGGCTTGTTAAAATATTCAGAATATGTGTTTCATTATTAGGTAGCTATGGTTGAATGTACATAATGTTACATACTTTTTTTCAAGCTGATTTCCTAAGACATGGCGCAAAAGTCTAACTTTCAAAGCTTCTGCTTAGACATCCACTGGCAACACTAAAGCCCGTAATCCTTGACAGAGGCAGCTAGAAGCATGGTGGCTAAACACAAGGTGTAATTTAAGGGAAACGGAAACTGTCTTTTCCCTGGAATTCTCATTGGAAGAGTCCTCTGGGTTGAGCTACTGAAGACTTTGGTTAAAAGGCAATTGTTTCTGTTTAATCAGTGTTGTGTCTGTTAAATCAATTGGGTTCATCCATACAATGGAACATTACGAAGCCATTAACAGTGATGTTTTCAAAGAATATTTCACAATGTGAAAAAACGATCATGATATAATGTTAAAATTTTATAAAGAATGGGATATAAAACTATATATGTATAGTTTTTTTAGTTTAGAATAAACACGTATACATCTATGCTGAAATATCTAAAATATCATTTGTATTTATATTTCTCTGAATTTTTCAAAAATTTTACAGCAATATATATTTTTACTATAAAAAAGAAATAATCTTACTTGAGTGAGGAAAACATCAAATCATTACTTAATGCCTCAATTTTTTAAAGGTAACATTTTTGATTATTTCCTACGCGTGAGGCACTGTCCTAGTATCTTAGTCTTCACAACAACACTGGAGGTTACCATTATTGACAATTTGAGGAAGTTATTTGCCTGAGGCCACACAGATTGGATGGGACAGAGCCAGGATTTGAACTTGGGTCTATATATTTCCAAAGCCTGTGTGACATAAGATGGAGTGGGGACAAGATATAGGGAAGTTTATTTTTTCTTAACTGGTTGAAAACCAAGCAGTCAAAGCAGTACTGGGACAAGAAAATACAAGTTAATGACCAAGGTATAGGTATAGGGCATTTATGCTGGTGAAACCTGGGAGGTCCTTTGGCGCCAGGGTTAGCCCAGGGGCTTTACATCCCTGGGGTTAATAATATCTAACCTTGTAGCACTATTGTGAGGATTAAATGAGACAATGCATGTAAAGGGCACATGGTATATGCTTGCTCAGTAATGGTAGCTAGTATTATTATTTCTCTTGTTTAGGACCTTGCTTGTTATAGGGATTAGAGGCTCCAAGAAGCCTGAGGCAGGACATGTTTACCCTAGTGAATCCTGTCACATCTTAATAGTCTTCAAACATTCCTGACCAGTTGAAATGCCTTTTATTTGAACCTTTCAAATAAACAAGCCCTAATCAGCTTTGTGGACCCTACCAGCTTTTTCAGAAAACTACTCTGCTTTTGGGGGGGTTATTTATTTACTCACTGAAAATAGGGACTTTGTGTAATACAAGGGAAGCAGGAGGCGATTGGTTTGGAGTTAATAGGCAAGCTTTTTTTTTTTTTCTTCCCTTTAGTCCTGAGGAGGCTTGATTGGGTTACGCTCCTTTAAGACTCTTGGAGAGTCTGGGAATTTTGAGAACAAAAGCTCTGCAGGGAGGCCACTAAAGAGAGCAGGCTCTTCACCAATCTTTGTACATTCTTAAATTTTTCATTCTGTTTTTTTCTTCTCTTCAGTCCCTAGAATTGAGTGGCATTATCTTGAAGCCATGAAGATTTAAGAAACAACCAAGGTTGGCCTCTCTTTGTTGAGCTTATGAAAGCCATATTTAGTTTTAGGAGGAATGTGTTTTTCCCTTGGGAGGCCCCTCTATACCTGCAGCCATCAGAAATTCCATATTAAATTCCCACATTTAAGTCTTTACGGCTAAAGTCTGTTCTTGCGTGTCTGGACCAAGTCCAGCTGTCAGACTGTGATATTATTGACTTTCTCTTCTCAAGTGAGTGGTTTACATCTACTGGATCCATTTCTTTACCACTCATTCCGAAACACCTTGTAATCTGGCTTCTGCTACTGCCTCTTTACTAAAATTTCTCTCCTTCAAGTTTACTAACAACTGACTTTTTTGCTAAATTCATTGGGGCTTATTTTTCTTTCTCCCCCTTGAATGTTTCTCTTCCCTTGGCTTGTAACACTACATGCCTGTCTCCTTCCTACCTCTCTGAGCATTCCTTCTATCCTCTTTGATGGCAAATCCTCTTCCATCCAAATGTGACTGTTCTCCCATGGGATATATTTAGTGCTGTCATCTCCCTCTACTCTTCATTCATTTTCATGACTTCCACTGCCACCTTGATGTATGTAACTCTCCAGTTCTGACTTCTTACCCATGCCCCAGTCCTATATTTCTTATAGCCTAGTAATAATTAAAATGGTCTTTTATGAGTCAGGCATTGTGCTATGTACTTTATATATATCATCTCTAATTCTCACAACACTCTTCAAGGCAAATAGTCTTAACCCCATTTTACATAAGAGGAAACCAGCTCAGATAAGTTACATACATTTGTGTTTTCCCATTCAGCTCTCCTACCATCAATTGCAACTCAACAGGTCCAAAAGAGTATTCCTTCTTCTCTGACTCCAAACTCCGACCTCCTTCTCACTTTAAGGCAGTATCACTCTCCCACTTTCTGTTATATCACTTGCAGGCTGAGAGTTGAAAATCAGATAGGTAATTGCTTTGGAATAATGCCCTCCTTCCCCAGTAAAACCAACCCCCTCAAAAATCCCCCAAGCCCAACTCATTACAACCTCATATCTTGAAAATTAAAGTTTAAGCTATCCTACAGATGAGCAATTCCCGGCCATTATGAGATAAGTCTGATAACTGCATGCTCTGGGCTGCCCAGAGTTAAGCATATTTCTCAGCCATAGCTGTGCTTTCTTCAATCGTCAAGATGCACTCTTCCCAGGAAGGTCCCTCCGATAGGTGGGGCTGTCCTAGGTTCTGCACAGTTCCTAGTGAATCAACAGTAATCCAGCCCCTTCCCTCTCTTCTCTCTTCCACTAGAAAGTCTATTGGAATGTGAATAATTTAGCAATGGTATTTCTATAGTATAGGAACAACTTTCAATTTGCTATTTTTTTTTAAAGAAATTTACTTACAAATGTCAGTAGTTCAGTATTAGTAACAGCTGACGCAAAACACATATTCACAGCTGATCTGGACATACCAATGTGTTGAGAAAATTATTTTGAAAACCACTTCCACAGATTATTAGGGAAGGCTCAAATGCCCGTTGGTGAGAGTTAGCTTTCTTCTCTGTGTAGTGTATTTGCCTAATGCTACAAAATTTTAAACTTGATACTACTTAAGAATCAGAGAAGTGATAAACTCCACATCTTTTTGAAGTCCATAACAGGATCACCAGACAACAACACCTCATTGAGGATTCTCCATGTGCCAAAGCAAATGCTTTCCTTGGGCTGTTTTTACTCTGGAAGCATCTCTGAGGCCACTTCATTTTTTAAAAGCAAAAATCTGTTGTAGCTGCTGTCATTTTCCGTTGGAGCAGTACAGAGGGTCAAAAGTTCAGTTATATACCATTCTTGTGATGTCAGGCTAAAAGAAAGTATAGACCCATTGAGAAATTTCGGTTATCTGTTCAGTACTTCAGTTTCTTCTATTAGTAAAGTATGGGAGCCCAGAATTGCAGTGACACTGCTCTTTAATCAGACTTGACCAGGATGGCAGCATGGTGTCAAAAGAGAAACATACTCAGATTAGGCTTTGGTGAATTGTCTTCTTAATAAGGAAATTAGAACATACTTTTTTTTTTTCTTTTACATCTGAGGAGCTGGGTATTTAATCACTGTCATGAAAAGAAGATAAAAGGCTGATGTGTTTTCTATGATTTTAACCTATGTCTAGTTGAACAAATGTGTAAATTTGTCCTATATGTACTGCATACATATAGACTTTGTCTGCAGCTGGCACAGTGCCTAGCATATACTTGGGGCTCAATTAAAATTTGTAGAATGAATTTGTTACTTTAGCAAATGAAGATTAAAAAGTTCTGAATTATTAAGACATGCTTCCTATGGTGGTTAGCATAAATAAAAGTTTGATAGGGCCAGCCCTGTGGCTTAGCGGTTAAGTGTGCGTGCTCCGCTGCTGGTGGCCTGGGTTCGGATCCCGGGCGTGCACAGACGCACCACTTCTCAGGCCATGCTGAGGCCGTGTCCCACGTACAGCAACTAGAAGGATGTGCAGCTATGACATACAACTATCTACTGGGGTTTGGGGGAAAAAATAAATAAATAAAATTATTTAAAAAAAAGTTTTATAGAAGTAAAATCTAATTTGAAAACAATCACTGAAATGCTTGTATTTTAAGAAAAGCTTTATTCTAAAATGTAAAATATTAACCATATCTCACCAAGCCACTTGTTTCATTCTTGGATTATAGTGTAGAGAATGTTTTTCACCTTTGACTTAGCACACACCAGTTGGGTCAAGGGCAGTGGGGAGGAGGTGAAGTTGAAAAGAGTCACTTGAAAGCATCACTCCATCTGGCCATATTGAGTCATGGAGGACCCTGCATCAGATTCTCTTGAGCCATCCCTGCAGTTTTTATGTCCTACAAGCAAAGAGTTTGGCCTGATGCTGGTTAAAGTCTGACCAGCAGCCAGGGTTACCTGTGATGTTCTATGCTGCTCAGAGTAAAGTTAGAGAATAGAAGCCTAATTACGGCCAGTTTAGCTCACGAATGGGAAGCCAATTCAATTGAGAAATGGCTGTAAGTGCCTCCTATGTGCTCAGATTGTGTGATGTCTTCTGTGGAAGTATGAGACATGGTCCTTGACCCAGAGATGCTTAAAGGCAAGGTAATTACAAATGAGATAGTTAAATAACAGTACCAGGTAGCTTGAGTAGGAACTATGAAGATCATTTAGTCAAAAACTTTCCAGTTACAAAGAAGATGGTCTCAGATTAGGAATAGAATTTCCCAAGGTCTGCTAGACAATTGGTAGAAATTGGAACTAGTACTTAAGTCTTCCAACTTCTAGATGCTTTTTTCATTCTATCATCTAGGTGATTATATGACATTTTTACATACTTGCTTTGATCAGCTATTTTAATGCTGGGAACTTTTTGATGAGACCATTTTAATATGGGAGGACTTCTGCAATAGCCTGCAAAACAAATAAAATGTCCAGCTACTTTTTTTTATTAGCACATAATGTGCAAAACAGACAGCCTTGCCCCATCCCTCAGCTTCACCTCATCCCTCAGCCTTGAGGGTGGAGATCAAGGATGAGGTGGGAGTGGGGTCAAGGATGGAATGGGCCTCATGGATGGGGTCAAGCTCAGAGAAGGGATGAGGGATGGGGTGGGGGGTCAGGCACCATCTGGCAGGCAAAACACACATTGCCAGGAGTCATATGTTTCTCACACTTGCTCATCTTTGAAAGGCCATTAATCATTCTGTGCACATTATCTGCTCGTTCTCTGAGAATTCTTTTATTTCTTGAATAGTCTATTTCTTAAAATCTCTGATTCCAAACTTTCAAGAGACAAGAATGGAGTGGGGAAGGATATTTGGGTCATAATATGGTCCCATAGTCTCAGACCCAAGCTTCACCGGGAATCCTTGAGTTAAAGTCTGTCAGTTCTCTCATTAATATTCCATGTAGGGGCCGGCCCCATGGTGTAGTGGTTAAGTTTGGCACACTCTGCTTCAGTGGCCTGGGTTTGCGGGTTTGGATACTGGGCATGGACCTACACCACTCATCAAGCCATGCTGTGGCAGCGACCCACATACAAAAAAAAAAAAAAAAGAGGAAGATGGGCACAGATGTTAGCTCAGGGCCACTCTTCCTCAAGCAGAAAGAGGAAGATTGGCAACAGGTGTTAACTCAGGGCCACTCTTCCTCACCAAAAAAAAAATTCCGTGTAAAACACTATGGAAAAGTAATATGCTTCTGCTAGTTTAAAAACTCTAAAGCTTCGATATCATGATGTTTTGGGGGAGTAGGACTGGTAGGCTTTTTTGAGATTTATCCTCTTTCAAAATCTAACAAACTTAAAAATATATCTATTTTTTGGGGGCCGGCCCCATGGCTTGGCGGTTAAGTGTGCATGCTCCGCTACTGGCAGCGTGGGTTCGGATCCTGGGCACACACCCATGCACCACTTGTCCGGCCATGCTGAGGCAGCGTCCCACATACAGCAACTAGAAGGATATGCAACTATGACGTACAAGTATCTACTGGGGCCTTGGGGATAAAAAGGGGAAACAAAAGGAGGAGAATTGGCAATAAATGTTAGCTCAGGGCCGGTCTTCCTCAGCAAAAAGAGGAGGATTGGCATGGATGTTAGCTCAGGGCTGATCTTCCTCACACAAAAACAATATATATATATATCTATTTTTTTCTGGTTGTAAATATATGAATTTTTCACTTGCTCAATGCAGTTTTTTTTTTTCGTGAAGAAGATCAGCCCTGAGCTAACATCCATGCTAATCCTCCTCTTTTTTGTTGAGGAAGACCAGCTCTGAGCTAACATCTATTGCCAATCCTCCTCCTTTTTTTCCCCAAAGCCCCAGTAGATAGTTGTATGTTATAGCTGCACATCCTTCTAGTTGCTGTACGTGGGACGCGGCCTCAGCATGGCCAGAGAAGTGGTGCGTCGGTGCGCGCCCGGGATCGGAACCCGGGCCGCCAGTAGCTGAGCGTGCGCACTTATCCGCTAAGCTACGGGGCTGGCCCCTCAATGCAGTTTTTAATGTAAAATTATTTTTTAAAATTTACTTCTGGAATGTAAAGAATCTAAAGGCAAAAAAGGACTGCATATTCAAAAATATTCATATTGAATAAAGTAGAAAGTCCCTCATAATCTGGGTAAGGATTGAGGAAAGAATGTCAGGGAGGTAAATGATAGCCTCTGGTAGTCTGTTTTTGTTGTGGCTGCATCATGATGTCCGCATGAGAACACCGTGACAGAATGTCAAATATAAATATAGGATGTCAGGTTTTTAGCAAAACATTTGAGAGTCTTCTGTAAATCTTTGTGCATAAGATTGTGAAATTTGACTGCATAACCAGTAATTAGTCAGATTCACCACTGGTTGAACAACTGATTCAGTGTCAACCTGGAGGGAGATGTTTTTAGTGAAGGGCCACAGAACTGCTTTTGGCTCTACCTGGGCATTCATTCATTGAACAAATACTGAGCACCTACTATGTAAAAGGCATCCTGCTTAGCACTGTGAGGAATACAAACGTGTCCTGAAGGAGCAGATCCTTGATCATAATTGATCACAAAGACAGGCTTTTCCCTTTGCAGATAACACAAAGCTGGGTGGCGTAGTTTAATATATAGGATGACAGCATCCAGATTTAAAATGACCTCAACTTGTAGGAACTCTAGGTCAAAACCTACAAGATGAAATTTAACAGTGATAGATGTAAAGTCTTGAATTTAGGTTTAAAAAATTGCATATGTACAGGATATGAGAGATGTGACTTGGCAGCAGTTTATGTAAAAAGTTCTTGGGGATTTAGTTGATCACAAGTTTAATATGAGCCAACAATGTGGTGTAGCTTATTTTTTTTTAAAGCAAAACAATTTTAGGCTGTATTAGAAGCATGTGTGCTGATCAGACCACATCTGGAGTATTATGCTCAAGTATAGTCACCACATTTTACGAACATTGACAAAGTTGAGGATATCCAGAAGATAGTGACCAGGATGGGTCTGAAAATCATGTCTCATGAGAAATGGTTGAAGGAAAGAACTGGGAAGATTTAGCTTTTGCTTTAGGGCTCAGCCTTAGACCCTTCAAGTCTTGGTTAGGTTCTGTTGCTATGTACTCCCATACTCCTCTGGACAACCCTCATGCCTTCCCCACTAGGCTAGGGCTTTGTTACAGCAGAGTAGGCTCTGTGTTCACTGTGACGTCCATGGGGCCTAGCACCGTGCATGATAGAGGGTGCATCCTCAGCAATGCTTAGAGAATGAGTGAGTGAAATTTCCAAGTGTGAGGGCCTTACATCCAGCTGGGGAAAACTGAGAAAGAACTATAATGGTTGGCATCTATCTCTAGTCATTAAATAATGGAATGGAAAAGGAACTTAAAACTTCCTAAAAGTTCTTGAATTGTTCTTTTTTTTTCTCATTTTCTTTTGGCCTCTGCTAGAGCCTGATACTAGATTTGCATGTCTGCTTTAACAGAAACCTTAAAAAGCATTCTCTCCAAAACTAGTGTTTAAAAAAATGAGTTAAAGTTCAGGTACTAGTATCAAGGAGATGCAAATGAAAACAATGTGATAACATTTTTTTACTTGCATATTAGGAAAAGAGTATATTAAAAAATAATATCCACTGCCAGTGGAGATTTAGTCAAATGGATATACTTGTACATTTCTGGTACAACCCTTTTGGAA
Source organism: Ceratotherium simum simum (assembly GCF_057802395.1). Classification (NCBI taxonomy): domain Eukaryota; kingdom Metazoa; phylum Chordata; class Mammalia; order Perissodactyla; family Rhinocerotidae; genus Ceratotherium; species Ceratotherium simum. The sequence goes on from NC_141940.1 coordinate 18,207,364, forward strand.
CAGCAATTTGGCAATATGTATTATCAAGGGGCTGAAAATATTCATGGTTTGATCCAATCATTCTATTTCTGGGACTTTCTCCTGTGAAAGCCATCTTGAATACAGAAGGAAAAAAAGCCTTATGAACAGAGGTGTTTTCTGATAACAAAAAATTGGAAACAGCAAATATCTAATAATAGAGGAGTGAATGGTTATATAAACTGATATGTCCATTTGATAGAACGTTATAAAACCATTATAGTTTGTAGTTTCCACGGTATATAAAACTGTGTATGTAGTATGATACAACTGCATGAAAATAAATAAACCTAAAGCTGTACAAAGAAAAATCCTGCAAAGTCTTATACCAAAATGTCAACAGTAGCTGTTTTTCAGTGTGAGATGATCAATTATTTTTGCATTTGGTCTCCTTTGTTGCGTTTTCTAAATTTTTCTTTGAAAATCATTTTTATATTGAAGACAATTTATAATGTGCCCCGGTACATCTAGTAATAGACCCACAGAGTCCAGGTCTTCAATACCCCTGTGTATCACCAGTTATATCAAAGGCATTCTGAAATTGTGAGGAAAAAACAAACCCAAACATCTTCAGAGCGAAACTGATTTTAATTCTAAATGTAATTAAAATTAATTTTAATTCAAGACATGTGTGTAAATATACATCATGAACACTTTTAGATCAAGGATATGTTAACAAACTTCACAAATAAAAGATGATACAAATCTTAGAAAGAAAAAAAGGTCAGCATCTCAGATTCTAGAAAGCCAGGTACCTTTTGCAAATGGAGATGAAGAAGTGCCTTGTAGGTAGCAGGCCCTTAGTAAAGTTTTGAATGACTGGCTCCTGGAGGTGAGGAGGGAAGGATGAGAGATGGATTGCAAATGGATAAGATTGAATGGCTTGATGTATACTGGAAGAACCTAGATATCAGGTATTATCTTGTTAAATCAAAATCTGTTCTAATGGATATTTAGATATTGCTCAGATGTATGAAAGTTCAAGCTGTCAGACCTTTGTATACTGTAAAAATGCATCCATTACCAGTAATTTGCACTAACCCATGACTCTAGACATTCAATCCAGTCCAATTTTCTTCTTCTATCAAAATTACTGGTAGCTTTCCCATTATCCATTGTTAAATTTAACATGCAGTTTACCTTCTACAAAGAAGACATGCTCACAGACACGTTGATGCAAACTTCATTGTGGGCTACGTATTCATGCAGCCTGTCCCCTCCTCTTTCTCGAATGACGGCACAGATATCTTGGTCCTTGAATCACTTGCATCATCATTTTTTTTACTTCTTTCCAACTTGAAAAAAGGATACTGCAGACCTCAGAAAACTGAATGGTTCTAAGTTTTGTCTAGGATATTTCAGGAGGGGGATCAGCATTCTACCAGGGGAAATAACAGATCCGGTTTCATTGAGAATGTTTGAAGATAATCTAGGTTTGAAGAAAGTGGAGTTCTTATACATGCTCATATTTGATGACCCTGCTCTTTGTTACTTACAGTTCTGCATAGCATGTATATCTATCTTTGTGGAATTAATTTTCTCCTCTGTTTTCATGTATATTGCATGTTAAGGATAATGAGGACAATACTATTAAGATGATGAATTTAATAACAACTATTTCTGTCCCTCGCCTATTTTTTTGTCCTTTTTTTCTCCCCCTGCCATCTTTTTCCACCTCTTATTTTAAATATTTTCATCTTTTCTTGTATCACCTTGTTTCTGTCTCAATGGAAAGCAAACTGTTCTTCAGAACTGGTCAATTCCCTTGTATTTTACCCCAAATCTCTGCTAAATGAAAAAATTTCATACAGCATAGGACTGGCATTTCTACAGAGCCAAAGAATGGAGAGTCTTTGAGAATGGATTTGATATGTGTTTTCTTTTAGGATGTTCTAGTCTGGTTAATACTGACAAGAGATTTTCCATCTGATAACCTGAAGGTGTGATCTCCCTGGGATGAGTCTTCCTAAGTGGGGATCTGGATAACTTGAAAGAAAGCTGTGTACTTCAAAGCTCCTTTCACCTCAACTGCAGTTAACTTTACAGTCTCACTGGTCTGGCAAGTGTTAATAGCTTGATCATTTGCTTGCAGAGAACTCCATTGGAACCTGTAGATTATTTCAGTGGGAGATAGCCAGTGGGTCTTTGATCTCCACATAGATAGAGATAGAATAATTCAGAAAGAATTCTATTGGAGTGATTTATGGCAGAGACAGCACAATTTTATGAATGTTTTCCCCCAGGTGTCCAAAATATGTTGGCAAATCTCAGTAGAAGATGCACTTTTTCCATTGTTCCAACTTCCCTATGAAATGGGGTTCTTGATTACATGATTTTTTGACCTCTTTTTCTTAAAAATAAAATAGTTTTAAGAATAATTGTCTGCTGATAGTTAAACACGTAAAATATTGGTACTTGGTGAAGACAGGGGAAATGTTTACTTTGAAAGGAGCAGATGGTACCCCCAAGGGGTGAAGATGATGTGGTAAATTTGCTTTCTTTACCATGTGCATAAGGTCATGTACAAATGGCCAGAAAGCAAATGAAAGGTACCCTTGAGGCCCTTTGCACTTAGATGTCAACTTTCTTTCAGGAAAGGCTATTTTTCTTTATTTTTGTTTTTATACAGATCTAGGCCCCAATGCTGTTTGTTAGTTTCTCTTTTTTATTGCTGCTTATTTAGTGCTGCTTCATCAAGGGCTTAGGGTTCTTTTTGAAGTGTCTGAGTCCCACCTCTATAATGCAGTTTCTTAACACCTCTAGTGATAAACTAGACTTGAGCCAGTAACCTAGCCAGCATATTTTGTCTAACTGCCTTCTGCCTTCTCGGCAACATTTGAGTCTGTGGGGGTAGATATGCTAGAATGACCATTGTTGGGGGGTACATTTCCTCCTCAGTGGCTTTGTTATTCTTGGGAACATCTTCCCTGTCTCTCTGGATAGCCAAAGACTATCCATTTTCACAGCTAAGAGCTACCTCCTCCTCTCCATCTGAAACTGACCTCTTACCCATGTCTGACTTCTGAGAGCCTTTACTGCCAGTCTGACGATAGTCTCAGCACTTAATTTTATTCTCTAGTCCTTTCTTGTATTTTCCTTTTTGCTTCTCAATTAGTTTGCAATACTCTGAAGGGGGAGACCATGTTTTACAGAATAATTGCTTTATTAACAAGATGTATGTGGTCCAGTGACACGCTTTGTCATCACACAGTTTGTGACCAGAGAAAGAAATGATATAAGAAACATAGGGCTCCAGGATGTCAAAGCAAAAAAAAATTCTGGGGGATTGGTTGGTACAAAGGGGTTGGTACTAAGCTTTCATTAAATACTAATTAAAATAATGTCAGATATAACAGAAAACATAAAGTGGATATTGATGAGAGTGTTAATGTTTATTTTAAGGTTACAGTACATTGAGTTATTTGAAACACTTCAGCTGTACTTCTATTCTGTCCTTTATTTATTATTTTGTGAGGAGATCAGCCCTGTGCTAACATCTGCCAATCCTCCTCTTTTTTTTTGCTGAGGAAGTCTGGCCCTGGGCTAACATCCGTGCCCATCTTCCTCCACTTTATATGGGACGCCGCCACTGCATGGCTTGCCAAGCAGTGCGTCGGTGCGCGCCCGGGATCCCAACCTGTGACCTCCAGGCCGCCACAGCGGAGCGCGTGCACTTAACTGCTTGCGCCACTGGGCCGGCCCCTGTATTCTGTCCTTTAGATTGCTTTGGGGATCTGTACCTCAATACTGGCATGGCTGTTGCTAAAGGCTCAGGGGCTATGTGGATGGAGATTTCGTGGTCCCTTTGCCATCCTGAGCCAGGCTAGGAAATCAGTCACTGCTTATCTGGTGCCCAGGGCCACTCAAACCACCAGCCAGAGAGCAGGTAGTCCTGTGGGCCAGGTCATTGGTGCCTTCCCTGCCCTTCGAGCCGCAACCTTGTGTGTGTCTGCCTGTGTCCTCAGGCCGTTCTGCTCAGAGTCATGGTCAGGGTCAGCCAGAATCCGGAGCCAGATTTTAGAACAGTGAGAGGGTGGAAAACTGAGCGCCACAAACGCAAGTAAGAAAGGAGAGGGGTGGGAATGGTGTGAGTCAGCCCCTTATGGGCTCCCCACGGTGTTGCCCTTTCCTTCTCTGCCAATGACTTGCTGCAAAGGAGATACAAGTCTCTGTTCAGTAATAGAGATATGTGCAAAAACATATTTATGAGGGGGTTTGGTTCATTGCAGCATTGTTGATAATAGCAAACAATTGGGAATGGTTGTGTAGATAACACTATGATAAAACTATTAAAAATGGTGTTTTCAAAGATTTTTAATGACAGTGAAAAATGCTCACAAAATAATACATGTGAAAAAGCAAGACATCGGGCAATATTCGGATCCCAGTTGACTATCTATAATACACATAGAGAAAATACTATGAGGAAATGTACTGAAATATTAATGGAGATTATTTTGGAATGGTGGAATTGTGGGTAGTTTCCTCTTCATATTGCATATTCTAAAATTTCTATAATGCAGATTTATAATTTTTATAATCAGAAAAATAAAAATAAAATGTTTCTTATCACCATCTTTAACCTGCAAACCCACATGCCAAGATGGAGACAATTATTTTTTCTGAGAACAAAAGTAATATATTTTCATTAAGGAAAGTTTTTTAAATATAGAGAAAAAGAAGGAAAAATAACCGCAATGAAGTATCTTAAAATGTCCTTCTTTAAAACTCCTTTCCTTTTCAGAAAGGCTTGCTTGAAGGATCACTATAGTTTCTGTTACCTAATAAAATAGTGAGGACTCAAATATGGGGTTAATACAAGATATTTTAAAATAGGTCCTTATATTTAGATGGCATCTTCATGCGTGATTTTTAGAGATAGAAAGGACTTTATATATCTTCTGGCCCAATCCCGGGTCAAGTTCAACAGTGGGTTTTACTCTTTTTTTTTTTTGGTGAGGAAGATCAGCCCTGAGCTAACATCCATGCCAATCCTCCTCTTTTTGCTGAGGAACACCGGCCCTGAGCTAACGTCTATTGCCAATCCTCCTCCTTTTTTTTTTCCCTTTTTCTCCCCAAAGCCCCAGTAGATAGTTGTATGTCATAGTTGCACATCCTTCTAGTTGCTGTATGTGGGATGCCCCCTCAGCATGGCCGGAGAAGCGGTGCGTTGGTGCACGCCCGGGATCCCAACCCGGGCCGCCAGTAGCAGAGCGCACGCACTTAACCGCTAAGTCACGGGGCCGGCCCCCAACAGTAGGTTTTAACAGTGTTCCTTGCTAGGCACAGTGCTAAAACACCTGAGGCTCAGAGAGTCTAAGTGACTTGCTTCAGGTCACGTAGCCAGCTCTAGAAACCTGGAGATACCCAGTCCTTTGCTCTATCATTTATATTTCCAATGAGGAAAGACATTTTTGACATTCTAGGGGTATGACACTAGGGGTAGTGGTTTTCTTAAAAACATATACCTCAAATTTCTTTTCTGAAAAAAGAATTACCTTTTTTCTCTTCAGATATATAAACTTAACTCAAAAATATCTAAAGACAAATTAAAAATATGTTTGTATACATATATATATGAAATGAGCAAATTATTTGCTTTGATGTAAAAAAAAATTTGCTTGTGTTTGAGAATGTTTCCAAATTAAACAAAAATATTCTAAGATTAAGTAAATATTTGGTGTAAAAATTCACTTAGGTTAATGTGTTCTAAACCTTTTTCCCATACTCTCTTTCAAAAAAATTAGAATTATTTGACTTATAGTTAATTTCTGAATCAAAAGGTAGTGTTTTAGATGCCTTTAAATACACCTATCACACACATAGTTCTTTTGGTGGGTTTTTATAGTGGTATGTGACTGGATTAACAAGAAATACAATCATTCTTTTATTCAGTCTGCTTCAGACACAGAAGGAGTTGATTTGATTCAAACAGAAATTCCTGGAAAACCCATGTGATTGTCTTTAGGAGCAATTTAACAACATACTCTTCCAAAGAAAGAGAGATGGACAATACAAAACATAATTTACTTTAAAAAATGAATCCTACTTTGTAAAGTTCCCAGATTCCTTCTGGGTGGTGCTTGGTGGGCCTTTTGGTATTGGCAGTTTGCTCTTTGTCAACTCCAGCTCAGTTGGAGCTTGTTTGGAAGCCTGCCTTGCTCAGTGGTGGTGACTCTGCCACCACCAAGTAGCCAAGAGACCATGGACTGTAACTGAGCAGAGAGATCTCCATGAGAGAAGCTTTCAGCAAGTGGGGAGCCCTTAGAGAACCTTTAAAATGGTCCTAGTTAAGATCTCATATCCTGGCATCAATTTCCCCCCTTCTCCTTGCATTTTGTTGAAAGAACATTCGAGAAGGATATTGATTTTCAGTTGACTAGGAAGATGTGGGTTGGTAAAAGGTTAAAAGAAGATGAAGCCTTGTACCCTTGTTTTGTTTCATCCTCAGACCTTCTACATAGAGTGACGTATATACATCTGGTATTTTCTCAGGCACCACAGCTAGCCTGCCTGGATGGCCTCTGACTCTTAAGAAAAAGTGTGTCGAGTTACTGCTTTGTTATTGCTACCACCACTTGATTGTACTTCTTTATTGAAAACACATCCATTTTTTTCCACAGACTTTTTGCACAGGGCCCTGTATGTGCCACGCAATCAATAAATATTTGATTGATTGTTATCTTCTAAGTGCAAAATCCAATGTTAAACATTCAAATATTGAAGTCGGCTTGTGCCGAAAAACAAAGTCTCTGCTAGGAGAATGCCTGCTTGAATACTTGGAACCAGCTTCTATAGGTCGATTGGCATGTGTGTGTTCTGCTTCTATGCTTTACTTTAAGTGAAATTTAATAATAACCACTAGGCTATTAGTCAAATCGCTTAACAGCCACCTAGAGAATCAAGATATTCCAATAGCTGGTGGTCGACCTGGAATCCTGGAATTCAGTTAAACTGTTTATTGAACATTCCTTGAACTAGGCTTCTGGGTTGGGTGGTAGAGGGTGGGAGGTAGCGTTTACTTACAATAATGGTTCAGACTTAGTCCCTGTTTTCTTACAATCTAGTGGACATGGATTCATGGAAGAAGACTGGTAAGGTGCAGTTTGAGGAAGACACACTTTGACACTCAGAAGAAATGTGTACTGGAGCTGGTTGGTAGTGGCTGTGAATGCCAGGCTCCTGAGGTACTGGAACAAGGAGGAGAAGAGGGGAGATGTGTGGGTGGAGGGAGCAGCAAGCGACAGTGGAAGAAGGAACAAGGGATGGCTGTAAGAAGGTAGAAGTGTCCTCAGAGAAGTAGGGCTCTGTTCAGTAACGTGTGCTGAGGTTGGTTTGGGATATCACAGAGCACATTCAGCTCGGTGTCCCACACTGTATGAGACTACTGACATTCATTATAATGAACCAGAGCCATTAAATAGTTTGTTTCATATACAGAGCTCCATTTACAGATACGAACAAATGTAAGAAATATCCATACAGCAATGTGTAAGTATTTAAAAAGTTACTTTTTAGGGCTGGCCCCGTGGCTTAGCGGTTAAGTGCGTGCGCTCCGCTACTGGCGGCCCGAGTTCAGATCCCAGGCACGCACCGACGCACCGCTTCTCCGGCCATGCTGAGGCCGCGTCCCACATACAGAAACTAGAAGGATGTGCAACTATGACATACAACTATCTACGGGGGCTTTGGGGGAAAAAAGGAGGAGGATTGGCAATAGATGTTAGCTCAGGGCCAGTCTTCCTCAGCAAAAAGAGGAGGATTAGCACGGATGTTAGCTCAGGGCTGATCTTCCTCACAAAATAAATAAAAATAATAAAAATAAAAAAATAAAAAGTTACTTTTTATCCAGAAGACCTCAATCTGCAAATACTTAACAAGGTCTGACATTGTGGGGGATACAAAAAAACATGTGTGTGCCTTTGAGCAGTTTACTTAGCTGAGAAGACCAGACGTATACAAATGAAAAGTTGACTCTCCATACAAGGTGTACAGGCCATTGCTTGTAGACAGTAACTGCCAGTGGACTCCAGGGCACGGCCAGCTCCCTGGGGCCTTGAGCAGTCAGGAAACATTTCCAGGTTCTTGAGCTGGCCTTGGTGTTTGGGCAGGATTTAGGTTGGCCCAACACAATGCCAGATCTGCAGAAACGTTGTCTTTTGCCCTCTGAGAAGTTGCAGCGTCTGACCTGCTCACATAAACTCCTCTCCAAAACAGGCTTGTGCACTTAGCAGTAATAGATTGAACCATCAACTCCTTAAAGCACACCTGGTTGATAATTAGCTCAATCACATTGTGTTTTGGTCATTACCCTTGGATTTCCCAAGGATGAGCTTAATTCATCTCCCACATTAAAGTGAGTGCCTGCATGACCAACACTCGACTGAATAGAATTTCTGTCTCTATTATGTCAATTTAATGCTGTGGTAGTTTTATTGCAAAATAGGTATTGGGTTACAATTTGCCACCCAAATATCTGCACAGAAATTGTTATTGTATGCTGTGAAAAGATCTCCGGTGGCAAAAGGCTCTCTTTTTTCCTAAACAGGGCTTCATCTGAAGGAAGACAAAGAGGAAATGAGCTGAAACTTGCATTCGAGGAATTTAGAGTTGATAAGATCAACTGTTGTTTATTCAGAGACTACTTATTCTGGTTTTATAGCTTATAAACCTATTGATGATGGATACAGCCCCTTGCTTCCAAGGTTTTACAGAGCTTATTTTGTGTTTTAACCACACTCCTTTCACCTCTGACCTGCTGCTGGATGTGAAGGGAAACTGGTGGTGCATATGCTCTATTACCAAAGTGGGAAGGGAAAGGGGCACCTTTATTATATCGGATTACTAGCCAGATGCCCGGAATGCTCAAATCTACTCACTGGTTGCTGTTTAAAAGGGAAAAACACTGATCTAACCACTTCTAGGAATGGTGCCAGGTGTCTGTACTAAGGCAACCTAACTCCAGAAGGCTATAAAAATAGCCCCCAAGTAGTAGGTTCTGATTTCCCACTGAGCTGACCAATAAATCCAACAACCAGTTAATTAAAAATGCTGGGAGGGAATGTTCATCCTCCATTACCCACCTGTCCTTGTGAATACTCATTGGTTACAAACGGGAGGCTACAACTTAGCTTTCAATGTCTGGATTAGGAAACTCACTCCTTCCTTTTCACAGCAACCCCGGGATATAAATAGCCTATGTGGTTGCCTGATACTCCTACTTGGGTGTCAAGGTTTATTTGAAGCTGAAGGGATGTGAGGCTTCCAAAGACGAACCCAGTTATTTTCCTTGCCTCGGGGCTTCCTGGCACCACGCGGAAGAGCATGTTTAGATAGACTACCTCATCTCTCCCTTGTTCAGGCTATGAGTTTTCTTGAGTCTGCCAAAACCTGATGGAAAACCTTCCTGCCCTGACTGCTGCTATAGGCAGGATACCACAGTCACCTGCTATGCAAAGAGAGTGCTAGAAGCTGGATCTTTTAGAATTTCAACTTGATAAAACTTAAAAAAAAATCAGTTTGTAAAGCAAGGAAAACTTGGACAGAGTAGACCCTCAGTATCATCCTAATCATTAAAGTCATTAAAAGGTGCACATGGAAAGTAGTAGGGAGAGTATTGGACTTAGAGTTACAAGTTCTGGGTTTGAATCCTGACTTACTACGTGGTCTCTGTGAGCTGAGCTCCAGTGGCTCATCTGGAAAACAGGCATAATAGCACCTACCTTGTGGAGTTCTTATGAAGAAAAAACAAGATCCTGTGTGTGAAAATTCCTGGCACTTAGTAGATGTCCAGTAACTGTTATTTGAGCCTGATTTTGTTTATGAACTTAATGTCCTCCATTGCCTTAGGTGGATACAGAAAGTACACATCTACAGGGAGCTGAAAAGAGGGAAAAAGTAGTGGTGGTGATGGGTGAGGAAGACCCAAATTCACTGAATACAACTTTGATCACCAGAAACCTTTTTTCTGAGATACCACTATTAGTGAATTATGTTTCTCTTGATGTTTTTTTGCAGAATTTTTTTAACTTAGAGGCATTTTGATGGAAAAGAGAGAAAAGTAATGAAACTTGAGTTCTAGGCAGAGCTCTGTCACTTATAAATCACTTTCCCATTCTAGAACTCAGTTTCCTCTATCTAAAAACATGTTGGACTAGAAAAGCACTGTGATTCTTTCTTCACACCATAAATTCGTGGGACAGTTGGCTTTTGAGTCTTTATTAATTGGAACTGAAAGTTTTCTGTGGTTTCTTTCTGCTGAGGAGTATTCGCCCTAAGCTAACATCTGTACCAGTCTTCCTCTATTTTGTATGTGGGTCACTGCCACAGCGTGGCTGCCAATGAGTGGTGGGTCCACACTGGGGAACCAAACCCAGGCTGCCGAAGTGGAGCATGCTGAACTCAACCACTAGGCAACCGCGCCAACCCCTGAAAGTTTTTATGTAAAGTGAAAAGTTATGGGAGAGACTGCTGAGTCCAAGGGTGCAGAAGCTTAGCAGGGACATAAACTTCTCCTGCAAGTGAGCAGTAATCAGGAGGCCTGATTGATCGGGATGGATATACAGATTGCTTTTATTCATGCTTTTGAGCTGCCTGTGAGTGTGTGTTCGGTTTTAAGACTTTTCTAAAGCTGAAGCTCTTGTGTGATTTGCTGTGCATTAGCAGAATATGAATTATTAATTCTACTTATAGAATTATAAGTAGAAGATCATGAAGACCACAAACTGGGGCCCTGTTACTTGAGAGTCTAGTGCATCCCTTTCTCTCCATCAAAATAGGTTTGTAAATTGTCATCAGAGCCCAGCTACCAACCCTCTAAATAACACCTCTATCTGCTGCTACCTGATATTTCTTTAATAAGAAATGGCAGGGAGACTCAGAATCATATTATTGATGGAGAAAAAGTTGAAAGAACTTAACTTTTCAGCTTGGGGAATTGGAGTTTCAGGGGGCCGTGCTGCCTGTTATCAAAAACATGAAGGCTTCTTAAAGTCAAAGTAGAATTAAACTAGTTTTTTGTAGCTTTAGTGTGGGAGGAGGCAAACTCAAGGAGGTAGCAAAATTCCCACCACCAGTCCCCATTCACAATCCTAGCTGGAGTAAAAAATGAGTCTCTTTGAATGGAAGTTAGACTCTGTTTTCTGGAGCAAACCTGTAGGGATTCAGTGGTCTGGTGATGCCTCCACTACACTGTGAACACTTCCAGGGCCCAGACAATGTCTCATTTGTATCCTCAAGCACCGAGCATAGGGCCTAATGATAGAAGGAGCTCAGAAAATGTTTGTTGATTGGCTGATTGATTGAAAATGCACTTGCAAGTACCAGTAGATCCCTAGATCAAGTGTATTAAATTGGTTTCCATGTAACAGTGTCCCCCTTTTTCTTCATATGTTTCTATGCATTTTACTCACAGCAACTCACCCATTAACAACTTGTCATTGTTAGAGAACTAAAACGGTTTCATCAACAAAAGCCCCTTCCATACAAACATAGAAGAGAAAAAAAACATGATGTTAATATTGGGTAAGCATTATCAGAGTTACATGCATGTAACATAGCACAAAAACGACTACAAAGTCTGGAAAGAATTTCAAGCATTTTGATGGAGAAAATGTTTATACAGAAAAGTAGAGGAGAGAACTATTTAAAACTTCTCTTATTTCCTTGTGAGACAAGAAGATGTACCTTGTGACTGTGTCATGTATACCTTGTGAGAGCCCTCTGAGCTAATTCTGGAGGTATTTGCAGCTCCAATGGTCAGAGACCCATGAACATACATTGTAAAACCAAAAGGTCGAGACTTTCAATCAGACCTATTATGTTCTCGAGAAGATACCATAAGGAAGGGAGAATGGGTAGGCAGGGATTTCCCTCCTCAACAAAAATTTCATTTTGCCCTTACATCGCCTGGCATGATTGGATAGTGGGTGTTCTTCATGGTATTCTAAAGCTTCCTGAGGGTTAACTCATTTGGGGGTAAAATGTTTTCCCTACAAGATGCCACTACATAGGAGCTGAAACCTGCCTCTCATCACTTTACTGATTGATTCTATAATTATTAGTGTTTTAAATAAAGCACTTTGAATGAGGCCTTATAAAAATAGAGTGAAGATGGTGTTGAGGGACTAAATAGGCTAAACCTATGGGCAAATGCAATCTCTTTCCCCAAATACCTCACTAGTATCACAATGGTTTTAGAAATCGTTGAGAAATGATAGACACTTCAAAAATATAATTTGATTGGAAGCTTAAGAAGATATTGATGGCTCTCTGAAAGACTGGGCCCTGAGAAATATTTGGGCTAGTACCCAGTAAAGTAATTAAAGATGCATATAAATCTTTGGTTGCTTTTGGCTGATGTCTTAAAACTGTGGCTTTTACTTAACCTAACGTGCACCCTGCTGGCAAAGATTTTCCTGGCTAGCTGCTTATGTGGACACTGCCTGTTCACCTTCTTTTATTCCTCACTGAGATATGTAAAGTTCTTCACAGGGACTTCCTAGGCATTTCTCCCCAAGCATTCATACAGGCAGCTTTTGAGGGTAGTTTGTCAGACCAAGTATCTCCCTCTTCCCAGCTTGACCTTCCTTTTCTTTTGGTGTGGGGTGGCTTCAGGGTATCACCATAGGAATACTGCTTCTGAGCCACCCTGATCACCATTTATTGAAAAAAAATCCAAGCATCCTGTTTGGACAGATTGTGAGCTGTGACATTAGACCTTCCTGGTATGCAGAATGGCTTTCATCACTCTCCCACGCCATTCAGCAAGGTTAAAGGTCTCAGGAAGGTATTTGACTTGTGGCTCAAACTTGCCCTCACCGCTCAGCAATGATGGGTCTTTTTGCTTGAATCACTTAGGAGGTGCCCATGGGAGCAGCACACCAGAGAGAAGTAAAGGAGCAAAAATGAGTTCATTACAGCATTTGAAATGAAGAGGGCACCAGCAGGAAAATAGAATGTACACTGAAGGCTTTGCCTAGAGTTTTTTTTAAAGGTCTTCTCAGGAAATAAAATGGTGTTTTGTGGTGTTTTGTTCAGAGACAGTAGAGGGAAGCTGAAAAAGGATGTAATTTGTCTTAGATGAGAAGACCCTCAGAAGCAGGGACTAACGTCCCTTCTGCCATTTCTGTCTTGACCCTGAATCTGACATTTTGAGTGATGACACTATAGGTAACCTTACTGACTGTTGAAAAGTGTTGTATACTTTCATGTTAAAAAAAAATATGTGTTTGTGTGTGTGTGTGTGTGTGTGTGTGTGTATTCTCCAAAAAAGCATTCTGTCCTTTCTGGATTTTATAATATATAAATAAAGCCACAAGTGTTCATGATATTAATATTTTTATGCCAAGGTTAAGAAGTCTCAGTCTAGGTGATTCCCAACGAAACTATCTAGGTGATCTCACTGGATGTTGCATAACGTTCAGAACATTCCCAAAACGAAATTAATTTTAGTTCATTTTAGGAAATAATTCTTTTACATCAAAAGCTTAAAATTTTTGCATAACTTGTAGCCAAACAATAACATACCTCAGAATTTTTTAATAACAGTTTTATTGAGATATAATTCACAGACCATAAAATTCACCCTTTTAAAGTGTACAATTGAGTGGTTTTTAGGATATTCACATAGTTATGCAGCCATCACTACTGTCCAATTCCAGAATATTTTGATTACTCCCAAAAGAAACCCTATACCCATCAGTAGTCACTCCCCATTCTCTATCTCCCTTAGCCCCTGGCAACCACTATGCTACTTTCTGTCTTTATGAATTTGCCTATTCTGGATATTTCGTGTAAGTGGAATTATACAATATTTGTCCTTTTGTGTCTGGCTTCTTTCACTTAACATAAAGTTTTCAAGGTTCATCCATATTTTAGCATGTATCAGAACCTTATTCCTTTTTATGGTTGAAGGCCTTTATTCCATGGTATGGATATACACATTTTATTTATCCATTTATCAGTTGACAGACATTTGGGTTGTTTCCATTTTTTGCATGCTCAGGAATTTATCCTGAGGAAATAACCCAGTAGGTACGTAAAGAATTAGTTATAAGGATATTCATTGTGACGTTATTAAAGCGAAAACTAGAAATAACTTGTCTTCAACCTTAAGAGACTGGTTCAATTATGGGACATCTATATAATAGAATACTGTACAGCTCTTAAAATGGTGTTGTAAATGAGTTTATAATGACATAGGAAAATTCTGACAACTTATTGTTAAGTGACAAAATAGTACATAAATTGTGATCCCATTTTTATAAAAAATGTATTTAATATGCATAGAAATAAGGCTGGAATCATAGGAAACAGAAAATAGTGATTCTCTCTAGATGATAAGATTATAGGGGGTTTTATTTTCTTCTTTTTTATCTGTATTTTCTAATTTTCTAAAATTATCTCATTATTATTTATTGAGTACATAACATGTGCCAGACATTGTATGGTATACATGTATTTTATAATAAGGAAATTAAAAATTAATGTTGTTATTAAAAACAATACAAAAGGGAGTGTAGGGGGTTATGTGTTGTATCCACTCACATACACATACCCCAACTTCTGGAGATGTGATAGGAGTACTTACAAGCAGTACTAGGGTGTTATGTTTTAACTCCAAATAAATTAAGATGTACTTATAATGACATATTTATCAGATAAGAAAGACATTGAGTCACTTTTTTGGAGTTGTTCTGTGCATCTCTGCTTTCTCAACGGAATACCTAGCTATTCTTTCCCTACAGGAAGTGATTAGATGTGGAATACAGAGTTTATTTCCGCCTACATGGTCTGACATTTTGACATTTCCTGAACTGCAGGATGTTTGAGAGCAAACAACTTGGCTTTTACTGAAAAAATTAATTATACTGCCGCTTTCGCGTAGTGATGAGTCTTTGTAAGAGGACAAAGCTATTCAAGTGGGGAAAAATGAGATGGTTAACAGGATGACAGTAACATAAAGGTCTTGAGTCTGGAGAAAAGGACCTCATTAAGCATTGATTATCAGCGTGGTGTAAACTCTTTCAGAAAGTGTTACTTAAACATTCCATGCCATTGTTATGTGGAGGAAATTTAAATCTGTGTTCCATTTACATCATAAATGAGATTTGTGTATTCTAATAATAGGCTAGTCTTGCCTTAGGCTGCATCAGTACACACAAACTCATTCAGTTGCTCTGACTGTCTTCATATCAATCGAGTCACTAAAATTTAGTAGCAAAGAGTCAAACACATTTGTGTGTTGACATAGAACCATTCTCACTGCCTGTTTGGAGATGATGTCAATTTGGTCCAACAGGAATATATATAGTCCCTCTGGGACATACTTGAGTTACGTTTGTGGGCAGGATATAGTGTAGGGTGGAGGTTAAGATTTCTGAGTCTGCAGTCAGACCAATCTGAGTTCTAATCTCTGATTAGATTGAGGCTCTGTGAACATCAATTTTCTCATCCATAGAATGGGAAGGGTAGTATCTTTCTCACAGGGTTGATGCACAGATTAAATGAAGTAAGCCCTGCAATGCACTCAGCATATTGCCTGGTACATTGTAAGAGCTCAGTAAACTTTTATACTTTTAATGAATGTGCAAAGGAATTTAAAAAGAAGATGGAGAGAATTCCTGTTACTTTTTTTCCTCTTCAGTACATTTTCAAATTTCCTGTTCCTTACTTTCCGCCTAAAATGGATTTTTAAAATTGCTAAAACCGAAAATTTTAAATGTAGGCTTTCAGGGTATTTTACAGCACAGTGATGAAATACTGACATTGGCATGTAACATAACAAAATATACAAAGACGTATAGCACTCATACCCAACAAAGCCTGTGCTTGGCAATCATGAAATCATATCTACTTATGGTCATCTAATTGTTACTTGTTTCTTCTCAGCCTTTGGCCTTTCATAATGATAACCTTAATGGATTTCACCTCTTAAAATATAAGGCTTTTGTGGGGTTTTCTATAATTCTCGCCAGAATACCAGTCTATTAGCACACTCCACTCTCCCTCTAACTTGCTGCTTTTAATCTGTTGGGGGCTCAAAAACTAGGTTGCAGAACTTATCAGGACTTTGGGTAAAGCGAAAGTATTGAGCTCTGAATGAGGACTTGGGGTGGAGGGAGAGGGATCTACATTTTTGATGCCGAGATACCTTTTCTTTGATTATATTCTGATTGTGCTCTACCTTCTGGACACTTGGGGTTAGTCTATATGGGAAATCCAAATAATATTTCTCAAATAAAATTTGTGACTATGTTAACATATGAGAGGAATGTTCTTTTACTCACTAAAAGGAATTATTCAGGAAACTTCATGTAATGATTCTATGACAAATAACCCAGTACTGCAGTGAATTGTTA
This sequence comes from Ceratotherium simum simum, assembly GCF_057802395.1. Classification (NCBI taxonomy): domain Eukaryota; kingdom Metazoa; phylum Chordata; class Mammalia; order Perissodactyla; family Rhinocerotidae; genus Ceratotherium; species Ceratotherium simum. The sequence continues at coordinate 18,223,743 of NC_141940.1, forward strand.
CATTGGGTCAGGTATTGCCAGAATCACCAGAAGCTAGCTTTCCAAAAGTGATAGATAGGTGATGTGGAGTCAAATGTCTTGGGGAGGGGGAATCTTTGAAATTAAGTCAAATGATGTGTTTACAAGAGTAAAAAGTTTAGTGCTGTGATAATGTTATCTTGATAGAGAAAGGGGAATTATTTATATCTAAAATGTCTGGTTAGGGCCGGCCCTGTGGCTTGGTGGTTAAGTGCGCGCGCTGCGATGCTGGCGGCCCGGGTTCGGATCCCGGGTGCGCATCGAGGCACCACTTCTCCGTTCATCCTGAGGCCGAGTCCCACATACAGCAACTAGAAGGATGTGCAGCTACGACACACAACTATCCACTGGGGCTTTGGGGGAAAAAATAAAATAAATAAAATCTTTAAAAAAAAAAAAAAAAAAAAAAAAAAAAAAAAAAAAAAAAAAAAAAAAAAATAAAATGTCTGGTTAATATTTGACAATAGACTCATGTACGATATAGTCAGAGTGGCAGGCTAATATTTTGAGAGTAAACTAAAAATACTAGAAAGCATTCAATTTAGATGTGAACAAAATGTCAACTTTGTAATTTGTGCCTTTCCTAATTTGACACGGTCAATGAACAGTTCATCTCTGATATACTTTCAGGTGAATTTTCTTGGATTGTGGTTTATGTTGAACAATGAGCTTTCCAGTGAATACCAGATGCTAACTTTGCCATTTATACAAATGACTTATAATTTTCATTCGGGAAGATTCTTGTCTATTAATGTGCCTGAGCTTGTTTGTACAGATATACAATTACAACACTGTGGCTGAGGCCTTGCAGTCAGACAACAATTAGCTGTGTGATTTGGCACAAATTATTTAATCTCAGTGTCCCAGTGTCCTAATGTGTATAATGGGACAGATAACAACCATTTCAAAGGATTGCTATGAGGATTAAATAAGAAAATAGTGCAAAGCACCTAGCACAGTGCTTGTACGTTGTAGAAATCCATAAGTTAATATTACCACCTAGAACTAGGCTTGGCTTTGATGATTGGTTAAGGAGATGTCCAAAAAGTGAGCTAGCTGTGTCTTTTTCTTGCAATTTGTTAAATCTCTTAAAGGCCCAGGGGCTTGTGGCAGTCTGGAGGAATGAGACTCCATGGGAAGTGAAGACAACTTGCTCACAGAAAACTGATAGGCAATCATAACAGAGTATTCTTGACTCACCAGAATGAAAACTTAAGGCTACCGGTAAATGCAGTTAGAGGCTGTATATTTCTTTTGCTAGTGAAACTTTCATATTTGTGCCTTATTTCTCTCTTTCTCTCAGGATATAGTCCGCTAAATGAGCACCCGTGGAAACTTTTGACTCTGAGATCTCAGTGAGCTCTGGACCAGAGGCTTAACAAACTTCATCTATGAATGAGCTACATTAACATAATAAAGGCTCACTAATCACTGTTGAAAGCCACAGGTTAATTATTGCATAGGGGTTGTATAATGTAATTTCAGGAACTAAATAATTAAAAAATTTAAAAGGCCATTTAACATATCTTTGACACAGAGCCAGAAAGTAGAAGACAACCTTACTTTACTTTAATCATTTAACAGGGATTTAGCAACTCATGCAACACGTATCTGAAGCAGTTAGTGTATTATGGTTGCAGTGTTGAAGAAGAACATTTAGTCAGGACAGATGGAATCCAGTAATGAAAGCTAAAATTGAATACAAATAAAAGAGGGGTGGGGTACTGGGGGAAGAATATCAGTAATGAGTACCTTACAAGTAGACTCGATAGTGTTCAGAATTTTAGTGTCTAGATTCTAGAACATATCCAAATCTGCTTTTAATTTTTACCCCAATATAGTTGCTTAAAAGATTTCTTTGGCTTAATTGCCTTCTCTTTCATGCTCTTGTCCTTCAACTTGAATTCCTTATATTCTATAAAACCTGACTTTAAATTCCCCTACCTCATTCTGTGTCTTTTCAGTACACATGCATTCAGTATATGTTGCATGTAAAATTCTACCTAGTGGCGGCATGGCCATAATGACCACATTGTATTAGAACCTCATTTAAATAAATGCCTACCATAAAACCTACAGTTTTGATTTGGCCATGCTAAGCTGGGTACTGTAAATGCTCATATAAATGAAGAGATAAGGAAGATTGTACAAAAGGGGCTATTTTGCTGATTCCAGAGCAGTAGTGTTTCTAAGTAAATACCTCTATAACCTTCTCCTGTAATTGTATTGGAAAGCAATACAAGTGGGATCTATAAGTATTGAAAGGCCCAGAATAAAGGCACAGTCAGAATAAACGTATTCTTAACCTTTTGCAGGTTTCAAATTTTGTTTAAAAGGTGATTAGGGAAGGGCTTTACTTACACATATTCAAATGTGTATATGCACACATATATATATACACATGTACACGTACATACATATTTTGGGCAAAGTTCAGAACCTATGTTTAAGTAAATGATGGCTCAGTTTGAAACATTTTGCTAGACCTGGGAACTTGTTTTAGCAGAAGATGGATTTGATCTTAGGCCATCTGGAGAAGGGAAAGTGGGAACAGCTGTGGGCAAATCTATTTGGCGTTCTCTGACCTACTGGGAGTCAGATTGGAAATGAGGCTCTCAAGTGGTTAGATAGGCCCTCCTCCACCATGCCTCCTGCTTCTGAGCAGGACATCTTCCTGTTTTGACCCTGTCCTCTTCATTGTTCTCTTCCTGTTTGCACAACTTACCCAAGGTCATACAATGAGTTAATGGCAGAGCCAGACAGTAAATTCTCTGTAGGCAAAGACTTGGTCTGTAACTGCTCATGCTTAGGTTGGAGGGCACAATTCAGGTTCTCAGTAAATGCTTACTGACCAAGTACCCCAAGGACAACTCCTTGTTAATTCAATTGGCAGCTAAGGGACAAAGAGCTGTTTAAAATATCTGGTGGCCATTTAAATGGAAATCAAGCAAAATTATTTGTCTTTCCCTCTAGGGGAAAAAAAATGATGCGTCTAAATCGTTGTTTCTAAAGAGCACGTCCAAGGTGCATTGTCTTTCAGGAGCAAAAATAGGCAAATCCAAGCAGGATTTAAGGGCTGTTTTGCTCGGTAGCACCTAGAAACAATTTTAGTCAAGGTCCAGATTTAAATGGTTGTTACCCGGGTCAAGCGAGAGATTAGGAAAGGTGGCAGATGAAATCAACTCAGGGTCTGGCACCAGTTACAAAAGGAAGCAGGTCATTGGGTTGTGTTTATAGAGGAAAGAGAATGGATTGTAAGATTGTTATCGCTGGAATCATGGTAGGGGAGGGGGAGACCCTTACTTGAAGACTTGGCCTCCAGACTAAAGGAGCCCAGAGTGCTTTAAGAACTCGCACATAATTGGCCATACATTCCACAGGAAGAAGCCCTGCCTCTGGCTACATCCCTCTGCCTTGAAGAAACGGAAAAGGAGGAGGGATCTGGGTGGGAAGGGGGAGTGGGGGTGGGGAGAGGGCCCTCTGGCATCCTGTGAAGACGTTTCTAAAGCATCTCCAGATTTTCCAGCCTACTTTCAGGCTTTTTATTGAAAACTGGCATATCTTTAGAAGCCTCAGCTACCAACTTAGGGAAGAGTTTCTTTTACTATCGCGTCGGTAAGCAATGGCATATGGAGTTTACACAGTCCAAGTTTTTTGGTGCTGGGTGATCTCCTTGCCCTTTGACTTAAATATTTTGTGCCGCTTTATAGTTTGCAGCAAACATTGTCCCTGACCCTAAAGGGAGGAAAAACAGAACTTAGTTTTTCACTTCACCCTTTGAGGATCCAGGTAACAGAGTAACAAATAGGAAGTACAGTTTCACTAGCCAGAGGTCTTGGGTGTAGTTCACCCTGGTAAATCGTACATGAGGATCAACATGAAAACAAGCAGCTAAGTAGTTTTCATTAGTATCCAATTAGTAGGTGATTTGGTTACTAAATATGTTTGCTAATTCATTAACAATTAAGTAAATTAAGGGAAATGATTTAAATTTGAAAATAAAATGCTGCACATATTAATTTTAACTTTATAGATTAAAATCCATTTGCTGCCTCCCCCCACCCCCTTCCTCCCTCTCTCTTTCAAATCATACAGAGTACACAGGCAATTAGAGCCTGCAGGGTAGATTGTTTTTCTCATTTAAAGTATCTCTTCTCTCTAGAAATCGGTCTTCCAGTGGAGCATGTCTGTCTGTGTCTCTAGATGAGTGTCAGCAACAAATGGTGCATGTGCACATAATACTGATGGGGATTGTTGCTGCACAGTGAGAGCGGGAAAAGCCCTTTGCAATACTGTGAGGGATTCAGGAAGGTATTTTAGAATTTGAAGGGGCTTAAGGCTTGATTCCGCTGCTGATATTGAATTGCAGCATGACCAAATGACTAACAAACTTGGCTTTCTTGAAATATCTCAGGGCAGAGAGGTTCTCAAATGATTGCAAATTGGTTAATGACTTTAAAAAGCATGTTCCTTGCTGTAAACAAGTAACTTTGCCGGGTTTTCCTAAACAATTGGGTATGTTTAGAAGATAGCAATATAAATCAAGTCAAGATAGACTGAACTGGAAAGCTGAGGTTACATTTTTTTTTTTTTTTTTTTTGGTAAATCTGCAGTTCAGGGTGATACTTCAAAGACTAGCACCTCAGTTTATTTTAAACAACTTCGCTTCAGTATTACTGTCGATGATTGTAAAAGTTGCAACACATTCCTGTTGTAACACTTTGGGTTCTTTTCATTGTCTTTCTGATGTTTTTTCTGATCTTTGGATAGATCTCATTCACAATTTCCTGGAAAAACAACCAGTCTTTTCCCACAAGGGATCACATTATGTAATTTTTCCTTGTTATCAAATAGAAGATTGAATTAGCAAAGCTAAACAGGTAGGCAAGGCAAACGTCAATGTCAATTGGTCTTTTCATTTTTAAAAATCAGTGTTCAAATGGGGAAAGTTGTTATTGTTGTAATCTATTCAGTGTGTGTAGCTGAAAGCAATAAGATGCTGCCTGTAGGCCTTTGATCTTTACCATGGAATGGTGGGAGAGAATACGTGGCCCAACGTGGTTGCTGACTTGCCAGGGTAGGTTCACATTTCTGAGAAACTGGCTGTGGTCATACAGTTAACATCAGTACTTTGCTTTCAACTCATATTAATAGGTTGTTGAAAGTTCAAGTGAATGTTGTTGAGGTTGAGTGAGTGAAAAATTATTTAATAGCGTCTGTTAAGTATAAGAGGAGATAATTCACTGCTAGCTTCCATCAGGATCTCAAATTTCTCCTCGAGGACCTGACCTGATTTTCTATCATATGAGGGTCAGATTACCATTTACCTCCAAGTCAGCTACTGTGCTCATAAAAGTTGTGTTTATTTTCTCTCTCTTAGGTATATGGTCATAAACATTGAGATAGAAGCATCATTGGATTTTCGTCCACCTTTCTCTGAGTGGACTTGTTCTGTTTTTGCCTTTACCTTTATATTCAGTTTTAGGGGATTGTATAGAAAAATCCTCTTAAAAAGAAATGGTTGATGACTTTTATCTTTTTAAACAGTTTAAACTGATAAAAGGATGTGCCTTTAAATGAAGCAACGTAGTGATAGTCGATTCAAACAATAATAAGGATTCTAGTAAGGATTGCATTCTTGTTTTTTTGCTATAGATCTATTCATTGGATTGTCTTTATTGTTTCCATTCATCAGTTTTCTCAGTTGATCATTTGACTGATTGACCTCTCAATATCACTAATTTTTGAATTTTCATTTAGATGTTACAGAGATGATCACGGAGTTATTTGATTTTGGCATTTGGAGTCTGTTAGGCATCATCAAGCACAATAACTGTGCTCTGTAGAAGCTTGGATTCTATACATAGAATAAACCTTAAAAAGCCATGGATGGAAATTTGGAGAAATTTTCTTATCACCCAGGATGGGGGAGGGGATGGGGAGGCAAAGTACTTAATCCTATGCAAATAATTTACTGATATGTCAGTTTCAAAATGGCTCTCTGGATGTACTCTGGCCCTTTCTCTCTGAGGCTGATTCAATTCAACAAAGCCCAAGAAATCCAGCGAACACATTTCAAAATTCTGTCTTTATACCTCTATTTTCTATATTTGTCTTATATACTCCCATTTTCCTGTATTTTCCCAAGCAGATGTTTGACTTGTATAGTTTTCCAGCATTGCTCTCTTCTCTAGTGGTTTATAAATTCTAAGTTTGTTTTATGGATGGGAGCCTTGTCAGTGATGAGAGATAGATAAATGAGCTGAGTCCTCATTTGTGATACTTACTAAACAGAACACTTTTTGACTTGACTCTACAGCCATGTGGACATTTTAGCTGTGTATCTAACTTGGCAGAGTAGTGGCACATCCTTTCTTACCTTATAAAACCAAGACGTTGTACAGCTAAAATAACTCTAAGGAGTTTTCAACAATTCTGACCCGTATTACCAGGAACTGTGTGTAAAAAGAGAAGAAAACATCAGAAGCACAATTTTGGGTGTGGAAAAGTTAATCAAGGCCAACGGAATTGAACTTTCTCAGCCCAGTTCTTTTCAGAAACACCATGTCTTTGCTCCAAAGTTGAATTATTTAATTTTTGCCTATTGACAGTGAGGACTTGGACTTCTCTAACAATGATAATATGATCTTACTCTTATAAATATTATCTCAGAGTTTACAAATATACCTTCAAAAACGTCTCGTATAATTTCCAAAATGGAGGTAGAGAGGAAATGTTACTTAAGATTTCTTTCTGATTATAAATGCAATGTGTATTTTAAAAATAATATTTGAAAATTCAGAGAGTATAAAAAGACTATAAAAATTATCCATAATACCCCCCAAAGATAATGATGGTTCAATGGTTAATATGTTGGTGTATTTCCCTCCAGTCTTTTTTACTTTGCATGTGTGTGTGTCTGTATTACATTTTACATTATATTATATGTACTGCTTTGAAACCTACTTTTCCCGCTATTTATTTATTGTGAACATTCTAGTTCATTAAATATTTTTCTAAAACCTCATTTTTTAAGCCTGCATAGTTTTCATTGTATGGATATAGAGTAATTTATTTGGACTTGATCCTCTATTTAGATTGTTTCTGACTTTTCCAATTAGAGCTCCTGCTATGTTAACATTCTGGTACATAAATATTCGGGTACATTTCTGATTCTTTTATCAGGATAAATTCTTAATATTTTAAGATTACTGGGTCAAAAAGCATGCATGAGGGGCTGGCCCCGTGGCATAGAGGTTGAGTTTGGCACACTCCACTTTGGCAGCCCGGGCTCATGGGTTCTGATCCCAGGTGTGGACCTACACCATTCATCAGCCATGCTGTGGTGGCGACCCACATACAAAATAGAGGAAGATTGGCACCGATGTTAGCTCAGGGCCAATCTTCCTAAGCAAAAAAAAAAAAAAAAAGGCATGTATGAAGATGTAAAAGTTCTTTGATGTGTTTTCCAAATTGCACTTTGAAAATTTGTTTCTGTTTAGTCCCACCTGCGGTGTGTGAGTAGAGAACAGTTGGTATTATTCCTATTTTACAGATGTAAAAGCTCGGGTCTAGAGAGATTCAAGACTTGCCCAGGGTCACATGACTAATACTACTTGTCCTTTGCTTTTCTGACAGTCAGTTCTATATTCTTTCCACTCGACCACTCTTGTCATAAACTTAGTGACAGATCTATAGTGATTTAGCTGTGCAATTCATGAAGGAAAACTTAATGCAGCCATGGCCTTAAAATAAATTTATTTCTATTATTATTTACAAACTCTAATGTGTTTGGAATTTGATATATAGTGAGGACTAAACATGAATGCAGAGCTCACTTCCTAAAGACATTCTTTTATGTTTTCAATATGTTTTCTGACTTGCATCTAAAATATCCACTACAGAGGTTATGTTTAACTGAAAAATAATAGCCTAAAGTGATTTTGTTGTAATTTTTTGGTCACCAAAAGCTGGTTTACAGTATTATTCTTTATTAAGTAATAGTCTTTCCAGTTCAGCATCAAGACATTGAAAAGATTGCTTCTGTCAGGATTAAATCTGCTCTCAAACCATAATAAGTAACCCTTAACATCTACAAAATGAAATAAAACATTTATTGACTCTCATTTTTGGAAGAAGAAGAAAAAAACACATAATTTTTATGTCAAGACACCAGAATGAGATGGGATATAGCAATTAAAGATGGTTTCCTTAGTTGGAACATAACCAAACCAAATGTGGGAAGTAAAACAATCATCTACTCCTTCCCGCAAACGAAAACAAAACAATACTGCCAAAAGGACAAACCACATCAGTAGTCTCCATTTCTTTCCCATAGCACACAATTATTAGAACAGTTAGGCACCATAGCTTTTGTCTGAGGATGGCCCATTCACAACTTCCAGGTCACCAGGGAGCCATATCTGGACTCTGTTGAAGGCCTCTTGCTTTCTGCCTTAGCGAATCAATGTGATAACATTGTTTTGCATCTGGATTCCCAGGTAGATAGGACATAAATTGGAACTAAAACATTCAGATTCTGAAAGCTGGCATAAGGCTTTATCATATTTGAGGCTGCATTTTCTTTAGTATCTCACCTTACCTTGGGAGCACCCCCCCCAATTGTTTAATAGGTACCATTGCTTCTGGAGTTAGGAGTGCATTGCTGGAAGTCTTCTTTTTGCATCCTGATATGCCTTTGGGGAAAAAAAAGGTTTTCAAGTGTTAACAGGGTCTGTATTCTGTTTTAGGCCCTTGTCATTTTTATTTCAAATCATATTATCTTAATGAAATAGAAATCTATGTAATATGAATTTTGTTTTATTTGACACAATAATTAAAGATGCCTAGGAATTGTGATCATGTTACACTATTTGCCTAAAATATGGTGTTAATGTTCCTCACTTCAATTGTTTTGTGTTGATTGGACAAACTTTGGGCTACATGGCAAATCTCAATGGCTTTAGTAATAAAGATCTAAGTAGCCTAATAATGTTTCTGAATGTAGCAGTTCTTCAGTGTTTCAGGAAATGACTATTTTTTCCAGCTTTATCACTATATAATTGACATATAACATTGTGTGAATTTAAGGTGTGCAACATAATGATTTAATATATGTACATATCGTGAAATGATTACCACAATACGGTTAAACATATCCATCACCTCACAAGTTATATTGTGTGTGTGTGTGTGTGTGTGTGCACGCGCTGTGAAAACTTTTGAGATTTACGCTCTTAACAACTTTCAAATATATAATACAGTATTGTTAACTATGGTCACCATGTTGTACATTACGTCCCCAGAAGTTATTCATCTTATAACTGGAAGTTAGTACCCTTTAACCACCTTCATTGAAGGAAATGACAATTTTTTATCAGTTTATACTGAATTCAGATAGTGATAATAGTGTAGGTTCCTATTGCTTAACTGTTTTCAGATAGCAAGAACTATATTTTGAATATGTGCATCTGCTGTAGTTAGATTCTCAAGAATGTCCATGTTACAGTAAGCATCTTGATACAGATATTAATTGATGGATTCATTCAATCCACAAGTATTGATTGAACATCTACAAAGTGCCAAGCACTGTGCTGAGCACTGTAGGGGTGATATGTAAGACACAATTTCTACTCTCAAAGGGGTTTATAGTCTCAAAAGGGTTTATGGTTGACAAAGAGGCCATGCACATATTATGCCTTTTTGAGCTAAGCTGGATGATGGGGAGGCTATTGATGAAAGAATATGAGAGACTGTGACATTTATTGTAAGTAGATATAATAGCCTGAGCAAAATCTTTGAGGCAGGAAAAATGAGCTTGGTAGGTGCCAAAGAAACTATTTGGGCTGGAATAAAAGGTTCCTTAAAGGGAATACTGTAGTGGAAGAGAAAGTTGAAAAGGCTGGCAGAGGACAGAATACGCTCATTTCCATTTCCCAGCTGTTTTCTAGGGCTATATGCCTAGAACTCAATAAATATGAATAAATTTTTTTTAAAAAATCTTGTCTAATTTAAAGCAACGCCCAAAGAACAATATCTTGAGTTAATCCGTACAACATGTGGCATGGTAAAATAGCCCTTCAGAGTGTCCTACTTTAAACAGCCCCCTTTTTAGTCTCTGCATATATCATGTGGGCCACCCAATGAGACCAGTTGGAAATGAGAGACTTGGATTAGAAAATTTTGCCGGAGTGGTTAATATCTCATTGGGTCAAGCTGAGCAGCTGTATGATTTCAAACTCACTACTTTCTAGTTAAATGATGTAGTATGTATTTCTGGATGTTTGGAAGTAAAAGTTGTTGATCAAATGATCTCATATGTGAGCCCTTCCTATGAGATACTCCACTAGCCAGGGGACGGCCCAGAATCTGTCCTTGACACATTATCTGTCTTTCTCTTGTTCTGTCTTGGCCACTGCCCTCATCCGTCGTGTTCTTCTAAAAGCAAGACCCTAGAACTTTACCTTTCAAATCAATATTCTAAAGTGAATTTTGTGATGCTTTGAATTAATGGCAGAGAACCAGAGGTATGGGCTATTGCAAATGGCAGATGATGAATAACTCATTTATATGTGACTTGGGTAGTCTGTTTATACTTACATTTGACTATGGGTGAGTCTGTTTTTGAAATTCACTTTCAAACTAAATAATGAAGTCTCACTGTAAAAGTCTGACTTGAGCTGCTGAGAGGCTGGCCTAATTTCCTGCAACCTGCTCCGTGCTGGGTAGAGAATAAAAACATCGCCTGTTGTCCAACATATTACTTACATAGCATCATTCTGAGTCTAACTGACATATCTAACTGAAATATTTTATTCTGTGGCTTACAGCTATTTCCTCTTAGTTTGTTCTCAATAAATATGGAAGGGACCACATTCAGAAGACGTAAAAAGGAAAAGTAGGATAGTTGTGTATATGGAACTATAGGGAAAGAAATATAAGCATAAAATGGAAGGATTAGGGTTCAATGATATAAACAAATCTTTAAAAGATTGCATGAAATAAAGGGGCTGAAGCAAAAACAAGATAATGTGACATTTAATGCTCAAGAAGCTCTTGGTCCAACCAAACAGAAAAGCTCACACAGATAGAAAACAATAGTTTCTCTGAGATAAAGAAATTGGATGCTTGATGCATTCCCAAAATGCAATTGCAAAATATTGGTCGGGGGGGGGGGTGGGCAGATGGCTACGGAACATGAAAAGGGAAGGTTGTAAAATTATTCTTGAAAAAGCAAATGAGAATAATCTTGTTCCTTAGCAAGAGGGAATATGTCATTGTGATTTAATGATTTTTTTTGGTAGAATTCCGATCCCAGGTAAACCTTGGGAGCTCTTCTTAGGTATCATAATTAGAACTGGATCATATCTATGCTTTCTAAGAGTCTGCTCCTAAAGATCAGGGTCTATTTTGAAATTAGGCACATTGAATAAGTCATTGTGGATTTAAATCTTATGAATGTGTCTAACTCTGTTTTTGAGAAACTATGTATTTTCAGCCATTAGCACCTCTTGGTTTGAATAATGTAATGCGTTCCATATATTTAAACTAGCTGCTTCCCACACCACCACCCATTTTAATCCGTTTTAAGCTTATCTTTGTTTAGTTTCAAAAGTCTTTCTTATCTCTACTGTAGTAGGACTTGGCGAATGAGTTCATGTAACCTCATCAATATCCATTAATATTTGACGGACAGATTGTATCCCATCTCAACCTTCATCTGTTCAGACTAGAGTGCTTGAGGTCTATAATCTGCCTTCATACAGCACCTCCTCCACCCATCTAAAGATATCAGCTCATTTTCTCAAGCCTTATTCTGTCTTGTCACCCATGGAGCCCAGAATAGGGAAAAGCATCTTGCTTACACCCCTGGGTGCCATTTTGTTCATTTTAATACTTTGTGGATGATTTACATATCAGCAACATTCTTGGATTTGGGGAGGAAATATACACATGAGGACTGGCATAGTACTGCCTGCACTTTTTGTTGGCTGGCCTGCCTAGGAGCCTACTGAGTTGTCTGTGATATTTGTTCATTGCTAAAAGAATGCCAAAGGGTAGTGTTTATGCCTGGCATCACTTTTTAATTCATTAGCCTTGCATTTTACTTTTGTAATAAACTTCAGGGATGGCAGCCTGCCAGGGTCCATTAACTGAAGTTTGGAAGACTATGTGGTTGAGGTTCCAGTTGTCTGTTACCTGTGCAATTCTTGCCAGTTAGATGACTTTCACTAGGGCTACTTTATGAGGGTATAAAAACTTCTTAGCAAATTCAGCTTTTTATTTGGCACTGCACAGTCCCTATTTCAGGAAGACAGTCTATACCAGGAAATATAAGGGAAAGGAAAGACTTTTAAGTTCTGTCTGTGGGTGACTTTTAAACACTTTAGCCATCTTGGCAGTTGGCACTAAGTGAGGGAGGCAGTTGTCATTCAGAAGGGATGGTGTTAACATCTGTGATTTGGGAACACAAAGTGAGGCAGAGTACTAATAAATACCCCAGCCCCAGGGCGTTAAGGTCAGGCATGTTTCTTCCAGCATTGATGCTTTTCCTACCTGAGACTTCAGGAATCAGTAACACCAGGAGCCTCTTAAAGCAACAGTAGACAGCAAAAATAAAACTGAGGGGAAAAAAAAGACAGGCTTTGAAGCCAGTAGGCAAATGATCAGTTGAAATAGCCAGACTCACTTAAGTTGTAAAAACTTAGAAATAGCATTTGTATCTTCTTTTCTCCCTCCTTTCTTCTCATCTCTATTTCTCTCCATCCCCATCCCTCTCAAGGTCCCATTAAAAGCCCAAAGCAATATAGGAATGAGGAAAAGATAGTTGGGTGGAAGGAGAAATCATTCTAGTATTTTAGTTGCTTTCTCTCCCACGTCCACTCCAGCACTATTTGTTGCATGAATAGTTTGAGCTCCAAAGGACCATGAACTATACTAACAAAAAACAGGGGGCCAGCCCGGTGGTGAAGTTGTTAAGTTCGTGCACTCTGCTTTGGTGGCCCGGGGTTCATGGGTTCAGATCCTGGGCGTGGACCTAGACACCGCTCATCAAGCCATGCTGTGGCGGCATCCCATATAAAGTAGAGGAAGATGGGCACGGAGTTAGCCCAGGGCCAGTCTTCCTCAGCAAAAAGAGCAGGATTGGCATCGGATGTTAGCTCAGGGCTGATCTTCCTCACACACACACAAAAAAACCCAGGAATGTGCCTTTAACTAACATTAAATGTTTAGTGACATCAAGATGCCCCCAGAGGCAGTTAGGTAGCCATATACAACTTGCAAGAAGCTACATTTTGCATCCTTTAACATCCACTTGACACTTATATACCAAAGGAGAATGTCTGAAACTCAGAGAAAAAAATACAGGGTGTTTACGGGTACTTGAAACAGAAAATCGCGCTTTTTCTTCCTGTCATGTACCTTCAAATTCTTGAGGAAAATGTTGTATGATGTGCCTGGAGACATTTAATGTAAAAGGTAACTTGCTATAATCCTCAAGTTCCTTGGGCATAAACAAGGTTCAAACCAGTTTAAGGGCCATACTTCTATTCTGTTTGGCATCCTTGTTGATCCCTTTGGAAGGGACTAAATGTATTGGCACCATTTTCACTATTGTATGATTTTCTTTTCTAATGTGAGGTGACACAATTCTACTTATTGTGTCCTGTACAGTTGCACTGCTTGAGGATGGTGAGCTGCCACTTTTTATCATTTAATTACTTCTTTCATGCCACTTTATACGTGGTTAAAAGTGTATGATCTCTCGCCTAGCATTTTTTATTTTTAAAGGAAAATTCTTTGGGGAGTGCCAGTTTGAGGTGATGGTTGTTAATATTTGTTTGGAATCACCTGTAGGGAAAGGATGGTATATCGAACAAAGATTTCTTGTGCACCTGCTATGTGAGATATGTTATGTAAAGCACGGAGAACAACGCCTCTACATAGGAGGTGAGACATGATGAAGATCTTTACTTGAGCAGTAGCAGTGGAGATAGAGAAAAGCTGGAGATGGGTATGAGAAATATTGAGGAAAAGAGAGCTGATTGGACTTGGTGACTGGATGGGTGAGGATGAGTGAGAGGAAGGAATGAAAGATTTTTTTTTACTTTCAGAGCCATTGATAACTGGGAATGAGCGTGATGATGCCATGAGTAGAAATAGGGAAGTCAGTTGAAGCAATAAGGATTGTGGGGCAGTCACTACAGGAGGGAAGATGATGACTTTGGTCGTGTTGAGTTTGTGATACGGGTGACCCACCTATGGGGAGATGTCCAAGAGATAGTCAGAAATATAGACGTAGAGTTCTGGAAAGAGGTTGAGACCGACAGAGAAATCCAGGAGTTATCTACATAAGGCATCATAATTGAAACCATGAAAGTGGGAAAGTTTGCCAAAGAAGAGGTTTTAGAAAAATATCCAGCAAAGGAATGGTCAGAGAATCAGAATGAGAACCTTGAGAGTATGTTAGCATGGAAGGTAGACAAGTTGAAGAAGGAGCAGTGTCAGGTTAGAAGTGGCCATCATGTTTAGCAACTCTGAAGTCATTGGTGACATTTGAGAACCAAATTTTATTAGAATGATGGGCGTGGAAGCCACATTGATTGGAGTTGAAGAAGTCAGTGTTGATCCCTTATTTCATATATTTGGGAGTGGAGTGGAGGGGAGTCTGGTAGCTTGAGATAGGAGGGAAGGAGAAGAGATTAGGTGAGGAGACAGAAATGTTAAGACAGAGAGGCAAGACATTATAGGAAATCATGTTTAGTATCTTCAATTTTATTGGGTAAAGAGAAATGTCATTTGCTAAGAGTGAAGAGGACAGGATTGGGTTTGGGACTTGGGAAATTTGGGAAGAGTGGAAAATGGGAAAGGTTTAGTTTGGCTGCCCTGGGAAACGACAGCTAATCAGCAAGACGTAATTAAAGGCCTGTTCAACATCGACCAGGGCTCACTCAGCTAAGTTTAAGCTATATTGTGAGTTCAAACCATCAGAATGGCAAAATTTCAAGTGTTACTGGAGAAAGTCATGAAATTAAGAATGGGAGCAGAGAAAGTAAATGATTTGGAAACTGGCAAATTGAGGATAGAGAAGTCACACAGTGCAGACTTTTAGGGGACTTCCAAGAGCACTGGATATTTAGAAAAAGAAAAGTGATTACTTATCATACATTTTCTGACCATTCATTCTCTTTGAAACAAATGAAATTTATTGTCCTTCCAAATGTGGCTTGAAAAAAAAAAGAGGCTTCCCTCCACCCACTAGCTTATTGCTGTTAGAGTGATGATTGGTACGTCATCACTAAAAAATCAGAGTTGAAATTTCCATGTGTGAGAATTCATTGAAGCCATATGAAACATGAAGTGGTATTTCTGTAGTTGCCCAGGACTCTTAGAACCAAAAAAAAAAAAAAAAAAAAAATTTACTCTCCTTCCCCACCCCTTGGAAAGTTCATGTTACTATTCTCCTCTCGTTATTAAAGCAGGCTGTGCCATTCAAGCTTGAAATGTGTTTGTGTTGCCATGGTTTGTGTCAATATTCTTTCCTATCGTGCTTACAGTTGCTCATGTTCACTGAACTCCAAGACGTGTGACTTAATGTAGAACCTAAAGAAAGATGCGTGAAAATATCTGTTAGCGCTGGATTCTGTGTGCACTTTGAATGAAGTTATAATTGTGACATTTACCATTACTTACTAGGGTTGATTTTGCAAGGCATTCCTTCCAAAACTCCTTAGTTCTTCCTAGGTATCATGCATCTGATCTAAGATGAAGAAACCATTAAATCTAACTTATGGGGCCGGCCCCGTGGCTTAGCGGTTAAGCGCGCGCTCCACTACTGGCGGCCTGGGTTCGGATCCTGGGCGCTCACCAACGCACCGCTTCTCCAGCCATGCTGAGGCCGCGTCCCACATACAGCAACTAGAATGATGTGCAGCTATGACATACAACTATGTACTGGGGCTTTGGGGAGAAAAAGGGGAAAAAAAGGGAGGAGGATTGGCAATAGATGTTAGCTCAGGGCCAGTCTTCCTCAGCAAAAAGAGGAGGATTAGCACAGATGTTAGCTCAGGGCTGATCTTCCTCACACACACACACAAAATCTAGCACGTTTTCTGAGATGTAGAGGACTGTCATGTTTACCTCTAGAGACACCCAGTTTTCTACCAATACACTTCCTCTTGGGATTTTAGGGGTGTGAAGGAAAAGGAAGGGAACAGGGACGAAGGAAAGTGGGTAGTGCTGCATACCAGAAGAAGCCTTGAGTGCAGTGAAAGGAACTAGGGAAATCAGGCCTAAGCTCATCTCCATTCCACTTAGGATCTGTGATAGCTATTTCTGGAGACTTTTTAGGTTTCTTAGAACTTCTCCGTGTGTGTTATTAAACCTTGTCTGTTCCCCTATAGTTATTAGCTGTAAAACCCTTTACAAAACCTCAAATGGGTTTCTGGGCTTAAGTAGATACAGATGGGGAGGGGGGGAAACTATATAGCTGTGTTCTGCTTGGCAGTGGGCCCAAGAGAAAACCTGAGTCAAAGAATAAGTGTTGGCTGCAGAGGAGGGGAGGGAGGGAAGGGAGGGGAAGGAGGGAAACAGCACCTAGGGCCCACTGAAAAGAAAGTGAAGGTCCATTAGAGGGACTCCAGAAAGGGCCCAGGAGAGGGTGCCCTTTTCAACTGGCACCTTCTTATGAGGGGGGTTTCGCCTTTTCCTCCAGCTGGAACTCATCTTCCATTGCTCTAGACTTTACCTGTATCCCTTTAAAGGAGTCTATTATATGGTATCTTGTATTTATTGTCATTATCTTATATTTTAGCAGCTAATTGTAAATATGCCTTATCTCCCCAATTAGACTCTGAGCTCCTTGAGGGGCGATACGGTGACTTGCTCTTTGTCTCTCCCACAGCATTTGTTCCAGTGCCTTGCCCATAGTGACTACTTATTATATTTTGCCTGAATGAATAAGTGAATGTAGGTTACGGTATGCCATTTCTCCCATTGATCCTGCAAGTATTTTTTGAGCACTACCGTTATGGGAATAGAGGGAAGTTTTGAGATGAAGGCCTGCTCTCCAGGTGCTTCCTATCTAGGTGGGAAGACTGACACCAAAGACTGTTCCACCTGTGATTCTATAGGCTCCATTCAGTTCTGCGCTCACGGTGACTTGTTCATGTGTCTTTCTCATTTCCTCAGTTGCAATTTTAGCTAATATTCTCTTTGCTCTGAAAACAATTATCAATTCTCCTTCGGCCATTTATTTTCTGGGCCCAGTAACCCAATGATTCAATACCTGATTCAGTGAAGACTCATTGCCAGAACTGACAGTGATGGTAACAAACTCCTTCTTGGGAGTTAGCCACTTCAAGCCACAAGAGTATCTTAGAGTAAGGGATCTTATTCAGGCACTAAATGCCTAGCCTAGGAGCCTGAGAGAGAAGGACTGGTTCTTTCCTTACTAGGTTCAACCCCAGAGGGCCACTGCCATCTCTTATTTACCTATTCCCTTTTCCAGTTCTGGTGATTGATTAGAGAGGTTTTGGAGCCGTAGCTTGATCTCCAAAAAAACACAGTTCTTTGAAAATGACTTTAGATTTTTTGAAGAATGTTGAAGTAGCAGGTTAGACAGTCGGGGAAATTCTATTTCCAGTATTTACTAAGAATATTATGAATGAGTTAACATGTTACTGTAGGTTAAAATAATCTAGAAATGTATCTGTAAAATCTATTTCAATTACCTTCTGGGTGCTTTTAGTGAAAATAATAAATTTCAAAGAATTAGGAGAGTCATAAAAATAAGTGTTATGAGGGGAGTACGTCTCGTTTTTCACCTTCAAAATTAAATATGCACTGTGGAATTATGCACTGCCAGGGTCACCGCATTGCTTGTGGGCATTAATAGCTGCCATAGGTAACTTCTGAAGGAGGTGAAGAGAACCATTTCCCATAACACAGAGATTAAAGCATGCAATTTACTGAAAATCTGCTAAATAAATAGAGACCTAATGCTCAGTTGTGCACTAAAAGGAATGCTGCTTCATATTTACAATTTGCATATGGATACCCTGTTGAAACTTGCATTTGCATATATAAGGTATTGATTTTGGTTAATGGAACATGAGGTCATTTCTCTTTAGTTTCTCTCAATTTAAGTATCATTTTCTTTCTCTCCTTATTGCTCACATAGAGGAAGGCAGAAAAATAGCTTCAGATGATTATGTCTGGAAATACTACATATATTGGTCTATTTTTATTTCAGTTTTTCATATTTAAATTGTCTATATACCTTAGTAATCTCAGTAGCTGGCTACCGCTCAAAATTAGAAATTTGCATTACAAATAACAATTATTTTACAGAGCTACATAAGTAGATCTAAAACGCCCTCAGACATCCCCGTAGCATTGTCTACTAAGACCAGTGAGGCCCAGCGTCCCCGGCCCATGTGAAGTGGCTTGGTTGAGCTTGTTGGGAAACAATACAGTGAATTGCCTGGCCTTCCTAATTGTGCTGAAGATTTAATGCCAAAATGGCACCAGGGCTTAATTAGATGTAGGCTTCAGGTTTTTGTAACTGTTGTCTTGGTTGCTTACCAATTACCAAACATAAGAAAAGATGAAAAAGGCACTCCATTTTACTGAGACAACAGAAACAACTCATTTATATCTGCCTATACATTTGAAAATAAGCAAACTTCATATAGATTTTTGTTGCAGCGACCAAAATCCAAACTGATTTCCCCTTCTATGAGTGCATTTTCCTGTATGAAATGTTTCTTGTCCTCTTTTTCTTCCTGTTTAATTCAATAGGAACATATACAGCTCATTATAGAGTAGGTACCCCAGGGAGAGGATTGCTTGTGACTTTCCAGTACGAAATGACAATATGCATCTATTTTGTGTGGGGTATAAATAAAAAGACATCCCACAGATAACTGTAACTGAATTTTATTGAAGGAAGAGAACTTGTAAATAGGGCAACAGCTGGACATGTTAAATTAAAGAAGCAGAAAACAATACCACATTTAAAGTACGAGAATCTAAGAGGACGTTTATGGTGTACATATCACATTTGCTATTCACGAAGATCAGGGACATCCTTTTTCCCACTGGCCGATTGTAATCTGTGTAAAGCACCAGGTATGTTTCCATAAGCTGTTTAAATGCAAGGGACATTCAGAATGAAAGAAGATCCAAAATTAACACTAGGTATTTTAGTTTCATTTCATTCACAGTTTGAGAGTTGTGTTTCACACTCATATTTGAATAAGAAACTTTCCTGCTTCATGAATAAAAATTTTTAACGACAAAAAAAGTCAAATCAAATGTTGTCAAATTGTAACACATTTCCCCGTAAATTTTCACTAAAACTTCAGAATTGTACTCCCAAGAACAAATATTTTTAAATTGGGCAACGTAGCGAATGTCAGTTACATTTGGGTTCAGGATAGACAAGGCTGCAGGAGATGTGAGCATTGCCTGTTCACAGAGATTAGGGATGGGCTGAACAGTGATCAGGGCCAGGTGGAAAGCAGAGGCGATGGGAGTTGCAGCTGTTTGTATCTACCGACCGTCATGATATTCCAACAGCTGGAGAACAAATTTGGTATAAATTCCCAGGAGCTACTGTCGGTTAACGTGAGCCTTCCAGGAACACATACCAAATAATGGCCTACTTTCCTAATTCTATTATGGGAAATTTTTTCAGAGTCAATCCCTGTGAAATGGGATCAGGAACGGTTTTAGTCAAAACCGTGAAGTGAGCACAATTTGGGTTTCATGCCCTTTAACCTTTCCTTCATCTTTCATCCCTTTTCCTTTCCCCTCCTAAGGTACACAGTATCTGATGCCTTTAAAATACTACCCCAACTGTCCTTGTTCTTCCCACTCAAACACCACTACCCTGTTGCACCCTTTCTAGAAAATACCCTGTGATCAAGGTTTTGAATCTATTGCCCTACCCTCCTCTCCCTCTACTTAGTTAGCTGGATATTCCTACTCTTCCAGACACTGTCTGTGGGAAGAGAAATATGCCAGTAATCAGAGGCTTAATGTGTTATCTCTCTTAGGAATGTTTTCATGTTAACTAGGGATTTGTGTGTGTGTGTGTGTGTGTGTGTGTGTGTGTGGTGATGCTGGTGGTGGTTGCACAATGCTCTTAATACAAAGGGATGAAACATAAATGATAGCATTTATTAGTTGTGTGGGCTTCTCAGCACTGTTCAAATCCCATCACTTGGGTGACCTCCTTCTCTGCCTGCCAAGGCTATCCCTAAATAGGAGATGTTTGCATCCATTTATTTACTGCCTGCCAGAAATACAACTTAAAATTGTCCCTGTTGCCCAGTGGCGTCAAGAAGAAACTTTCAAGATTATCAAAATGTTCATTCTTATTTAGCGAGAGAGAGAGACGACATCGTTCTTCAAAATTCTTCTCTTACTGTACTTAAAGAAAATATTTTTTTCCTTAGAGCACTGGTCAGAATATTGAGACTCAGATTTATGGCTATTCTATTGACAAGGGGTTATTGCACAGATGTTTTACTTGCTGTTTCTAGGGGCTTATCAAAAATAATTGACTAGCTGTCATTTTCTACGTGAGACCAATTACTATTGACCCAGCTTTGCTTATTGTTTTCATTAATGTCTAATAAGAATTAAAATGTTGCTGAATGTTCTTAGAACTGACATGAGAAAAGCAGTGGTGAGAAGTGAGTGGGTATCTCTTGTGCTTTCCTAGTGCTGCTAAGCAGAGCGAATGTTCAGTGACAAGAGGTTGTGTGAACAAAAGCATCTCCAGCATGCAAAAATCAAAACTACCCAAGCGATGTTTTGGGGTAATGGGGGTGAAGTGAGGAGAGGTAGTAGGCTGCTATGTGCAATTGTGCAGGTTGTACTCTGCACATTTGCATCATAATCCAGGTGAAAGGCACCCTCTAGAGTTGTGCAAGGCACAACCATATGTGGAAGCCTGAGAGGCAGTTGGATAGCTTCTGTCTCTTCTGTGATTAACATAGTCAGGATTTTTTAAGGAAAAGATGGAAGTGAGACAGCTGTAACTGATAACTTGGCACCTTATAAAAGCGAGGGTTGCCTGTTTTACCTTTGTTATATAGTCTATTGGTTGGACATTAACTATATGGTGCATCTTTGAGCTGTCATCTAGGAAAGATTATATTTCTACAGTGGGAGGAGGCTGGTAGGTGATTTTTTTCATCATATGCTGATTAGATAGGAAGATAGATATGACTTATTAAATAAGTGTTCCATTCTTCAAGGGTAGAGTGGAAAGTAAAACCCCTCAATTATTGAGTGGCCAAAAAAAACCCCTTTTCCTAAAATACCAAGACTGTAGCCAAAAAAGAGGAAATGCAAGCTTATATTCACATGCAAGACTAATTTATGAGTTTGCTTTAAGGAGCTGAAAGCTATTCTTGTATGAATTTGGGCTTTCCCCTTTCAGTTTCTTTAAGCATCACCAAATACATTTAGTATCATCCATGGTCCAGTCCCCATTTAAACTAGTACAGAAGACATAACCAAACTTCAGCTGATCAAACTTTGGGATTGTTAATCTTGTAGAAACAAGAACTCAAAGTTGAAACTTTACATAGTAACTGGCCAGATTCTAGCTCTTAGGATCCAAATTTTAGATATGCTTAAGTAGGTTTCATTCTTGTGATTTAAATTAAATGATCCCAGTCATAGGTCCTCTGTTTGTGAGAGCTCAGCAGCCCCAAGTTAAAGGTAACCAGACTAGATGCAGATTAGTCGTTTAATAAGATAAGATTGTCTGTAACTAAAATTTTAAGCCTCTGCAGTTTTGTGCCTATACAAATAAAGCCTCCTCCCAACTGGGTTAAAATGAATATTCCAATCAACTTTTTAAGAAGATTTACCATATGTGCTGGGATGTGAAGCTTAAGATGCTCTCAATGTTGATTCCATAGGACCTTCTATAATTAACTTAATAGTTAACAGCAAATGTATTGTCAAACCAATTTGAGTTACAATCCTGGCTCTACCCTTTCCTAGCTAGTCAGCTCTAGATTAGTCAGTTCATCTTTCTCAGGCTTAGTTTCTTCATTTTTAGAATGGGAATAATGATAGAACCTTCTTGGAAGGAATGTTGTTAGGAATGAAGAAGATAATGCATGCAAAGCACTTAGCACGGAGCCTGACACATAGTAAGCGCTCATTAAGAGCTAGCTGTTATCACGATTTTTAACTGTCATCGTAGTTTTTCACGGTGTTCTCTGAGGTCCCTTTATTTGCTGGCCTCCCTCATTAGGCTGTGAACACTTTCAGGAAAGGACTATGTCTGCCTGATTCTCCTTTGTATTCCCAGCACCTAGCCCAGTGACTGTTATAAAGTAAGTGCTCTGAGCCTCAGTTTCAAATTCTGGAAAAAGGGGAGGGTAATAATGGCACTTACCCTCACAGGGTTGTTATGAGGGTTTATACTATTCACTAAGATAATATATGGATGAAAGCCTTAGTGATTCACATATATACTAGGTATTTACTTCCCTTTCTTAATTCACGGTATTGCCAAGGGTCCAATGACATAATGCTTTGCAAGTAGTGCTTTGCAAACTCAAAATCTTGACAGAGATGTATATGATGGGTGAGAAGGGTGTCTGTAAATCTCTCTTGAAATTTTCTCTTTGTCAGGAAACTGAAACCAGCACAGACATGCGCTGTCTCTTTTCCAAGCCCCAGACCTTGTTTGCTAAAGTCATTCATCTCCATCTGAAGCAGCTGGAACTTTCCCCTTCATCTCCACCCACACATATACAAACCAGGCCCTGGGGTCCCTGGCAGAGCAAAATTCCTTGACAATAGCTTTCTTTCACCTAGGTGCACACATGGGCCTCCTGAGGGGATTCCTAGGGAGACACTGAGCCAGGGAATTTCAGTCTGGAATTGTTGCTCTCCAGGAACTCCTCCCTGAGGCCCCAATATCTCTGCCTTCAGAAATCCTCTCTGGGAAGGCTGGCCAGGGAGAGCAGAAGGCCCGTATTGTTGGGAAGTGTCCCGGAAGTGAAGCTTTGAATGGAAGGAAGATGAGAACGTCTGAGTAAGTTTCCATGGTTAATAAGTTCGGGAAATGGTGGGTGAAACGGAGCCTTAATTCACTAATGTGTGATTTTTATCTCCAAGAGGTATAGTACGTAGAGTTTCCTAAAGTTACTAGACCAGAAGACTTATTTTCCAAGGAGTAGTTCATGGGCCAAAATGTTACATGGAACCAGCTTTTGGAAATATTATTCCCCTTCACCAATGAGACTCATTCTGGTTTACATCTTCCAAAATGATATCCTTTTCATTAAGATACTGACTGAAACCTTTAGTTTTGAGTCACTCAGGGATGAATCTGGTCCCAATCCAAAGCACAGTGAGAAATGACAGTAGTGCCCAGTATAATTGGAGCAGTGATGGAGGCGGGGCAGGAGAATGCAGGAGTGGGCAGCAATTAGACAGAAATTAACCTGGCCCTGGACTAATGCTGGAGCGGGGAGTAGGGGGTGGGGTGTGAGCAAGAGAGCGTGCACCATCAGGGTCCCAGAGTACGGTAGATGCCAGGCTGAGGGGGTGCAAGTGGGAGCTGAAATCCAGCCAGGGTACTGCTTGCCAACAAAAGGGCTTCTTTTGCAATCCCTCCATCCTTTTTCTATCTGGATGGCCCGGAGGAGGTGCCCTTTAGTGCCAGAGCACGAGCTTTTTCCTATTTGATACAAAGGCACACTATATGCTGGCAGTAGCCCTAAGGGTAATTGCAAGAGATGGTGTGAAGGTAAAAGTGTCTATTTGGTATTAGATGGGATGGGTGGAGGGAAGATTGCTGATTGTTGGGAATTTTCTCTGGATAATGGCAAAGCACTCCCTCAGTAGCCCGCCTTCCTGAATTGCCCATTGTTCTACTTATTAGCCTCTATACATATGGCCTGCTCTCTGTACCCAGATATCCATTTATCTTGATAACAATCTGATCTCTCATCTACCATACCATCTCAGAATATTGTCTGGCAGACTAAAATATCTCCCCAGCTCTGTTAACCCACTCTTATAACAAGACTAGCTCCCTTTCCCCCCTTTTATCCCTTTATCTATAAGTACTTTTTAAAACAAGGGCTGACAGCTTTATTGTTCAGGAATAATTGCCAAAAGGCTTAGTGGACTGTACATGCCAGTAAAAGGTTATTTGCGGGCTTGAGATACGGGCTTCTAGCTGTGGTGTGTCAGTCCAATTATGTTGTCGTATATTGAGCTTCTGGTTTGTGCCTGGTGTTGTTCTAGGCGGGGACATAGTGAAGAGTAGAGGTGGCTCATTTGTACAGTGATGCTTCCCCATTTGTCAGGATGCTTTCATATCTGTCATCTGGGCCTTCTAGATAATCCAGGCTGCTCCTTTCATCTTAAAGGTGAGGAAACAGGCCCAGAAAGGGGATGTGACTTACCCAAGATCACACTGTGGGTTGGTGGTAAGACCAAAGTAGAACCTACCTCCTCTGACTCTGAGGCCAGGACTCTTGAACTCATAACTTTTGAGGCTGAACTCGTAGGGTGAAAGGGGAGATTACATTCATATTTGAATGTTTTCTAACATATGAAATTTATAGAGATAGCTATACCTATCAGGAGCCAGAGAACAATAATTTTAAAATAGTTCTGTAAACTTCATATCCAAGTTAATTAAACAAGCTTTTATTGATTTAAAAGAAACTGCTTAATCAAGTTCATGAGTCATTCATAATCAATTTAATTTTATATGAAAGTATTTGTGGTACAAGCAAGAGATGGAGGAAAAAAGAGCCAGAGAACAAGAAAAATGGGACAGAAGAAGAAGGATTTAGGGAAAAGAAGTGTGTTACGTGTGTTGTGGAGAGGGGTAGGTAGAGGTTTGGGAGTCATCTACACAGACATGATAGTTGGAAAAATGAGAGTGGGTGAAATTGCTGAGGACGATCTAAACACAAATATTACACAGTAGATAATTAAAATATCCATTACTACTTGCTGTATATCTCTCTTTCCTGAGTTCAAAGCGTTTCACCAATGCTATCATATGCACCATCACAGTGTCCGTTCGAAGCATGCAGTAATTATTGATTCCCTAAAGCACACACGAGTTAAGTGACCTACCCCAAACCATAATCAGTGGAGAGATAGAGCCTAAAAGTCTTGCGAAGCTCTGTGGCAGTAGAACTAACTCGTTTAAATAATATACACTTATTCATGTCAGTTTTTGCTAATTCATCTGACAGTCCAGTTTTTCTCAATTGAGGTTTAGTTTTCAGCCCTCTGAAGTTAATACATGTCTACTCTAGAAAATTTTTAAAAATATGGGAAAAAGAAGATAAAACTTATACCATCATCCCACTATCCAAAGAAAATTACTGTTAACCTTTTAGTGTATATTCTTCCTTTTTCTAGGTATTGTAATACACTTTTTTTTGTTTTTTTTTTCTGAGGAAGATTGGCCCTGAGCTAACATCTGTTGCCAATCTTCCTCTTTTTTTGCTTGAGGAAGATTTGCCCTGAGCTAATGTCTGTGCCCACCTCTATTTTGTTTGTGGGTCGCTGCCACAGCATGGCTGACGAGTGGTGTATGTCCGCGCCTGGGATCCAAACCCGCGAACCTGGGCCACCGAAGCGGAGTGCACCGAATTTAACCACTATGCCATGGGGCTGGCCCCATGTAGTACCTTTTTATTACTAGAAAGCAATAGTATTGTTGCAGAAAATTTTGGAAATTCAGAGAAACATTAAAAAGAATAGTAAAATCACCTGTAATCACACTACCCAGTAATAATTACCATTAACATTCTGGTATATTTACTTTTAGTCTTTCTTTCTCTGTATTCACAAAAGAAAATATAGTGTTTTACCAAAATGTGATTATGCTTATATACAGTTTGATACTTGCTATTTTCATTTAATGTTACAACACGAGTATTTTACCATATTATTAAATAGTTTTGAAAACATTATTACTATTATTATTATTGTTTTGCTGAGGAAGATTTGCCCTGAGCCAACATCTGTTGCCAATCTTCCTCTTTTTTTTTGCTTGAGGAAGACTCGCCCCAAGATAACATTCGTGCCAATCTTCCTCTATTTTTTTTTTGTATGTGGGCCACCACCACTGCACAGCTGCTGACAAGCAGTGTAGGTCCACACCCGGGAACCGAACCTGGGCCACCAAAGCAGAACATGCCGAACCCAACCACCAGGCCACGGGGCCAGCTCCTGAAAACATTATTTTTAATCGTTGCATAGGATTCACTTGTGTGGATGTACCATGATTTGTTATGGATGCACTATAGTTTATTTATCATTTCCGCTAACAGTGTGTGAAAGTACCCATCTCACTATACTCTCATTGTCATTGCATTGTATCTTTTTACATCTTTGCCAATTTGCTAGGAGAATGATGGAATCTCATTGTTTTAACTTTCATTTTTTTAATTACTAATGGGTTGAATTTTTTCTTTAAAGCAGCTCAGTTTTTGACATGTAGCTTTCAACGCCTACTGAATGCACAACTTCTAGTCAAAACCATATATACATGTTGAGGACTCATGGCTCCAGTTGTGACAGAACAAAGATTGCCTTACTAATATGTTTTATATAGCACTGGGTTCAGTGCCACAGCCACTAAATAAATCATAAGCTCCCTGACAACCGGACCCATATCTTAATCATTTCTGCATCTCCCATAGCCCCCAGCCTAATGCCTGACATAGAGAAAGCCTTAATAAATGTTTGTTAAATGGATATGGAGGTGGAGCTTTCGTGAGGGTCAATGTTAAGTTAGTAAAATAGTTTTTGAAGTCTTGACATGTGAAAAAAAGAATCCCTGGAGTTAAAATTTAAAACCATTGCTCAGGACACAACTTATCATATTATTTCATGTTCCATTGTTCAAGGAACAATGAAGAAACTGATCCTTTCATGCAAGGGAAGTTCTTTTTGCCAAAAGGAGCCCTTTTGTAGCCATATCAAATCCATAAACACAGCACCACCCTGATAGAGAAGAGTCAAAAGCAAAGCTACTAGAAATGACAAACCGGCTGCAAGGGAAAAATGAATGGATAAGAAGAAATAGGGGGGGAAGAAGAAATATAGAATGGAGCTATTTTTCTTTCACTTTCCTTTTTGGTAAAAAGTTACAGGGCATTAAAGTCACAAGGACTACTGGAGGTTGTCAAATCCTATCTCTTCATTTTTCTGATAAGGGAAATGGGGCTCAAAGAGATGAATTGACTTGGCGAAGGTGATGCAGCTCGTATAAGAGCATAGCTAGGACTACAACGAGTGTCTTTTTCTATGAGATCTTCCTTGACTACCGTCCTGCTCCCATCCCCAGCCCCCGCAGCAGTACAGTCCAGCTGTTTGGGTTTCCGCATCCTCCTTCCCAGCTCTGTACTTTATACAGATCGCTCTCTTTTTTTATTGAGGTATAATTGACATACAATGTTATATTTCAGTTGTATAGCACAATGATTCGCTATATGTACATATTGTGAAATGATCACCACAAGTCTAGTTAACATCGATCACCTACACAGTTATGGAATTTTTTTTTCTTGTGATGAGAACTTTTAAGATCTACTCTCTTAGCAACTTTCAAATATACAATACAGTATTAACTATAGTCACCATGCTGTACATTATATCCCCATGACTTACTTATTTTATAACTGGAATTTTGTACTTTTGACTCCCTTCACTCACTTATCCCACCCCCGCACCCCCTCCCCCGGCAACCACAAGTCTGTTCTCTGTATCCATGACCTTAGTTCGTTCTTTCTTTTTTTTTTTTTAAAGATTCCACATATGGTGAGATCATACAGAATGTATCTTTCTCTGTCTGACCCATTTCACTTAACATAATGCCCTCAAGGTCCATCCATGTTGTCATAAATGGCAAGATTTCATTTTTTTTATGGCTGAATAATATTCCATCATACACACACACACACACACACACACACACACACACACACACACCACACTTTCTATATCCATTTATCCATCGATGGACAGTTAGGTTGTTTTCATATCTTGGCTATTGTCAGTAATGCTGCAATGAACATGGGGGTGCATATATCTTTTTGAGTTAGTGTTTTTGTTTTCTTTGGATAAATACCCAGACATGGAATTTCTGGATCATATGGTAGTGCTATTTTTAATTTTTTGAGGAACCTCCATACTGTTTTCCATAGTGGCTGCACCAATTTACATTGCCAGCATCAGTACACAAGAGTTCCTGTATATCTCTCTTCTTGCACTTCTTATATTCTACTACAATTATTTGTTTCTATGTCTGTCTCCCCCAATAGACTCTGAGCTCTTTGAGGACAGAGACTGAGTCCTCATCTTGGTAACCCCAATATCTAGCATAATACTTGATGCATCTAGATGCTGCATGTTTTTTCATGAAGGATATCACATCGATTACCAAAGCTGTGCCGTTATGTTTTGGCATTCAAACCCTAAGCATCTGGAAATCTTTCTAGTCCTATAAATTTGCCAGGCATCTAATCACTCTCATTAATTTCTGCTAATTGCTAGGGTTTTGCTATAAGTAAGGCTGCACTTGGAAAGGGGAAGAATAACTATTGTAGAGAAATGACAACTGTCTGGGGAAGGAGAATATGAAGGAAACAGAGGAGACTAGGGAAAACTGAGGAGGCTAGAGGAGGAAAACAGTGAGTAAAAGGAGATCCTAAGAGAAATGAACCATTATTGCTAAACATATGCTGCTGTGCTATGTGTTCTTATATGCACACATTCTTCACAGTAATTCTTATTATAGTATCACACCCATTTTACAGATGAGAGAAGTGAGAGTTGTTAATTGACTTGCCCAGGGTCACACAGTTATGAAGTGGCAGAGCTGGAATCCAAATTCTTGTCTGATTTCAAAACCTCTATTTTTCCTTAGATTTTTCTAATACTCCATGCTGCCTCTCACTATACAAGAGGAGGTCACTAGCATTAAAAGGAATAAAACAGAAGAAAGCTTTTATTTTTAGAAATTAAAAATTACATTTCACATTCACCAAATATTAATGATGTGCCATACTTTCTTTGAGACTTTCCCCTAAATTTCCCTGATAACTTTTAGCCATTTGGATTTGCTTATTTAGGTAATGTTACCTGTGAAGTGCTCTACAAGGTAGGGTAAAGGGAAAGTTACAGGCGAAAATGGTGTTAATGAAAGGCAATAGCAGTATTTAAAAGCACCAAAGTTGTACATATAGTATCTTGCCTCATCACTGAAGGGACAAAATAGCAGGCTGTGTGCTGTTATTGGAAACCTGGCCACCTTGAGCCCACCTCACACTCTTTTGCCTCTCTCCTTTCCCTACCGAAACTTCCCACCAGCTCCATGGTCCCCATCTCAGCATGCTGCTTATCTCTTAACTGGCAAAGTTCCCATTTTTTAGTATCTCACAACCAATTGGCAGTTAATTAAAAAGTGATTAGTTGCTTGCCAGAATTTTAAAAGTTTAGGATGTATTTTGTTCCCCAACAATGAGGAAATCTTGCCTGGATCTTCAATGAATTTCATTTTTAGCTGTGTGTTCTCAAAAGTAAAGTTAATATCCATAGGAGTTGATTGCACCTAGATGGCTAAATAATGCTCCAGACTCAATAAATTTTCTAGTTATTCCTGTCCTCCTTTCCGGAGGCAGCCTGGCACCAGCTTTTAAGGGAAGGCAGGAAGACGAGTCTGTCTCACTCCTCCACTCCTCAAAGGCCTTATTAAATTACAAATTCCAACTACTCCCAAGGAGAACTCAAACCGAATAAAATATTGCGTCATTTGGTATGATATCTTGACTTGGTTTTGCCTTAATTAATTTTTATCATCATTCTATAAGAACTTAAAGCTTTCTTAGCAAAATTTGAGAAATATAGTTAGATGACTATATTGTGGGATCTTAGACCTGGAAGGAACGTAAATAAGCCATTTAGTTTATCCCTCTGCTTAGGTATCTCAATACCTAAATCATATATGAGCGATGGTTTTTCATCCATTTGAAGAGACTTTTAAAGATAGATATTTTGTTTTGTTTTGTTTTCAGTAGTCTGTTCCAGTGTTTAAGTCTCTCTCATGGTCAAGAAGTTATTCCTAATGTTTGAATTCTCTTCTGGCTGTGCTTTTAAGCCCAATACATATGAGCAATTTAGAAATCTCAGGGAGATGCATGACATTGAAATTTGCTGAAAAGTACTCAGAGTTGGATTACAGTAGAAACGATGAAGAATCATGCCAGTCTGCAGGGATGTAAGCAGAAAAGGAAAACATACAGCTGATTTCATCATGGATTTGCATGCAAATAAGGATGAAGCAACATATGGGAGAAGGACAACAACAGGAAGGGAAAGTGAAACATATATTAATGTCATTGGAAATGAATCAGTAGGCAAGAAAGATTTTAAGGTAATACTATGAAATAATTTGAAGAGATAAGGCCCACTTCAGAGAGAGTAGCAAGATTTGAGGGGATAGACTTTCAGTTGAGAGAACAAGATTGATTGTACAAAACCCATGCAATCTCTCCACTATAACTAGTGTACTAGGAAGTAGGGAAGGGAAGTAGATAGATGAAAATATTAACTGGTTTACCAGGAGGGTGGGGTAGTGGTGCAGTATCTAAAGAGCTAAGGAATCCACTGATTTTGAAGTACAAGTGAAGAAAAACATTTAATACTGTAATTGGAGTGACGTGCATTATGGGATTTTATTGAGCAAGGACCTTTGTAAGGCCCTGGCAAAATTAGAAATCACATTTGAAAAGTATCCATTTTGAACAGGTATTCATGTGGGCCAGAGTAAAGGTTGGTCTTTGTGTAGAACAGCTGAATATAAATGAGGAGTAAAATCTTCAAGGGGTGAATTTTGGAATAGCTCATTTAGACAAATGAAAGTTCATGTTTAATCCTGAATATTATCACGGTTTCCTTTCTAATTGGAGATTCTACCTGAGGGAAAAAGAAGGGGGACTGGGTGAAGACTATTCTCACCCAGAGTACATTCTTGGGTCCCTAAACTGAGGAGTTGCCATTGGGGAGGAAGGATGAACTCACCAAATACATATGTCTTATATATACTTGAAATTGCATGATCATTGTGCTAGTTATTAAAGAGAGCTTGCATGATTCTGAGCCCACAGGCTCAGCTAGCATTTCTTTGTACTATTGTCGGAAGTTTTTGACTGAGGCTAGCAGCTATTGTAGTAAGGATTACTGAGTAAATACCATGTCCCTGTTTGGTAGAGTGCTATTGATCTCCAGCCCCCTCTGAAATTGGACTGTAGTGATCTCTTCTCATTCTTCAGGGTACTTCCCAAGCTTTGGAGGTTCTGATAATTGTGTGAAGTTCTGAACCTTCACTCTTCAAATCATCTTACAAGTGACTGTGGAGAAGCTAATGAGAATCCTGTGAATTTGCTGGGTTTGAACAGTAAAGTTTGAACTTTTTTTTTTCATCTTAAGCTGTAAGGAAGAGCTCAGCTAGCTTTATTAAAAAAAATCATCTTTATCAGACCATAAAGATGATCATATCCAGTGAACAGAATTTTAGTATCTTAGAGTTTAAAGTTGTAATCTCAGGGCTTAAAGTGAAGGTTATTGATTTCATCCATTTTGCACAATAATCCAGACTTGAAATGAAAGAAATAGAGAATTAGGTAGATTCCACTCAGTGAATTATTGATCAAGTAACAGTGTCTTTAAACCCAGGAGATGGCTTTAGTTCAACTCATTAAATATCAGTACCCATGCAGTTTCCTTGGAGTCATAGGGATCCTGAGATGAGTCAGCCATGATTTCTGCCCTCAAGAGACTTCTAGTCTGGTAGGAAAGAGAAGACACAGCCCAATAGTAATCCAAGGTAGAATATGTTGAATGTGGTAAGAGAGGTAAACACAGAGTTCTACGAGTCTAGGAGTGGATGCGATTACAGTTGAGTGGGGGTAGGGAGATCAGGTGAGTACTGGACCAAAGGATCAGGTGACAGTTATGTGGGCCCTGTCTCCAGCAAGGATCAGGCAGGCTGGGCACAGGAAATGAGATTTTTCTGTTACCTTTTTGCCAGATGGAAAAGATTTGAAAGTGGTTGAGGGGAGCTTACAAAAAAAAAAAAAAAAAAAAAGATGCCGATGAAATAGAAATGGTTACCTCTTGAGCTGAAGGCTACTATTAAACTTTATTAGAAAGTTATGGTGAATTATGGGCATATTATTGTTATATGTTGACAGATCAGGGTGGATTTTAAGTACAGTGATTGGAAAAAACATGTATCTCCGTGATCTCTATAAGATTTGTATTTGAATTTTAGAATTCTTACTAGAATTGATCAGAAAGTTATCATAGCCATCTGGAACTTCCGTGAACTCATTTAGTCTGTTGTCTAGCCGAGTTTGTCTTGGTTAGATGAGAAATACATTTTATTTTAAAATATCTTCAGTTTCCCTTAGTAATCTGTTCAAGTATTTGACAAGAAGTTTTCTTTATATTTAACCAACTCTTCTAAACAGTATTATATTTTGTTCTGTCTTTAGTAGAGATGGAGATCAGCCATGTATATAATATCCTGGAAGACTTATTAAATATTTTCCCCATTTTATCTAAGCTTAAATAATTCCACTGTCATTGCCTTTACTCACAAACCTTACTCCCCAACCTTTTGATTATCTTCTTTTTCTCTAAACCTCTATATTCTATACATCTTTCTTCCCTCCTTCCCTCCCACAGATATTTAGAGAGTGTGTCAGTCTTTATGCTAAGTGCTGCAACATATCAGCCCTCCTTCCCGCACAACACTGATGTGTACCTTACTGGTTATGAGACCACATGGCCCTTTTAGGGACTATATACCATAAAGGAAGGGTGTGCCTTTGAACCTTACAATTTTAATGACTTTCATGAAAAAATTCACCAGTGTCACTGGAAAAGCTAGATTTCTTGTCTATTTCCAATTGATTTCAGTTTCCTCTGGGAATGTGATCAGCATTGATATTCTTGCAGTCTATCAGCATGCATGCTTCAATGCTGCTTTTTGTTTGGTATGGCCACTTCAGTTGGTTTATGTGAAGATTGCATATCTCCTAGTTCATCTTCCAGTCCATTACCCTTCTCCATCTGTGAGCTCTATGGGAGGAATACCGTAGAATCTTTTGGAAAGCAGGGCTATGATGGAATTTTTGTAAGGTAACAAATTCTTCCTTCTTGTTTGTTCCTTGACCCCCCTTGGCTCCAACATCTTCTCTCACCCCCACCCCATATTTCTTCACCCCGCAAAACAAACATAGGATCTGGGGCCAAGACGTGTCAGTAGACTTTGATTAAGGTTTGAGCCTGAACTAATTTGGGGTTCTTGGCTATCATGAATGTTTCCATAATAATTATTGGCAGCATTTCTTTCCACCTTTGTTTTTATGAGTACTGATTGACCCTGTATGAGAAATACAGAAACGATTTCCCTTTCCTTTTTCTATGATTTTGTGTGTTTGAAATGACACCTCTCTCTCTTTCTTCATTGAAGTGGCAGCATTGATTTTCTTTTGTTAATTTATGCTTCCATTTTCAGAAAAAAACAATCAGACACATGTTGTCTCTGCAAGTAGCTGTTTCTTTTGTCTCTTCTGGCTGGTATTTTTAATACAAATTTCTTTTCTTATGGTCAACTTCTTTTGTACATAAATAGAAGCAAGCACCAGAGAAATAAGCACAAAATGTTAATCCTGATTCTGACCCCCATCCAACAAGTCAGGGCCTCTGCATTGTGCTTTTCTCTGTAAGTGGGCAAAACCCTGAGGATTAACTCGTTCTAGTTTGGAAAGCAGTTCATTCTTATTTTTGAGCGTGACTTATGAAAAATTTCCTGTGTGTAGGTATGTGCCTATACTAACTGTTGTTATAAAAGATCTTTCTTTCAGATTTGAAAGCCCTGAGCTGGAGAACTGTCATAGAAAATAGGCAATGGAAAAGTCTCCCAAAATTGTTTCAATTTAAGCCAACTTGTTCCATTTATAAAACTACTATATAAGCAGTTGGATTTCTGCTTTCAGTGAGTGCATGCGCAGTGGTACCTGAAATTGAGAGCATATGAAATCCAGAATTCATATAAGATATCCTTCTTGAATAATGAAAATTATGGTAGAAAATAAATCTTCTCTCAGGAATCAGATTTTTAAGAGTTTTTAAAAAAGGTATCTATGCCCACTCTGAATTAAGAGAAGATAAAATATCCCTTTTGGTAAGAGAAATAAAAATACTCCTTACTACAGATGGCAAACTGTAGAGAAATGCCCTGTATGTGGTATCATGTGTAATTTTATCATTTCTCTGAAACATTTTATGGGCTTTGCCTTGCTGGATGTCTGTTGTCTTGGTTTTGTGTCATATGCAGATATTCAGTGTATATGTATGTATACATATAATTTGATTCTATGAATCCACTTAAATTAGATACTCTGGATTTTTCTTTGCTATATGACTGGAGAGTTCACATACCAGAGATTTCAAAATAAAGAACATTTAATGTATCAGCCTCAAAAAAATGTCTGTTATCTATTAGTTCTCATAAGGAGCAGTTTGGACAATGGAAGCTTCAGAATGAGTTCTATGAGCAAAGCTAGTTTAGGTGATGAAGTTTTGTTTGATAAAATGATACTGAATCTTATGATATCAAATCTTAGAATTATTCATCTGTTAACTCATAGGCACAGAAAACAGTATAGAATGTATTTATTAGGGCTGATTAAACTATAAAAATAAAATATTCTGGTGGCACTTAGGAGAACAATGTAAAGAAAATAAAAGGTGCCATTTTTCAGAATTTC
The DNA here is from genome assembly GCF_057802395.1 of Ceratotherium simum simum. NCBI lineage: Eukaryota > Metazoa > Chordata > Mammalia > Perissodactyla > Rhinocerotidae > Ceratotherium > Ceratotherium simum. The sequence continues at coordinate 18,258,617 of NC_141940.1, forward strand.
TGAAAGAAGGCAGTTTTGCAGAACTGAGTGAGTTCTGCCTTTTCATGTTAGATATCGTTCTGATTTTTATTCAGACTAGGTCACAAGTTCAGTATAACAAATTTATGATGACTGCAAAACCAAACCATCCCTTCAGTTCTTTGGAGAGAAATATGGACAGAGTAGTGGAGAAAACAAACATGTATTTTTGTTAGCCATGTCGTGTATAAAGGAGGTAAATATGAGAGTATTGGTCATTCACTTCAGAATGATGCCATTGGACAGTGAATCTCTGGCAAGAATTCTTCAGTAGCTCCCAAAAGAAAAGTGATGCCTTTGAGGTTTGGTGTATCATTGGAGTGGGAGAAGAATTATTTCCATATGTGTTAAGAGTTAGCCTGTATTTGAAGTTATTTAAAAAGAAAGCAGTTGGACCTCATTAATTCAGAATTTTGTTAATTTGTAAACAAGATTGCCTGAGGGAGCTTTTAAACTGCTTAAGAGAGTAAACTTTTCAAATACTTTAGAAGTAACGCCTGGTGTACTAATTTCAAGTAGTTATTTGCCTATGAGGCAAAAATCTTTGCTAGGCAACATTTTGTTCGCTTTGTTCTAGCTATTGTATATACAGTAATCCCTCCCCACATCTGAATTCCCTTAATCCACATTATAGCCTATGCAGACTTGCACCTATGTATTTTCCCCACCATCTCAAGAATTTCAGATCAAGATTATAGAAATCTCCACTTACTCTCGATTGTGAATCAGGGAGTGTTATATAGGGACTCAAAATCAAAATACTTGGATGGAGGATTGGAATAAGGAAAAAATGTCTCTTAATATTTTATTTGTAACATAGAAAAGTGAATTTACAAGAATCTCACTAAAACTATGTGGGCGGAAGATCCTGGAAAGTTTGCAGTCAGCAGATAATGGTAAATGAAAGTTAATAGTATAGCATCCTTTAATGTTCATTTACCAAATACCATTGATATTCTTTTTGCTTAATGTGCTGTTTTTATTGTTTTATTTTGATGAACATTAAAACAAATATTTATAGGAGTTCTCCTAGGGTAACTTCTAACCATAGTCTCCTGAACTCTAGGGAGTGTGGCATTCAACTAAAGAGAGAATTCTGAGGGAGCCAAAGGTCCTAGGTTGTTATTTATTTATTTATTTTTTGTGAGGAAGATCAGCCTTGAGCTAACATCCATGCCAGTCCTCTTTTTTTTTTTTTTTGCTGAGGAAGACTGGCCCTGAGCTAACATCTATTGCCAATCTTCCTCCTTTTTTTCCCTCTTTCTCTGCAAAGCCCCAGTAGATAGTTGTATGTCATAGTTGCACATCCTGCTAGTTGCTGTATGTGGGACACCGCCTCAGCATGGCTGGACAAGCGGTGCGTCGGTGCATGCTCGAGATCCGAGCCCAGGTCACCAGTAGCGGAGCGCACGCACTTAACTGCTAAGCCACAGGGCCCGCCCCTCTAGGTAGTTATTTTTAGCTGCTGAGACCCACTCCAATCTCAGACTTGGACCTTCTTTTCCCGAGTATCTGAGAAATAGGTTTTCTCTTTCTAGTTCTATTCTACTATTCTTGTCAAAGGCTGAACTTTTCTAAGCTGCCCTCATCTTTGAAGAAAGAAAAGCTTTCATGCAAACCCCCACCTTCTGTCTCAGCCAGGCATATTGGCACCGCAAGCCTAATTCTCATTATTTTAAGTCAACAGGACTCCACTATGCATTAACTATGCATTCCCCTTATTTTATTTTGGACTTTTGTCCTTTTTCTCACAGTTTTCAGCTCCTTCCAGGCCTGACTTCCCCTTTCACCTCATCTGATCTATTATTAGGTCTCGGCTTGTGTTTCTCCTGACCAGCACCTTATCTATTCCAAATTAGCATATACAAGCAGAGTCATTTGTCTAAATGTGGAAAGTTGCATCCTAGCCCCATCAAGGAGGAATGTGAGAGGAGTACAAAAAAGGGACGTTGTATTTCTGCTGCTTCCACTGTTGCCTACAACCTCCTTGCCTTCCAAGCCAAGACCCTCAGGGTTTGGCCCTGGATTAACCATTTTTTCTATAGCTTCTTCCAGCTGCAGACCCACCGGCTCATTTACCCTTTTTCTACAGTGACCATACTTGCTGAACTAAACATGGTGGGGACATATGGTCTAAAATGGGACCAAATATTTAAAAATCATAACTGTTCCTTATATACTGCTACTCTTGTAAGTCAGCCATATCTTTCCCCTACCCTCCATAAGCACGAGGGTGAGGAGAAGTGGGAAGAGTGAAAGGGTTTTGTGAAACAAGTCTTACCTCACTTTGAATATGAAAAATAAGTTCTGTTTTTTTTGTGTGTGTGAGGAAGATCGGCCCTGAGCTAACATCTGCCAATCCTCCTATTTTTGCTGAGGAAGACTGGCCCTGGGCTAACATCCATGCCTATCTTCCTCCACTTCATATGGGATGCTGCCACAGCATGGCCTGACAAGCAGTGCGTTGGTGCACGCCTGGGATCCAAACCAGGGAATGCATAGTTCCCATAAAAGCTTTCCAGATTTTTTAATTAGTGTCTAGGTTCAGGAGAGGGAACCATTGTATAGTTATCTATTTCTGCATACAAATCACCCCCAAACTTTCTTGCTTAAAACAGCCATGATAATTTATTATCTCTCATGGTTTCTGTGGATCAGGAATTGGGGAATGGCTAGGTTGGATGGTTCTGGTTAGGAGTCTCTAATGGGATTGCAGTCAGATGTTGGCTGGGGCTACATTCATCTGAAGGTTTGACTGGGGCTGGAGAATATATTTCCAGGTGGCTCACTCACATGGCTGGCAAATTGGTGCTGACTGTAGGTGGGGAGTCTCAATTCCTCTCTACATGGGCTTCTCCATAGGTCGATTGGAATGTCCTCATAGCATGGCAGCTGGCTTTTCATAGAGCAAATGATCCAAGAGACCAAACAGGAAGCTGCAATGCCTTTTTTGACCTAGACTTGGAAGTCATACATCATCACTTCTGCTGTATTCTATTGGTCATGCAGGGCCAGGCCTGATTCATTATGGAAGGGGACTATACAAGAGTACAGAAAACAAGAGGTGCCCATCACTGGGGGCTACCTTCGAGGCTGGCTACCACACCATCCATGTGAATGAGGAAAAACCTTCTGAGTACTAAAAATAGGAACAGTAATAACAGTTACTAGTTTTCTGTCTTCCTTATTTCTGTATAGAAACTCCTTATATAATTTCTGGACTGTCATTCTCTCCTGATTGTCTTCTTTCCTCTTTGCCTCTGTTTTGTCTATCACTCTCTTTCATGAATCCCTTGCTTCAGTCTACTCTTTCAACATGTTTCCTCAGGGGCTTATCTTTGCTTCTCCGTTCTCACTGTATACACTTTACCTGGGTGGCCTCACAGGTGCCTACTGCTGAGGATTCAAGTACATATCTTCAGCTTAAACTTTTGTCATTACAGGCACCTATCTCCAAAGGCATTGCAAACTGAACATGTTCAAAACATAACTGACTGCCTTCGCCTCTAAGCTTGCCCTTCCTGTACCCCCTTTCTGGATGAATGACCTGCCTCATCACTGGTCTCCGAACTCCTTGAGAGTAAAGCCACCTTCTTATTATCTTTTTAACCCCTATGCCTAACCTGATGCCTGGCATGAAGTAGACATTGGAATGTTTGCTGTATGAATGTATGCATTATGAAATCTCTATTTGTAGACATCTTTATGCTTTTAAGAGTAGTGGAATGCCAAGCTAGCAGAAATACTTTGAGAAAAGAATTTTAAAAGTATTGATAATGCATTAGGGTAAAATGGGCAAAAACAAATATGTATGTACGTATAATACGTGTGGGTTGTTTCGAGCACTTATTTATGAACCAGAAGAGATGTCTGAGAGTCATTGTCAACTATTCCCTGAGGTCGCAATGTCCAGTTCTGCAAAAGGGGCCCACAATCACAGGCATCATCAGGATGGGAACAAAGCCCTGCCTTTTAAAAAATTCCTTTATTGGGTATTTCACAGTGTGGCCCTTTGCCACCACTCCTTGCTCCAACTCCAGCCAGATCTCCAGCTTTCTCCTTTGACCTACCTACTGTCCATATAATGCACTGGTTCTGAGAAGCTCAGACTGAGACCTCTGTCAAAGGAGAAGAAAAGAGAGAGTGGTGATGATGACGATAATTCACATATTCTGATTGTTTTCCAATATTCCGGGTACTGTGCTAAATGGTCTATCTGCATTATCCCATTTAACCCTTACAGCAACTCAATGGAATAGATGCTCCTATCTTTAACCCCATTTTAGGGATGAGGAAACTGAGGTTCCCAAGATCACACAGTGAATGAGAGGTGGGTTCAGGTTGAGATATAAGTCCATCTGACTCAAGACCTCTCTGTGGCCCCTTCTGCATCCCTCAGCCTCACCTTAATGGTTGCTAGCTGCATAATTTCCCAGGAGAGATAATTTTGCCTGAATCATTGAGTTAGAGGGAACTCTATAGGTGATATATGTTGCCTATAAATCTACATATGCTAGATACAAGACACTATAACTGCTGTTAACTTTGGTGTCCTCTCTAATTTGAAACTTTCAACAGCTCAGTGAAGTACCTATGAAAGCTATTATCACCATTTACGGAAAAATAGGGACTGAAGCAGCTAAGTGACTTGCCAAAAGTCATCCAGTAAACTTGTGACAGAGCTGGAACTAGAATCGAAGTCTCCTAAAACCTAGTTCATTCTTTTTTCTTCTATTTTAGTGTTTGGAGGTATGAGATTGGGGCCACGTTTCTAATCCTCATTAGCCAGTAGATACACATAACTGTTTTGTGTTCTGAGATATCGCAAATGATGTATGTTTTTAAAATTGGGGAACAAAGGACCAATATCAGTTATGAGCTTGAGAATCACCCCAAAAGTGTTGATGACTCATTTGCCTTCACCAAGCGCCCTCCTGATTCTTTTAACATGATTAAAATAAGTCTATGGTCCCAGGATTCCCAGAACCTCCTGATCAAGTTTGCCTCCTGGGTCCTCCCTCAAGGTATGCTTTAATATAGCTTCTCACCACAAGGGGGAGCAAAAAATGCTTTGGGGGCTAGGAGATGAAAATACTCAAATATCAGGTTCTGAAAATCCTGTTTTCTCTCTTGTTTGTTTTCCCAATAAGGACCTCCCAGCATAATCTCCAGAAAGGAAAAGCAGATGCTGCTGGTGGTGTGTTTGTATATGGACATGGGATGGGGGTTGGGAGCTTTCATCTGCAGAAACTCAACTCTGAGAGATAAAGCCATTCTCAGCAACCAGTCAGCATTATGCTCTCCTTACCTGCTTTTCCTGCTGGAACTTTGTCCTGCAAAGCTGCTGTTTCACCACTGTATGTGGGAATCAGTTCAGCTGCCTGCTCAAGTTAGCTCGTTTAGCACTGGATCAATAATCTTGGCCCATCAGCCCACTGGAGCTGCTTCTGGCAGCTCCCACTAAGGGAGTTAAAGCGGACCTGGTACAAAGACATCTGCTTTCTTTGCAGAAGGTGGGTGGATGTGGGGGAGCGGACTCCGCAGGATTATACCCTTTAGCACTTCTTTAACTTTAGTAAAACCTATATTTCAGTTAGGCCAGGAGCAAAAATAGTTGCTGTAGCTTTGACAGATACAGCAAACTTCTGAATCCACGTTTGAAGAATAAATTTGGCCAACAACCAGGAGTATGTATGGGGGGTGAGGAAATGAAAGCTTTTTCTGTGTGTAAAAATTAATTAAACTATTGTTTTCATTGACACCCTGCAGATCTCTTTTCTATCACAAATATTTAAGAAGTTTATGTGTAATAATAACTTTCAAAGACAATATTTCCAAATGTCAAGTTAATGTGTTCAGAGAGCAAAAAGACTCAAGTACTCGGTATGAGCCTCACATAACATCTGCTTCCACAAGTACTTTTGGGACCCTTTGAGGCAAAGACAGTGGGGAACCTTGACTTATTTGCTAGCCATGAAGGTGAAGATGGGAACATCCCTCCCATCTCCCTTTGTTTTTAAAAATGGAGATGAGGATTTCTGAGTATAACCTATTATTTCAGGAAAAAATTAATTATGAGTCATTTAAGTTACATAGATAATAATATTCATAAATGAAAAATGGGGCTTTTTTTTAGCATGGAGAGAAGCAGGCTATTACAATGACATACTTCAAATAATGTAACCCCCCAGCTAAGATGTAATTACTGAATTTTTTTAATAGTAAAGCAATAATCTAGTAATTCTAAAAATCCATTCAACTTTCTGTAAGCATTTAAGAATTACTGTTTGTTTTTTGGAGTGGAAGTAACATCTTTCTCAGTTAGTTTTTGGAACACAGCCACTGCTGAATAAAGGGTTCCAGTCGTGCATTATATTTCTTCCGTATAACTGCACTAAAAGAATACATTGGCATATTGTATGGTTTATAATGAGCTGGAAATAAAAATGAAAAAAAAAAACCCAGAAACCCTCAACAATGAATTAGTTTTTCTAAATATCTGACTTTTCGAACAGTGATACTATGTAAGTTGAACAAAAAGTCAAAAAGGGCTTGTTGGCATTTAGTCTGAGAATTAAAGCAAAGCTCTCCCAGGTACAGAACTGATCAGTGACTAGACTTTTTGATTCTTCCAAGGAGGTACTTCATAAGGCAGTTTAGCTTCTGTCTAAATGTGCCCTTGAAGACAATAGACGTTCTGTCTAAACCTGCCCTTGAAGGTATATTGGGTTAGGTCTAAACCTGTTCTTTTATCACTATGGTCCCAAATTAGGCACTGATGAGGTTTTGTGACCCTGTGGCACTAGTTGCAACTAAAGTAGTTAATGAAAATTGTAAAAAAAAACACCTGCAGTTGTTATGTGACAATGCTTATCTTGATCCACGAGGAATCCTTTAACCTTTAGGCTGTAGGTTCCTTACTTTCTTGCTAATTCCTTCCATGGATTTTGTAGGAGTCTAGTCAGGGAGTACAGATGGTTAAGAACTGTGAAGTGGACCAACTCGGTGGCATAGTGGTTAAGTTTGCGCACTCTGCTTAGGAGGCCCAGGGCTCACAGGTTCAGCTCCTGGGCGCGGACCTACGCACCACTCATCAAGCCATGCTGTGGTGGCATCCCATATACAAAATAGAGGAAGATGGGCACAGATGTTAGCTCAGGGCTAATCTTCCTCAGCAAAAAAGAGGAAGATTGGCAGCGGATGTTAGCTCAGGACTGATCTTCCTCACACACACACAAAAAAAGAACTGTGAAGGATTATGAGGCCAACATTACCCTGATACCAAAACCAGACAAAGACAACACAAGAAAAGAAAATTACAGGCCAATATCTTTGATGAAAATAGATGTAAAAATCCTCAACAAAATATTAACAAACCAAATGCAGCAATACATTAAAAGGATCATACACCATGATCAAGTGGGATTTATTCCAGGGATACAAGGATGGTTCAATATCTGTAAAGCAAACAACATGATACACCACATTAACAAAATGAAGGATAAAAACCATATGATCATCTCAATAGATGCAGAAAAAGCATTTGACAAGATTCAACAGCCATTCATGATAAAAACTCTCAATAAAATGAGTACAGAAGGAAAATATCTCAACATAATAAAGGCCATATATGACAAACTCACAGCTAACATCATACTCAATGGTAAAAAACTGAAAGCTTTTTCTCTAAGATCAGGAACAAGAAAAGGATGCCAAGTCTCACCACTCTTATTCAACATAGTATTGGAAGTCATAGTCAGAGCAATTAGGCAAGAAAAAGAAATAAAAGGCATCCAGATTGGAAAAGAAGAAGGAAAACTATCACTATTTGTGGATGACATGATTTTATATATAGAAAACCCTAAAGACTCCACCAAAAAACTATTAGAAATAAAAGTGAATACAGTAAAGTTGCAGGGTACAAATCATTATGCAAAATCTGTTGCATGTCTATACACTAACAATGAACAACCAAAAGAGAAATTAAGAAAACAATCCCATTTACAATTGCAACAAAAAGAATAAAATACCTAGGAATAAATTTAACCAAGGAGGTGAAAGGCTTATACACTAAAAACTATAAGACATGTTGAAATAAATTGAAGAACACACAAAGAAAGGAAAAGAGATTCCATGCTCATGGATTGGAAGAATTAGCATTGTTAAAATGTCCGTATTACCTAAAGCAATCTACAGATTCAGTGCAGTCGTTAGCAAAGTATCAATGGCATTTTTCACAGAAATAGAACAAAAAATCCTAAACTTTGTGTATGTCCACAAAAGACCCCAAATAGCCAAAGCAATCCTGAGAAAAAAGAACAAAGCTGAAGGTATCACATTCCCTGATTTCAAACTATACTACAAAGCTATAGAAATCAAAACAGTACGGTATTGGCAGAAAAACAGACACACAGATCAATGGAACAGAATAGAGATCCCAGAAATAAACCCACACATATATAGACAACTTATTTACAACAAAGGAGCGAAGAACATTCAGTAGAGAAAGGAAAGTGTCTTCAATAAACGATGTTGGGAAAACTAGACAGCCATATGCAAAAGAATGAAACAAGACCACTATCTTACACTATACACAAAAATTAACTCAAAATGGGTTGAATGTAAGACCTGAAACCATAAAATGCATAGAAGAAAATATAGGTGATAAGCTCCTTGACGTTGGTCTTAGTGATGTTTTTGTGGATTTGGCTCTGATGGCAAGGGAAACAAAAGCAAAAATAAATAAATGGCACTACGTAAAACTAAAAAGCTTCTGCACAGCAAAGGAAACCATCAACAAAATGAAAAAGGCAACCTACTGAATGGGAGAAGATTTTTGCAAACCATATATTCAATAAAGGGTTAATATCCAAAAATATAAAGAACTCATAGAACTCAACAACAACAAAAAACCAAACAACCCAATTAAAAATGGGCAGAGGAGGGGCCAGCCTGGTGGTCTAGTGGTTGAGTCCATGTGTTCTGCTTCAGTGGCTTGGGCTTCACGGGTTTGGATCCCAGGTGTTGACCTACACACTGCTCATCAAGCCATGCTGTGGTGGTGTCCCACATAGAAAATAGAGGAAGATTGGCATAGATGTTAGCTCAGGGACAGTCTTCCTCAAGTGAAAAGAGGAAGGTTGGCAACAGATGTTAGTGCAGGGCCAGTTGTCCTCATCAAAATAAAAAATATGAGCAGAGAATCTGAATAAACATTTTTCCAAAGAAGACATACAGATGGCCAACAGGCACATGAAAAGATGTTCAACATCACTAATTATTAGGGAAATGCAAGTCAAAACCACAATGAGATATCACCTCACACCTGTTAGAATGGCTATTATCAAAAAAATGAGATAAGTGTTGGAGAGGATGTGGAGAAAGGGAACCCTCATACACTGTTGGTGGGAATGTAAATTGGTGCAGTTACTATGGAAAATAGTATGGAGATTTGTGATAAAATTAAGAATGGAACTACATTATGATCCAGCTATTCCACTTCTGGGTATTTAGTCAAAGAATACAAAAACGCTAATTCAAAAAGATATATATACCCCTATGTTCATTGCAGCATTATTTACAATAGCTGGGATATGGAAACAACCTAAGTGTTCACTGATGGATGAATGGATAAAGAAGATGTGGTTTATATATACAATGGAATACTACTCAGCCATAAAAAAGAAGGAAATCTTGCCATTTGCAACAACGTGGATGAACCTTGAGGGTATTATGCTAAGTGAAATAAGTTAGATGGAGGAAGATAAATACTGTATGATTTCACTCATATGTGGAATATAAAAACAAAACAAAACAAATAAAACCAAACAAGAACAAACTCATAGATACAGACAACAGATTGATAGTTACCAGAGGGGAAGAAGATTGGGGGCGGGCGAAATGGGTAAAAGGGGTCAATTGTGTGGTGATAGATGGAAACTAGATTTTTGGTTGTGAGCATGCTGTAGTGTAAACAGATGTCAAATTATAATGTTGTGCACCTGAAATGTATGTAATGTTATAAACCAGTATTACCTCAAAAAAACAAAAATAAAAAAAAGAACTGCGGAGGTTCTGGGATTTTCACCTGACTTGCAAGCCTGCAAGTTAGTCTGAAACAGTTTCATGGATGCTGGCAGGAGGCACAAGACTCCTGGATCAAAGATGAAGAACAGTTTATTACTCACAGCAGTAGCAGTAGCCAGAGTGTCAGCATTTCTGCCCTGGCCCTCTGAGTTCCAGTACTCACAAGATGATATGAAGATGGCCAGGTGATATCTTCACATTCAGTGGGTTGCATTACAGGAGAGGAACCCTGAGCTTAGGAAGCTCAAATCTTTTATAATGGGCAGTAAGCACACCAGCCGTTTGCTCCAGAGAAAGACACTATCTTTATTATACTGGACCGTAGTCACCTCTATCTTCCAAGGCTGTAAGCAAACCTGCTCTTTCCTTCAGAGCAAGAAACTATCTCTGTCTTCCATGTTTGCTATACAAACGTTCTTGAAAAGATATTTCAGAACAAAGGCACTCAGTGTTTCTGTTCACAAGACATGTAGAAGCACAAGAGATGCATGGAGAACTGTCTCCCAACATAGACTAAGGCCAAGATGGCCTCTGAAGAACTGTCGGCCTGGTCGATCCTTGGAAATCGCTGCTGACAGGACAAAGCAGCACAGTTGCCACCATCATTACTATTTCTGTTGTCTGGAAGAGTATGGTCCTGAAGCTACTTCATCTCCCTAAAACAAAAAGTCTGTACTCCATACCTAACTCCATGTATAGCCAGGAGATTAGGGAGGATGTCTCTTGGTCACCATTATTTGGCTTGTGACTGAAGATTAGGAGCCAATGGCCCAGAAGTTACTGTGCTACTATGATTTACCATCATCCTTTCACTTTAAAAAACAACAACAAAAACTGATCTGACTGAGGCTTTGTGTAGCCCAAGCTCAGAGGCTCAAAGCCTTTAAAAGGAAAGACTATTCTATTGGAAGGAAAGAGGTGGAATTTGGAAGCTCACGTCAACTCCCAGTCCCTGAAGAAAAATCAATTTCCCGACATAGCCTTTACTAAGCCTCTGGACCAAGGGGTCAGGAGGCCAGCCAAAAGATCTCTGTTTATCTGCCATATTTTTTTCATTTAGGTAGAAATGTTATTTTTAAATCAGCAAGCTGTACAACCTGAAATTAACAAAAAATATATTTAATTATAGAGCTGTGCCAGTCACAGAGGTCTAAAAATGTTTCTGTGTCTTTAAAAATTATTTTGCCTTAAAAATACTTTTTTATTTGTTTCTCTCTTGTCTGATTCTAGGAATTCCAACCTCAGAGAAGGCTGTGTTGCCAGATTATATTTCATAGACACTTAAAGTTGGAAGGAATCTTCGAGCTCTGTGGCCCAGCCTGGCCCCTAAGGCTAAGCTCTTGCTGTAGCATTTTGTCAGAGGGTTATTGGTCTTCCACTCAGAGAGGTAGCAGGGGCATCAGAGCCCTGGACTGGGTGAAGCCGTTGATCTGTTCTAGGCTCTGCCGTTGATTGGCTGTGACACTTTCTGTATATCACATGTCTTCTCACAGCCCAGGTGTGGTCAATCTAAAGAGAGAGAGGCCAGATGATCTTATAGTGTTCTACTAACTACAACATGCCTACAGTGGGTCTCTAATTTCAGGAATATGTGAATATTTGAACTTTTTAAGAGGATGATTCTTTTTTTCTGATGACAGAAGTAAAACATGCCCATTTTAGAAAAAATAAGAATATATAGATTAAAAAAGAATCATTTTTAACCCTATTACCAATTTCAGTGCACATTTTTAGTCTATTTTATTTGTGTGTGATAAAATTTAGATCATATTGTTCTGTAATTTGCCTTTTTTACTTAAGATAGCATAAGCATCTTACCATACAGTTGGATTTTATCCTGAAGGCAGTGGAGAGCCATTTAAGAGTTTTGACTAGGTTTCCCTATGAGTCATCTCTCTCCAGATCAGAGATAGAGAAGAGAGAAGAGCCCTTTCATACAATTTTGAGTTTGGTTCATTTCATTCTTTATTGCTTTCTGCACCGAAAAAGAAGAGCTCATGGTTATCTTCATTAAAGATGGGAGTTATAGATTATTCTAGAAGTTTAGTCATCTTGAGATGCTATATTATTAGCACTTATTATTTATTATTAGTATATTTATGTGTTATGAAAACAAACTAGAATGGCACATTTCAAGACATTAATCACATAGAGACCATTTAATTATACCACAATCAAAACTATAACTGCAAATATCAAGTCTCACAGCCCCCAAATCAGATATTGATAACCATTGAGTGAATTTTTAGTAGTGTGTGGGCCAATTGTTACCAAAAAGCTTTTAGTGCCAAATTTATTGAAGATTTTTCATTTCATATATCTTCAAAAGGATTTGAGGTAATGTGCTAAATTAAACAATACAAATATAGGACCTTTAAAATTTAAAAACCAAGGAGACCAGCTAAAGGAATCAGAATGGGTGGATGCCATGAGGTATCTGGACAGGACAATCCAACAGTCTGTTTCCTAGCAGCAAAAAGGTAAACAGGAAAATACATTGGCTTATATAATTTTTATTGTTGCTGCAGAAAAATATGTATACTTCTTTTCTCCAGACAAATTTTATCCTGAAATTTATTATATGGGCTCTTGTGTGAGAGATAATATGTTAGAGTAGACATCTTCAACCACAGTTTTTCAAGGGAACAACAACCCTGTTAAAATGGATAATTCCTGTATCGAACTTGTACATAAAGGGTGAGAGTGTAATATTAAATCATAATTCAGTTTAGACATTTCTTTGGAGGCTGAGATAATATGGTCCAGGTACTTGGCTTTCTGAGGATTTAATATGGGAATAGGACTTGGGAAACATAGGTGATCATCTAGCTACTATGCCCAGTAGATTCTTTCTCATGGGTCAGATTCCTCAAGTGAACCATTGACTGATGATGGCTTGCATAGGAGATCACATTGGAAACGTCAGTCAGGTAACGCCCGGACCCAGGCTCTAGGGTGATTCATAGGTTTTAAGTAGGTATTCAATAAAGTTTCGTTGAATGAATAACTTACCAGGGTCCACGACATGGACAGATTCTTTCCTCCCTCTTAGTATTCTCTCTCTACTAGGAACCACCTTACACGAATTCATTTTTTTATATACACGCTGACTTCTCTCCTTATTTATCACTTAATGATCTTCTCCTTTTCTTTTTTTCTTTACCAGTCCTATCCTTATGCAGGCCACAAGTGCCATGTTTCCGGACAACAGCTGTCACGGAATGCAAACGCAATTGCATTTCAAAAATAACTCCTACTATAATTGCAAAAATAGGAAACAACCAGCAATAAGGGACTGGTTAAATTATGAAATACCAATATGATGGAATCCTATGCAGTGTTAAAAACATATCATTGAAGATTTAATGACATGAATAAATATTCATTACATATGTTTAAGTAGGAAAAAACTGTGTGTGTGTGTATGTGTGTGTGAGTGTACATATATTTCTCTTGATAGATGAAGCGATACAGACATATCTATCTACCTAGAAAGAGGGAGAGACAGACACAGACACATAGAGAGAGTGTGCAGCTTTTAGTGGTAGAATTACAAGAGATTTTTTTTCACATTTTGCTTTCCTGTATTTTTAAAATATTCTACAGTAAAATTGATTATTTGTGTTTAAACAAAAGACATAAAATGTAAAGCTCCTTGGCATAGAATACAAAGCCCTTCAGTATGGGTTCACTGCATATTCCTTCAGCTTCTATCTTGATGATCTCCTATCCTTTTTTGTATGCCCTGTAAACTCCAGTCCCATGGCCCTACTTGAATTTTCCCAAATGCTCTGGGATCTCCCAAACCAGATTGTAAGCTCCTGGTGGCAGATTGTGGACTGGGTTTTAGCCATATCTGTATCTCCTTCCCTTAGTGCAGTGCCCAACACTTAGCAAGTGCTCAGTGCCTGTTTGTTGAGTGAATAGCCAATGTATCATGGTCTTCTCCCAATTTTAATGAGACCCTTCCTCCTCCTTCCTGGCCACCAGTGCGCTTCTGCCCCACACTTTCAGATCACTGACAGTCATGTATCTGAAATATAAACAGGCAGTTTGATTCTCAAATATTGGACCTTACAGCATACAGCTGGCTATGGTATGTTAATGTGGATTTGGGGAGAGTCACTGAATTGTCCAGGGTTGTTTAATGATGAACCTTATACGTCTATGCTCTTGTCCTCATACATTACTTAACCTCTAATCAGGCTCATTCCCTGTCTACTTTATGAAATCATTTCTTCATTTTATTTTTATTTATTTATTTATTTTTTTAAAGATTTTATTTATTTGTTTTTCCCCCAAAGCCCCAGTAGATAGTTGTATGTCATAGCTGCACATCCTTCTAGTTGCTGTATGTGGGACGTAGCCTCAGCATGGCTGGAGAAGCGGTGCGTCGGTCTTGGCGCCGGGATCGAACCAGACCGCCAGCAGCTTAGCGAGCGCCAGCGCCTCTTAACCGCTAAGCCACCGGGCCGGCCCCATTTCTTTATTTTAGGACTTATTTTGAACACGTAAAAGAAGGAAATGATCCAAAGGCATCTTAACTATAAAAACCTGCAGGATCCATTTCCCTCCTGAAACAACATATCTGGCTCTGTATTCCCCTAAAAGTAAAATCAGACATTGCACAAACATTATGATTTAAAGAGCACCACCCAATTAATTTGTCTGGTCAATTTTATTTCCAAAACAAGAATTAGGCATAGTCCTCTGTAACAGCTATTCTTTTTTTTTTTTCCCAAGGAGAGATTTGGTATTACTTCCTTTTTGCCTTTGCTCAGCACTTTGGCATGTGTGAGTTTTCATTAACTATTCTGAATGTAGGCAAAGGCAGTGTGGTAGGAACAAACACAAATCAAGACCTCATAAATTAATAATAATTTTAGTACCAATGTCCTGTGTGCCTTTAGAAATTAATTTTAATACCAGCAAACAAGTTCAAAAGCACCTCCTTCTCCAGCTACTATAAGAAACCCAAACTTCCTTTGGCCATTTTGTGAATGGTAAAGGTTCATTTTTGTCTATGTTTAAGTAGCAAGTATCATACGGGTTTATACAAGAAGAACAAAACTTTGTGGCAAGAAGCCAGCCACCTGTGTTAATTAGTATAGTATGTGGGAAAGTGAGGTGTAAATTATGACAGGTAGATCTTTCGCTTTCTCTTTGTCTTTTTCTGACTAATTGAGTGTATGAATTTATCCTTCTGAATCTTCAGGACTTTCTTCGGAAGATATCGGTTAACAAGTACCTCAAATAGGTTTATTAACGAAGAGAGTGTCTTCTAAAGAGCTCGGAACATATAGCATAGAGCGTGGTAAAGCCTCATGGTTAACAGCAGAGACTCTGGACTTAGACTGAAGCTTGGCTTTAATCCCAGCCTCACCACTTCCTAGCTCTGTTGTTTTAGACAAAATTGTTTAACCTCAATGTGTATCACTTTCCTTGTGTGTAAAATGGGGAAAATTCTAGTACTTACCTCATAGCATTATTGTGAAAATTAAGTGAGTTAATATTTGTAAAACACTTAGAAAATGCCCGCACTTTGTAGGTGCTATGTATGTATGTGCTCTTATTTTTAAATCTCTAGATTGTGAACTGATGGTATTACAGGCATAATTACTTTAATTTTATAAAATATTTTGCAAGTTAACATACAGTAAAATTGACTCTTTTAGTGTGGTTTTTTGATTAACACATGCATAAATTCATGTGACCACCACCAAAATAAGGATACAGAACAGATCCATCACTCCCCCATCCAAACTCCCCCATGCTACCCTTTTTGTATCATGCCAGCCCTAGCTCCTGGCAGTGCTGATCTGTTCTCTATCACTATAGTTTTACCTTTTCCAGAATGTCACATAAATGAGATCTTATAGTGTTGCAAACTTCAGAGACTAACTTCTCTCATTCAGTGTAATGCCTTTGAGATTCATCCAAATTGTTGTATATATGAATAGTGTGTTCCTTTTTATTGCAGAGTAGTATTCTGTGGTTTGGATGTACTGCAATTTGGTCTTCCGTACTCAACCTGAAGGATATTTGGGATGTTTCCAGTTTGGGGAAATTACAAATAAGGATGCTGTACACAATTGTGTACAGGTTCTTGTGTTAACGTAAGTTCCATAAGTTTTCATTTCTCTGGGATAAATGCTTAGAAGTAGGATTTCTGGGTGATATGATAAGTGTATGTTTAACTATTAGAAACTGTCAAACAGTTTTCCGAGTGACTATACCATTTTGCATTTCCACCAGCAATGGATGCAAGTTGCTATCACTTCAGATCCTGGTCAGCACTTGATATTGTCAGCAATATTTATTTTAGCCATTTTAATAGATGTGTGATGGTATCTTAACAGTGGCTTTCATTTGCATCCCCCAATGCTTAATGATATTGAGCATCTTTTCATGTGTTTATTGGCCATTTATGTATCCTCTTTAACGAAGTATCTGCCCAAGTCTTTTGCCCATTTTCAAATTGGATTGCTTGTTTTCATACTATTGAGCTGTTTTTTTTTCCTTTGGTGAGGAAGATTGTCCCTGAGCTAACATCTGTGCCCATCTGCCTCTATTTTGTATGTGGGACGCTGCCACAGCATGGCTAGATGAGAGGTGTGTAGGTCTGCACCTGGGATCTGAACCTGTGAAAGCTGGGCCGCCAAAGCAGAGCACATGAACATAACCACTACACCACTGGGCTGGCCCCCTACTGAGTTTTTAATATAACTTTTTATTTAGAAATAGTTTAAGAATCACAAGAAATTGCAAAAATAGTATGGAGAATTCCCAAGTACCTAGATTCCCCTGATGATAATATCTTACATAACTATAGTACATTGTCCAAACCAGGAAATTGACATTGGCACAATACTATTAACTCAGGTTTAGACTTAATTAGGATTTCACTAATTTTTACATGTGCTTTTTTCATGTATTGTTCTATGAAATTTTATTACATGTGTAGATGTGACTAGACATCCTGACAATCAGGATATAGAACTGTTCCATCACCACAAATAAATTCCCTTGTGTTACCCATTAATAGTCACACTCTTCCCTCAACTCTAACCTGTAGTAACCACTGATCTGTTTTCTATCACTATAAATTTGTCACTTTGAGAACATCATATAAATGGAATCGTACAGTAACCTTTTGAGATTGGCTTTTTTCTCTCAGCATAATGCCCTTGGAGGTCTATTACATGAGAGCTCTTTATATATTGTGGATACAAGTCCTTTGTGGCATATGTGATTTGCAAATATTTTCTTCCAGTCTGTAGCTTGTCTTTTTGTTCTCTTTAAAAGTGTCTTTCTCAGAGCAAAAGTTTTAATTGTAATGAATTACTCCGAATTATCATTTTTTTTGGTAATAGATTGTGCTTTTGGTGTCATGTGAAAGAACTCTTTGCCTAACCCCAGGTCAAAAAAATTTTTCTCATGTTTTCTTCCAAAAATCGTATGGTTTTATAATTTATATTTAGACCTATAATCAATTTTGAGTTACTTTCTGTATAAGGCATGATTTTAGGGAGAGGTTCATTATTTTTCCATAAATGTGTCTAATTATTCCAATACCATTGTTGAAAAGATTATCTTTGCTCCATTGAATTGCCTTTGAACCTTTGTCAAAACTCAATTGGTCATATTTGTGTGGATCTATTTCTGGACTTTCAGTTCTATTACATAGATCTATACTGATACTATACTGTCTACTGTCTAGAGTACTGTAGCTGTATAGTAAGACTTAAAATTGGGTGCTATAATTTCTCCAATTTCATTCTTCTTTTTCAAAATCGTTTGGCTATTCTGGGTCTTTTGGATCGCCACAGAAATTTTAGGATCAGCTTGTCTGTATATACAAAGAAAATCTTGTAGGGATTTTGGTTGGAATCATGTTAAATCTATAGATCAATTTTGGGGAAATTGACATCTTTTCTATGTTGAGTCTCCATGTATTTTGAAGCTCTGTTGTTAAGTGCATGCATATTTAGGATTGGTATTCTTTCTTGGTGGATTGACCCTTTTATCATTATGTAATGTCCATCTTTATCCCGGATAATTCTTTTTGCTCCGTAGTCTACTTTTTTCTGATTTTAATACAGCCACTCCAGTTTTCTTTTGATTGGTGTTTACATGGTTTGTTATTTTCTATCTTTTTACTTTTAATTTCCACGTATTTGTGGATTTTCCAAATTTCCTTCTGTTATCGATTTCTAATTTCATTCCATTACAGTCCGAATATCCTTTGTATCATTTCAGTTCTTTTAAATTTATTTAAAAATGTTTTAGGGCCAAACTTTTAGTCTATCCTGGAAAATGTTCCATGGGCACTTGAGAAGAATGTGTATTCTGCTGTTTTTGGAAGGAACATTCTATAAATGTTTGTTAGGTCTAGTTGGTTTATAGTATTGTTCATGTCTTCTGTTTCATTGCTGATCTTCTGTCTAGTTGTGCTACACATTATTGAAAGTGAGATATTGAAGTCTCCAACTATTGTTGTTGAATTGCCTATTTCTGTCTTTAATTCTATCAGTTTTTGCTCTATGTATTTTGGGGCTCTGTTGCTAGATTTAGGTATGTTTATAATTGTCATATCTTCTTAATGGATTAACCCTTTGCCACTATAAAATATCTTTTGTCTCTAATAACAATTTTTATCTCAAATTAGTATAGCCATTCGAGCTCTCTTTTGTTTACTGTTTTCATGGTATATCTGTATCTTTTTCCATTCTTTTACTTTCAACATATTTGTATCTTTGAATCTAAAGTACGTCTCTTGTAGACAACATATAGTAGAATCGTGTTTTTATGTCTATTCTGCCATTCTCTGTCTTTTGATTGGAGAGTTTAATAAATTCCCATTTAATGTAATTACTGATGAGGTAGGATTTACATCTGCCATTTTACTATTTGTTTTCTATGTCTTATGTCTTTTCCTGTTCCACTATTTCTCCATTTCTGCCTTCTTTTGCTTTAAATAGATATTTTCTACTGTGCAATTTTAATTTCCTTGTCATCTCTTTTGCTATATAATTTTTAGTTATTTTCTTAATGTTTGTCCTTGGGATTACTATTAACTTCTTAATTTATAACAATCTAATTCAGATTAATACCAATTTAAAATAATATACAAAAACTTTGGTCTGTTCCTCCCTCTCCATTGTGCTGTCATTGTCACAAATTATATATTTATACATTGTGTTTCCATAAGCATAGATTTATAATTTCTGCTTTATGTAATTGTCTGTTAAATCAGCTAGGAAGACAAGAATTATAAACAAAAATACACTTATACTCTCTTTTATATTTACCTATGCAGTTGCCTTTAGTGGCGTTCTTTATTTTTTTGTGTGGATTGGAGTCACTGTCTAGTGTGTTTTCATTTTAGCCTGAAGGATTACTTATAGTATTTCTTGTAGTGCAGGTCTGCTAGTGATGAATTCTCTCAGGTTTTGTTTATCTGGGAATGTCTTTAATTCCTTCTTCATTTTTTTTTTTTTTGAGAACGATCAGCCCTGAGCTAACATCCATGCTAATCTTCCTCTTTTTTATTTTTTGCTGAGGAAGACTGGCTCTGAGCTAACATCTATTGCCAATCCTCCTCCTTTTTTTCCCCCCAAAGGCCCCGTAGATAGTTGTATGTCATAGTTGCACATCCTTCTAGTTGCTGTATGTGGGACGCAGCCTCAGCATGGCTGGAGAAGCAGTGAGTCGGTGCACGCCTGGGATCCGAACCCGGGCCGCCAGTAGCAGAGCACGTGCACTTAACTGCTAAGCCACGGGTCTGGCCTGTCGTCTTCATTTTTTAAATTGAGGTGAAATTCACATACCATAAAATTAACCATTCTAAAGTGAACAATTCAATGACAATTAGTACATTCACAATGTTGTACAACCACCACGTCTATCTACTTCCAAAATATTTTAATCACCCCAAAAGGAAATCTTGTAGCCATTAAGCAGTTACTCCCCATTTCTCCTTCATTTGAAGGATAGTTTTGCTAGATATAGAATTCTTGGTTGACAGTTTCTTTTCTTTCAGCACTTTGAATATGTTAATCCACTGCCTTATGGCCTACATGGTTTCTGATGAGAAATCTGCTGCTAATCTTGTTGATGATCCCTTGTACATGAGTCAATACTTTTCTACTGCTTTCAAGATTCTCTCTTTGTCTTTGTCTTTTGAAAGTTTGATTATGATGTGTCTAGGTGTGGGTCTCTTGGAGTTTATCCTACTTAGAATTTGTTGAGTTTCTTGGATGTGTAGATTGATATTTTTCATCAATTTTGGGAAATTGTTGGCCATTATTTCTTCAAATATTCTTTCTGCCTCTTTTTCTCTCTGCTTTCCTTCTGGGAAACCCATTATATGTATGTTGCTATACTTGATCATGTTCCACAAATCTCTGAGGCTCTATTCATTTTCTTCATTTTTTTTTCTTTCTGTTCCCCAACTGAATAATCTCAATTGATGTATCTTGAAGTTTGCCGATTCTTTCTTTTGCCTGCTCAGCTCTGCTCTTGAGCCCCTCTAGTGAATTTTTCATTTTAGTTATTTTACTTTTTTTTTCTTGATGAGGAAGATTAGCTCTGAGCTAAAATCTGTTGCCAATCCTCCTCTTTTTTGCTGAGGAAGATTGGCCCTGGGCTAATATCCGTGCCCATCTCCCTCTACTTTCTATGGGACGCCGCCACAGCATGGCTTGGTGACTGGTGCATAGGTCCATGCTTGGAATCCGAACCTGTGAACCCCGGGCTGCCAAAGAGGAGCATGTGAACTTAACCACTATGCCACCAGGCCGGCCCCTATTTCACCTTGAAAGCATAAGAATGTTTTCTTACCATGAAGAGAATATTAATAAAGACATAAAAATTATAAAAAAGAACTAAATAGAAGTTCTGGAGTTAAAAGGTAAAATAGGGGCTGGCCTGGTGGCATAGTGGTTAAGTTCGCCTGCTCTGCTTCGGCAGCCTGGGGTTCGCAGGTTTGGATCCCAGGTGCAGACCTACAACTTCTATTTAGTTCTGTTTTATAATTTCCATGTCTTTATTAATATTCTCTTCATGGTGAGATAACATTCTCATGCTTTCCTTTAGCTTTTTTTTTTTATAATTTTATTTATTTATTTTTTTCCCCCAAAGCCCCAGTAGATAGCTGTATGCCATAGCTGCACATCCCTCCAGTCGCTGTACGTGGGACGCAGCCTCCGCATGGCCAGAGAATTGGTGCGTCTGTGTGCGCCTGGGGTCCGAACCCAGGCCTCCAGTAGCGGAGCGTGCGCGCTTAACCGCCAAGCCATGGGGCTGGCCCCCTGTAGCTTTTCAGACATGATTTGCTTTGGTTCTTTAAACATATTTAAAATAACTCATTTAAAGTCTTTGTCCAGTAAGTCCAATGTCTGTGCTTCCTCAGAAAGTTTCCATTGATTGCTTTTTTATTCTGTGTATGGGCTATACTTTCTTGTTTCTTTGCATGTTTTGTGAATTTTTGTTAAAAACTGGACACTTTAAATTATATAATATGGCAACTCTGGAAATTAGATTCTCCCTCCTCCCCAGTATTTTTTGTTGTTGTTACTTGTTTTAACTGTACTTGTTTGTTTAGTGGGCTTTTAAAATTAATTCTGTAAAGTCTGTATTCTTGCCATGTGTGGCCACTGAAGTATCTGGTTGGTTATCTTAGTGATCAGCTAATGATTGAACAGAGATTTCAATAAATGCCTGGAGCCAACAAATTTTCTACTCTTTGCTGTGGCTCTGTGTGTTTGTGCGCATGCATTCAACACTCAGTCAGGCAGTTGACAACTCTGCCTTAGCCATCACTTCTTGCTTGCACAGAGCCTCAAGGTCAACTGTAAGTGAGATCTTAGTGCCTTCTCAAGTCTTTCTTGAGCGTGAGCACAGCCCTACATATGTGCATAACCATCTGTATTCCCAGGAATATGTCCAATATTTTCAAAGCCTCTGTGGATCTGTCTTCCCCAGGTTTTCCTACTAAGCTTTTCATTTAGTCTATTCTTTGCTTCAGCTATCTACCACCTCAGGCAGTCACAAAGTTAAAACACTTGTCAGTAATTTTCTTCGACAACCCCCCCATAACCCAGGGAAAATGCTTTTCACACTGAGTAGACTCCACATCAGGTCAAATACAGAGAGCTTTGTAAGTTGGGTCTTCCAGGGAACCTCCAGACTGGTCAAATCATAACAATTCTTTGGGAATGAGGCTTTGAGAGATCTCAAGTTCCATTCTGCTCCTTCAGGAATGCAGGCTATTATTTTTCAAGGCTACTGCAGAGCTGGAGAGCAGGAACTAGATCTAGAGCACGTTAAAATGCCACAAAGTTTACCATTCTCACCAGAATTCAGCCATTTTTAAAAAATAAATGCTCCCTGGGTTGCTCCAAGCCTTTGGTTAATTTCCAGAATTCTGATTCTCACATTTTTTTTCCCAGTTTTGTTCATTGCTTTTGTGGAGAAGCAAATTTTCTGAAGTCCTTACCCTGCCATTTTTGCTAACATCACTCTCCATCCTTTTATTTTTTAATGTACCTGTATCATGACATCTGAAATGGATCTTTTGTGGACTGCTTATAGTTTATAATCTCTACCTTTTGGTTGGGTTGTTAGATGACTTACACTTAATGTCATTATTGATATGTTTGGATCTAAATCTAACATTTTATTGTTTTCTGTCTTTTGTTTTCTGTTTCTCATTCTTTTTCTCCTTTCCTGTTTTCCTTTGAGTTATTTGAACAATTCTTATTATTCCATTTTACTTTATTTTTTTTACTCTATCTCTGTGTATAGTCTTTTTGTAGTGATTGCTCTAAGAATTACAATACACATACTTTACTTTTCACAGTCTTCTTTTTTTTTTGAGGAAGACTGGCCCTGAACTAACATCTGTTTCCAATCTTCCTCTTTTTCTTTTTTTCTTCCCAAAGCCCCAGTACATGGTTGTATATCCTAGTTGTAGGTCCTTCTAGTTTTTCTGTGTGGGATGCCACCTCAGCATGGCTTGATGAACAGTGAGCAGGTCCGGGCCCAGGATCCAAAGCAGTGAACCCCAGGCCACTGAAGCAGAACACACAAACTTAACTGCTACGCCACCGGGCTGGCCCCTCACAGTCTTCTTACAATCTGTATTTTACCACTTTAAGCTGAAAGCAGAAATCTTCCACCATATTGATCCCTTTTCCATCCCCTTTTGTATTGTAGTTGTCATATCCAAATACATTGAAAAATCCCATCAGACATTGTTATAATGTTTACTTTTAACTGTGAAGCATATTTTAAAGAACGCAAGAGAAGAGTAGTCTATTTTATTTATCTGGATATTTACTTTCTATTTCTTGAGTCCTGATTTTCCAATTTTCCTTTTGGTATCATTTCCCTTCTATACAAAGAAATTCCTTTAGAGCAGTTCAATGGCTATGAATTCTCTTAGTTTTCCATCATCTGAGAATGTTTTAATTTCATCTTCATTTCTGAAAGATATTTAAGCTGGATAAAGAATTGTGGATTGATCTTTTCTTTCAACATTTAAAAATGTGCTGCTTCTTTCTTGCATCCATGGTTTCTCATGAGAAATCCAGTCATTCAAATTGCTATTCCCCTGTAAATAATGTTATTTTTCTCTAGCCACTTTCAAGATTTTTTCTTTTTTTTCTTTAGTCTTCAGTAGTTTGATTATTATGTGTCCAGGTGTGTATTTCTCTGGGTTTCTCCAGTTTGAAGTTTGCTAAGCTTCTTGAATCTGTAGATATATGTATTTTGCCAAATTTTGGAAAATTTCACCATCTATTCCTTTAAATATGTTTTTCTGCACCATACTCTTCCTCCTCTTTTTGAGACTCTGATGACATAAATGTTAGTCTTTTTGTTGTTATTCCTCAGATCCCTAAGGCTCTGTTCATTTTCTTTTTTCAATCTTTTTCCTGTCTGTTATTCATATTGGAGAATTTCTATTGCTGTATCTTTAAGTTTACTGACTCCTCCTCTGTCATTTCCATTCTGGCATTGAATCCGTCTAGTGAGATATTTTTATTTTGGTTCTTGTGTTGTTCAGACCTAAATTTTCCATTTGGTCCTTGTTTATATCTTCTATTTCTTTGCAGAAAGATTCTATCTTTCCACTCCTTTCAAGAGTGTTTGCCTTTATTTGTTGGAGCATTTTATAATAGCTGCTTTAACATTTTTGTATGCTAACTCTATCATGTGTCATTTCAGTGCTGGAAACTATTGATTATCTTTGCCCACGTGAGTTGAGTGTTTTTTTGCTTTTATTTATTTATTTTTTTAGTTCTTTGTATGCCAAGTAATTTTGGATCATATCCTGGACATTTTGTATATTATACTACGAGACTCTGGATTTTGTTTATATCCTATGATAATTAGGTCAATTTTATCTTCTAAACATGCTTGAATATTTGACATGTGATATTTATGCGTGTCCTTTAGGAAGGTAAAAATGCATGGTCTCTGCAGCATATAGTTACCTGTTTACTGGGTCAAGTGATGTCAATTCAAATATGAAGGTTAAATCATGCCAAAGCAATGTATTTCAACAAAATGATTTTGAGCGTGAGTGACAATTGTAGAATTATTATATTTTTATGTTTATTTTTATAATTTTTTTTAATATGAGTGTCTTTCTGGCAAACACAAAATTCCAAGGTCAAAAAATACTATATTTTTTCGAAATTTTCATCACCAAGCAACAAAGGTTTCTTGGGCATCTGCTCACTATTTGTCCGGCACAATTTTCAGTTCCATGACGGATATAAAGATGAATAATACGTACACTGGGAGGGGTAGTTATTATTATCTTTGTTATGTAGGTGGGGGATCTGAGGCACAGAGAGTTTGCTTGGCCAGTAAGTGGTAGAATTAGGCCTTCACCTCAGGTCTTCTGACTGTAAAGTATGTGTGTCTGTATATCCCAGGGTTGGCCTCTATCAAGTACATAATCTGAGACAAAAGGAAGGAAATGGTTCAACAGAGAGATAAGCTAACTATTCATCTCACTACAATTTGAACAGAACTATCCATGTGTTAATATTCCCAAATGATAGATACAGTTAACTACGTAAAGATTATGACATTGTTTCTCTTCACTTGTTTGGGCCACTTAAGAATGTGGTAGGATTATACAGAAATTCAAAATATGAATAATTGGCTATAGTCTTTACCAAAATTCTTTTTTCTTTCTTATGAAGTCAGCAAGCTTACTATTAGTCAATGGAGTACTCATGTTGCCAGCTGGTAATAATTAGTATACATTTATATTTCCAAAATAAGCTATTTTGAGGTTACCCTTGCTTATTAACTCACCTTCATTTTTCAATTATTATGTGTTGAAAAAAAATGATTCTGTCAAAAATGTTGCTATATGTGTGTGGCTAGAAAGATCACCTTGTATACAATTGAAAACTTTCATCCTTTGGTTTTTAGGTATGGTCTCTTCTGCAGGACTTTAAAAAAATGTGTTAAGATCTAACTATGTGCTAGCTATTGGACTAACTTCCTCGCATACATTTTCCCAGTTATAACTTCTAGTGCCAGAGTGCCTAATCACTTTCCTTTATTGTCTCTCACCTACCAGCTAGTTGTTCCTCTGTCTTTTTTGCTCAGCTCTTTGCACACCGCCCAGTACCTTCAAAAGCCCTTGCCAGCCAGATATCATTATCCTCTTTGCTGTTAGCTGAGGACAACTGGTATATTCTTTCTGTGAGAGACAGTATGTGTGAGTATCAGGTTCAAGCTAGGTGCCCTAATTAATGATTTCTTGTGTGGACTTACCCCATTCGCTACCCCAAACACATGGCCACACTGCCAGCTCTGACTTCTGACATCTGTATATTTCTTTATCTCTGTCTTACCTCTTTGGCTTCCTGACCTCCTAATAGTGCTAACTACTAGTATGGTCTTATCAAACCTCCCAATACCGCAACCCATCTGGTGACCCCAGTTTTACTGTCACTCGAAGTCCCAGCATGACGTTTTATGGAAAACAAGGCATCCTATTTCTGATTGCTTCACACTGGGTTGAACTACCTGCTTCCCTTACTCACAAATAAACTGCATCATCTGATGTCATGATCAGTAAATATTGCACTAATCTGCAAGAAAAAATGCATCAGTAACACTACTGGGAAATCAAGTCAAAATTGACTGTATAAGATATATGTCTTATGGTGCTCTTTACATTCTTGTTACAACTTCTATTTTTGTCCTTAGAGTTGGGACGCTTATTTCTCTTTGATTAGATATATTATCATGGTGACATTGGTAACAAACATGGCTTCAAGAAGTGAGGTTTCCATGTTTTATTTCTAAGCATTTCTTGAGCAGGCATCTAAGTTATCATTGGCTGCTCACACTGTAAGTGGGATTATACAGTTCTGTTGTGGTTAGCTATGTGGCCCAAACTTGATTTCTCAGTGACCAGAGAGACAGTGAAGATAATAGCTCAGGCTTAGATTGGACTGGAAGGACTGCAGCATGATGGGCATAGTGCTAAGAGTAGATTTTGGAACCATACAGATCATTGTTTGAATCCAGACACTACAACTAACTGTATATGACTTTAAGCAAGTTTACTTAAGCTCACTGAACTAGTTTTTTTCATTTTTTAAAATGGAGATAACAACCTATAGGATTGTTGTGAGGATCAAATGAGATATTATGTATAGCACACTTGTCACTATGCCTGCCACTGATGTATACAAAGGCTAAGTAACTTGCCCAAGATCACACTGCCAGTAAGTTGCACAGTCCAGTCTGGAACCCAAGTCAGTTTGATTCCAAAGACCCATGCTCTTTCTACTTTTTTTTTTTTTATTATTAGTAATAGGGAATTTGAGCTGCTATTACTTAGACATAGAAGCTCAGAACTGAAAGGAATTCAAACATCATTTATTATGCCATTGATCAAATATGTGAATTCCCTTCACAACATACTTCACAAAAGCCCTCCCAAGATTTCATCATGCTTCCCTTGAACACCTCTAGTTTATCTATAATTTACCTAATCTGTGTTGAGCTTATACTCTCAAAAACAGCAAAAAAACTGTTGTTGTTTAAATTGTCTAAGCGTATTTGTGTTATGTTGGAGAGGACACAGTGGAAGGGGAGGGGCTATCAGAAAGATAAACAAGCAGAACAGGGACATAGTTTAATGAGGAGAAGCCTCCGCCTCCTTCAGTGTTCGTAGCAGGTTTAAACAAATTCATCAATAGGGAAAATCACCGAGGCAGTCTCCAATCCAACATTCCTGTGAACTGATTTTATCATAACGTGCCATGATGTGGGCTTGAGGTTGTGGCACACCAGTTTTAGAAAGAACTGCTTTGACCTGGACCCAGCTCCATTTTTGCTGAAATAAGAAATTTTCCCAGATTCCCACGGGGATTGGGCAGCCTTTTATTGCCATAGTAGACATAGCTATAACTTTACACTTGCCCAGAGTTCATGTGGCCTAACCACTCTATTGAGCTTGTTGGGTTGTTTGGGTAATTTGTTTTTTAGCTTCCTGTAATTATATTCTGGGGGGCAACCTGTCTATTGTACTCATTACCTGTTGTTCAATACCAACATCTAAGAATTCAGGGCGTTTGGTGCTGGAGTCCTAGTTTAAATCCTCATCGTTTGGATTACACAGCTGAATCAGTGCTCTGAGTTCGAGGAGTCAGACTAACTCTGGAGGCACCCAGCTGCTTTTAGACCAGTGTTGGGGGGTAGTCCTCCATTCTCAGCTCATTTCAATTCCATATCTTGAGGAGGATGCTACTCAGTCCTGTTTGATGTCATAATTTTAAACCACTTGGAATAATATTCTCCTTTGCTTTAATGTTATACATCCCTGTTCATGTTCTTCAGTAATTGAAAGGGATATCAGACAAATTTGATCTGTCTAGCTTTGACTTATGCTGTCCTTATCTTGGCCTTTGTGTCATTAAGAAAAAAATTGGTATTGATCTTGGACCGTACCACTACATTGTGCTGCAATTTTTCTTCCTTGCTAGTGGAATATAAATCGATAAAAGGCAGCTGCTTTAGACAAGGGCCAGATATGGTGCTGTCATTTATATATTGTAAATCCAATGATAGCTGATCAAATCAGTGCCTCTCCTGTTCCAAACTTGACATGATTGAATTGTCAATAAAAAAGATTTTACAGTAAGAGAAGGAGAGCTGACAGTGTAAATGTCTGAAAACCCAATGAAGCTCAATATAAAATGAAACAATGAGCTAGGATATCATTTTATAATTTCCAAAGGGAAAAAATATTTAGTGAATCATGGCTGAAATTGAGGATGATCACAGGAGGGGGGAAGCAGGAATGAAAAGCCAAATAACTTGCATTATAATTTTTGAGAAATCTGAAATGCAAATTTGCAGATGTAAATTTTAGGAATTATGCATTGTACTCACTGAGTTGTTTATTTACAGAAATGGTTCAAATACTCTCCACCTCTTCTCTCCTTCATGCACATATTTTCTAGTGATAATACCCAGTTGCTGGGGAAAAATAAGCATTTCCTTCCCCAGGAGTCCTGCTGAGTTCTAATAAGTGATTTCAGGAGCAGATCTGGTAGAATTTAACCCTGCATTCTTAATGTCAACCAGTAGAGCTCTAGTTTCACTTAACAGATCCATAGAAGTAGTCAGATTTGTCTTTTAAAAGGAAAAACTGTACATAAGAAGCTGTAGAACTTTCTCAGAGAGCTACCTCTCTTGGTAAGTGGCCCATCAAACTTAGTTTAGGAAACTAAGATCTTACACCTTGAAACTTGAAGAAATCCTGCCAATTTTTCAAAAGACCTGATTAATCTATTTGCAAATATAAGACCATGGCACTTATTTGTACATTGAGAAGCATATGCAGCCCCATTGGGAGAGACCAGGCTGGGAACTGTTAAGAGGATGCTGTTTCATTTAAAAGCTGCCAGAGGCATGTTTGCATGACGTTCTTGCCTCGGTAGTTGTTCTAAATGCAACGGACCTGACTGGGGGAGAATTGACTTCTGAGAGATGCTTGGCTTCTGAATTTTCAGCTTGAAAACTATAGTCTGAGTTTGTTGGAATATTTTTTGGAGGGCATATTTTCCAAATTTTCTAATGATGACAGGGTTAAAATTATCTTATAAACCGTAACACCTGCCATGATCACCACAACAAACTGGTATTCTTGTGTCAGCACCAGGCAGCTTACTGGAGAGCAGATTAATCACCACTGTGCATCTTGGGAATGATTGTTTTGACCTGGGGTAAGAAGAGTCCTCTTCCCTGATTTTAACTTGAGACAATTCAAATAAGATTTAACAGTATTCTCCTCCTCCTTGTTGAGGCACATTACACAACCATTCTCTCCCTCCTTCTGTGATATCTCCTTGAGCTTCTCTACCGCTCTTTTTTGAAGCTTCTCAAAACCACTTGGGCAGCTTGTTATTTGTCTCATTAAACCAACTTCTTCCTTCTTTTGTCCTGACAGTGGAGTTCTGATAAAATTCAGTCTGTTGCTCTCAGGTTATTCTCATGGCTACCATTTACTAAGAGCTTTTTACAAGCCAGAGACTGTGCTGTTCAAATTACATGTATTATTTCATTTAATACTTCTAAAAATCTCTATAAAAATTAACCGAGTCTGTAAAGAGAAAAAAAGAGGGCCAAGAATATTCTAGATTCTTGGTTAACACTCAATTTTACTGGACACAGAAAAGAGTAGGAGCCAAACAAAGAAATGGAAAAGTAGTGATGAGAAAGGAAGATGGGAACCAGGAAGGGCAGGATCCTGGAAGCCAAGAGAAGTTCAAGTGATATCTACTATGAATAAGACTCCCCAGTCTGTACATTTCTATCCTCAATTTGTTGTTCATGCCTTGTACCAAAGGTTCTGTGGGTGGGTTTTGGGGAGTCACTGGTTCCCTAAAATGTGATGCAAAATTTCATGTATGCACATGTGTACATTTTCTGGGGAATGGGTTCACAGATTTCATTAGGGACCCATAAACAAAACAAAGGCATGTTGTCAGGCTTGTACCATCAGCTTTCCATTGGACATTTCCCATTGCCCTTTCAAAGCCAATGTGTCTAAAACTTAACCTTTGTACCACCTCCGTGCAAACTACTCTTCTCACCCCCTCTCCCACCTTTTGCTAGTGCTCGTACTCCTCTCCAAGCCATCTTTTGCTTTCCCCCATACATCCAGTACGTCTCATTGCGTCTAGGATTGATCCTTTCTCTGTTCTTACTTTCACCACCTTCTCTTGGGACCATTCCTCCTAGTGTCTGGATTATTGAGGTTACTCTTAACCAGTATCCTTGCTTCCTAACCCTCTCTGTTTTACGATTATGCCAGATTTATTTTTTGAAAATTACCCTCATCACAAAGAGCATGATATTAAGAACACAGTGTTTATGGGCAGTGGAATCAGACATATCTGGGTTACAGTCCTGATTTCTCCTTTTATTTATTATTTATTTATTATCCCTAGTCTAGTTGCTTAATATTTCTAATCTTCATTTTCCCCATTTGAAAATAGGGGTAATGCTAGTACTAACTCCTAGGCTCGTTGCGACGACTCAATGAGATTATCCATGTAAGGAACTTAGCAGGGTACTAGCACGTTGTAAGCTTTCAGGAGAGAGCTATTATTTCCTACTGAAGAACATAAAATGTCTCCCTAATGCTTACCTCACAGCACATAAAATCTTCTGTCTGAGTTTTCAAGCCTACCAGAAACTAGTCACCACTGTTACCTCTCCAACCTTACCTTACTCCCTGAAGGCATGTACAAAGTTCTCTTTCCTAAATGTGTTCTCACAATGCATACTTCACTCTCACCTCTGAATTTTCGCTCATGCTATTTTCTCATCCTAGACTGTCTGACCCCATTCGTTCAGCCTTCCTTCAAGCCCCAGCTCCTGTACTTTCCCTGACAGTCGCAGTCCCCATGGTTGTTGCCATTTTCTAATTTCTCTTGTACTTTCGAATTGTCTATGCTGCCTAATTAGTACCTTATAATACGCTGTTCTGCACGGTTTATAGTGTTGCAAAATATGAAGCTGTTCCCATGTTTACTGCTTGTTCACTGTTCATTTCATGTTTTTATGTCTTTTCTATTCAATCAAAGCACCTTGTGGATAGGCATCAGGTCTGGCCATTATTCTCTGTTCCATCACTTGCAACAGTTTCTAGTTAGTACATAATTACTTGGTATATTTGTTGGTTTATTTGGTTGTCACATCAAACTATCAAAGTATGGAGGCAGAAGATATGTTATTATAAACTTGCTGCCATAACTTATTTTCTGTGAACTCAGGTTTTGGAGACTTGAAATCTAGTGCCAAGTTGGCTGGCTTGAGGAATGCCACTTCCCTCCTCTGAGCGCCTCACTTTCCTCATTCCTAGAAATATTTGGTTAAACAAGAGCATTAGGCTAGGTAAACTCTCTAAGTCCCCTGATCTCCTAGGACTCTGAGATGCTGATAAAACTAAGAATCTGCTCCAAAGACCTTACTCAGCTTTATTCTCTGCCTTTGCCCTGGCTTGCTTGGGTTTTGACAGAATGTAGCCATCTCAAACAAGGCTTACGTGCTGTCCTTAATTGAAACTGTTTGTCTCTCCTAGTGAGCAGACAAGCCTTAGTTTAGGAAACCACATCAGCAGATTTCATTCCAGGGTGGGGAACTGTTTCTGACAGGGAGCCCCACAAAATATGTGTGCTTCAGAGAAAAGGGAAAACTGAGTAAACAAATACTCCCTTTGCTAAAGGAGGATGTGGGTTGAAAATCATATTATAGAGGAGGTATCCCGGAGTGTCCTGGGTAACCAGCCAAAAATTTGATCTGGTTTCTCTTAGCATGGGGTAACTCACCACGCCAACTGACATATTTCTCCAGTGACCTCTACATCTGAAAATGTCCCCTAAAAGCACAGCTGTCTGTTCTCCATGCTCCAAGCCTCACTATTTGCCCTAACAGCCTGCAAGATGCCATTCTGCAGATGTTTCTTCAGCATTCCTTGACACAAGGGCATATTTAGGCTCCTTTGCATTTCTGACATTTGTACGATTGAATCCCCTCCTGGAGCTCGGCTGTTGCTTTTATACAGCACAGGCCATCCGTGCTTAAGACGCCTGGGCATCGTGAAGCAGCATCTTGATGCTGCTCAACTACACTTTCTACCAAGTGCCTAGATCTGGGTTGACATGAAGTTGCAAGTTGCTTTCTCAGGATATTCTAGTGAGCAAAATGTAAAGAAAAAACATTAAAATGTCCTCCAGAATTTTAACCAACGAGAGGGCTCTCTGCTGATGGGTGCTCCATGCACCACTGGCTCCAAACCCTCACTAATTATGCAGACTCATCAGGAATGTCACCTGATATTCTTCCATTTAATGGATGGTTGTGCACCACACTTATTTCATTCCATGTCAGAATTATTGACATGATACTGACATTCACAGGCAAGCTGGTTTTGTAATGCTGGCCAGAGAATCAAAGATTTTTTTTGTTTCCTGACTTTACCTATCCTTTCAGAAAAGCTGGGAG
This sequence comes from Ceratotherium simum simum, assembly GCF_057802395.1. NCBI lineage: Eukaryota > Metazoa > Chordata > Mammalia > Perissodactyla > Rhinocerotidae > Ceratotherium > Ceratotherium simum. The sequence continues at coordinate 18,291,278 of NC_141940.1, forward strand.
TGTCATTAATACTTAATGCTGCATATAGTGTTTCCACCAATAATACTTTCCCCAGAGGTTAGTCCTCAGAGTACATAGGGCAGGATAATTAGGTCTATTGATCTTTGCTACAGTCAGTGTTATCGGAATGGTGATCAACTTTATAAGTAAGATGTGGATATTCATTTTAGCTAAGGAGCTACGACAGCTCTTGTTTCTTGAACGTTCTTTGCCGTAACAGAGGCATTGCTAAGCAGCAACCAGGAGATCCTACAGAACTGAAATCTCTCTTTTATAGGGCTGGTTTTAGGGGCCAGAATGAGTAGGCGCTGGCTGTGTCAAGAATGGGAAAACCTTAAACTTACATAGATTTGACCCATGGAGCAAGTTTGGTAAAGTCCAAAACTCTGTCAAGGAGTTCTTACCCCTGCTGTTTAAGTTGACAAGTGAATTCTCTGACAGAGAATTTCTCAGGTGAAATGTTTAGGATGGAACCCTTCTCAGGAGACTCTTCTTTTGCTTCACTGCTCCTCAGAGTGGAGCAGGTAATAGCTTAGCTTGTAGCTGGAGATAAGTCTTAAGCAGGTGGCTTTGACAATGGTATTGGAACTTAGAGAGGTAGATAAACATCTACCCAGAGACCCAGAGAGTCTGGGCACTGGGCAGGATTGTTTCCTGAATTGTCTGCTGTGTAATTCCTAGAGTCAAAGAATATGAGCTCGCTGAGCTAGACTGAAGTTCACAGGGAGCCAGGACACCTTGTGTTTATTGCACATAGTAGCCACCTTGAGCTATTTTCTCTTTGGTTTCCCAAAGAGTGATTGTTTTAAGAAAATGGAGGCTCAAGTATTCAGAGGCAGTAGGTTCAGTTATTTGGATGGTGGGAGTCGGGGAGAGGATGGAGACTAAACTACCAGGCAGGCATACACCAAGTGGGCAAAAGTTCAGTTATAAGAGAAATGGTCTACCAAAACCTGAGTCATGTCCCAGGCAGCAAGATCAATTTAAAGTCAAGCTGGGAAGACCTGGACTGAGGTCTCTCTCTCTCTCTCTCTCTCTTTTTTTTTTTTTGGTGAGGAAGATCGGCCCTGAGCTAACATCCCTTGCCAATCTTCCTCTTTTTGCTGAGGAAGATTAGCCCTGAGCTAATATCTGTGCCCATCTTCCTCCATTTTGTATGTGGGATGCCGCCACAGCATGGCTCGATGAGCGGTGCGTAGGTCTGCGCCTGGGATTCGAACCCACAAACCATGTGCCACTGAAGCAGAGCATGTGAACCCAACCACTCCACCACCAGGCTGGCCCCTGAGGTCTCTTTTTATCTCCTTGACCCCTATGCCCACCCCCATCCCTAACTTCCCATAGGACTTATGGAAATGATGGCCACTGCTTTCCAGACCCACCTGTATATCTGTATACATAGCCTGAGTCAACTATATCAAGATCCAAATTCATTTGAGTTTAAATATTAACAGCATTTTGTTTTCAGATGGCTTTGGAATTAAAAAAGTAGATCCTTCTGGCTAAAATGGTACATAGTTTTGAGACTAGACCTGTCTGCCAGGTACCTCTTCCAGAAGTATCTAAATGTTTTTATATGATGAAGTCCATTGGACACGCTCATATCTGTTTCTAGCTTGAAAAAAAACAATTGAAATATTTAGATTCCAATGAAAGTTCAATAAGATTTTGTCCAAATAACATGAATTTTTGTTGAAATTTTGGACTATTTCATTAGTTTAGATATGGCTTTGAGTTTCTACAATAGCTTGCTGTATTCTTTTTTAATAACAGAAAAGGAGGATTGGAATCTTTTATCACTATCTCCAACAAAATCTCCTTTCCTTATTTATGTTTTTCTGTTTTTTTTTTTTAATTTTTTGGTGAGGAAGATTAGGCCTGAGCTAACATCTGCTGCGAATCCTCCTCCTTTTGCTAAGAAAGATTGGCCATGAGCTAACATCTGTGCTCATCTTCCTCTATTTTATGTGGGATGCCTGCCACAGCATGGCTTGATAAGTGGTGCGTAGGTCTGCGCCAAGGATCCCAACCCGCAAACCTCGGGCCGCCGAAGCAGAGCGCGCAAACTTAATCACTACACCACCGGGCTGGCCCCTCCTTATTTGGTTTTTAACTAAAATTTTTATGTAAGACATATATTTTAACTAGGTCTAGGTGACTGTTGAAGGATTTCTTTTAAGTAGCCTCAATATTAAAGAAGTTATTTAAGCCTGAAATTCTCAAGACAAGTTTAAACTATTACCCTAAACTCTGTGATTAGTCAGGTGGGAATTGTTTGTGGACACCTTAGGGCAGATTTCGGCCTACATGAGCAGTTATGTTGATTTTTGTCATTTCAAAATGGCTAGTTTTCAGAATTAGACCTTTTTCTCTCAATTTAGCTTATGTGCCTCGACCTATACTGTATGTAAATGATGTTTGATGATAAAAGGGAGTGAGTCACACTTAAGCAGCAACATCAGTGCCCATTAAGCAGAATATAAATAACTGTTTCTAGATATGAAGTAGTGATTTAAAATGGTCCCGTGGGAGCTAAATTATGTAGGAAAATTTCCTGTGTAATTTTTCTGAAACAAAAAAACAATAGCTCTCACTAATTTCAGTGAAGAGAGTCCTTATATCTCTTTAGCCAAATAGATGAAACTCAACTTTATGCTCCCCTTACTCAAACTTGTTTCATTTTGTCTCAGTAGTTTTATCCTCCCTTTCTCCCTTCCTTCCTTTCATTCTCCCTCTTTCTCTTCCTTCCTTGATTTAGGAATGAAGCTCTGTAATTGTAAATATGTTAGCTAGAGATATGTAATTATATAGAGCTGTATACCAAAGTACAAAGCTTACATTTTAAAATGACTCACAGATAGAGTGATGATGTAAATTATTGTCCAGAAAAGGATACTTTTGAGAGTGAAAGGAAGTGCTAAAAATAGTCAACAGGTTAGTTGATCTACAAGGTATAAACTGAGACTGTAGCAGGTTAATCGGATATATGGTCACCCTATTCACAGAGATCACTAGAATATTAAGGCATATGTGGCTTCAGAAAGCATCTAGTCTATCCCCTTTAGAAAAGGAAACTGAGTCTCTGAACCCACAATGACTGGTTCTAATCCAGGTCTTCTAACTTCCAGCCCATGCTGCTTTCAACTACTCCCGCTGCCTCGCCGCTCTAGCAAGATGGAAGAACATCTAGCATAGAGCCACCTCATTCTCATAGTTTTGTTTTTTTTTGTCCAACGAATAGCTTTAAGATGTGAAAATTTTCAGACATGAGAGTCTCCAGCCCCACTTGCCTCCAAATCAGTGCTTCACAATTAAACAAGTGCGCTAATTCTGGTTGAGCCTCCACTGCAAACTCATTGTGATCTTTCCCTCACTTTCTTGTCATTTAGTTAGGATGATAAGTTCACAAAAGCTTAAGCCAATTAGATGTTATAGAAACATTCAGATAGTTTAAATTCAAAAATATTTTTCTTTTAAAAATGCAATCAAGTGAATCCTTAATTGACTTTGAGGCACACTTTTCAGTCCAGCGGTATTTGAGTGATCATCTGCTAACCAGCAGGGTAAGGCAATGGAGTACAGTTTTTCCTCAGATAATGAACTTGAGCTTGTGCATCTGGGTGAGAGGTGAGAATGAGTAAGACTCTCAGCTGTGGCTGACATGTTTGAAACTGAACGGAATGTAGCCGAAATAAATGGGCCAGAAACTGGGATTAAGGTTATAAATGTAATGCTCACTGTCTCCTCTTGCTGTTATCCTGTGTATATTCTTTCATCCCTGTTCAGACACTAGATTCATTTGCCCTGGTGATAGGCAGTGTAGTGATAACCTCATTAATGAAGAGGATGGGCTCCAGCAAGACTTTGTTGTCAGAAACTTCATTACTGGTGGTAGAGATGACAGAGAAAACGTACAAATGAGTTTAATGATACATGATAACAAAGACATATAGAATAAAAATATTGTCAGATCCTAATGGATATATGGATGTGACTGATACAAGGTGCTCAACGTTGACATCAATATCTCACTCCCCTTTTATGTATAGCTCAATAATCATCTGTTGACCAAATAGCATTGCTGGATGCCACCATTGATTCTCCAAGCCAATATGAATTCTTCCTTTCATTTGTCTATTGACTCCGAGTAGGAAGATGTTCTGCGGCCAACAGTAACAACATTGGCACTTGTTTTACCAGGGACTGTATATTTGGATCACAAAGATCAACTAAGGCTAGGAAGTGGGGAAGCTGCAACCTACCACACCTGGACTGGCCAGGGAATAAGTATGAGGGTGTCTCTAAGTCCCCCTCTCTACTTTCCCTCCATTTTTCCTTTTGGGTTGGTACTTTCTACCTGGGTTGGTGAATTGATCGCCCTGGGACTTTCTCCTCTCCCATCCAAATAAACCTTTGGATATCTAGGCAAGCTAGCCATTTGGCTTCACAAGTTACAAAGTTTAACAAATGACTAAGAAGGAGCTCCAACATAACTAACTTCATTGTAAGTGAACTTCCTAGAAAGTTTGTTGATGGAGGTATATAAAATTGTAAGTATAACTATGGGTTGGTCAATTATTTCCTCCAGTCATTTGTGCACTTGTTGGTCCTTCCCACTGCCTTATCTCTCCTCGTATTCCTCTTGCACATTCTATATAGTTGATGTTTCTCTACTTGGCTCTCATTTTGGTTCACTTTCTAGCCTTACTCTTATATGCTTGCAGTTTTTCTCCATCTTCTGTCTCTTCTCCATATCATTGATCTTGTTTAAATGAAAGGAACAAGGATGTGAATAGGAAAAAGAGAATAACTTGAAAGATTTAGTTAAAAACCAACGTTTCTAATGCATTCAGAACATATCTCCATCTAAATACGTGGCTTGTATTTGTATGCGGGCATACCTGAAGCCAAGAACTATCTTTTCTTTAATTGTGTATGACATTTTATTTTGTGTGTTATGCATCTTTGTGTGTGGGAAAATATGTAGGAATAAAGTTAAAACTGTAGGTGGTATTATAAATTCGCAAAGTTAGGACAGGTATTTGGTTGTTTTCTGGTTTTATAATACTTATTACATGCTGGACAGTTTAAATACGTTATCTTATTTAATTCTCACAACAATTCTGTGAAGATGTGGAGTCTTGCCTGTAGTCTCACAGCTAGTAAGTGGTGGAACTAGAATTGGAATGCGGATTTGTCTGGCTCCATAGCCCCAGTATCTTTCCATATACTATACTGCTTCCAAATGTAAATGATTCTGGTTTTTTCTGCTTCCTGATATTATAGCATATAAGGACCAGGCATATTTCCCCGCTGGCCTCAGTACTTTTCTATTCAATTTCTTTATATCCCAAGTCTGTAGAGTAATTTTTCTATTTACAAAACATTGTAAGCTTTGATTTGTATTTTGGGATTGGACAGCCCTTCCCCCATTTTCTTTCCCCAACACATATGGATTACTTTGAAAAATCAAACTGTCATTTGAGACCAAGAAGGAAAGGCAGAGTGTGTTAAATTTCTCCTTGTCTTGAGGGCATGGTTTTCATTAAGCTCTCTGGCTTTCTTGTAGGGAACAACCATGTGGGCCCAGGCTTATGTTTTATTTTGTTTTATGCGGACATGGTCTCCTCCCTATTCTCAGGGTCCTTTTGTGATCGCTCTATAGTAATGAAGCCAAGTCATGCCAATGGCATTGTAGTGCCTTGGCCTTCAGCACTTGGCTGGTATTGTTAACAGAGTTGCTTTCTATCTGTTCTGCACTAAACACCGGATATTCATCCTTCAACTGCATAGTCATTCACTTTCCTCAATTCCAAAGGATCAAGTTTGCCACATATAACCAGGTATTAAACATAGTGTATCTTTTTCCCAGGATATACTTATTAAAATTTTAGGTTACTCCACATAAAATTGCTAATATCTGACATGATTTTTAATCTGAAAAAATGCCGATTTGATATGGTTCAACCTAATACTTTAAAATAATACAGTTTTAAAATAGAAATATAAAGTGATTTCTCAAGACACTTAATGATGATGATGGTAATAATGATAAAAACTAGCATTTATACAGGGCCTGCTATGTGTCAAGTACTTTATATGTGATTTCTCATTAACTCCTCTCAACAACCTTAGAAGGTTGTTGTGTTAAATTTCTCTTTCAATTTATTCCTACAATACCTTAGAAGGTATTATTATTAATACTATTAGTATCCTTTCTTATAAAGGAAGAAACTGAGTCTCAGAGAGGTTAAGGAACTTAATCAAAGTCATACACAGTAATTAGCAAAGCTGGGATTCCAACCTAGGTCTGGCTGATTCTAAAGCTTGGGCTTTTTCCAACTGTACCATCATTCTTATGTAGTAATTGAGTGTAGGGAATTGTGTATGTTGAGGCAGAGGAAACAGAGTTCACTGGTGACCACCTTCCAAGATAAAGCTATCTGGCATCCAGCTATAACTTTGGCCTAGAACTTGACCTTATATTTCACTATTCCCAAGCCCCAGACTGCCTCTGTTCCCTTTCACTGGTTCCACTCCTTTCCTGAGGCATTATGGGAGAGAGAGTTGCAGGACAGGCCGCCCACTTTTATTTTCTTCCTAGTGTGAGATGAGGGTGGGGGACAGAGGGAGGGGTGGGGAGTAGACCAAGATGAAGCCCTGGTGATCGCCCAGTTTGTGACACTATTACAACTTTCTGTGTCTGTTTGATTTTTGCCATCTTTCTATTTCCCTTTCATTTGCAAGACTAAATAATAGATCAGATAATTCAAACAAAGGCTACAGCTTAAATTCTGTTCTCATATACTCAGCACAACTCCGGGGCCAATTTTGACCCAGATGTGCCTGCTTCTGTATAATCTGGTGAATAAACAATCTCTCTGAAAAACTGATATGATGATGGAACTTGCCTCTCCTAATACTCTACTGATACTTTAATCAGGACCTATTTTAAATGGGCACCATTTGATATCTAATGGTAATATTCCATATTCCATCTCCGAATACAGATAATATAATAAGTCTATTAGATTTTTGTAAATAAAGCAGGATGTTTTCTGGGCTCCATTACTTTAAAAAACGTACATAGTGTGAAGAAATATGGTAAATGCAGAATGGTAAAGGTTTATAGCAGATTTTTTTAATTCTCAGTTTTTAAAAATTATTTTTAAAGGAAGATTAAGGTATAAGGTTGGGAGCAAGTTAGAATTCTAGTTCATAGAAATGCAAGGGACCTTGGCACCAGTCTGTTTTCCATGTTAAGAAAAACAACGTGAAATCAGACTTAAAGAAGGAACAAGTTGGAAAGGAAAAGAAAAGGATTCAGTGTTTTGGCCTTAGCGCATTTGAGATGCTCCTGAGACACACAGAGGGCTTGTCTGGAGCTCAAGAAGAAGGGCAGGGCTGGAGGGAGATAGGAGAATCCTTGGAAGAGACCAGAGTTCATACCTGGAGATGGGATGAGCTGGTATAGAAGTTTTGGAACAAGTAAAAAATACAGATTCCTTGGTCTTGCCCTTGCAGGTTCTTGGATGGGGCTTGTTTTTTTTGGAGGGCGGGATTTTTTTTTACTTTTTATTTAACAAGCTCCCCAGGCCTTTCTGATTTGCAGCCAGGTTAGTTCATGGGCTCGTCCATTCACTCAGGACTTGGCTGTTGCTTTATTGCCTCCAAAGGGGATCATAAAATGTGAGAGTCTTCCTCTGTCCTTTCAAAAGAGGGTAGTTTCCAAAGCAAAGCAAGTTTTAGAGATAAATTTTAAGGAAATATTTATGAAAACTCCAGAGACAGTGGAGCCATTTCCATTGCAATCCCGGGCTTGATTTGTTTGTCTGTTTAAAGGAAAGGAAATCATTTTTGTGGACTTAACCCAGATATTGAATAGATAATTTTTGCGTATTTTTCAAAGTTACATAAAGAGTAATAATTTAGGGGAAAAAAAACAAGATACTGGACTAATTTTATTATGTTAAATAAATAGAATATACTTAGCAACTATTAGTGGCTTCCACACTAAAAGTACTGGTTTATTTAAAAAATAAAGCGCTATACATATGAAAATCATATCTGGACTTTGAGAAAAATTTGTCTTTGGACAGTAATAGAGGGTAAATGATAGTTCTAGTACAAGTTAACCTGAATCAACTATGGATGCTGGGCCATATTTGAGGTTGACTTGGATATTTTTCTCTAAGAGTTATCTCCAGATCTATGTGTAAGCCCAGGGCACTCCAGGGCACTCTGATTCCTGAATCATGTCTATTTCTCATTTGAGGCAGTTGGAACCATCAAGGATTTTTCCATTTGACTATGTCTTCGGAGAAGAGGGTGCCATTCCTTTCGGGTACATTTAAGGCCAGTCTAATCAAATTGAAAGATGGAGGGAACAGTGGCTATTATAGGCCCCAAAGGGTTAGAAAGGGTCCATGAACCAGACTTGCCTTCTCAGATGACCTAGAAGTCTACAATGGGACTGTTTTCGACTCTGGTAGAGGATTTGGAAATGTCAATTGGTCTAAATTCTTGTTTATGGAATTAAAACAAATTACTTTGGTTATCAATTTAGTCCAGTGTTTTGTTTTGGCTAAGCCCTACTGGAGTCATATTTTACTTTGTGAATTTCTTCTGTTGTGACCTTGCATCTTTTACACATCTCCAAGTCTTCTGCTCGTTCTCTCCCTCTGCTAATCTAGACAGATGTTTCCCGGTGGAGCTGGACACTATTCCCTATTCTCTGACAGGAATTCTCATTAGATGGGAAACTTAGGAATATTTCTGCGTGATTGATCAATTACAAGTGTGTAATGTATAGATTGTTTATATTAGTAAAGTGTTATGGTTGCATATTTGGGGGGAAGCTTTTAGAACAGTTTTATATATGTTATCTGCTTCTCCAACAGTCCTATGATAGAGAGCGTAGGGTAGGTTTAATATCACCATTTTATAGACTAGAAACCAAGACCCGGGAATGATCTTGGTCAGGGGTCCTTGCCATTCAGTCGTCCTATAGAATCAGGGAGAGGATGAGTGATGGGTGAGAGAATATATGTGCGTGGGCTTTGAAACAGTTTTGCAAATCTGCAGGCAGGGGATCATTATCATTCTTAGTTTGCCCATAAGGGGAAAATTATTAAGCACAATCTGAAGAACGACACAGTTCACATAAGACTGTTTGCAGACTGCACTGAGTTACAGAGTTGGCTCTATTTAATATATCATGTTGTTTTGAACATAATGCCTCCTTCTAAAATGCTATTAACTTTTCATGAACTGTTGAGGAGGTGTGTGTGAGTGTGTATACAAACTAGAGTTTCTTGACTTCTCCCTCAATGATAGAGGGCTTTTGCACTTAGCAATGTGCTCATTTTATATACTATATTTAAGATATAGAATACGTGATCCCATGAAATGCTGCTCATGTCCAGACCTTCAGCAAGTTAGTTATTCATGTGCATGTTCTATTTGTATTGACTCTCACATTGGGGAAGAGGTTATAAGGCTTGGGATTTATGATTAAGAGTGTTAGAGTTTATAATTAAGTGTGTTTGGAATGGCCAACAGAAATGAAGATGTCAGCAAGGACTTTTTTTTTCCTCTAGGCCCATTTTCTGTTTCTTAGTTACATTCTCTCACTATCTTTAAACACACACACACACACACACACACACACACACACACCCTAGATGGTTAATTCATTCATGTGCAATTAAACTTAGAATGCAGACTTCTTGGAGACAACACATAAAAAACAAAAGCTTAAGAGACCTATTAGTGAAGTTCATCTTAGTGCCTGAGGTATAAAGAATCTTTACAGCCTTGACAAAATGTATCTCTAAGTGTTCTTTGTTTAACCGAAATGTTCTAATACATGTTGTGTTGTATTTTAGTGTTCTTGACCTTTTAATTAAAATCCCTTGAAATGAAAGCTTTAAGAGATGGCTCATGTTTAGTTGAAGTTACCAAAAATTAGTATTTATTAAGGTCATGCCATCTTTGCTGTCAGTTTTTTAAAAACACACTTGATATTTCTTTCCCTAGAGGAGGGTAAAGAATGATTTTATAGAATTGCACTAGAATTTATATAGACTTACTGGATTCCTAAGCAGAAAGATGAATGTATAAACACATGTTACCACATCTTGATGAAAAATTAGACCTGTGAACCTCCATTTTCCAAAGTAGGAAAGAACGCAAGAAACAGCTCCATTGCTTAATATATTCTCAATTGAACCTGACAAAAAGTCAAAAATGTATTTCAAAGAGCATCTCTGCATGAGCTAGTTAAAGACTGGGACTACCTATCTATCTAATTTCTCTGACTGCTTCAGATGAAAAGCTACTGGTGGTAGACATTTCTCTTTGAATGAAAAGAAGCCCCCTTGGTGAACTCTGATGCCACAATTTTTTTCTTGGGAGATACTTCTTACAAGATAGTTTCAGAATTCATTGATCAGTTCTGCCTTTCCTACTAACCTTGATTACCAGTGCTCAGAGCTAGTTCATTTACTCAGGAGATTCTTGTTTATTCATTTACTTGCTTGTAAGAGAAGATGTCATACATGAGTAGACTTCAAATGAAAGCAGTGATGGCCTCATCGCAGCTTAGACTATTTGAAATGGACACATATGTGCTTAAACAAAAGGCTTGCCTCTTCCATCAAATGGCCATTTAATACTCCCCCTAGGGAAAGAGGTGGACTTCAATTTGATTTGGGAATTCTCATCTCAGACATTGGTGGTCTTCTTTGATGATGCTTTTTAATTTACTTAAATTCCAAGCAGACTGCTGACCCTGTTTTGTTATCAAACTGGACTTTCCTACTATACACAGCTGTAATGGCTCTCTCTAGGCAGTCTTTCCAGAATGCACTTAGGAAATTTTCTGCTTTTGCTTTTTGAATCTGCAGCCCACTCTACTATTTGCAAAGCCATTAGCATGTGCTTTTTTCTTTTCTTTCTTTCTTTTTTTAAAAATAAACGACCATCAAAAGGGATTTCAGAACAAAATGGACCCAAAAATGTTAGATTGACATTACTCATCAACTTACTGCCTGTCGCCAGACACCATAATAACCATATTTCAGAGTTGTGCATGCTTGATTGTTACAATGCAGTGGATAAAATCAGAGAGTGGGACTTGGAATTCTTTGCTCAAGTCCATAGAAATCTGAATGCCCTGATGTGTAATCTCTAATATCTGGGCTAATCTGGTATTTACAAAATATTGCCTGTTCTCTGTGTTGGGAAAATGAACATGTCTGCGGTACATTCAGTAAAGTTCTTTGGCTCTGAGGAATGTTCAGATGGTGGAGGGAGGTCAGGGGGACCTAAACAGCCGTCCAATCACATGACCACAAAATTATTTTTATCTGTTCCAAATACTGAATTAGACTCTTTGGTTTTGTTTGTTTGTTTGTTTGTTTGTTTTGCAGTACCACAGTTTCCCCAAGACAATCAATCTTGGGAGGCCAAATAAAGAAGGATTTGGAGGTACCACAGGTCAAAGAAAGTGCAAGGTCAATTGGCCATCTCTGTTCAGAAGGGTGCTGACATTCTAGGTGGCTCACACTACATCAGTCAGAAAGCAGAGGCTTCTCTCCAAAGTCATTCACGTTCCTTTGTGTTGACATACTGACTCATCAGGGCACCTTTGAAAGCAATGGGCCTGTCCTTCTAGACAGGAGGCTAAACAAAATGCTAGTGGAAGACTCGGCCTTTCCTTCTTAGTCTCACTCCAGAGACGTTACAGCTATCTGAAGCCCCTCCTGGGTGTAACATGCTTTCCAAACAAGAGGGTGAAGGAGAAGCTATCAAGGAGAGCTTTGGAGAGAAGGAATGCCTAAACTGAAGCTTTAAGGGTCAATAAGGATATGGCATGTAAGAACAGACAGGGAATTCAAAAAAAGGAATTTCAGGCATAGGGAATGAACAGCATGTACAAAAGCCATGTGGCACCATATACCAGACTTACAAAGGTGAATGTGGTAAAGCCCTGCCCTTGTGAAGCTCACAGTCAGTAGAATACCTTTTCTGACTTGCTTTCCCAGTAGTGAAGATGGCTTTGTCCTGATGTACTCAACTTCGAGCCTTGCGCCCGGGGCTGGCTTTAGGAAGGTGCACGTTGTGCGGTCACACAGCGCTCTGTACTCAGAAGGACCCAGGCCTTGGTTTAATGCTCTGCTGTTGCCTGCTTGAAATTCTTAGTAATATTTTAACAAGGGATTCCACATTTTCATTTTGCACTGGAGCCCACAAATTAGAAGAACAGTCTTGCTAGTATCCCGTACTACTTTAACAAGTGTTGGCCTGAGGTGAAACAAAAACATCTGCCACCCTTTTTGTACTCTTGTCTTCTACATGCCACCCCAGTGTTGTCCCAGTGTGGGAAGCTTCAGATAAACTCATTCCTACCCACGTTTTGAGGACTTAATGACTTTTCCTTCCAAGGACAGTTTGCCTTCTAAAAGAAGATAGCGGGCAAAGGGTAGTGTTCAAAGGAGTGCATTTTTAATGTGGATTTTTTGTTTTTTCTGCAAAAGGTTTTTTATCATAGTTATAGCAACAGCAGCAACAAAAGCAACATTTGAACTGTGCTGTTTACAAAACTCACTCTTGCATATTATTCTATGCACAAGGCACAGGCAATCTGATGGTTTCTGTGTTTTATTCCTAAAAGGTAAATAAACAAGCTAGATTGATTGGCTAAGCTCCCTAGAACAAGCATGTTCATCCTGTGTCCCATGGGGGTCAAATGCCTGTGCTCAATATCTAGCAGTCTTGTTGGTGGCTGTAGGAGAACTGAGCCCTGCTCCTTCCTCCCTTGCCAGCATCAATTAAGGTGGAAATTTTGAGTACCAAAGCATACAGAAGGGAGAAGTAGTGTCAGGCTGAGTGGCCCTGTTCATCATGTGGGCACCTACCACACAGGCCCATCTAAGCCAACTGGCGCTACGATGCATAGACCAGGCTTTCCTCTCTCATGAACACCATCATCGTACCATCTGCTTGACCAGAACCTCTTTTAATTATTTACAGTCTGATCTTTCAGAGAAAGAATGCTGGTTTGCTCTGTTATTTTGGCTAGATAAACCTAAAATGAAGTATAAAATCTTAATGTGTTACTGAGCTCCACTTGAATTTAAAATTGACCTTTCTTTGTTTGTGCTAAAGAAGCATTATAAAAAGGGATTTTTTGACATTTTGACAAACTTACTCTATTGAGAAAAGATTTGTCAACTTGAGACGTCAGGAAACTTAGTATAATTTTTTCAGAAAAAAGGTAATTTTTTCTTAATAGCTTTGAGAGGATTGAGAGAAAGCTTAAGAAGAATAGGAGAAATTAGATTTAACAATCATTTATGCACTTTAGATTCAAAAAACAAGACACTTGTCCCCTAGCCTTTAAGGAGACTCAGGGAAGTGGGGCGGGTGATCAGACAAAATTCCACAGGCAGGTAACAGGAAGAAATTTAGCTTTGCAGGCACAACACCAGGTTCAAGTAAGCATGGCAGCAGGTGATAAGTATGGTAGAGGTATACTCATTCAATCCCCTCTAGGCTTTTTATATGCTGGGCATTGTGCTCCATTCTATGAATAAAAAAGAATATAATAAGGTGTTTGCTCTTGAGCTCAAACCCTAGGTGGGAAGAAAGATATGTACCCAATTGGCACATCTGTTTGCAGCTGAGCTCATCTGACTATAGTTAAGAACTTGGAATTCTAATCCAAGGCTTAGGGGCAGGACTCCAAGGAGCAGCAGGAAGGCAATCCAGAAGAACCCGAGTTCTGGCCAGGAAGCCAAGACAGGAACTCAGTCAGGCAAGACAAAATGTCAAGACAGGTGCAGGATTGTGGAACTAACCGGGATACAGAAATCACAAGGAGTTACCAAAGGCCTAGTTACTGCAACTGGGGTAAAAAGCCAGAGGAGGACTACAGGCCCAGAGAGACTTGACACTGAGCACTGTGTTTCCTAGAAGCTTCCCTAGCTTTGGACGTTATCCTGAGCCTAGGTAGGACTGGGCTACTAGGGGGAGTTCTAAGGAGGCCTCGTCTATAGTCACTCAGAAAATAGTGGTGATAAAATTGAGTTAGTTTAACTGTGAAGGCAAAGCTAAAAAGTGTTATGATCTGGAAGACTGTAAAAAGGAAAAAGTTGTCTCTGGCAGTTTATAAATTGTACCACTTAAGTTTGGAAAAATGTGTTCTCAAAAATTCTTATTTGAGTGGTGACTCCCCAAGTAATTGAGGCAGTGGATATTAGAGAAACCTCACCTAAAATAAGCACTGAACTGATCTATAGGAATAGAGAATGTTCCAGACTTTGACAAGTCTGCCTTTTAAGTAGTTTCTGTTTTGAGTCTCAGATAATGTATACCCAATTCCCAATTTCCATGCTTTAACTTAAAACCATTTGTCTTCTCCCAGTTCACCCCATTCTTTGTATTACTATAGCTAAGGTCTAACTTGTCAGTACATTTCTCTTCGGGCACATTTAGGGATTTGTCATACATGGTGGAAAGTCATATTTTTAAACTGGGTACGTTAAATACCGTATTACCTTAGGCTTGATTTTATACTTATACTTCAGCATACAGAAATAAAAATTTTGTTGATGTATGTTGAAAATGGCTCTTATTATCTTCTAACTTTAAGAGAGAAAATCGAAATTACTGAGATATTAAACTATGAAAAATGGCCCTAGTCACTGCCCATGAGGACTTTTGCTCCATGGAATGTACTTGAGTCCATGTACTGTATAGATGATAATTGTTTATTCTAGATGCTTATGAGAGGGCTGTCCCGCTCTTTTTCATATTGTAGCAGTTCAGGGAAGTACAGTAATATTCTAGCACATAGTGCGCTTTTCAAAAGCTTCAAGATAATTTATATTACTTGTAATATAACCTTTTAAAAACAGATTTTAAGTTCATAAGTATTTAGATACATATACAAGATAGTAAAGTTGTTTTACTGGTTTTTTTCTTTTTGAAGATTTGAATGAAAAATTACACTTCACTGGCTAGTTTTCATGACAATCTATCTTATCGGACCTAAGCCAGGTTGTTCAGAATAGAAGCTGGAAATTTTCTCTTGTCTCACCCTACCATGACCAGACATTGCAACGTGAATTTGGAATTGAGACCATGTGTGACCCTTCTCCATTTATTTAATATCTAATCCTAGCAAAGCATAAGCAGACTCTCTACCTTGGTAGTTTTTCATGGCTATGACCACTTTATGTGAATTACCACAAGGGAAGGACATGGTATCTGACAGGCAGGTAAAGGATAGTCTTTCCAAAGGACATTGTTCCTGAGGAATATAACGGCTTTTTAGATGTTCCTTGCATTCTTTTGATTATATCAGTTGTTTTCTGGTTGGAATAGCTGTATGTGTCTTAGATAAGTTTTTGAAAACATTCCATGATCCACACATTAGATTCTTTTCGGTTGGCATATTTTACGCTGAAACCACCATTTTGTTGACTGTTGATACAGAGCTTGGTTCAGTTAAACAAATACTTATTAAATACCCCCCTCTATGTCAGGGTCTGAGGTAAATACTAAGGCACAAAGATGAGAAAGACGTAGTCCCTATCCTCTAGGGAGTCACAGTCCAGTGGGGAAGACAAATGGATAACTAGATATTTTCAATACGTTGTGAGACTCAGATGGAGTCATACCACAGGTACTATTGGAGCCAATACAGATACGTTGTTTCTGCCTCTTAAAATGTGTGCTACTTGCTAGTTGCTAATAGATTTTTAAATCTTCCTTAAACGAGACTGCCAGCCCTGGTGGTCTAGTGGTTATGATTCAGTGCTCTCACTGCCGCAGCCTGGGTTCGTTTCCCGGTCAGAGAGCCACACCACCCATCTGTCGGTTGGTTGTCATACTGTGGCCAGCTGCACGTTGCTGTGATGCTGAAAGCTATGCTACTGGTATTTCATATACCAGTCACTCATGGTGAACAACTTTCAGAGGAGCTTCGAGACTAAGACAGACTAGGAAGAAGGACCTGGCCACTCACTCTGGAGATTGGCCACGAAAACCCTATGAACAGCATTGTCTGATACAGTACCGGAAGGTGAGAAGGTGGTGCAGAAAGACGAGGCAGCGTTCCACTCTGCTGTACATAGGGTCACTAGGAGTCAGAATCTACTTGATGGCACAAACAACAACAAAAAACTAGACACACACAAAAAACTAGACTGGGATGCCATTAGCATCTTCAGCCACTTAGTAGCCAACCTTCTATTATAGGGAAGAGTATTTACAATGGGGATGCTGTTGAGATCAGATACATTTAGGCTTTTGGACCATTGTGGAGGCAGGTTTACAACCCCAATTCAAGGTAGTTACTTTTGGTCTTTCTCTTCCAGAGGGTTGAGAAAGAACAGCCAGTGAGTGAAAGCAGGAGCAGGAAAAAGAATGAGAGAAAGCTAGAGAAGCACTGGGAGGAAGGAGTAGAGAAAATAAAGAGGCACATATGGTGCACTCTTTTTCCCCACCCCCATCTACATGCCTTCAAGGCTAAAAAGGTGAGTGACCCTGGTGGAGACTTCGTACATTTTCAAGAAGCTATATTTAGCTGTCTACTACTTCTATTCCTTCTTAGCAACTTTCACACAAACGAGGCCTCCTTTGTGCTTAGGGACATTCTCAAGCACTTACGTTTTTCCCTGGAATTCACAGGCCCAGCTCTGTTCTGTGTTTTATTGCTTTTAGCTTACTTCCTGTTCTCTTGATTAAAAACTAAAGCCTCTGTAGAAATGATAAGAAGTTAAAAATGAAGCAGACACCAAGCATTGCTTACTGATGTCCACACCCTGTCCAGGTGAAGTGAACCTTGGGCAGCCGGGATAAAAACATTCAAGGTAACCAGCTTTCTGCACATGTCTTGTTCAAAAGAAAAAGACGTGCTTTAAAGGCTTTGCTTTTTGAATTTTTTTGTGGAATTATTTAAATAAGTTTAGAGCTGTATTTTTTTCTTTCATTCTGCTGTCTCGTGTGCAGATGGAGGAGAAGCCTCCTATATTAGCTTGGTTTAAATGATGCTAAAAGGAATACATTTGCTGGCACTATCAGGGGGCCGAACTGAAAATGATCACCTCCTACAGCATAAGATGGACCGGCTCTTTCTTTTCACCTCCTGAGGGCTGAAACACTCTCAACTTTATTAACAGGAACTTGCAGGGACAAGCCTGCTCAGCTTATCTAGTTCCAAATGAACACTTTAATTCATCAAAAGCTTACAGGGAGGCTATGCAGGTTTATAGAAGAAATACTATGGAAAAGCCTCTCAGAGGTCCAAGGCAGTGATCTAGTTCTGAAGTTAGATTGTTGGTTTTCCACACAAATATATGGGCTGTTAGCATTGTGAGCTGACTGCAGTTGCAGCCTGAGGGGTTGTGTGTAAGATTGGAGTCCGTAAAAGGATGTATGCAGGGTACAGAGTTAGGATATCCTGGGTTTGGTGACTTAGGAAAAATATGTGGGAAGTCTGTTTAGATATAAGACTTGGAATATATTTACTAAGAGTATCAAACCTTTTATTTCACAAGAAGATATGGTTAAAGTTAAATATATCCATCATAGTAGTTAAGAATTCAAAAGCAATAGAATATGCCATCACAATAGAAATTCACATATTGAATGGTTTTGGATTCTCATTAACCTCTTAAAGTTCTTAATAGAAATTATGTGCATATGCCCATACATGTTAACTATAATAAGTTTTTCTTTATATATATTTTTATGCACACCTTTAATATCATAGCAGGGTATTCAATTTTTGGATTTAATTATACTCTTTAAAAAACTCCCCAATTTATAATGGGTACAGTGTTTTAATTAAAATGCATTTCTACCAAGTCACAATGATAAATTTCTTGGAGAGGCAAATAATCAGCTTGTAATGTCAGCTTACTTTGATGCCAGGAGTTGGCTTTTTTTTTTCTTTTTGGTGCTAACTCGGGATAATCATAAACCGAAAGATTATCATTATCATTTTATTACATTACTCTAGTTAAAGAGAATACGTCAAAAGGAAGATTGTGTTGGGCAGCCCTTTGCATAATGGCCTTTTGTTACAAGGAAACGTGGCTCCCTCCCCTGTGTGTTTAGAACAACGCAGGATGCTTCTGGCAGCTGGCCATGGAGTCCGTCCTGGCTTTGGCAAGAACAGATGGTTTTGGGGCCTGTTGTTCACATTCGATTTCCATGTTACAAATTTTGAATGAAGTCTTTACTGAACCCTTTGTCCGGCAGTCTGCAGCTCCTCACATCAGGGGGCAGTTAGGCGCCGTTCCTGACATGCCAATTTGACACCCGAGTACTGCCATTTATCCAGAACTTGGAGTCTCCCTACCTCTGGCCCTCTACTGGATGGAAGCAGTAAGTGTGGGTATACTGCCCTCTGGTGTCCAGCTTGAAGAGGTGCCGAAAAGTCAGAGCTCTGAACTCTAGGAACCCCTGGAGACAAATACTTCAGCTCTCTTACTGGCACTTGGAAGCAGCTATGGAGGTGACTGTCTGAATGCCAGATCCTTATCAGAATATACAAGTGCCGTGGTCTGTAGACTTTTAACTCTGGGGAAGGATCTTGGGCTGATCCATTTCACTACCTTCATTGTCTCATTCTACGCATTTATTGAGCATCTAATACGCTTTAAATTTTTAATTCAACAGATATTTATTAGCACCTACTGTGTGCTAGGCAGTGTGCTCTGAAGCTAGGAATACAACAGTGTAAAAGATACAGTGACAAAGAAAAAACCCTGCCTTAATAGAACTTAAATTCTATTGGCAGGGCAGGGGGTGGAGGGCAAGGAGACAGCAAACAAGAAAATAAATAAATAAAGCAATTGAATATTTGTGGTAAATTCTGTGAGGAAAAAGTAAAGCAGAGTAGAGTTAAAGAGGGATGTGCGTGGTGGTGATATTTTAGATAGGGTGGTGAGGAGAGCCTCTCCAAGGAGGGAGAAAGGAGAACTGAATGGAGTGAGGGAACAAGCCATTGGGAACGTGCTTAGGGAACTGAGGCCAGAGAGAGGGAGAGACTGGCCTAAGGACTCACAGCTTTTTCATGGTAGAAGTATGACTAGAATACATGTGCCCTGATTCCAAAGCCAATGGTCTTATCTCTTAGCTGTGTCCGGGTAAAATAACAGAAAAAATAGTTATTGAGCTTCTTCCATATATCAGGTAGACAGCTAGACCCTGGGTTAGGAGGAGACACACAAGCATGAAATGAAGTGAATTCCCCGTTGTTAAGAGACTTAACGTCTAAATACTTTTGTCTGACAGGTATCTTTTGCGTAGAAAAATCAACAGTCACCTGCATGAATGGCACTCTTATTGCTCAAATATGACATTGTAATCCTGTGGTGTCTGGAACTAGCCAGTTGAGTGCTAGGTGGCTTGTGTGCCTTAGAGGATGGGTTTCCTGGGTAGCTGCAACATCTGGTCACTTGCTGTTTCTCTCCCCACCCCCACCCCCCACCCCCACCCCAGAAGAATGGCTGCTCCTCGTATTCTCTTGGACTCCGGGTTCAGAGGGAGGGGCTGTCTTGGCTTGCTTTGAAAGGAGACAAGTCAGGAGGACTCTGTGGAGGGAAGATCTCTATTATTCACCTAGTGGTGGGGATGATGCTCAAAGGTCATCAGATTCAGAGACAGGGTCAAAGCATTAATGCACTGGAACCCTCATCCACATGGCAGTCCAGTCACTTAGGATAGACGGAGGAGATGCTGCCTTTGTTGAGAGCCCGCCCCACGTGCACTTTCTGTTATGCCCTTGGCACTCCCTGCTTTTACCTCCCAACTCCCGTTCCTTTCATGGGGCTATCTATACTGTGTGTTTTGGCCTAGGATCTTTCTTCAGAAGAAATAGCTTCCTGTTCTCATTTTTTTTTTACATAATGGTTCAAAGATTGGATGGGAGGATTTCTCTAGTTGACCTTTAAGGCCTGATTTTCATCTCTATAAAATCTATTATCATATGTAGATATGGTGTCATATCTGACAGTCTAATTATGGACATGTCTTTCAACACACCAGTAGGTGTGTAGTAGGGTGCAGTGGGTAACTGGTTTAGCCTTTATTTACCTCTGGTTTTTCTACTACCAAAGGGAAATTTTTTTTTAGTGAGCATTTTTGGAGTAAAGAAATTTCTAGCAGAAAACATGTTGTTTTGAAAGATAAGTATATTTCATCTCCCACAATAGCATACCCTTTTCCGTCTCCCCCCAACTCAGAGAATGACACATTTGACAATCAAAAAATGAGAGTTTGAAATGAAATATGATGAATGTAATCTAAGGTCAACTTTTAGTATGGCCCATGTGAGTGTAATCAATCTCCTGAGGAAATGATCGCCTGCTCTTCCCAGGGAGAGAAATGTTCCATGTGGTTGGTGGGAGGGGAAGAAATTCTTTCTTTGCCTCTGGTGCTTGCTGATATCCAGGACCTCTGTGCTACAAGTACTTCTTTCCTGGGGCTTTCAGATTCATTCTTATTCTCTCTCCCCCTCTTCTTATTCCTCTCATTCTTTCTCTTTCTCTCTCATAAATCAGCCAGTATATCTTTTTTGGCTGATCTCCACTTCTATGTCATCCAGCCAATTGACTCCTCATTTATCAGTTAACAACTAATTGTGTACTGATTACCCTAGCCTTCTCCCAGCCCTGGCTGGGGAGGAACCTGCACTCATTGACCTCATTTCATTGTATATCTTGCATCAGCACTGTTTTGGAAATAAGTGATAGCCTTGGGGAGCTTAAATAAAAACAGCAGTTAAGCAGGAGTTCCCCAAGTTTTTAGCTGACTGAGAATTTTTCCCTTTTGGAAATTCTTTCACTAAGTGCTCTCTGCACTCATTTACCACTTTATTTGGTAAAGTTGAAGGATAGCAAAATGATCCATTTGTGCTGATTTTAAAATGATAATAGCTTATATGCACACAGTACTTTAAAAGCATTTTTGTATTTGTCTCATTTTTCTCCTGTAACAACCCTGTGAAGCATATGGGATCATCCCTGTTTGGTGGTAAGGTAGCAAGACATAGTTGAAAGCATTGCAGACTCAGAAAACCTGGTCTTGGTTGGCAATCCTTGGAGGTGACAGGTGTCCCCTGAAGACTCTGGAAGTAGGTGTTCTCTGATAATGAAACTTTAAACAAGATGCAATATATCAAAGCAGAGAGGTATCACTGGAAGGTATTAACATCGTTAAAGAAGTGATATGTCAATGAGAACAGAGGCTGGAGAGAGTAACTGAGGCTATTCTGCAGAGCTTGTTCAATTCTGTCTAAGGGCATGGGTGTCTAAGGGCCAGTTCCTGTGGCAAGTTTATCTTCATTGTGGAGATGGTTCATTAGATTACAAAGACCTGATGCCATTGAACATTTACATGATTTAACTAACTCATTTCGTAATGATTCCAGGCTCACCAATCAACCTTCTGATTATAATTCATCTTTTCATGTAGCTTATCTATGGAGAATGTGGCCAGAGAATGTGAGAATCTAGTCCCCCTAGTAGTAATAATTCATATTGCAAATGAATACTTAGGCCTTCTGGTTGCATGTGCCAGTTTCCTGGGAGCTTTCTTAGCATGAGTCAGATGAATACTGGGACACTGACAAAATCAAATTTCTGGATGGGCAAAGCTGAGGACCAAACTTTGGACCATAATAAATTTGTGAAAGTTAAGCCTCCGCTGTGAAGCCTTGCCTGGTCAATTGGCCTTCCCTGGTGACATCTTTTATTATCATCACGCATATGTTCTTCACATGTTCTTTCGAACATCTAAGGATTTTTGTATTTATAGGCTGCGTAACCTTGGGCAAGTCATTTCTCCTCTCTGAGCCTCAGTGTCTGCATCTTTAGAGTGCTTCAGAAACTGTATAAATGTAAAGTAGTAGTATTATGATGTGGAGGAAGAAAAAACAGGTTTGAGGTTTGGCGTCAAAAGTAATTCGCCTAACATCATATATCCAGCTGATGGCAGCCAAAAGTAGCATAGGACCCTCACTGTATTCTTTTCTACTAATGGAGGTGCACAGGGACCAGAAGTGGTCATGGTGTGAGGTAGGGATAGGAAGGCAAAAACGGAGAAAATTCTTGAGTAAGTGAAGGGGATGTGGCTCTTGTATCAGAGGTGAAACAGTGAGGCTGAGTTCCACCTGAGAAGAGGGGATTGGTCACAGAGCATTGGAGAATTTGTAACAGTGAGAGAGTGCCTAATCTCACAGCTGAATCCCTTGGTGCTCTCTCCAAGGATTCGAAGAGCCCCCTAAACTCAAGTTTTGCTTGTGCCTACCTTCTAGGTCTTAGCTCAGAGCTCACTCAAGAGCAGAGCTTCTCCCCTAAATTTCTGTCATGCCCTCCCTCTGGTTGTTAGATCTCTTTACCTGGGAAGCTAATGGCATTTGCCTTGGACTACTGCAAAAGCTTCTGTGTCTTATGTATATATCTCATAAAAAATCTTTGAGGGCAGAGACATATGCATCTTTAATTTCCAGGGGCTAACACAGTGCCTGGCAAAATGTTAATGAAAGCCTAAGTCACTGATTTAGTGTATGAAGGTCTGTTTGTGAGTGGGTCTGTCCTATCTTCTTTATTCCACATCCTGATGATGATAAGAGTAAAACAGAGAGTGGCCAAGGGTATTGCAATTGAATCATAGAATGCACAGAAAGATAGATCATCTAGTTCCACCTCCACATTTTACAGATGTGGGCACAGAGGTCCAGAATATTGAAGCCACTTGCTAAGATCATACAGTTAGTGACAGAAGTGGGACCAGAAGCCAGATGAGCTGATTTAGGATAGGATAGGATAGACTAGACTAGGATAGGATAGGATAGGATAGGATAGACTAGACTAGGATAGGATAGGATGGTAATTGTTGAGCAGAGGACTGACCTCACCTCCACTTGGCAACAGCCTGGGGCCCTTTAGGTACCTTCCATTCTCTGTTTGGTCCACCCTGTTCAAAACTTCTTTGTACTGGAGCGAAATGGTTAATTGGATTCCTAGTCATTTGGAACCTGGACCACTTGTCCAGTGTTCCTGCTGTCTAGAACCAAAGCCTGATTGCTAGAAGAAGTAAAGACCATCCACAACATGGTGGGGAAAAAAAATCCTAAAAGTTAATCATTGTTTCATACAGTCATGGAGTTCAGCATGGGACCCTCAGAACCTAAGTAGAATCCAGGAGTATTTCCTTTAGATGGCTATTGCTCATGAGTGAGAGAAAAAATGTATACATTCCAATATCAGGTTAATGATATACAATTGTGTCAGACTCCTCATTCCTTTGACTTTGGTAAATGTTAGAGGCTCCAATCTGTTCTTCCTGGATGTAATTTTATGAGCGGCTCGGGTAGTATCACAGACCAGGGATTCGAATGGCCCTAGTTCTTTAAATCTATAGGAAATCCTATAGAAATGGAATTCTGCTGGGAACCCACTGCTTAGTGATTCTTTTCTATTGCTATAAACAGTATTAAGCATCAAGTTATTGCTCATCAAACCTGAGAAAGGAGTTAAATAACCACTACAGGTAGAGGCCTATGGTAATTCCCTTGTTTTTGTTCACCTACCAGATGGACTGTGTGTGCAGTTATAAAATATTTGACTTTGAACTTTTTATTACTGAAGATAGATGCTTGATTGTGTTTAAAAATCCTATTGGAGTTTCACATATGCTTTATAAAATATGTATTCTTTATTTTGACAGGATTATGTTTAAAATAGCCTTTTGATGAAAGACATTTATCTTTTCTAGATCTTTTGTCCCTGATGATTTGCTGTAACTTTTCATAAATCAAAGGGCTTATTGATCTATAGATTTCATATTATACCATGCATGAATAGCTATTGCCATATTACTGGAGAAACTGACTGACATATATTCAGGGTGAAACGTATTGATTTTCATGGACTACAGTATTCTTTGCAGAAAGAATATGTTGAATTTTAATTTCCTGAGAATGTCAACTCCCCTTGCCTGTCAAGAAATTAATCTGGGCTAGTGTTTACTGATGTAATAGCAGTCTCACATACTTGATCAGATAGCATGTCATCTTAGTACATCAGTATCTATCAGAGGCATTGCCAATCCTTGTATTCAGAATCCCATCTTTCCTTTTGATGGTGTGCACTTAGCACCAGTAAGAAAGCAACCAGTAAATGCAAAAATCAGTACATAATAAGCACATAATAAACATTTAAATTTTAGATATCACTTACCGAGATCTTACTAATGCTTGGTATAGTATCAAGCTATCTATCTATATCTATATTTATATCTATCTATCTATATCTCATTTAGTCCTCAAAATAAATCCTGTGAGGTAGGTATTATCATTTCCCTTTTATAGCTGAGAAACTGAGGCTCAGAGAGGTCATATAACTTGCCCATAGTCATACAGCCTGTAAGCTGTAAAAAGTGATAGAGCTATGGTTTGGACCTAATTTACCTGACTTTAGAGTCTACTTAGCTGTACTGCTTCTCACAAACAGGCTGGAACTGGCTTTGAGATATTCAGATCTACCCCATCACTGACAAACAGCAAAGTAAGACACCCCACCCCCGCCACTTCCCCAACCAAAGGAGGAAGAGAGAATCATACCCAGTGAGAAAGTCTGTGCTCAAGCAGTGCTGTCTTGTCAGCGGCTGTCTACATCCATAAGTAAAGCTCCCTAAGGGAAGTTTCTTCCAGGGAAGTTCTCATACCAGTTTATTCAAAGACCTGAATTTAAAATGGGACCACCTCAACATTTCCTACTGATTTACTGTTTCCTAAAGGGAAAAACCCAGTGGTTACTTAAAAAACAAAACAAAAAACAAAATGCTTATGCAAAAAGGAATGATCGCTGAGAATAGGCAAATCCATAGGGACAGAAAGTAGAGTAGTGGTTGCCAGGGGCTGTAGGGGGGTGGGGAGAATGGGGAGTGATTGCTAATGTGTATAGGGTTTCTTTTTGGGGTGATGCAAACGTTCTGGAATCAGACAGTGGTGATGGTTGCACATCTTTGTGAATATACCAAAACCCACTGAATCGTACACTTTAAAGGGGTGAATTTTATGGTAGTGAATTATATCTCAGCTTTTTAAAAAAGGAAATGGAACATCTACTTAGGGCATCCATGTCCTTGGGGGTTCATAGTGCTTTGGGATGCCATTTGTGGCCTATGGCTTTTGACCGAAGAACAGCGGATGACTTTGAAATCAGCTCTGCTCAGGAGCTGGTCAGCATGGGCTCCTAGTTACCAGTGGAGATTTTTAACTCCCTGATTACAAATTTCATATGAAACTCAGAGGGCCAGTTGGGGTCCCTACCTTTCTGCAGGATACTCACTCAGGTAAAGGCTGTTTTTTTTCCCCTTAGAAAAAATGTGAATAGTTAAAGTGTAACTTTCCCAAATAACTTGATTTATCTTGAAGTACAGCAATTTGCTACACGTGCGTTTTTCAGAAAGCACTAATCAATTCCAGGTCAAAATCAGTTAAAGCGCCTCACAAATTGATGGTGAGGTCTTAAAAAGGCTCAGCAGCTTTGGAACGTTAAATTTACTTGCTGTAAATTTGGAATAAGAACATAAAGAATCACTTTCCAGCGAGATGATGAAAATTCATCATGTTCATTATGTGTTTCTTCAGAAGCACACTACATTAATTTTCCAGCTCAACTAAGTGGAGGAAGTAAGGTTTCTTGTTACTAAAAAGTTGCTCTGATGTTTAGAGAGGAGGTCCAATTCCATTAATGAATCCAGTCTGCTCTGACTTGCAATATTGTTTAACGTGTCCTAAAAACCCTAATGTTGATAAGTGTCATACAAACCAATATCAGGGTTTTATCCCCTTAAAACAGGCCCAGAAGATGTTTATAAAACTTAGTTTTATTTTTCAAGAATCCAAATGCTTACAGTCGGCTCTTGATTATCCACGCTAATGAGGGAGAGCAGTGGTTCGGCTCCTTGGAAAATAGTATCTCTTTGCCTTTGGAGTATGTATTGCTACCCATTTGACTCTGGGGGATGCATCAGAATGAAAGAAGGAGGAAAAGAAAGAAGCCCACTGGTCAGCGTCTCCTCCTCAAAGTCTTCTTCAGATATCGGTCCTCCTCTAGGCCGTGCTGGAGAACAACAGCATCACCTCTCAGCCCAAAGGGGCCTTCTGCTAGCTAGATGAAAAAGCAAGGCAATGAAGTGCATCAAGGTCAGGCGTTCTTTCACCGGCTTTGCTTAACTTTGTTCATAAGAATTTGAAAGCAAGGTAATCCACCCTAGGATACCTGAGATTTGCTGGCTTATCTTTCTAGGCTCTGTAAAACACAGCTTTCTGTCTCATCTTAAAGGATGCCAAAAAGCTTTGCAAATCTACGCTGTGGTCTAGAATTGCTTCACACCTCCTGAAATGCAGCCTACGTTGTTGTGAATGGTAGCAGCTGTTAAACAGCTCCTAGAAATTCTGCCCAGAAGTTCAGATCAGGAAGGGGTAGTCGTACCTTGGCTTCCTGTGGTGCCAGCATCTCCAGGCCTATGAACTCTTGCTCTATTTGGCCTCTGTCTGCTTGTCTTTCCTGACTAAGCTGAGTTTTAGGACACCTGTACCTTGGATACCTTTTTTTGGCCTGAAGTCTGCAGTGGTTGTACAGGCCTCTCTCTCCACCCCCTGCCTACTGACCCCTTGACATCTGCCAGACTCTGCTGGCCTTACAAACTCTCTAACCTAGCAGGCCTCTGCTAACCTATCTCCTTGCTGTCTGAGTTGAACGCTTTGGCAGCCTGTTTGTGTAGATGTAACACCTATTCTTGTGACAGATCTCTATTTGTTACCATGGGAACTAGGCACGAAAAGTCTATATAATAGGCATCCAGTCTCAATCTCTATGGTCATTTCTTGGTTGTCAGTGTTAATGGAGGGAAAGTAAGGAAGAAGGTAATGGAGGGAAGAGACATAGGTAATCTGATAGAGTGGATGATCCAAAATTCATTTGTGTTTGATGTTGGAATGGACATGCACTGTCCATCAGGCAGTCATGTATAGAGACTGCTCTGAGTCTGGTTGGGACTTCTGCTTCATAGGAAGGCACTAGGAGAGGATAAAGAAGAGGAAATGGGGAAAAGGAAAAGAATAAGAGGGAGAGAGAGAGGATAGAGAGGGCGGCATGTGGAATAGGAAAGGTGAAGGGACGTACTGAGAGGCAGTGTGTTCCTGTGAGTTAAAGCAGGTGGAGCACTGAGTGCTTCCAAAGGGAACCGGCTTGCTCTGCTGGGCTCTCCTTTTCCTTCTGTTCACTAAATGCTAACCTCAGATTTGCATTTCTATCACAGTTTCAAGCTTGATTACTCTAACAAGTGCTCCTCAGATAGATAGCCACCTTTTTATTATCCTTTCTGTAGAGATGAAATTTACCAAGTAGTAGTAATTACAGTGAAGGTCCCAGCCCCTAGCAGAGAATGTGAGCTTGCAGGTTATGTGATTAGCCACGATGTTGCTTTGGTGCTGGGTCAGGGGCTCAGGACTAATATTCTGTCTCCCACAGAGAAGATGGAAAGGAATGTTTGGGGTCTTCAGTAAGTAGGATCCCTCTGGTAGCATTTAGGGCTGTCTCTTCTTGGAGCAATTGCTATTTGGGGAATGGGCTCTCTGGTGAATCACTGGTTTGCATGTTTCATGGAGGTCTTTGCAAATGACAGTGCTTCTGACCCAAGAGGAGTTATGAATTTCTGTCTTCGGAAGTGCCAGGAAGATGAAAGCCCCCAGGAACCCTAAATAAGCCTTTAAGGGCATAGTAGAGGTTGGATTTCGCACCAGGCAGGAAGTCCCTTCAGGACAGGAATCGTGCCTGATTCTCTTTCATGCTCTTAGCACCCTTAGTGCAGACCCTGCCACAGAGCAGCACTCACTGTACACAGGAGTGGAGGCGGAACCGGTCAGGGCGGCTTTTAGCTATTGCATTTCCCTGGCCTTGTCCAGTTCCCTCATTTCCAACTTGCTTCTTCCCCACCTCCCCAGGGCATGCTTACACCTAGTTTCTACTTCGTCAGCCTTGTCCAAGGGTTTCAGAAGAGAAGTCTACTCCAATGTATCACTTCTGCCAAACAATCTGGAGTTCACCTTTGCAAATAGAAGTCAGCTAGCAAAGATAGTGGTGCAAGTTATTTGCTCAGTTTGTCGGAAAAGTACTTTATTGGTCTCCTGTCCACCTGGCCTTAAAGTCATTTCATGGAGTCCCCACTTGCCTCATTTTGAGCTGTGACACCTGGCTCAGCTCTAGCCTCTGTGATCTGGGCAGTGTAGCCAGCCAGCTGTGACAGTCACCATCTGGCCTGGCCTTTCACTCTTCCTACATCAGAATTGACTAATGTGGCAGGAAAACATTCTCATTACATTTTTGTGGATGAGACAGACCAGTGGATTTACTTTTGCAGGGAAGGAAATGAGACTGAGAGAGATTTCCTTCTAGCCTATGTTGCCAGAGACTCTTCATCAGCAAGGCAGTTGGAAAAGGAAATATAGAGCTACCTTTGTAGATGCAGAGGATCGATTCAGAGAGAAAAATAATAAAAAAATACAGAATTAAAAAGAAACAAAATGTAAGGCTGTAATCAAGGGAGGAAATACAATATCTTTCATACCGAGAACATCGTTTCTGCAATAATTTTCAATAAGTCAGTGAGAGCGTTGTAATTCCACAGGACATAAGATATGAGAAAAACAAAGTAAATATTTGGAATAAGCCATTATGGAGAAAGGTCCCTGATGAGTTGCTATTCACTATGGCTATACTATAATGATACTAAAACAGAAATCCTTTGGAGCCTCCTTTTTGGAAGTTTTTATCGAGGTATTCAAGTTCATTGTTCTTCTTCCCTTTGGGGTAACAACAGCCCAAGTAGACTGTGAGGGGTTTGACTGAGGTGGTGATGTTGCCCATTGATCTCCTTCTAGACCACTAGCAATAGAGCGTGCTTTGTTCCTAGGTTAAGGACCACATTTCTGAAGGGTGGCTGTCACTGAGACTGCAGTTCCAGTATTGCAAAAGCAAGTTGGTAGATAATTATATGTTCCCATATGGATTGCTTTCAGAGTTGGGTAATTATTGTGAAACTAACCAGCTGGAACTCACAATTAGCTCAGGTCCATGCTTTCCAGGCCACCAGCAACTACCTGTCTTTCAGGCAGGGTAATCTTGGACACAAATTAGTTCTCTTAAATGTTATAAGACAGAAAGGCATTTAAAATGAAATATGGCTGGACCCTCTAGAAAAACAGAATCTGTTATTAAAACAAAGTAGAAAAGCAAATATCATACCTTTGAAAAAGTCTCTTATAGGAAGGACAAGTAAGAAAAGAGATACTCTGTAATAGTTGTGGCAGTGGCAGTTTCAAAGTTTAATATAATTACAACTATTTCTTAAGGTTAAAAAGAGATGAACTTTACTATTGAACAGTTAGGAAGCTATAACCTGCTTTTCTAGCCTCGAAATAGCTTTCTCTTTTTCTCTTCTTTTCCACTTTTATAACTCAGAAAAATCTAGTGGCTCTCCATAGCTTACAAGATCAAACCTAAACTCTCTAGCATGGCATCTAGGTCCCTTCCCAGCCTGGCCCCAACCTGCTTCCAGCCTCCTCTTCCATATGGTCCCCATAACCATCTCGTTTCATCTATCCATATGGCATTTATAGAAAGGTGCCATGTGCAAGACATTGCTAGGTGTGTCGTGATCTAACGTCACCTTACTTCACTTTGGTGGGGGCTTTATTAGTTCACCATGCATCCTACATGGGCCCCATTAAAAAAATAATGAGGTGCTGAGTGCCTGGGCTGGGGTTATAGCCATGGCCTGGGGGGAAAAAAGGGGCTAGGATGTTGTGGGAGAGGGAGGAGTTGAACCAGTGAAGGCGTTTGAAGAAACACCATTGAATAACAAAAATGATGGATATGATCCACCCCCTGTTTTTGATTTTCAGTGATTTTCCAAACTTCTATGAACTCACCTAAAATCATGCAAGGTGAAATTAGCTAAACAAGCTGTGATATATTAACACAGTGGAACATTGCATAAGAACATGGAAATGTGTATGTGAGATAATGTTATTAGTAATAGTTAATATTGATTGAGTACTTATTATCTGCCAGGCACTGTTCTAAGCGTTTCATATGTATTTTATCCTGTAACCCTCACAGCAACCTTCTGAGGATGGGTGCTATTATTTTCCCAATTTTATAGGTAGAGAATCCAAGGTAAAGAAAGTTTAAGTGACTGGCTCAAGGTCACATGTCTAGCATACAGCAGAGCCAGGATTTAAAAGGATGTAGTATTCTGGCTCCAGAGTTCATGCTCTTAACTACCATACTACAGCTGTCTCTGTACATGAAAAGGAGCATCAAAAACATAGCGATGCACATTTAGATACATTGATAAAGACAATTTGCAGTGATGCAGATGAATGGATTTAATGTCAAATTGATTCTTCAGCCAAGAAGTTTAAATTCATAAGAAAAGGAAAAGAGTGAGAATAGTTTAGTGTCACGGAGGTCAAGGGAAAGCAATTTAGGAAGAAGGATATCAACGGTGTCAAAAGTCAACTGAGTTAGTAATTAACTTAATAGCTTTAAGCAAGTCACTTAGCCTCCTTTGTAATTGTTTCCTCATCAGTAAAATTTGCTGTTGCCTTACAGCTATCTTTTTAAGATTAACGAGATGATGTTAATAAAGTCCTTGTAGTTTCCTTTGATAAAGACTTTTCCAAAATACCAAGCACAATTGCAAACCATTTCCTAAGGGGTAAAACTAAAGGCAGAATATGTGTGAATTTTCCAAGTCTTGTGCTGTAGTCTAAGATGTTTTATGTCCTTCAATTCTGGTTGAGTGGCAACATAACCTGAAATGTCTTGGTATTTGGAGGGAGAGAAAAGTAAGCAGATTACTCGTTTGGTGTCATGTAGACAAACCAGTTGATGGATTGACTAAGTTTTTCATTTTTCAGCATTCATTGTGACACAGTGTGAACCATCCATGATGCCTAGTCAGTATCCTTTGATTTCTCATTCATTTGTTCACTCATTCATCCATTCATTTAACAAGCATACATTGAGAGCCTCCTATATACTCAGAACCTATCTGGGTGCCGGAGTTAGGAGGAATGAGACACATAGTCCTTTCCCTCAGAGCGCTCATGCTGGGGAGATGGGTTTGTAAGTGTAGAGTGTCATTACACTTCAGTGTGTACAGTTTCATATGGGAGGTACACACAATGTACTATGGGAATGCAGAGGAGAGAGAGATCAAGATAGGTAGGCTGTTGATTCTTTTTCATTCAATTGGAAGTTTTGTAATTGTTTTCTCTTTCCCAGTGAACAAAATACTAATAGGTTGAGAAGTACAGAACACAACTAAAATTTCTTAATCCTAGCAACTATACACACAGGAAAGACTTCTAGGCCTTAAGGCCCTGTGGTTTTGTAGGTAACTGCCACACAAGTGTTTCCCAGCCATCATTACATTTGGATCTAGCTAAACTCATATCCAAATACTTTTGATGTTCTCTCTGATCACTTATGTAAGCCCAGTGCCTTTGTCACATCTTTGTATAACTCTTCAGAGTCCCACCTGCTATTTCTTGAATCATCCATAGGCTCTATTCTCTTATTATATTCAAACCAAACTCTCAGAGGCATCCAGACAGTCCCAGGTCAAGAAGATAACCTGGCATTTCCAGTTGAGTGTGTCTTGCATGTCTTTGGCTCCTATATTTAACTAAGTTTGATTTTTTTTTATATTTTTATATTTTATATTTTTATATTTTTACCAAGTGGGAGATCGTGATAATGCTAAAATAGACTTTTTATGTTCATCTCACCCAGGCCAAAAAGTACTTGAATACTATCTTAAATTTTCAGTTGTTTATATTATCTAATAGCCACACTGCTGTTTCAACTAATGTCAATTGCTCAGGGTCCATTACTAATTTTGTTTCCAAAATATTTATCTGTAATGGAAAAAAATCTTTGTGTGAATCTTTTCTGATGGTTACATGTAAGTTATAGCTCAACTATAAGCAACTACAGAGGGGGGCTATCTGAGGGGTGCGACCTATTAGTTCTCTCTTTGTTAGTGCTTCTTTTCCATTTTGCTTTTGGCTCTTTGGTTCGCATCCCTTCATAAAGAAATGGTAACAAGTAGTTCAGATAGCTCAATCATCCCAATATAATTCTCTCACGCTCCAATGCATTGCTGAAACTCAATGGCCTCTCCTGCTTTTGACCCATGTGAGTTTTGGGGGGTAGAAATCATAAATCTACAGCAGTTAATATGTGTCACCATGACATGGCTGTCTTGAGTAGTGTGCAGACCTTTTAAAAGTAGGGTTTTGAAAGAGTTTAACAGATAGGCCACTGTGTTCTTTACAAAACAAGCTTTTTATTGCTAATGGACTTTATAAATAGCTCTTATGCAAGGTAGTTCCAAAATACTTCTCTCAGCAGGAGAAAAGGTGGTATGATAAAACAAGAGACTGGGACTCATGAGACTTGTGTTTTAATTCCTCCTCTATCAGTTTCTTCATCTATGAAATGACAGGCTTTGATAATCAGCATGCCCAGACCTAGCTCTGCATCAGACTTGCCTGAGGAGCTTGTTAAAATGTAGATTCTTGGGATCAATACCTAGAAACTCTGAATTTATAGGTCTATAGGGCCTAGGAATCTGTATGTTTAACAGTACTCCAGCAGATTCTCATATCATAAGTTGGCAGACCAACAATGTCTAGGAGTCACTGAGTTAGATGATTTCTAAGTTCCATTTCAGGTTTAAACATATATAATTTTAATATCAAAGATTTCTTTTTTTTTTTTTTTGTGAGGAAGATCAGCCCTGAGCTAACATCCATGCTAATTCTCCTCTTTTTGCTGAGGAAGACCGGCTCTGAGCTAACATCTATTGCCAATCCTCCTTTTTTTTCCCCAAAGCCCCAGTAGATAGTTGTATGTCATAGTTGCACATCCTTCCAGTTGCTGTATGTGGACGCGGCCTCAGCATGGCCGGAGAAGCGGTGCGTGGGTGCACGCCCGGGATCCAATCCCGGCCGCCAGTAGCAGAGCGCGCACACTTAACCGCTAAGCTATGGGACCGGCCGCAAAGATTTCTATTCTAAACAATAGATGAAAATAAGCAGAATTGATAAGAGGAAGCTTATAGTAATATTTTCATGCCAGGCTTTTTTGTTCTGAAATCACACTTCTGGGTGTCAGGCCGAACTAGAAGATGTTGGTAAGGTTGTGGGTCCAGCAAATGTGCTGGAGTCAGGGTTCAGAGTTCTAACCTGGGAAGGAGGGTGAGCACTGTGAGATCACGATTTCAGGTCAAGAATTTGGGGTCCAAAGGTCTGGGGCAGGCAGGAAGGTATAGAGAGTAGAAGAAGCCTACCTTACAGAAGTTGGTTGAGATTTGGAATGCAAGTAAGAAGTGGATAAAGAGGGGTGGAGACCAGGAGAATAAGAAGAAGATGTCAGTTCTTGGAATGGCTGATGGTCCATGCATTAGTAAAGAAAGGATGTGACTGTCTACTTTCTGCACTGATTTTTGAGTACACTCAGTGCTGTAAGAGGATGAGAGCAAGTGTATGGACTGTAATTGGGACAGAAATGTATCTTAGGTCATAAAGTATTAGAGAGGCACCTGGCCTAGTATTCTTCTGACCTTGGGACTGTCGCTGCCAAGGGCTGAGGAAAATGATTCTGACTGGAAAGGGATAATAGCCAGACAGCGTGGGCAGAGAGATAGGAATATGGAGATGGATCTGAAGGAGCCTGGGTCATCCAGCTCAAACGACCCAGAGAGATTTGATAACATGGAATAATGAACAATAGTGAAGGATTCTTGGCATGAGTAGCTAAATTTAAAAGAGAGTCTCTCCACTTGATGGTTTTCCACAAATAGCGATGACCTGTATAGGTATATTTTGCTACTCCGGTTGAAAACTCAGAAAAATAAGAGCAGCATACAATTTATTGTCTTACATGCTAGCAATAGGACACTCTGTGGATCTATGTGTAGCACAGGTGGGGCAAATGGTGCCTGAGAAAGGTTCTGGGAAGGGCTGAGGAATGTTTTATGTAATTCATGGGAAGGCCAGGAGGGGGAGCCGGTCATTTGGTTGATACCCTATACTCATCTGTGTGATGAGATTCTTTGAGACAGTGTTTTGATCAGAAACGGCAATGAATTTAGTTTATAATATCTCCTCAGTTTTCTGTTATATGTTATTAAAAGATATATTTAGAGTAGATAAACTATAAAAATAACTCCATAATTACAACCCTGAAAATTTAATGTATCACAGACTGTAAAAGGCTTCTTTGATTTGACAGAAAAGATGTCTTTGACCATTGTTCACTGTGCTCATTTGTTGATATTTGCTAGGCACACATTTTTTCCCTTCTGGAAGACTTTTTATTTTCCATTAATTTTGCGGATTTATCCTTTCTGCTGATAACCTTTAAAAATAGTTCTGGGCGTTGCATCTTTCTTTAAGCCCATAAACCAATGCCCCTTTTAATTTTCTGTTTTGAAATAAATATATACTAAATATCATAGTTATCAGATATCACGACTTGTGTCTATGATTTTCAGAAATGGTCAGAGGTGCCTTCTTAATAGCTTAGTTTTCTGTTTCCAGGTTATCTCTTTTTCATGGTGATGCTCTCAATTTTGCCAAAGTCACCCATGTAATTAATTGTTTATGTCCAATTCTGTGGTTTCCTTGTCAATATACAAATGCTTTTGCTTTGTTGGGGAAAGATTGTGTAGTCACTGACTTCTACACAATACCAGTTTTTATAATCTTTTCTGCTGAAATGGATTTTTTTGACAATTAAGAAAGGCAGGCTAGACAAAGAGAAGAATCTTGAGCTTTAATGTTAATAAGATGTTCGGTCCTATCTGCCTGTTTACACCAATCTCACCATATCTAGTAATGGGTAGTTGGGGCATGGAAGCAACTTGCAGGGGCCTCCCTGAGAACCTGAAAATACTGAAAATGAAATTGCCCCCTAAGAGTTAAGCTAGGAAATCAACAAGTTATGAATGAGAACAGAGCTATGCAAATTCCCTTTGAAGAGACTGAATTACAAAAGAACAATGTGGTTACGTATTATTTGTATAACTTTGTAAAGCATAAATGTAGAAAAAAACTGGAAGCAAATTGCCGAAAGTTAACTATTGTTGACAATAGTCGGTGAGAATATGAGTGATTATTATTTTACTTCTTTGAACTTTATTTTTTAAATTTCAAAAAGAGAGAAAGCAAGACTGAGACAGAGACAGGCAGATTTAATGGCTCTTAGGGAAAAAAGACCAGACAGTAGCCTGATTGACAGTGTTAACACAGTTGAAGAAAGAATGTGTCAATCAGGGAGTGGGGGTCGGGGGTTGTGGGTCATGAAAGCAGATAAAAAGGAGAAAGTCACAGAAATAGATAGTAACACTGACCAGCCCACTCTGCCCAGGAGAGAAATTGCCTTGTAGGGCTCTGGACTAGGCACAGAGGCAGCATAGCAACGTGGTACTTACCACATAGGGCCTTTGTGAGAAAAAAAGAAGATAATTTATATATTTAGCACAGTGCCTGACACACAGTAATCCCTCAATATATGTTAGCTATCCTGGTATATGTTATTGTAGTATCCTATTTTTAGAGATGTATTTTAACATGATACCATTGTTGAACATTCAAATCTTATAACTTGAGTTAATATTGATTCCATGTTTATTAAGCATGTTTTGGATTATAATTTGGCTTCCCATGTTATTTACCAGTAGGGAGATTATGTGAGAATCTGTCACTTCGTGAATCATATTTATCATTATAAATTGGTACACTAGCATTCAGCTTTGATTTAGCAGTATTTGGAGGGTTTGATAGTATGGGTTTGATCAATTTGGAACATTGTCAAAATGAGTTTTGAGCCTCCAAACCCTAGGCATTTTTTTATTTTAAACATTGCCCTTTGTGGGCTTGGTTGATGTGAGTCCACCCCTGAGAGAAGTATGTACTTGATTCTGGACCTAATGAGGTTTCCTAGAAGCTAGTCTTCCAGCATCCCCCAGCCAGTTAACTCCCATCGTTTCTATCAAAAATTCTACAGATTAAAAATAATAATCTCATGCTCTCTTTTTATGTTGTTTGCAATTTCAGTAAAAGTGAATATGCCATTTCAAACTACCTTCCTCTCTCCCTCTCTAAGGAGAATCTCTAGTATCCCATATTGGGTATTAGACAGAGATGCTTAAGAGGTCAGGCTGAGGAACCAGACAGACCTCGCTTTGAATTCCAGCTCTGTACCACTTACTAGGTGTGTGGCCTTGGGCAAGTTACTTCTGCTCTCTGAGCCTCAGTTTTCTCATCTATAAAATGGGAATAATAATAATACCCATCTCATAAGTTGGTTGTGAGGATTAAATGAATTCATAAATGTAAAGAGCTTAGAAATAGTGCCTGGTTCAAATGAATGTGCTATGCAGATATTAGTTGTTTTGTTGTTAGTGCTGTCAAGTCAATTCTGACTCTTAGGCGGGCCTCCTGTATAGCAGAGCAGGATCCTGCCTGGTCTTTTTGTGCCATCCTCTCACCTTCTGGCACTGTATCAGACAATGCTCCGCTGCTACTCATAGGGTTTTCATCATCAATTTTTTCGGAAGTTGGTGGCCAAGCCCTTCTTGCGAGTCTGTCTTAGTCTGGAATCTCTGCTGAAATCCGTCCACCATGGGTGACCCTGCTGGTATTTGAAATCCCAGTGGCATAGCTTTCAGCATCACAGCAACATGCAGCCGCCACAGTATGACAACCGACAGACGGGTGGTGTGGTTCCCTGACTGGGAAACAAACCTGCACCCAGGCTGTGGTGGTGAGAGCATCCAATCTTAACTGCTACACCACCAGGGCTGGCCTAGTTGTTTTACTGTTGTCATTATTGTTATTAGTCATCATTATAGAACCAATCTGCTAAGTTCATGTTAACCAATGACATTCAAGCTGGATTGTCAATATTGGCACTGGTTCCAGGGATGCCATGGCATTCTTAAAACAAAATGAACTTTCATTTTAATTTAAAGGAAAAAGAGCACATAGCATTTATGGGGGGCTGGGGTATGATGATAACATCAACCAAAATAAACTGATGAAAGAGACACATTTCCAGCGAGATTGGGACCAATCGTGGTGAATCTTTTCACCAGGTTGCTTGTGAGCAGCAGACCTTTCTTGGTGTTGTTATGTGCTGGCAGGATGCATCAGCACCTTTCTTTATGATATACTCAGATAAATACTGACATACTCAGATAAATTAACATTCTCACCTGGCCTGACTCATTTTGTGGAAACAACTTGGCAAGCCAGTGTGTGAGCTGACCCACATAACCTCTTGGCTAAAAAACTGTACTGTATACCATTGTACTTTTACTCTGACAAGCATTGAGAAATGGCAGATAAACTTTTCTTTTGTTTTTTCTTTTTACGGCAACATTTGCTGACCTCTCCTTGGCATTCTTTGAGAGGCACATGGAAAGAAGACTGAAAATTCAGTAGAGGAGGAGGAAAAGGACACAGGGAAAAGAGGCATGCTATAATTTGTCAGCGTATGAGTATCGGTAACGTGTTCTATAGTAAAAACTCAGATCCAAACAGTTCTGAAAAGCTTAAGGACATAGCATAGGAATGGGGCAGGCTAATTGTGAGTCTATTACAGGGCCGATTTGAACATCATTTACATTAATATTCCAATGAACCATTAATGTTATGCTGTGCCAGGACCACATGGCACCAATATTTCCTTTCCCATCTCCCTGCCCAAAGAATTTAGATCCTAAGGAAGAATAGAAAACAATTCACTTCTTTAGTTAGGTTTCAGTCATTACGGGCCAGAGGTATTGATCTTAGTGACTCCCACAGGCAGATTTTAGAAAATGACACATGAATTTTTTGTGTGTGTGTGAAGAAGATCAACCCTGAGCTAACATCCATGCCAATCCTCCTCTTTTTGTTGAGGAAGACCGGCCCTGAGCTAATATATTTTGCCAATCCTCGTCCTTTTTTTTTTTCCCCTTTTTCTCCCCAAAGCCCCAGTAGATAGTTGTATGTCATAGTTGCACATCCTTCTAATTGCTGTATGTGGGACGCCGCCTCAGCATGGCCGGACAAGCGGTGCATTGGTGCGCACCCGGGATCCGAACCTGGGCCGCCAGTGGAGCACGCGCACTTAACCGCTAAGCCACGGAGCCTGCCCCCCAACCTTGAATTTTAATTCATCTTTTTGTGGCACATATCTCAAACTGGAACAATAACATTTTGAGGGGTTTCTCCTGATCTTCCTGTCTTTAAACAGAATTCTCAGTGATGTCAACTCCACTGTTCTAAACCCCACGATCTGGAATTTATAGCTCGGTTGAGGCCAGTTAGGTCAGCAGAAGAGGACACAGTGCAATTGTGCTGTGTCTTCCTTTTTGCTGGAATTGGGGTTGCCCCCAGGCCTGCACAGAGGGCCCCCAAACATGTTTAAGGCAAGTGCTAAGCAACAGGATCAGAAGGTCTCATTAGGGAAAGCAACCGTAACTTGTATTTTAGAGATTTTCTTTAAAATGCCCAACCTCAAAATCAGCCTTTTCCAGGCACATTGCCAAATTACAGCAATGGACCATTTAAAAAATGCCCACTTAAACTACGTTCTCTTGAATGTAGCACTGTGGCAAAGGTCCTTCTGGCAGAAAGCCGCTGTAGACGTCAGATCACTCCAAGCAGTATTTTAAAATAGTGCCCAGGCCTTTTAGTAATTTAGGTGCAGTTTTCTTTGAACCTGGAAAATGTCAGTGTAGCAGAAGCAGGCATAAATGGGGCTGGATTTCCTTTCTCACAGATGTTCCCTTCACAGGGGTTAAGCCTTGAGAGTTTATATTGTCCCTTATCCATCTGTCCGGATGGAATCATCTTCCATCGATTCATCCCTTCCCGCCGTTCCTTCCCAGATTTAAATATTAAGTTAAGTTTGTGGGCGTGAGGGATGGAGGAATTAAAAGGAAGGAAATTCATTGTGACCTATTGAGGGTGAAACTCCTGGAAGATAAAAACCAAGCATCTTGGGGCCGGCCTGGTAGCACAAGCGATTAAGTGCGCGCACTCCGCTGCGGCGGCCCAGAGTTCGCCGATTTGGATCCTGGGCATGCACAGACGCACCGCTTGGTGAGCCATGCTGTGGCGGTGTCCCATATAAAGTGGAGGAAGATGGGCATGGATGTTAGCCCAGGGTCAGTCTTCCTCAGTAAAAAAAAAAAGGAGGATTGGCAGATGTCAGCACAGGGCTGATCTCCTCACAAAAAAAAAAAAGAAAGAAAAAAAAAGAAGCATCTTGCTATGAGGAAGATCCTGTGCTCAGTTTTTCCCCCTTATCCGGAATAGCAATGGAGAGGTAGTGGCAAGGGCTGCCAGAGGTTAGCCAAAGAGAGTTCTAAAACCACAGGCTTGGTCTTCTGCAAATAGAGACTTGCAATTTGTTAGAAGCTTGGGGACAAATGGCAGCAAAAGGTGTTCATGTCTCTGATGCTACAAGTAACTGAGGTAGCACTGAATGGCTTGCTTCCTATTTCTAGCTCAGGACTAGGGGCTCTCTCATAGATTGTAATATTGCAGGTGATGGTTGCCAGAGGTACTCAGACAATACAAAATGGGAAGCTTCTTTCAGGTTGTAATTCTAGGATTATTTTGATTGCTGGCTGTCCATTTTTATAACTTCCTATTAAACCCATTTTCAAATTTTGTTAAAATAATCAGCTGTTCAAGATTGTTTGGAAGATCAAATTCCATTAGGTCACCTAGTCCTTAGTCATTACCATGACACGTGATTGTTTTGTTTTACAGTACAATACAGACAGCCCTGGTGGCCTGCAGTGTCACTCCTTTGTGGAAGGAGGGTGGCATGTTCTTGCATGAGTGGCATTCAGCATTTGCTACAAGGAACTGTTACATGTCCTTTGTGTAGTTATGTCTTAGGAAATGTCCCTTTTAAAAACAAATACAATTGAGTTTTTAGTAAAAGAGGTGTTGAACTCATTTCTTTGAATGTGCACTGGGGTTTTAGGCTCTTCAGATAGTTGCTGCAGCCCCTAATAATTGCTACAGACCAGAATTCAGGTAGCAGCCAAGCCTCAGAATTTAGCTGCTTTGGTGCAATAGCTACCAATTAATAATTTATTCAGGCCTAGAGAGATTAGACGACCTGCCTCATAGATCATATTGGTACTGTAGTATTTTTTCTACTGCTTCTCACCCTTCTAGATGTCAGTTTAATTGGTTCTCATCCAAAAGTTAAGGTGGAGAGAATGAGGTGACGTGGGTTATGAAGGAGGAGAGAAATCATAGGCAGTACCCAGGTATGTACACACTGTATTTTTGGATACATAACAATAATTTTCTTCTTAAACAAAAGAAAGCCAATGTCAAAAAGAGGTTGCCAAACACCTCCTGGAAGAAGAAAGAAAAGTTTGATTCCTGAGAAGGACCATGGAGTCACCTCTTCCTTAAGGAAGAATTCTTTACTTTGGGTGCTTGATGGTCAGTGAATTGTGAAGCACTTCCCCTTCTGCCTGTAACGTTTTTTGACTCTTTGAGAAGCATCCAGCATTTATCAAACCCTCCAGCAGTCAAGTCATAATTGCAAATCATAGTAGTTGCTTCAGTGCCTTGATGGCCCTGTAAGAAAACTGAGGATAACAGAGACTACCATGCCCAGCCTCTCCAGGGACATCTTCAGAGCAAAACTGCAATTTTTCCTACCAGCTGACTTGTTTTGTCAGGTTCTAACCTTAATCCTGGAGATTCACTCCTCCTCCCACATTGTTCTCTTACGTAGACTCATACCAGACACACACACACGACTCAGTTCTAATGTGAAGGCAAAAATCACTTTATAAAGTTTATAGAATATAAGAGCAGTTTGCTAAAAGTAAAACATTCACTCTTTTTGACAAGCTCAGGGGAAAGCCACATGGTTGACCTTTGCTGGTGTTCCGCCCCTTCCCACTGGCCATTGAATTCGTCTGGAGTCACTGTGGTGATAGTTACTTTCCTGCCAAGTCTTTGCCTGCTGCCAGAGCCCATCGATTGCACCTGAGCAGCTCTCTCCCCCTGAGTCCCTCAGCCTTCACCTTCCCTGTGTTTCACGTACTGGAGTACCCTGCGGGACACTGAGTCCCAAGAAACCGTCAAGATCCTGGCCCTTGAGTCCTGTCTCTGCCAGTAGCATTTGAAGGAACTGTGGCTCAAGGGGGGGCCTGGCCTTTTTGCAAAGGTTACCTTTTCAATTAAGTACCATAGTTTCATGATTAGAGCTGAGAGCTCTGAGATTTCATACCCCTATCAATAATCCCTAGGAAATGCACAGTATTGACCTTTTTCACTTATTTTCTTATAATTTCCATTTCATCATGGCCATAAGGCACTGCAGGCAATGTATTTCTGGGGAATTATTGTTTGTGGTAACTAGTTGGAATCATTCAGACTTTTGCCTTGTTCCTCACATCTTACCCAAGTTAGGGAGTTATTTTTCTGAAATGTCCAGTAAACCCAGTGTAGCCAAACAACTGAAATATTAAGGATTTTTTTTCAGTTGAATCAAACAAAAAAGAAAAAAATTAAAAAAAGACAAGCTACCCATACCCTGAGGCATTATTGCATAGTGTTTTAGTGGATAAACTCTAGAGTCAGGCTGCTTGAATTCAAATCTTGGCTCTTCTACGTACTGACCGTATAACCTTAGGTAAGTTACTTAACCTCTCTGTGCCTCGGTTTTCTTATCTGTAAAATGGAGACAATAGCGTACCCACCTCATAGGATGGTTCTGATAATACATGAATTAATTCATATAAAGCACTGGAAATGCTTCCTGGCTGAGGTAAATGCTCCATGGTTGCTAGTTCTTATTATACCTAAAGCTAATCCTTAAGTGCTATGCAGTATTTTTCCTGGAAGCAGGTAGACATAATGGAAAAAACATCACACAGACAGTTTGGAGTCTTGTGTTTTGTTGCTGCCACCAACTACCACATAGCTGTATGACTTAGAGCCAATCTTAGTTTCCGTTACCTCATCCGTGAGATTGGGATAATAATATTCCCTTAACTACTGTTAACTGAAAGCTCTGCCACCGGTGTTTCAAATACCAGCAGGGTCACCCGTGGTAGACAGGCCTCAGAGGAGCTTCCAGACTAAGACAGACTAGGAAGAAGGACCTGGCCACCCACTTGCGAAAAAATTGGCCATGAAAACCCTCTGAATAGCAGTGGAGCACTATCTGATCGAGCACCGGAAGGGGAGGGGAGGGCGCAAAAAGACCAGGCAGAGTTCTGCTCTGCTGTGCACAGGGGCACTAGGACTTGGAATCCACTCAACGGCACTAACAACAACAACTGTTCACATACATGCAGCCGCACACACCACGCCCCACACACACATTCACTTTCAATGACAGAGAAGGAGGAGAATTAAATAAGAACACACATTTTAAACTGAAATGACATGAAACACTTCAGTTATGGTGATCATGTTGCTGTGTATACTATGTATACTTAGGTTAGAACAGATTCTCAGAATAAAGTGTACTTTCATATCGATAAGGTATTTTAAGCTTTTGAAAAGAAATAGGTCACCCAGTATTTTATCACAGCTGGCTATTGCAAGCCTCTAGGGCATAAGGACCATGTTGTTTGCATGTTTTATTCACAGTCTGGCAGATAGTGTGCATCCAGTAAATATTAAATGAAAAAAATGTAGTTTTATACAAGTGTAATCAATCTAATGAGACAGCTGAGATGCCTCAAAAATGATCTTTAAATAGTTTTCTAGCAAGTGGTTGGTGTTGGTGACTTCACATAATGTCAGGGGCCTGTGATAATTTAGGTCCCA
This sequence comes from Ceratotherium simum simum, assembly GCF_057802395.1. Lineage (NCBI taxonomy): Eukaryota > Metazoa > Chordata > Mammalia > Perissodactyla > Rhinocerotidae > Ceratotherium > Ceratotherium simum. Next base: position 18,334,254 of record NC_141940.1, read on the forward strand.
AACAAATCGAAATTTGGTTTGGATACCTGTCTTGAGAGATTATGTTATGGCTCAGCAAGAGAAGCAATAGCCCAAACCTTTGGGCCTTGGGATCTCTTATCCCAGATCCACCTTATCTTTCACAAGAGAGTAGACAGTAGTCTCATGGCTGTCTATGTGTAAAAAGTGAAGAGAAAATTGTTATAAAGAGTGCTCAGTGAGTACTTGTTGAGTGTAGGAATGAATAAGGCCTTGGAAGGGTGTGTGTATAAATTTTAAGCCCACTCAGATCTGGTACTTCTCATTAGTGAGAGGAAGGAGGATGGGAATGCATCTTCCAGTAACTGTGGGGAAGAGGAGTCTGTTGCTTTTGTCATCACTAAAGCTTTGGCTCTAAAGCACTTACAGAAATACAAAGTGTTATGGAAATCCTTAATAACAGGTTACAGACACAATTCTCTCCAATAACAATAGTTGCATAAACTACTGGCAAGTGACCTTTCTTAGGATACTCATTTAGTGTCTAAGTGGTTAAAGGAGGAAAGAAGAGAAGACAAGAGCAAGACTGCTTCACATGAACACATTAATTGTCCTAACAACAACACAAAAGATCCCTTAGTTGTTGTTCTCTTTCTTTTCGATATCTAAAGGGATATCGAAAAGAAATACAGGTTTTTATTGGATAAAGGTACTACCAGAATGTTTGCATTTAAACCTTCAGATGAAGCCATTCCCTCTTTATGGAGCAAAATCTTTCATTCAATATGTCTTCAAAAGCCTATTTTTATTTTCCTAAGCTATGGTTAGTGATAGTAGGTGGTTAAGATAGGAAACTCTTTAGCCTTGATTTATGGAATTATGGTCATACACTATAAAAAGAAAATTTCACAAGTTAAGAAGACAATGACCAGACCTAGAATGTCTTAGTGACTTTTTGGTCTAGCTAAGACATAAGCCATTCTTTTTGTGACTGCTTGGAGTAATCCATGTCCTATCCCCATAAACTCTTTGGAGAAGGACCTTTCTTTTTTTAGAAAAGATTTTAATTAAGTGGAATGATTCGGTGAGCTCTGGGGGCTTTTTAACTATTCAATTGTGGATTCTGGGAGGAACTATAGAACTTTACTTCCTTGGATACTATCAGGCTTTCTTTTGTAAAGAGTGAACTGCAAGATCTAAGAATGTGACCCTGATGCCTCTTTTGATAGATGTCGTTTCTTAGCCATGGGAACCTTGAATAAGTAAGAATATTTCCTAATCAACCAAGAATTACTCATTCAATTGAAAGCCTGTGAGACAGAGAAGAATTAAAAAAAAGACCAAGGATCAGGTTTTATGACAGAACTAACTCATAGAGATGATAGGGCAAGGTATGGTCCAGCATGAAAAATGCTGGCCCACAAGATTCTCGTAAGACTAGAGTTATTCTTGGTGTGTCCACAGTAAAATGAGTTCCTAAACCCCAGTGGCTTCCGCAAGACAAATTGTTCTTAAAATGAAGTTGTATCAATTTTAGGAACAAGTCACTGTCTGAGGTTCCCCTACATTCTTCTGTTTAGCCGCTTTCCTGATTTCTCGAGAGTAGTTTGTTCTTGAATCCAATGTGAAAACAGACATATCGTGAGCCGTGATGAAGCCAGCCTTATTAACACCTACCTAATTTTAAAGTTGTTATACACGTTTAACCAAAAATTTTAAGATATGGTAAAAGAGGAAAAAGATAAAAGATTTTGGAAGGATCAGGATTCAACCTTGGGCCCTGACAACTGCTGGGGAAGCCAGTGTTGGGCTGCTAATGAGTCCCTGACGAGGGTCTGGCCATTTGTGAATACAAACATTTCTACAGTTGCTACTCAAACTTGTGAGAATACATTGTTGAAATGTTTTTCTTGAAGTGCTAAGTTTACCTCCTCTTTCTCTCCATCTCCTTATTTATCTACCTACCAATTTATTTACATCCTACCTTGTCCCAAAAAGAATTTAAAGTGCTCTACAAAAGTGTACAAAATAGAAGCAAGATACAATGCAACTAAAATACATAAGAACAATCAGGCAAAGGGGAAAATACAGGTAGGAAAGTAAGATGGAGCCAGGACTAAGGTTATGACACGAAATGCATGATATGAACTTTATGATGCTTGATAGAGGTAGACCATAAATTTAGTCTATCTTTCTAGCAACAAATGTAAAGTGGGAACAATGATCAGATACATGAATCACAGCGTCCAGAAGATTAAAACAAACTAGTTTTTCAGAAAAGCTAATGGAGAGTAAATGATAAGAACTAATTGGGCTAATGGGGCAAAGGGGTGGTCAATTGTTGCAAAGTCATAAATTTTCTAGTAGTTATGGATATTTATTTCTTATTTCTGAGGATCCTTTGAATGAATTGTTTCAATTGTCTTCTCTGGTCTGTAATAGCCTTTGGGGGAAATTCTATATCTATCTGTCTATCTATCTATCTATAAAATGATATATATAATAGCCCTTGAAAAATATCTTTATTTTATTTTTTTCTTTCACTCATTTCTTTATTTCTGATTGCTGTGTCTTGGTATTTAGAAGCCTAGTATGTGAAACTTAAAAAGCAAGACTACATACATTTACAGTCTTGGTCATGGGCCTGCAGAAATAAATGGCTTACATTTAATAGCAACTTATTTCTAAGCTTGATCAATTCTAGCTAAATTAATGTGGAACATAAAGTGCAAGAAAAATCCAACAGAAGTTGGAGCAACACTTTTAGTGTCTTCTCTATGAACTGTTCTAGAAAATGTGGGGGCTTTTCTCACAACCTAAACTTGCCGTTTTTATGTGGCTGATTTTTAAAAAATCATTCAGTATTCAAAAATAACATTGAAATGTGTTACCTATTTGGGTGTTTTGGTCCATTAACTTTTTCCAGTGGTTTTTCCAATTAAAATTACATTGATGCCATATGGTATCTATTGTATGCTAAAGCTCCCTAACTCATGAAAGAAATGTCATAGCAGATTGAGGAAAAAAAGAGGGAGTGAGTTAACACTTCAGTGATTCTAATCACTAGTTCCATCAGAGACTAATTTCCAAGGTCCAGTTTCTCTCTCTCTCTTTTTTTTTTTTGTGAGGAAGATTAGCACTGAGCTAACATCCAATGCCAATCCTCTTCTTTTTGCTGAGGAAGATTGGCCCTGGGCTAACATCCGTGCCCATCTTCCTCTACTTTATGTGGGACACCACCACAGCATGGCTTTATGAGTAGTGCATAAGTCCACGCCCGGGATCCGAACTGCGAACCCCGGGCAACCAAAGCGGAGCGTGCCAACTTAACCACTACACCACTGGGCCAGCCCCTATCATTTTTTAAAAAATTAATAAACTTTCTTTTTTTAGAACAGTTTTAGATTTAAACAAAAATCAAGCAGATAGTACTTAGTTCCTTTCTGCTGTCTCTAAATTATTAACATTATTAACATTATTAGTATTGGTGTGGTACATTTTTCACAATTAATGAACCAATATTGATACATTATTATTAACTAAAACTACATAGTTTATATTGAGTCACTGTTTGTGTTGTACAGTTCTATGGGTTTTAACAAATACCTAATGTCTTGTATCCTCCATTAGAATATCATACAGAGCTGTTTCACCACCCCAAAATTCCCATACCTCACCTATTCACCCCCTCCTTCTTCCCCCTAAATACCTGGCAACTGCTGATCTTTTTATTGCCTCCATAGTTTTGCCTTTTCCAGAAGGTCAAATAGTTGGAATCATACAGTTTGTAGCCTTTTAAAACTGGCTTCTTGCACTTAGCAATAGACATTAAAGATTCCTCCATATCTCTTTGTGGCATGATAGCTCATTTGTTTTTATTGCTAAATAGTATTCCATGGTATGGATATACTGCTGTTTGTTTATCCTATTGAAGGACATTTTGTTTGCTTCCACTTTTTGGCAATTACAAATAAAGCTGCTATAAACATTCATGTGCAGGTTTTTGTGTGAACATAAGTTTTCAACTCAATTAGGTAAATGTTTGGGAGCACAACTGCTGTGTCACATAGTAAGAGTGTGTTTAGTTTTGTAAAAAACTGTCAAACTCTCTTCCAAAGTGGCTGTACTATTTTGCATTCCCACCAGCAATGTTGCTCTGCATCCTTGTAAGCATTTGGTATTGTCAATGTTACGAATTTTAGCCATTCTAATAGCTGTGTGGTAATATCTCGTTTTTTTGTTTGTTTGTTTGTTTGTTTGTTTTTTGTGAGGAATATAAGCCTTGAGCTAACATCCATGCTAATCCTCCTCTTTTTGCTGAGGAAGACCGGCTCTGAGCTAACATCTATTGCCAATCCTCCTCCTTTTTTTCCCCCCAAAGCCCCAGTAGATAGTTGTATGTCATAGTTGCACATCCTTCTAGTTGCTGTATGTGGGACGTGGTCTCAGCATGGCCGGAGAAGCGGTGCATCGGTGCGTGCCCGGGATCTGAACCCGGGCCGCCAGTAGTGGAGCGCGTGCACTTAACCGCTAAGCCACGGGGCCGGCCCGTATCTTGTTTTAATTTGCAGTTCCCTAATGACATATGATGTTGAGCATATTTTCTTATGTTTATTTGCCATCTGCATAACTTCTTTGGTGAGATGTCTGTTCAGATCTTTTGTCCATTTTTAATTTGGTGGTTTGTTATTTTTGAATTTTGAGTTCTTTGTATATTTTGAATACAAGTCCTTTATCAGATATGTTTTGCAAATATTTTCTTGCAGTCTGTGGCTTGTTTTTTCATTCTTCTAACAGATGTTTTCCTCTTCATTCTCTTAGCATCACAGAACAGGTGTTTTTAATTTTAATAAAGGCCAACTTATCAATTTTTTTCATTGATTGTACTTTTCATGTTGTATCTAAAACCTTGTTGCTAAACCCAAAGTAATCAAGATCTTCTTCCACGTTATCTTCTTAGAGTTTCGTAGTTTTGCATTTTACATTTAGGTCTACAATCCATTTTGAGTTAATTTTAATGAAAGGTTTAAGGTTTGTATTTAGGTTTATTTTTTTTTGCATATGGGTGTCTGATTATTTCAGAAGCATTTGTTCAAAAGACTATCCTTTCTCTACTGAATTGCCTTAGTCCTTTATATGACTCTATTTCTGAGTTCTGTATTCTTTCTATTGGTTATATTTCTTTATTCTTTTGCCAATACCTTGCTGTCTTGATTACTGTAACTTTATAGGAATTCTTAAAGTCAAGTAGTGCCAGTCCTCCGATTTTGTCATTCTTCGGTGTTGTGTTGGCTATTCTGGGTCTTTTGCCTTTTCATGTAAACTTTAGTATTAATATCTACAAAATAACTTGCAGGGATTTTGACTGGGATTCCGTTGAATCTATAGATCATGTTGGGAAAAATTAACTTCTTAATAATATTGGTTCTTTCTATCCATGAACATGGAGTATCTCTCCATTTATTCTTGCACATATTTTGTTAGAATTATACCAAAGCATTTCTTTTTTGTGTGTGCTAGTGTAAATGGTATTGTGTTTTCAATTTGAAATACCAGTTAATGATTGTTGGGTATAGAAAAGCAATTGACTTTTGTACATTAACTTTGTATCCTGCAACCTTGTTATAATTGCTTATTAGTTCTAGGAGAATTTTTTGTCAATTCTTTGGGATTTTCTACATAGACAATCATGTCATTTGTGAACAAAGACAGTTATTTCTTCCTTCCCAATCTGTATACCTTTTATTTCCTTATCTTCTCTTATTGCATTAGCTAGGACTTTAAGTACAATGTTGAATAGAAGTGAGGAGAGAGGGACATCCTTGTCTTGTTCCTGATCTTAAGAGGAAAGCCTCTAGTTTCTCACCATTACGTATGATGTTGGCTATAAATTTTTTGTGGATATACTTTATCAAGTGGAGAAAGTTCTGCTCTATTCCTAGTTTGCTGAAAGTTTTTATCATAAATGGTGTTGGATTTTTGGCAAATGCTTTTTCTATACCTATTAATATGTCATGTGATTTTTCTTCTTTAGCCTGTTGATATGATGGATTACATTAACTAATTTTTGAATGTTGACCCAGACTTGCATATCTGGAATAAATCCCACTTGGTCATGGTGTATGATTTTTTTTTTTTACATTTTTGGGTTTGATTTGCTTATATTTTGTTGCAGATTTTTGAATTTATGTTCGTGAGAGATGTTGGTCTGTAGCTTTCATTTCTTGTAATGTCTTTATCTGGTTTTGATATTAGGGTAATGGCCTCATAGAATGAGTTATGAAATGTTCTCTCTGCTTTTATTTTCTGGAAGAGATTGCAGAGAATTAGTGTCCTTTCTTTCTTAGATGTTTAGTAGAATTCACCTGTGAAACCATCTGGACTTGGTGATTTTCTTTTGGAAGGTTGTTAATTATTCATTCAATTTCTTTAATAAATATAGGTCAATTCAGATTATCTATTTCTCCTTGTGTAAGTTTTGGTAGTTTTTGTCTTTCAAGGAATTGGTACATTTCATCAATGTTATCAAGTTTCAAGTCATAGAGTTGTTCATAGTATTCATGTATTATCCTTTTAATATCCATGGGATCAGTAGTAATGACCCCTCTTTCATCTCTCATATTAGTACATTGTGTCTTCTTTTTTTCGATGATTAGCCTGGCTAGATATTTTTAAATTTTATTGGTCTTTTCAAATAACTAGCTTTTGATTTCATTTAATTTCTGTATTGATTTTCTATTTTCAATTTCATTGGTTTCTGCTCCAATTTTTATTATTTATTTTCTTCTGCTTGTTTAAGTTTCATATTGCTCTTCTTTTTCTAGTTCCCTTTGGTGACATCTTAGATTATTGATTTTGGATCTTTTTTTCTTTTCTAATATATGCATTCAATGCTATAAATTTCCCTGTAGACTGCTTTTGCTTCATCCCATCAATTTCAATAAGTTGTATTATTTTCAGTTAGTTTAAAAATATTTTAATATTTCTCTTGAGACTTCTTCTTTGTCCCATGTGTTATGTAGAAGTGTGTTGTTTAATTTGCAAATGATTGCATATGGTCTTGTTTTCTTTTGGTTATTGATTTGTAATTTAAATCCATTGTGGTCTGAGAACATTCTTTATATGATTTCTATGCTTTTAAATTTGTTAAGGTGTATTTTATGACCCAGAATGTGGTCTGTCTTGGTGAATGCTCCACGTGAACTTAAGAAGAATGTACATTCTGCTGTTGATGGATGAAGTACCCTATAAATGTCAATTAGATCTAGTTGATTGATGGTGCTATTTGGTTCAACTATATCCTTACTAATTTTCTGCCTGATGGATTTTTTAGTTACTGATAGAGGGGTGTTGATGCCTCCAGCTATAATTGTGGATTTGTATATTTCTCCTTACAGTTCTATCAGTTTTTGCTTCACATATTTTGATGCTTTGTTGTTAGGTGTGTATACATTAAGGATTATGTCTTATTGGAGAATTGATTTCTTTATCATTATGTAATGCCCCTTTTTATCCCTGATAATTTTCCTTCTTCCAAAGTGTGCTTAGTTAGTCTGAAGTTAATTTGGCTACTCTAGTTTTTTGTTAGTTAGTGTTAGCATGGCATGTCTTTCTCCATCCTTTCATCTATATCTTTATATTTAAGATGTGTTTCCTGTAGACAATCTATAGTTGGGTCTTGTTTTTATATTTACTCTGATAGTCTCTATCTTTTACTTTGTGTATTTAAACCATTCACATTTAAAGTAATTAGTGATATAATTGGATTAATATCCACCATGTTTGTAACTGCTTTCTATCATTGCACTTGTTCTTCATTATGGTTGTTTTTAATCTTCCTCTCTTTTTCTGACTTCTTTAGTTTTAACCAAACATTTTATATGATTCCATTTTTTTCCTTTCTTAGCACATGAATTATACTTCTTTTTGAAAATTCTTTAGTGGTTCCTCTAAAGTATGCAATATATATTTTTAACTATTCTAAGTCCACTTTTATTTTATTTTATTTTTTTTAAGTCCACTTTTAAATACTATGTTGCTTCAATAGTAGTGCAGGTACCTTATAACAGAGTATTCCCATTTCCTCCCTCCCATCCTTTATAACATTACTGTCATTCATTTCACTTGCCCGTATGCTATAATCACCAAATACATTGTTGCTATTATTACTTTGAACAGTTATCTATTAGATTTTTTTTTTTTTTTGCTGAGGAAGATTGGCCCTGGGCTAACATCCGTGCCTGTCTTCATCTACTTTATATGTCTGCCACAGCATGGCTTGATAAGTGGTGTGCAGGTCTACACCCGGGATCCAAACCTGCGAACCCTGGGCCAGCAAAGCAGAGTGTGCAAATATAACCACTATGCTACTGGGCTGGCCCCTAGATAATCTTTTTTTTAAAGAAAGAAAATATTTTATTTTACCTTTATTACTTCTCTAGTGCTTTTCCTTTCTTTATGTAGATCCAATTTTCTGGCCTATATAATTATCCTGAATAACTGCTTTTAACATTTTTTTACAAGGCAGGTCTACTGGTAACAAATTTCTTCCATTTTTGTTTGTCTGAGAAAATCCTTATTTCTGCTTCCCCTTCCCTTTTCAATGTTTATTTTTCTGGAAACAGAATTCTAAGTTAGTGGGTTTTTTTCTTTCAACACTAAATATTTCACTTCACTCTCTTCTTGAATGCATGGTTTCTGGTGAGATGTTTGGTGTAATTCTTATCCTTGTTCCTCTGTAGGTAAGACTTTTTTCTTCCTCTGGCTTCTTAGAAGATTTTCTCTCTGTTTTTGGTTTTCTGTAGTTTGAATATGATATGCCTGGGAGTTGTTATTTTGGTATTCAACCTGCTTGTTATTCTCTGAGCTTCCTGGACCTGTGGATGTTGTCTATCATGAATTTTGTGAAAGTTTTGGCCATTGTTACCTCAAATATTTCTTCTGCTCTATTCTCTCTTTCTGGAATTGCAATTACACATATTTTACACCTTTTGAATTTTTCTCACAGTTCTTGGGTATTCTTTTCTAGGTTTTTTTTCATTCTTTTTTTTCTCTCCCTGTTTTGGTTTGGGAAGATTCTATTGACATTTCTTTAAGCTCATTGATTCTTTCCTTGGCTGTTTCCAGTATACTGATGAGCTCATGAAAGGCACACTTCATTTTCATTTGTATTTTTGGTTCCTATCATTTCCTTTTGATATTTCTTAGAGTCTCCATCTCTGTATTTACATTACCCATCTGTTCTTATATGTTGTCCACTTATTCCATTAGAGCCCTTAACATATTAATAATAGTTATTTTAAATTACCTGATATTTCCAAAATCTGTGCCATATCCAAATGTGGTTCTGATAATTGCTTTGTCTCTTCAGACTGTTTCTCTTGCCTTTTAACATGGCTTGAAATTGTTTGTTGAAAGCAGGGCATGATATATTGGGTAATAGGAACTGAGGTAATTAATCTTTTAGTGTGAATTTTTATGTTAATCTGACTAGAAGCTGGGCTATTTAATGTTTGCTGTAGCTATAGGTGCCAGAGGCTTTCATTTCCTCTAGTGTCCTTGTTTTATTTTTTTCCTCGCCTACTGATTTTGGGTTTCCCTAAGAGCTCCTTCTTGAATAGGGTCTGTGTCTTTCTGGTGGTAAGATATGGGGGGAGTGGAAGTGGTCTATAATCTTATGATTAATCTTAGTCTTTTAGTAGGCCTAAATTTTTGGGCTGTGACCTTCATAAGTTTTTCTCAGCCTTTTTTCTTTTCCCTTTAGGTGTGACAGGAAGGCTAAAGGGGGCTGGAGTTGTCTAATTGCCCTTCTCCCAGGTATATTAGGCTTTGGTAAAGTTGTGTACCTTGGAGAGCAGCCATTTGTTAAGGAGAACACTCATGGTGTATTTCTAAATTATTACTTTTCTCCTCCCCCTGCCTGAAAAAACAAGATTTTTCTTAGATCTTCACCATGAAAAGTTTATGTGTTTTCTGGAAGTAAATCCCATGAAGTGCATGGGACCCATAAGACTGATTGCACACTTCACATATCAAACCACATCTGGAGAATTGTGTCCCTTTTGAACACGAAAATTTAAGGAGGACATTGACAGCACTAGAGTGTGTCCAAACAGTGGTTATCAGGATGGTAATGAGGGCACCTACAAACCCAGAAACCTTGCTATATTGGGATATGTATTAACTCAGTTTATTAGATCTGTTTATCTGTATCATTTATCTTTTTATATATTGTAAAAAATTTAGAATATTTTATGTTCAGTGCTAAATTTTTCATTATAGCTCTAATTTTGCATTGTTCCAATTTTTACTGGACATAACACTTGACTTCTTCTCAGGGAAGACACAGAAGAAAACCTCCTCCAGCTTAAGTGTACATTATTATCTGACCAAAAATATCAATGGGCTGAACTTCCTTGCAGTGATTCTAGCCCTTGGCTTCATTTCATGAAACCTCAAGTTGCCAACCTCAAGATGAGCATCACTTTTCACCTAGTGTTGGTTCCTGTAAGTCCCCAAGGAGCCTTTGCTTGAGCGGTTATGGTTTGGTCTATTGTCCTGTGATATAGAAGTAAGGGGGTTGGGCAAAACCCAGAGATGTGCTAAGTGGATTCTGAGCTGTGAAAATTGGAGCACAGAGCACATGTGAGCTTGAGGTTAGATATGAACCCCTAGCCCTTTCCCCGTGCAATATGCGTTGTTGTTATTCTTTCTGCAGAAGAGTTCATGATCTTTTGTAATTTTCTTTTTCTATTGATCCAGCAGTGCTAGTAACAGAAACTTAAAAAAAAAAAAAGGTTATGGCAGTACGGTCTATGAAATTCACTGTCATATGTCTTGCACATTAGAGAACAAATGCACTGTACTAGAGATGAAATTTGCCTTGTAGAGAATTCATTTTAGGGTATCTGGGATGACTGAGATCTATAGGGTAGCAGTGCAGCAGCAGTCTTCCTTTTCTTACCTCATGCTGCCCCAAAGCAAAAGTGAGAACGTCCGACTCTGCTTTGTTGGTCTTGGGCTTCTAATACATTTCCGTTTGGAGAGGAGAAGCCAATGGGAAAATAATAAGCTTAAAAAACGTAACTTTCTACAAAGATTTTTGAGAATATGTGTGTTGTCTGTAGGGCTGAGGGCAGCCAGCGTGTAACCGTTGCTGTGAGACACTAGTTTGAGTTGAGTACTTCTACTTTGCAGTTGTGTGACCCTGGGAAAGTGCTTCAACTCTACTGAACCTCAATTTCATCATCCATAAAATGGAGATTTTTTTCATGGACATGGAATCACTAATTCAAAAAGATATATGCACCCCTATGTTCATTGCAACATTATTTACACTAGCCAAGACTTGGAAGCAACCAAAATGCCCATCAATGGATGAATGGATAAAGAAAATGTGGTATATATATACAATGGAATACTACTCAGCCATGAAAAAGATGAAATAGTGCCATTTGCAACAACATGGATGGACCTTGAGGGTATTAAGCTGAGTGAAATAAGTCAGACAGAGAAAGACAAATACTATATGATTTCATGTGTGAAATGAAACATATGTTTCATGTGTGAAAGATAAAAAAACACATAGATACAGAGAACATATTGCTAGTTACCAGAGGGGAGGGGGTGGGGACAGGACAAAAGGGATAAAGGGGCATATATGTATGGTGGTGGATAAAAACTAGATTATTGGTGGTGAACACGATGCAGTCTATACAGAAGCTGACACATAATAATGTACACCTGAAATTACACAATGTTATAAGCCAATATGACCTCAATAAAATAATTTTTTAAAAAGTCATCAGTTATACAAACCACCAAAGAGATTTAATAATATAAGGAAAAGTTCTGAAATATTTAGAATAAATTTTACTAACAAGAATAAATATTTTTGTAGTCTTAAAAAAATAAATGGGCATTTTTTTTCTTGTTCGTGCCTGTAGGATTGATTCCGACTCCTAGTGACCTTGTGTACAGCAGAGTGGAACCCTGCCCAGTTTTTTGCACCATCCTGTCACCTTATGGCGCCATATCAGACAGTGCTCTGCTGCTATTCATAGGGTTTTCATGGCCATTTTTTTCAGAAGTGGGTGGCCAGATCCTTCTTCCTAGTATTTCTTAGTTTGGAAGCTCCTCTGAAACCTGTCCACCATGGGTGACTCTGCTGGTATCTGAAATCTCAGGGGCAGAGCTTTCAGCATCACAGCCACACACAGCCACCACAGTATGACAACTGACAGATGGGTGGTGTGGTTCCCTGACCGGGAAACGAACCGGGGCAGTGGTGGTGAGAGTGCCAAATCTTAACCACTAGAACACCAGTGCTGGCTAAAATGAAGATTGCAATATCAAATTCAGAATATTGTTGTCAAAAGTATGTGTCATAATATACTTGGAAGTATTTTGTAAACTCTAAACTCTAAACATATAGCTTTTGAGTATTTTTAAGACAATGACGGTGTATCATTTATTTCCATCTACTCAGCACTTATGTACCCCTAGTACCTAGCACAGAGCCTAGTATGTAATAAATGATTGCTAGCTGAAATTAAAACGAAGGAATATTTTTAAATTTCCAAATTTTTGATGATTTTAAAGACTTCATTGATTGGTCCTTTGCATTGGGCTAGATGGTCTCTTGGCCTCATTTAACCTTTAGATTCAAGGATTGAAAATAAAGTAGCATGTGGGGTTAGGAGGAGATTGTTATAAAATAGACACACTTTCCAGGAATTGCTTAATGTTCTAATCAAAACAAAACAAAACAAACAAATGAACATGTAGCAATTGGTGGAAATGAAGATTAACTTTCCCAAGTGGGCTTGGAAGCCCAATAGAATTGCCCTGGCATCTGCTCAACATTGCTGGGCATGTCATAAGCCCAAGGGAAGAATCTAGCAAGCATGTTCTACCTTGCGAGGGATCTGGGGCAGATGGTGGTGGCACAACATAGAGCTAACTTCTGCCACAGATGACTGAGATGCTGGACTAAGTGATCCCAAGGAGCTGTTGGAGTACAGTCTGTCTAGTAGTCTGAAAGTGGTAATAATTTGATTTTTCAAGGCTCATGAATTGGCATCATTTGGAGGACATCTGTCATGGACCTTTGCACTTTGGAAGGAAATGAAAGAAAATACTAAGTTAATTTTAAATGTCTCAGGAAACTTGGTTATTTTTGTTTGTTTTTAAACTCTGTCTTATTTCTGGAAAAACCTGTTATTGTGGTTGTTTTCCCTTTCCTCACGTCAGTGTGAACTCTGACTATTTGGGTAATTTCTGTCTGGAGTGTTTCAATGTGGAGAAAATGAAATGGTGACATTACTACTTTCTCTCTCAAACCAATGACACTAATTGGGCCTTATGCCAAGGAGTAGGGGCAGCAGATGTAATCCTGAATTCATAGTCTCTTTAGAGTAGATAAGGCTTCCAAGCCATGTGGAAGCTGAACTTAACCAGGAGGCTTAGCAGTTATCCTTCCAGATGTTCAGCTTGCAAATACCAGAGGTGTTATTTTCAATATCAAATGTATAGATAAATGCCTGGATTGTTTTTTCCCATCCAGATACCCATTTAGGGGACAAATTCCATTTCCAGGTCTGGCAGTCTGTCAGATGGCTCCCTTTAAAGTTATTAGAGAAAATCTACCACAAATTATTAAATTCTTGATAGCTTTTATTCTTGGCCAAGAACTTGCCTCTCCTCCAGGGCTGAACAGCCTTAAATTGTTATGAGTTTATATAGGCTATGGTTTGTTGTCAAATATTTATCTCTGTCTAAAAATGAAATGTCTTTAAAGACAATGTTTTAACTGAATAAATCAATGAGGCAGAGAGAAATAACTTCTCATTTAGCCATTTTGTGTGTGTGTGTGTGTGTGTGTGTGTGTGTGTGTGTGTGTGAGGAAGATCAGCCCTGAGCTAACATCTGCCAATCCTCCTCTTTTTTCTGAGGAAGACTGGCCCTGGGCTAACATCCATGCCCATCATCCTCCACTTTATATGGGACGCCGCCACAGCATGGCCTGACAAGCGGTGCGTCGGTGCGCGCCCGGGATCTGAACCGGCGAACCCCAGGCAGCTGCAGCGGAGCACGCGCACTTAACTGCTTGCGCCACCAAGCTGTCATTTAGCCAATTTTTAATCAATATTTTCATGAGATGCCGAAATGTTAACTGAATCCTGGCTCTTGTCATTTGAAATATAATTTGTGTGTTTAGGAATTTATGTGCACATCAGGGTTTGGATTTCATGTTCAGAAAGGAAAATTGATTTATTGGAGCAAACTATTGCAGAAGTAGAGGCAATGCCGGAAATGAATATGAGTCAATTATTTAAAGCACATGGAACCTTAATCATGACAGCAATAGAGAAATCTCAAATTCAATTAAACCCTGGATTTTCATGCTTTAATTTGTGGGCATTTCTATATCTCTTATTTTACAGAGGCCTTTGAAATTGTTGTTCGCCATGCCAAGAACTACACCAATGCCATGTTCAAGAACAACTATCCAAGCCTGACCCCACAAGCATTTGAGTTTGTGGGTGAATTTTTCACTGACGTGTCTCTCTACATTCTGGGTTCTGACATCAATGTGGATGACATGGTCAATGAATTGTTTGACAGCCTGTTTCCAGTCATCTATACCCAGCTAATGAACCCAGGCCTGCCTGAGTCGACCTTAGACATCAATGAGTGCCTCCGAGGGGCAAGGCGTGACCTGAAAGTATTTGGGAATTTCCCCAAGCTTATTATGACACAGGTTTCCAAGTCACTGCAAGTCACTAGGATCTTCCTCCAGGCCCTGAATCTTGGAATTGAAGTGATCAACACAACTGATCACCTGAAGTTCAGTAAGGACTGTGGCCGAATGCTCACCAGAATGTGGTACTGCTCTTACTGCCAGGGACTGATGATGGTTAAGCCTTGTGGTGGCTACTGCAATGTGGTCATGCAAGGCTGTATGGCAGGTGTGGTGGAGATTGACAAGTACTGGAGAGAATACATTCTGTCTCTCGAAGAACTGGTGAATGGCATGTACAGAATCTATGACATGGAGAATGTACTGCTTGGTCTCTTTTCGACAATCCATGATTCCATCCAATATGTCCAGAAGAATGGAGGAAAGTTGACCACCACCGTGAGTACCAGTCTCCAGTTTTCAGGGGATTTGAGTCCTACTGGGGTAGGGCATCCTGGACAGCAGCAGGCACTGGTGGAGAGAAGTAAGAAAAAGATAGGAGGGTGGGCAGGGATGATAGAGGGAATGAATGACGTCACAGAGCTAGGCAGTGCATTAAGACCACAGGCTGTGGAGTCATAACTTCTGGTTTTGAATTTTAGCACTACCCTTGCCTGCTGTAGGATCTTGGGTGAATTATTTTATCTTTATGATACTCATATTTCTGGTTCATAAAATAGGGATAAAAAGAATATGTTCTTCATAGGGAATAACATATGTTAAAGCACTTAGCATGTGCCTGGAACATGGTAAGTCTTCAGTAAATATTAGCTATTATTACCATTGCTAGTTATCATAATCCTCTTGACAACCCTTTGAGGTAGGAGCTAATATCTCCACTTTATAAGTGAGGAAACTAAAGTTCAGTGAAACTGTAACTTGCCCAAGGGAACCCAGCTATAGTTAGCAGAAGAGCCATGATTCAGATTCAGATTCATGATTGAGAAATTGTTCATGTCTCCTCTTAATTAAATTATCACCGATTTTTCTGATTCTGATTTCACTCTCGTGTTCTGAGTCAGGTATATCACATTACCATTTTGGGTAATGACTTTAAACACAGGAGACCCATCTAGAACCCACCAACTAAACCTACAGAAGAACATAAGCGAGGCAAGACATCCATGTTTTCCAACAGTTGTTTTTGCAGCCTTGATTGTACCAGTCTAAGCCTGATGGGATTTGTGATGTGGGTAGGACAGTTCTATAAGTGTAGCAGCAGTTTTCTTGGTTTCAGTCAAATATTGTTAGTTACATTGTACTTGCCAAGCAAGAGTGCAGACATTCAGAACCACAGGCGGCACCCACTTTTCAATGTAGAGCAGAACATACAGCCAAGTGCTACAAGCCAGATCCCACTAAGGTGGTGGTGACTGATTCCTGAATGCTGCCAGTTTTGTAGAAGGAAGTGGCAGAATCCTATAATACACTGCTATTGTTGAGTGCCTACTACATTTCAGATGCTCTGCTGACCAGTTTACATAATATTATTTCATAGTAATCTGCGAGATAGGTCCTAAATTGTTCCCATTTTACACAGGAGGAAACGAAGCTTAGAGAGGTTAAATACCTTGCCCAAGATCTCAAAGCTAGTTAAGTGGAGGTGGGAGGAGGGGGCTGGGATTCAAACCTAGGCTTGGTTGGCTTGGTTGGCTTGGTTGACTCATTCTCTTACTTTCTATACAGTGCAACTGCTGTGTACTCTGAGCCATTGCTTACTCAGAATGTGGAGAGCAGATCGGGTCATTTAGCCTTATCTTTAAACTCTGGAAGTACAAAACCATAGGGGTAATTGGTTTCTTTGGTGAATTAAACTAGGAAGGAGGGCAGAAATGATGCAACCCACGGCATGGCTACTTACAGAGCTGCTCTAATTGCCCCATTCACAATGTTAGCCATTTGAAACACATTTGCTGAAAAAATATTTTATAGTAAAATGAACAGAAATATCGTATCTAATGGTAGTGGCTAATTATTCCCTTGCCTGCTTTATAATTCGAGGCCAGATTCTGGGGCCTTATGCAAAGGTAAATCTCATAGAACTAAAAAAATGAAAAGTCAGTGCATTCATATGTTGATTTACCTGATATTGATTGAGGGCCCACTATATGTCAGAAACAAAGCAAGGGTGCCAGGGGTGTGGAAATGTCTTCAATAAGAGGAAAATTAAGGAGACAACATTAAAGATAGGGTATAGGAGTGTTTAAAGGTTGCCTCTGATATTGTCACTGGACAGCAACATAATTGATCTTGAAAGCATATATTCTACTCTAGTGCTTTTAAACATAAAAAATAGGGTGGGGAACTGGTAAGGGATTAAGTGCATAGTTTTGATCAGGCTCTAGACATGAAGGTTTATTTAGTAAGTGTTTATTAAGCATCTGTTTTGTTCATGGCACTTTGCCAGGTGCTGAGTATTCAAAGTTACCCAAGACATAGTTTTTAAGTCTTGAAAAGGTCACAGTCTAGTTGACAGACAGACATGTAACTGAATAAATTTCACCATAGTGAACATTTCACTATAATGCGAATGTTGGAAGGGCCATGAGAGATCAGCTAGTCCAATCCCATTGATTTACAAATGAAGAAATAAAATTCAGGGAGGCTTGTCCAAAGTTATATATAATTAATGGAAAAGCCAGAAGTAGAATCCAAGGTCTTCTGCTGCTATGATCTATTGCTTTTTCCACCATACCACTGTGTCTCCCATTAGACCTTCCCAGACTTTCACTCTAAAAGCTCCATTAGGATTTTGCAAAGACGTTGTGAACTTAAGTTGGATAGCTATTTTGGAGTGCCAAACCTGCTATATTTTAGGTGCACATGTGTGTGTGGGTGTGTATGCAGAGGGAGTACATTTCATGTCATTATCATTCAGGAAGACAGGGCTTGGCTGTCAAGAGGTGCTCAGTGATGCAGTCCCTTTCTGTTTTGGTCATTAGGGCCTGATTGCTCCCAGTTCCCACCTGGTTATGAGAGCATGAAGTCTGCCTTCCCCAGGGAATGCCTGAACTAGAACAGAAAGCATATGTAAACTCTGCCTTGTTACTGTTTTATGAGCACCAACTCTAAGTAATATATACCAAATGGTGGGGGTGGGGGAATCATTGGCCAGGTGTGATCCAGCCCATACCCTGTACAGGCCAGGAAGAGACTGGGCCATTTATGGGAGGTGAGCGGAAGTGAGGGCTGGGTACACTGCAGAACTCTATTCATGTTAACAAACCCACAGAATGCCCCAAAGCGAAAGCTGATTTAAAATGAAAGCATTAATGAGATTCTGTTGTAGCACACTCACCTTCCTGTTGTGACAAAATGTAAAACCCTGCCAGTCTGTCCTGCTTGAGATTAAGACCTGGTGAGGGACCTCTTTGAAAATATGTTCTTCCTGAGCTTTCTTGGGACAGCCTTTTTAGCTAGCTACAAGCCATGCCATGACGTCTGCCGTACAGTGACTTTGCCCAGTTGTGTTGGTGGCTACCATCTACCCCAGATTATGACGGACGTTTTGGTCTTCTAAGTGAATGGGGCACTGTTAAATTTTTATAAGTATGGCTTACTGGTGCTTTAGATTTCAATTCTTCAGACTACCAAGTGAAGGCATACAGGCGAATGTTGGGGTATTGTTGCTGGCAGCACCCCTGTAGGTGGTAAGCATCCAGTCCCCAAACTTGGCTCATCGTCACAATCACCTGTGGAACTTGTTAAACAGATTCCTGGAATCCGCCCCTGGGGATTCAGATACCATAGGTCTGTGGAGAGTCTGGAGAATTTGTCATAGAATTTGTTATTTTAGAAGTGCCCTAATTGATTCTGATACTCCTTGGGAGCAAATCCAGCCACGTTGTTTGGAAGATAAAGTAAGGCCCAGAGGTTGGAGATGAATGACAGTTAATGGCAATGCTAGGACCTGGGATTCCTCGTCTATCAAACGGGGTTGATATATAGGGATTAATTGAAATGATATGTTCAAAGTACCTGGCAGAGTTCAAGGCACATGGCGGGTACTCACTAAGCCCCAGTCCAGTACTCTTTCTACCATATTTTTCTAAGTGCCAAATGGACAATGGGTTTTTCTTAAACTTATTTTTAAGTGCCAAGACGTTTAATGTTATTTTAGTCCAAAGAAGTGAATAAAAATAGTGTGTGTGAAAATGTATGTGTGTGACTGCATGTGTGTGTGCATACACATGCACATGTATAAGTGTGTGTGTTTGGGAAAGAGAAGAGAGGAAGGAGAGGACGGGAAGGAGTGAGAGAAAATCTGTATGAAAGTATTAATGATGGGACTATAAATAGATCCATCTTGACTCTTCATCTACATTTGTGAACTGGGTTAGATATCTTGGCCCCAACTGAGTATTGAGTAGGTCTGTAATAGTATTTGGGTGAGAATATCACTGTTAAATTTATCAGCACATTATTGTATTCTGTGTCTTATACCTTGAAGCAAACACAAATATGTACAGTTTTCAGTACATATATGTTCAACATTGTTGTTACACTATACCCAAGTTGTTGAATGCCACAACCTTCTTTTTAAAATGCAATTGTTTTTATTCTGAAACCATTTTGATTGTCATTACCATATTCCTATGTATGGATTATATGCATAGCCATTGTACATTTCACATATAATTCACCCATTCATTAAATGAGTAATAATCAACATGTTGGATATTTATTGCTCTCCCAGAAAGTTTCCCATAACTTTGTGTGATTTCATTTACTTTTTTTACCCCTCAAAGTAATTGCTCACATATTCTCACATGGCTGTTTGCAATTTTATTTTTCCATTTGTACTCATGTACTTTCTTTAATGATTCATCTCAGAATTTCTCAGTGTTAGTGCTTCCTCTCCCACAATTTCATTACCTTGGCTTGTTATATACTTCACTGAACGTTGTGCAAAACTGCAACCTTTTCTACCACCACTATTTCTCCCTTTCTTTCCTCATTGTGATATTCATCTTAGCAGTATTCTAAATAAGATTCATTTCAGGAAACATTTATTGAACATCTAATTGTGGAAGCACTATGATAGACACTGGGGGTCACAAGGAGTGGCTGGAAAGATGACCATGACTCTGTTGCTGCCCTCAGGGGTCACTTGGCTAGCAGGTAGCAGAGCTAAGATTCAAAGCCAGATCTGTCTGATGCCAAATCTCATTCTTTTAACCGTTATTCTATATTGTTCTCTCTCAAATAGTTCCACTCTCTCTTCACCAGAGTCTTCATTCCCGGAACATGGGCTAAATAGGTTTTTATTATCTTGTTTAATATCCTCTCCACTGTTTTTCCAGCTGCACAATCAGTTTTGAATTCATTCTCCCTCCTCGGAGACTTTTGCTATAGTATTTCCCAATGAAGTACTAAAAGGCATAAGATTTTTAGTCTTCATAACACTTAAACGCACAGGGTGGTTTCTGGGGGAAGAAGGAATGTTTGTGTAGGTGATGAAAGACCCAGTCACACAGTGAAATAACTTTGCCTAGTATCTATATGAACAGTGCCAGTGGTGACGAATAGCTTATCTTCCAGTTGCAATGTTTAGAATCTGCCCGTTGGACCAACAGATAGTTTTTAATGCATTTGCCTTTGGTTCTGGACCTTAACAGTACATCCGAGTCTCCATTATGGAGTTTCCTTAATAGTGACATTGCCTGCTGAGAACCTAACATACCCTGGTATCCAAGTACATCCATTTCCCTTGCTAGAATTTCTGAAGATATTTTCAGTGAAGTCAGTATTTATATGTGCTAGGAAGCTCTGGGGAAGATTCTCTGTTGATCCTCAATAATAATTCACTCTATCAAATTCTTATATTTTGCTTTCTGTGTGAGTGACTGTAACTCATCAGAATTTCCAAGATTAGCCCTATCTTCCTCTCCGCTTTTGAAGGCCGAGGTTATTTCTCAGGTGTCAGAATGTCAGTGTTTTTCTCTTCATGCTATCACTTTGGATTTTCATTTTTTAGTCTCAGATAGAGATACCTTGTCTGAATTCATACAAGCTGTTTTCAGTACCAAGTGATTTCAAAGTGATAAAACCAAGAAAATGGCTCACTACCTAATTAGTGTCTGCAGGTCAGCATCTAGAACTGTGGTAAGCAATGTTATTTGCATGAGATCCATTTCTGGAAAGATGAAAATGTTTACAGGCTGCCATCCTTTTTTCATTCACAATAAAAATAACTTTAATGATTCCCACGGGGAAAATATATAGTTTTTAAACATAGATTACCTATTTATCGAAGAGAAGAATACAAATGAAAAAAAGGGCACCACTTTTAGGCGCAAAATGTTGATTTCTGTGCAAATTTCAAACATTGGTCACACAAGGGAAGCTTTTTTTTAATGCTTCATCCTGAAATTGTATGTATTATGGGTCATATTAGGAAATTAAGTTGGCTCTTCAGAAATCTGGAATTACTTCCTTTGCCTTAGCAAGAAGTGCCAGAGTGATTACCAGTTGTTTTATATGTTCTGAATCTTTAGAAAGAAGTTTTTCCTCCTTCTGTTGTCTGTGGACTGATGTGGCAGGGACATGTCCTCAAGAACTGTGAAAGATCTAGGATTTTTACCTAATTGCAAGCTAACAAGTTATCTGGCCACAGTTTCATGGACGTTAGTTAAAGACACAGGATTCCTGGCTCAGAGACAAAGGACAGTTTATTTCTCACAGCAATAGCAATAGCCAGATTATCAGCATTTGTGGCAGATCCGCAAGCCCCAATTCCCACACGGTAAGGTAAAGAAGGCCAGATGACCCCTCCACACACAGTGAGTTGCATTACAGGAGAGGAACCTTGGGCTTAGGGAACTCAAATGTTTTTTTTTTTTTTAATTTTTATTTATTTACTTTTTTCCCCCAAAGCCCCAGTAGATAGTTGTATGTCATAGATGCACATCCTTCCAGTTGCCGTATGTGGGATGCGGCCTCAGTATGGCCAGAGAAGCGGTGCGTCGGTGCACGCCCGGGATCCGAACCCGGGCCACCAGCAGCGGAGCTCACGCACTCAACGGCTAAGCCACGGGGCTGGCACCTCAAATCTTTTATAATAGGTGGTAATCCTGCCTGTTCTTTTCTCTGAAAGGAGATACTGTCTCTGTCTTCCAAGGCTGTTCACTATACAAAGATACTTGAAAAAGTCTGGAACAAAGGGCATTCTGTGCCTCTGTTTATGAGACATGCAGAAACACAAGAGACCCATGTGGAGAATTGTCCTGCAACACATGGTCCCCCAAGCTTGGATGGCAGCAAGAACCTCTCAAGTTCACAATGTTTTTGGAGGATCAGGCAAGGAAATTAGAAGTTAGTAGAAGACACTTAGCTCAGCCTGGACTGGTTGGCCAAAAGGCAGGGCTATGTGCACCTGCTGTAGGGTAGCAGAAG
This sequence comes from Ceratotherium simum simum, assembly GCF_057802395.1. NCBI lineage: Eukaryota > Metazoa > Chordata > Mammalia > Perissodactyla > Rhinocerotidae > Ceratotherium > Ceratotherium simum. The sequence continues at coordinate 18,356,347 of NC_141940.1, forward strand.
GCACATCCAAAGACAGATTAGTGGCAGTTTTCTTAGCTCTTCAGAGAATACTTTAAGAAGAAAATATGAAAGGGGCACCTGACTGTTGTCTCTGGTTAGGAGTAAACTCTGCTACTTTGGGCCTCCAGCTACTACTTTATTGCTCTCTCTTTCAGTCTCCAAGCTATCTTTTCCTTTCTTGCTTGTTCAGGCTCTGAGGTTGGTAGTTTTCTATTGCTAAGTGGCTTGACTAAATGAAGTTTTCTCTTTTACTGCACTACTAAGGTCAAGCATGTGATAACCACAGAGTAGTAAGCAGATGATTATCCATGTCTACTGGGAGTGACGTGGAGGACTGATTTGTCCTTGGAGTATATTCAGAAAGGTTAGAAAGTCAGGAATGTTCACCCAAGTGGGCAGAAGTCTAGGAATGCCTCCCCATGACCTGATATTCTGAGAATCTGTGTGCTCCAAGAATGACAGTGAGACAGTCCAAAATGCCTTTTTTGTGTTGAGTGGCCAGGGAATCAGAGCACGGTGAAAGCAGCCTCCTACCTGGTGAGGGCAGAAAAGCCCCCGGATACTTGCTCTCTTCACTGCAAAACCTGAACCTCCTCAGAAAACATGGAGTCATGTACACGGTGTGATTCGTCGGTGATTCATTTTTCCCCACTGGGAATAAGATTACTCTTGGCAACTGTAGCACTACGTCACTCACTCACAATAGTGTCATAGGTAACCTTGGCTCACTAACCTCTTATGCCTATGCATTTTGTTATCTTGCTCACATCTCCAGCAGAAAATGCTTTCTACTTGGGCTGGTGTTTTTTTTGTGAGGAAGATCAGCCCTGAGCTAACATCCATGCCTATCCTCCTCTTTTTGCTGAGGAAGACTGGCCCTGGGCTAACATCTGCCCATCTTGCTGAACTTTATCTGGGACGCTGCCGTAGCATGGCCTGACAAGCGGTGCATTGGTGCGCACCTGGGATCCGAACCCCGGGCCGCCACCAGAGGAACACACACACTTAACTGCTACACCACAGGGCCGGACCTTTGGGCTGTTTTTTAAAAGGCAAGATGATGGAATTTGGGGCAGATTTCTTCCAGTGTGTTGCAGTTGGAAGATAAAATAAAAAACTTCGTGGGGCCATCCTGGTGGCATAGTGGTTAAGTTCACGTGCTCCGCTTCGACGGCCCGGGGTTTGCAGGTTTGGATCACGGGCGCGGACCTATGCACCACTTGTTAAGCCATGCTATGGAGGCGTCCCACATACAAAATAGAGGAAGATGGGCACAGATGTTAGCTCAGGGCTAATCTTCCTCAGCAAAAAGAGGAATATTGGTGATGGATGTTAGCTCAGGGCCAATCTTCCTCACCAATAAATAAATAAAACAAAAAAACAAAATAAAAAAAAACTTCGTCATTACCAGCAGCCACAGCTGTCTGAGGGCTGGTACTGGGCACTGTACTAGGTCTCACAGTTTACCATTCTTCTCCTTGTTGGGGGTAATATTAATAGGGTAAGAGAAATAACCTCTGTTTTCGTGAAAGTACAGATTTCTTAATGTTCTTTTAAAATGTCCCTTTGGGGATTGGGGTTCAGAATGCATCAGACTTCTCAAAAGCAATGCTAGAATGTGCATGAGGGATCTTGTTGAGGTGATGAAAATGTTCTAGAACTGATTTGTGGTGATGGTTGCACAACTCGGTAAATTTAGTAAAAATCATTAACTTGTACACTTGAAATGGGTGAATTGTATAAATCCAAAAATATACCTCAATAACATTGTAAAAAATATTTCATAAAATAAGAAACTGTGGAATTAATATATAAAGCATTTCAAATACAATGTATAAGCATATTATAAAACAGCTAGTAAAACAACACATGTATAAATATTAACCGTATCATTCAAATAAATCACTACACAAAGTAAAACAAGAACAAATAAAAGCAATGCTGGAAGCCAGGAGACCAAAAAAAAAAAAAAAAAGTCCCTTTGGGAAGTGCAGAATCCAGCAAGGCTGCTTTTATATTTCATACAGGGGGTGGGAGATCGGGGGAGGGTTGATGCTGCCTTCTTACTACCCAATTCAAATTCTTTCTGAAGAATATTCAGAAAGTGGATTAATTTTTCCTTTTTTCATTCCACTCAGAATGCCTGAAACAGATAAAGTAGGAAACGGAGTCATTATATTTGGGCGCTGTCTATTATCATTTACTGACTGAGAGTCTATCTAAGCCTTTCTGCTTTTTGCAGATAATTAATTTTGTGCCTAAATGTAGGAAAGAGTGATTGTAATCAGTATGTTTGTACTTTCAGCTACAAATAGAGCCCATCAAAGATATGCAGTACAAATAAACCTCATAAAATATGCAGCCCAAGCACTGCTTGAAGTTAATGTGTTATCTTTGTTTTTCAAAGAAAAAAATTATATGTATGATTTTTAAAAGTCATTCTTGGCATTCTTATAAAGTTAATAGATGAACCCCTCTTTTTCTAACTCAAGCCTACACTGTGAATTATTTTTATCATTAAATCTCATGAAATAGAGCTGAAGGAGACTTTGATTTGGCATGGAAATCAACTTGTCAACATATACATATTTCTGAGTTCTGGGTATGGGCTTCTCTTATACTTCTAGAAAATTATGAATAACCAGATATAAGTTCGAGGCTCAGGTTCATGGGATGAAACTTAAGAGCATACTGTTTGTGAAGGAATTCCTCCTAAGTCTCTTGAAAGACTTTTGCCCTTTTTCCCAGCTCCCTAGCTCCCGCCTCTGACCAACTTCTACTCTAAGCCTGTCCTTTCTCCCTCTCCTTCAAAATTGTACCTTGCTCAGTGTCTTGTTCATTCAGGCCCTGTACTCGGTTTAAAGTGATGATGTTTGATCATGGTTCAATCATTCCAGGAAGCCCATTTCCACTTCTGCTAGTTCTCTGATATATTCTCTCTCCTGAGATACAAACTCACTTCACTTAACAAAATTATATATCACCAGAAAACTCTCCAAAAGGGTTATCAAGGATGGAGATCTCGGTCACTGTGGCTCAGTTGTAGGGGGAAATGTTTAAATGTATGTAGGACCTTTTAGTGCTTCTGAAATCACCTGCTCTGCATTGTACAGTGGAAATAACATCAGTCCAGGAATCAGAATATTGATATAGGGTCTTTGCCTTGTGCTGCCACAGGATAGTGGCCTTGGAGAAGCACTTAATCTGTACAATGAAGAAGATAGTGATGATGAGAATGATCATTTATTAAGCACTTGCTATGTGCCACACACAGTTCTAAGCTCTTCACATGGATTAACTCATTTAATGTTTACGATAATCCTGATAAGGAGAGGATTATCATTAGAACCATTTTCCAGGTTAAAGAAGTGAGGCCGAAAGACGTGGAAGTAAGCCCCAGCTATAAGGCCGCCCGCCTCAGCTGCTGTCTACTGCAGGAGCTCCTGCGAGTCATCTTTTGCCCAGGGCCAGACCCAGACTTAGAATGTGTGGGTGGAGCCTGGCTCCCTTTACAGGTGGATGCAAGCTGGCTTAGTTGGTAGGAATAAGGCAGAATGGGAGCCAGGAAGTACCTAAGTCATTCCTGCCTGCTCGCTCAGTTATTATTCATCCTGTTTCCTACATGTGGCTTTGAGAATTGCATGGGAACTTCCAATGGGCTTAGCTTTTCTTCTCTGCTTTTCCTCGTATTTGTATTAATCCTAATTAGATTTTTCTAAATCCGCTTGGAGCTCAGACTTCCCGCAGGATCAGGGCCTATTTCATTTACCTTTTTTTCAAAAAAATCCATGCTCTATAAGCTTAGGTTTAAAAGATACTTTAAAAGATATATGACACCTACATTTCCCCCTTTCAGATCAGAAATCCAAAGAATGATGAAATACCAAGCTCTATAGCTTTCTTATTATGCATTAAACCCTGTAGTGATCTCTTTCCAAACATGGAAGGAGTTTTGGGGTAACAAAGTTTCTGATTCAAATGTCCCATTCCCCTTAACAAATTCTTAACGTAAAATTAATGGGTTTCTTGACTGTGGGAAACTTCTAGCGGATTTTTAAAAAAATTATGAACACTTTGTCACCTTTGAACAGTCTGTTCACAAGTTTTCTAGACATAAAGTACTCTAGACAAAAGAGCAAGAAACTAAATTAGTGTTCTTATTCTGATTAAAAATAAAGCAATAATTGTGATAAATTGGCATAATCAAACTTGACAGATAGAAGCTATAGAATACATATTTCCTTTCAGTATGAAAAGGATGTTAACAAGCCCCAGATCACAGAGGGTGAAAGAATACACACTGGTGGAAACATTTCCCTCACACATCTGTCTTGATCAAGTTTTAAAGTCTGTTTCCTCCCCCACCATTTCTTCTGATTCTCTAATCCATTGATTTAAAAAAATTAATGCATGACTAAACTGCTGTGCTGTGAAAAGCCCCATTCAGAATTGTCACAGCTCGGTTATCATTGACCAAAGACTCTTTGAGATACCATGAATAATAAATTACCACAAACATTCATTTTTAATAGCCCCATAGAGATTTTTAAGAGCAAAGCTTGCGAGATGGAAAGCTGAGTCGATACCCTGCACAGGAATGGGTCAGCTTGGTGTAGCAGGGAGCAGAGTAAGAAAAGGTTGTATGGTGTAGCAGAAAGAACACAGGCTTCAGGAGTTAGGATGTGAATCTCCGCTCAGCTATTCCTTATCTTAGTGACACTGGGCATAGTGTATAATCTCCCTGAACCTTAGTTCCTTCCTCTATAGAATAGGAATAAAAATGCCAATGTCTTAGAACTACTATAAAAATTAGTAATAATGCCTAGCACACAGTAGCACTATAAAATCTGACATGTAACATGATAGGTTTCATATGCTATGAGACAAAGTGGCCTTTTCTTCCTAGGTCTTCCCCCACATGAGAGTGTTCATCTTTGGGGTCTCTCATTAGCAGCACCATCATTGATAAATATTTACCGAGCTCCTGTGACAAAGACCCTATGCCAGGAGCTGGCAACACAAATATTGGGAAGCTGTTTTAAGAAACTAAACTAGTGGGCCGGCCCCATGGCTTAGCGGTTAAGTGCGCGCGCTCCACTGCTGGAGGCCCAGGTTCGGATCCCGGGCGCGCACCCACGCACCGCTTCTCCGGCCATGCTGAGGCCGCGTCCCACATACAGAACTAGAAGGATGTGCAATTATGACATACAACTATCTACTGGGGCTTTGGGGAGAAAAAGGAGGAGGATTGGCAATAGATGTTAGCTCAGGGCTAATCTTCCTCACACACACACACACACACACACACAAATACAGAAAAATACAATATGTCTCAACTACGACTTACTTGCCATCAATTTTACTGTGTGAGACTACCATTCTCTTTTCGTCTCCTCATCCTCTAGCATACACTATTTTACATAGAATAGGTGTTTAATTTTTCTCTTAAATCAAGCTAAAGAGAAATGGAGCTCATCCTTGGGATAGTGAGGAGCCATCAAGAGTATAGAGAGCATGAATCTCCAGCCACAAAATTCAGAAGTATAAGAAAGACTGCATCTTTTATTATTTTTTTGCTGTCTTTTTTTAAATAATAGACTATTTTTTGGAGCACTTTTCGGTTTACGGCAAAATTGAGCAGAAAGTACAGAGAGTTTCTATATACCTCCTGCCCCCAAATACCCGCAGCCTCCCACACTATCAACATCTAGCACCAGAGTAGTACATTTGTTACAATCGAAGAACCTACATTGACACATTATTATTACCCATAGTACATAGTTTACATTAGGGTTCACTGTTGGTGTTGTAAATTCTATTGGTTTTGACAAATAAATAATGACATGTATCCATCATTATTGTATCATACACAGTATTTTCACTGCCCTAAAAATCCTTCGTGTGCGGCCTATTCATCCCTCCCTCTCCCCCAACCTCTAGCAACCACTGATCTTTTTACTGTCTCCATTGTTTTGCCTTTTACAGCGTATCATATACAGTCATGTGTCGCTTAACGACATTCTGAGGAATGCGTCATTAGGTGATTTCATCCTTGTGCAAACATCACAGAGTGTACTTACACAAACCTAGATGGTATAGCCTACTACATACCTAGGTTATCTGGTACTAATCTTATGGGACCACTGTCGTATATGCGGTCTGTCATTGACCAAGATGTTGTTATGTAGCACATGACTGTAGTTGGAATCATGCAATATGTGGCCTTTTCAGATTGGCTTCTTTCACTTAGTGATATGCATTTAAGGTTCCTCCATGCCTTTTCATGGTTTCATAGCTCATTTCTTTTTAGTGCTGAATAATATCCCATTGTTTGAAGCATTTTTAACTTTTAAATAAATTTAAAGTTCAAATCCTTGTTCCCATTGGGTTAGTGGTAAATTCCACCTCATTACTTTTTTTTAAAACAGCTTTATGAGATATAATTCACATGGAATACATTCACCAATTTACCCATTTAAAGAGTACAGTTCATTGGTTTTTAGTATATTCATGAAGTTGTGCAACCATCACGAAAATCAATATTAGAGCAATTTTATCATTTCAAAAGAAGCTCTGTACCAATTAGCTGTCACTCCCCATTCCCCCTTCCCTCCACCCATTCCTGGCAACCACTAGTCTACTTTCTGTCTCTATGGATTTGCCTATTCTGGACATTTCGTATAGGTGGAATCATACAATATATGGCCTTTTATGTCTGGCTTCTTTCACTTAACGTAATGTTTTCAGGGTTTATCCATGTTGTAGCATGTATCACTCCTTCATTCCTTTTTATGGCTGAATAATATTCCATTGTATGAATATACCACATTTTGTTTATCCATTATCAGTTGATACATATTTGAGTTATTTCCACTTCTTGGTTATTATGTATAGTACTTCTATGAACTTTTGTGCAAAAGTCTTTGTGTGGATATATGTTTTCATTTCTCTTTGGAATATACCTAGGAGTGGAAGTGGGGGTCATATGGTAACTCCATGTTTAACCTTTTGAGGAACTGCCAAACCATTTTCCAAAACAACTGAGCCATTTTACTTTCCCACCAGCAATGTATGAGGGTTCCAATTTCTCCACATTCTCACCAACAATTGTTATTACATGTCTTTTATATTATAGCTATATAACGTGTTTGAAGTAGTATCTCATTGCAGTTTCAATTTTTGTTTCTCTAATGACTAATGATGTTGAGTACTTTTCATGTGCTTATTGGCGAGATGTATATCTTCTTTGGTGAAAGGTCTATTGAGATCCTTTCTAATTTTTTAATTGGTTTATTTGTCATTTCATTGTTGAGTTGTAGGAATTATTTATATTTTCTGTATATTAGACCCTTATCAAATATATGACTTGCAAATATTTTCTCCCATACTGTGGGATATCTTTTCACTTCCCAGATAACGTCCTTTAAAACATAAAAGTTTATGATTTTGATGATGCCCAATTTATCTATTTTTGCATGTATGTCATATCTCAGAAACCATTGCCTAATCCTAAATCATAAAGATTTACACCTATGGTTTCTTCGAAGAATTTTATAGATTTAGCTCTTACATATAGGTCTATGATCCATCTTGAGTTATTTTCTATATTTAGTGTAAGATAGGGGTACAACTTCATTCTTTTGCATGTGGACATCCAGTTGTTCCAGATCCATTTGTTGAAAACACTATTCTTTCTCCATTGAATGGTCTTGGCACCTTTGTCAAAAGTCAATTGAGGAGAGAAGTCAAGATGGTGGCGTAGGTAGACTCTGAACTCACCTCCTCCCGCGGACACAGCCAATTTACAATTACTCGTGGAAAAATTACCCCTGAGACAGAACTGAAAACTTGATAAGAGGAACTCCTGCAACAAAGGACAATCCTAATTGAGGTGAAAGAGGCAGAAACGCCCTTCTGGAGAGAAAAAACAGCTTCACGGCTGCCCGGGAGCAGCCCACAGGTACGCAGCCCTCCCTGGAGGAGCGGGGCCCTGAGCTGGGGAGCGCCCCCACTGGGGGCATTTTGTGGACCCAGCACAATCGAGACAAGTGGCATAACATCTGACTTTGCCTGCTACTAAAACATTGGGGAGTACCCCCAGAAAAGCTGGTTCACAAAGAAATTAAAACCGGCTCTTAAAGGGCCCACGCGCAAACTCACCTGTTTCAGAAAGCAACCTAAAATCACCAGAAAGAAAGGTCCACAGTGCGTTGGTGAAAAGAGACTCACCTGATAGGCCCTGAGTACATCTCGGTGAGAGGTGAGATCTCTCCAGGGACTGGGACATTGACGGTGGCCATTGTTGTGGCCTGGTGTGGGCGTGCTGACACAGACGACATTGGAGTTCTCCCTAGGGCCTGCTAGCCCAGGTCTGCCCCACCCACTAGAGCACTGATTTAATCCAGCTTAGCCAGGGCAGGCAGCCCACCCTAGAGACTGGCCGCACCCAACAACAAGCCCTCAGGCAACGTGTGGGCCTGCATAGATTGGTGACTAGATTCTCTGCAGCCTGGCAACTGAGCCCACTTCAGTGGGGCAGGGCATGCACAAGGAGCGGGTGGAGAGTGTTGGGCAGCGGTGGAGTGTGTGGGGCTCCCGCCGTGGAGAGACTGGGTCCACTTCAGGAGGTCAGGGTGCACACATGGGGCAGGACTGTGTTGACTGTGTGTGTGGACCTGTGGGCGGTAGGGCTTGTCAGCTGCAGAAGACTTGTGCTTCTCAAAGACCCACATAGGGGGTTTGCCCCACCTTCCAAAGCCTGAAACAATTGGGTGCTCCTGTGCCTGAGGCCAGCCCCACCCAGCTGCAATCCTCAGAGAGCTGACAAGAGACCTAAAGGCTGGAGACTTATAGCAATTATAACGCCCTGAGCCTAACAACATGCCGTGCTGGGGGCCTACTCACTTAAAAGAAATACTGCAACACAAATGTGGTATTAGAACTTGCAGCCAACTGTGCTGGGGCTCCCCACACCTGATAAAGAGACTGAAGGGCCCGCAACAACTACAAGCAGCTGAGCATTACAACAGCTGGCCAGGAGCATAACTCAGCCTCCCTGGGTGCCTAGAGGGAGAGTAAACAGGCCACAACAGAAGGACGCACGTAGCCCACATAGGGGTCACCCCTGGAACATTGAGAACTGAGGGAAGCACACTGCAGGGCTCCTAAGCCATCACTTCCATAAGGTCACCTATCCAAGAGCAGGAGACGTAGCTGACCTACCTAATACGTAGACACAAGCACAGGGAAAGAGGCAAAATGAGGAGGCAAAGGAATACATTCCAAGTAAGGGAACAGGACAAAACCCCAGAAAAGGAACTAAGTGAAACAGAAATGAGCAACCTACCCGACAGAGAATTCAAACTAAGAGTGTTAAGGATGCTCACTGATGTGAGGAGAAGAATAGATGAACTCAGTGAGAATGTCAACAAATAAATGGAAGATATAAAAAAGAACCAATCAGAAATGAAGAATATGATACTGGAAATGAAAAATTCACTAGAGTGACTCAAAAGCAGAGTAGAGGATACAGAAGAACGGATCTGCGAACTGGACGAAAGACTAGAAGAAATTATCCAAGGTGAACAGGTAAAAGAGAAAAGCATTAAAAAGAGTGAGGACAGTCTAAGGGATCTCTGGGACAACATCAAGCGCACTAATATCCGTGTTATAGGTGTCCCGGAAGGAGAAGAGCAAGACAAAGGGGCAGAGAATCTATTTCAAGAAATAATAGATGAAACCTTCCCTAACCTAAGGAAGGAAGCAGACATCCAGGTACAGGAAGCACAGAGAGCCCCAAACAAGATAAACCCAAAGAGGCCCACACCAAGACACATCATAATTAAAATGTCCAGAATTTGACTGTGGTTACCAGGGGCAGTGGGGGTGGGGGGTGGGCACAAGGGGTGAAGGGAGTCATATATATGGTGATGGACAAACAAAAATGTACAACCCAAAATTTCACAATGTTAGAAACCATTAAAACATCAATAAAAAAAATGTCCAGAATTAAAGATAAGAGAGAATCCTAAAAGCCACAAGAGAAAGTCAAGTTACGTACAAAGGAAACCCCATAAGGCTATCAGCTGACTTCTCAGCAGAAACCTTACAGGCTAGAAGAGAGTGGCATGATATATTTAAAGTACTAAAAGGAAAAAACTTACAGCCAAGAATACTCTACGCACCAAGGTTATCATTCAAAATGGAAGGAGAGATCAAAAATTTCCCAGACAAGCAAAAATTAAAGGAGTTTGTCACCAAGAAACCAGTGCTACAAGAAATGTTAAAGGGACTTATTTAAGGGGAAAAGAGAAGACCACAAATAGGAAAAATTATTTATTTCCATGATAAGAGGGTAATGGATACAAATGCACAAAAAAGAGGTTAGATATGATATCAAAATCATAAATTGAGGGAGGAGGGGAGTTAAAGAGTAGAGCTTTCAGATAGAGGTCAAACTAAAGAGACCATCAATTCTGTATTGAAGGAGAAAGGAACAGAGTAGGACTACTAAAACATTGCGGAAAAAAAAGTTAAAAAATGGCAGTAAGTACATACTTATCAATAGCTACTTTAAACGTCAATGGACTAAATTCTCCAATTAAAAGGCATAGGGTGGCTGACTGGATAAAAAAACAAGACCCATATATATGCTGCATACAAGAGACACACTTCAGACCTAAAGACACTCACAAACTGAAAGTGAAGGGATGGAAAAAGATACTCCACGCAAATGGCAGTGCAAAGAAAGCTGGGGTAGCAGTACTCATATCAGACAAAATAGATTTTAAAACAAAAACTGTAAAAAGAGACAAAGAAGGGCATTACATAATGATCAAGGGAACAATCCAACAAGAGGATATAACACTTGTATATATCTATGCACCCAATGTAGGTGCACCTAAATATATAAAGCAATTATTAACAGACATAAAAAGAGAAATAGACAGTAACACAATAATAGTAGGGGACTTTAACACTCCACTTACACCAACGAATAGATCATCCAAACAGAAGATCAATAAGGAAACATTGGCCTTAAATCACACACTAGAACAGATGGACCTAGTAGATATATACAGAGCATTCCATCCAAAAACCGAAGAATACACGTTCTTTTCAAATGCACATGGAACATTCTCCAGGATTGATCACCTATTAGGCCACAAAACAAGTCTCCATAAGTTTAAGAAGATTGAAATAATACCAAGCATCTTTTCTGACCACAACGGTATGAAACTAGAAATCAACTATAGGAAGAAAATCAGAAAAGCCACAAATACATGGAGATTAAACAAAATGCTACTGAACAATGACTGGGTCAACGAAGAAATCCAAGAAGAAATCAAAAAATACCTGGAGACAAATGAAAATGAAAATACGACATGCCTGAATTTATGGAATACAGCAAAAGCGGTTCTAAGAGGGAAGTTTATAGCAATACAGGCCTATCTCAACAAACAAGAAAAATCTCAAATAAACAATCTAACAATGCACCTAAAGGAACTGGAAAAAGAAGAACAAACCAAGCCCAAAATCAGTAGAAGAAGGAAAGGAATAAAAAACAGAGCAGAAATAAATGAAATAGAGACCAAAAAGACAATAGAAAAAATTAATAAAACCAAGAGCTGGTTCTTTGAAAAGATCAACAAAATTGACAAACCTTTAGCTAGACTCACCAAGAAAAAAAGAGAGAAGGCACAAATAAGTAAAATCAGAAATGAAAGAGGAGAAATTACAACAGACACCTCAGAAATACGAAAGATTATAAGAGAATACTATGAAAAGATATATGCCAAACAATTCGACGATCTGGAAGAAATGGATAAATTCTTAGAATCATACAACCTTCCAAAACTGGATCAAGAAGAAGTAGAGAATTTGAATAGACCAATCCCAGTAAGGAGATCAAAACAGTAATCAAAAACCTCTCCAAAAATAAAAGTCCAGGACCAGACGGCTTCCCTGGTGAATTCTACCAAATATTCAAAGAAGATTTAATACCTGTCCTTCCCAAACTCTTCCAAAAAATTGAGGAGGGGGGAAGCTCCCTAACTCATTCCACGAAGCCAATATTACCCTGATACCAAAACCAGACAAGGACAACACAAAAAAAGAAAATTACAGGCCAATATCACTGATGAACATTGATGCAAAAATCCTCAACAAAATTCTAGCAAATCGCATACAACAATACGTTAAAAAGATTATACACCTTGATCAAGTGGGATTTATTCCAGGTATGCAGGGATGGTTCAACATTCGCAAATCAATCAACATAATACACCACATTAATAAAATGAAGAATAAAAATCACATGATCATCTCAATAGATGCAGAGAAAGCATTTGACAAGATACAGCATCCATTTATGGTAAAACTCTGAATAAAATGGGTATAAAAGGAAAGTACCTCAACGTAATAAAGGCCATATATGACAAACCCACAGCTAATATCATCCTCAATGGTGAAAAACTGAAAGCTATCCCTCTAAGAACAGGAGCCAGACAAGGATGCCCACTGTCACCACTCCTATTTAACATAGTACTGGAAGTCCTAGCCAGAGCAATCAGGCAAGAAAAAGAAATGAAAGGGATGCAAATTGGAAAGGAAGAAGTGAAACTGTCGCTATTTGCAGATGACATGATTTTATATATAGGAAACCCTAAAGAATCCACCAGAAAACTTTTAGAAGTAATAAACGAATACATAAAGTTGCAGGATACAAAATCAACATACAAAAATCAGTTGCATTTCTATACACTAACAACGAAGTAGCAGAAAGAGAAATTAAGAATACCATCCCATTTACAATTGCAACAAAAAGAATAAAATACCTAGGAATAAACTTAACCAAAGAGGTGAAAGAGCTGTACACGGAAAACTATAAAACATTGCTGAAAGAAATTGAAGAAGCCACAAAGAAATGGAAAGCTATTCTGTGCTCTTGGATTAGAAGAATTAACATAGTTAAGATGTCCATACTTCCTAAAGCAATCTACAGATTCAATGCAATCCCTATCAAAGTTCCAACAACATTTTTCACAGAAATAGAGCAAAGAATCCTAAAATTTATATGGAACAACAAAAGACCCCGAATAGGCAAAGGAATCCTGAGGAAAAAGAACAAAGCTGGAGGTATCACACTCCCTGATTTCAAAATATACTACAAAGCTATAGTAACCAAAACAGCATGGTACTGGCACAAAAACAGACACACAGATCAATGGAATAGAATCAAAAGCCCAGAAATAACCCACACATCTATGGACAGCTAATCTTTGACAAAGGAGCCAAGAACATACAATGGAGAAAAGAAAGTCTCTTCAACAGATGGTGTTGGGAAAACTGGATAGCCACATGCAAAAAAATGAACGTAGACCCTTACCTTACACCATACACAAAAATTAACTCCAAATGGATTAAAGACTTGAATGTAAGACCTGAAACTGTGAAAGTTCTAGAAGAAAACATAGGCAGTATGCTCTTTGACATCGGTCTTAGCAACATATTTTCAAACACCATGTCTGACCGGGCAAGAGAAACAATAGAAAACACAAACAAATGGGACTACATCAAACTAAAAAGCTTCTGCACAGCAAAGGAAACCATCAACAAAATGAAAAGACAACCTAATAATTGGGAGAAGATATTTGCAAACCATACATCTGATAAGGGCTTAATCTCCAAAATATATAAAGAACTCATGCATCTCAACAACAAAAAAAACTACCAACCCAATGAAAAAATGGGCAAAAGACCTGAACAGACATGTCTCCAAAGAAGATATACAGATGGCCAACAGACACATGAAAAGATGTTCAACATCATTAACTATCAGGGAAATGCAAATCAAAACTACAATGAGATATCACCTCACGCCCGTCAGAATGGCTATAATTAACAAGACAGGAAACAACATGTGTTGGAGAAGATGTGGAGAGAAGGGAACTCTCATACACTGCTGGTGGGAGTGCAAACTGGTGCAGCCACTATGGAAAACAGTATGGAGATTCCTCAAAAAAATCAAGGATAGAACTACCATATGATCCAGCTGTTCCACTGCTGGGTATTTATCCAAAGAACTTGAAAACACCAATGCATAAAGATACATGCACCCCTGTGTTCATTGCAGCGTTATTCACAATAGCCAAGACTTGAAAGGAACCTAAGTGCCCATCAAGGGACGAATGGATGAAGAAGCTGTGGTATATATACACAATGGAATACTACTCAGCCATAAGAAACCATGAAACCCAGCCATTTGTGACAACATGGATGGACATTGAGGGTATTATGCAAAGTGAAATAAGTCAGAGGGAGAAGGTCAAATACTGTATGATTTCCTTCATTAAGTAGTAGATAATAACAACAATAAACAATCACATAAAGACAGAGATTGGATTGGTGGTTACCAGAGGGGAAGGGGGGAGGGAGGAGGGTGAAAGGGATAATTCGGCATGTGTGTGGTGATGGGTTGTAATTAGTATTTGGGTGGTGAACATGATGTAATCTATGCAGAAATGGAAGTATAATGATGTACACCTGAAATTTATACAATGTTATAAACCAATGTTACTGCAATAAACAAAAAATTTTAAAAAAAGAAAAGTCAATTGACCATAAATATATGGGTTGAACCTCCAGTACAGTGTTGAACAAAAATGGCAAGAATGGACATCTCTGTGTTTTTCTTAATCTTAGAGGAAAAGCCTTTAGTCTTTCTCCATTAAATATGGTGTTAGCTGTGGGTTTTTCATAAATGCCCTTTATTAGGTTGAGGAAATTTCCTTGTATTCCTAGTTTGTTGATTGTTTTTATTGTCAAAGTATGTTGGATTTTTATCAAATTCCTCTTCTGCATCTAATGTGTATGTGTCCTTTATTCTATTAATATAATAATAATAACAATAATAATAATAATTACATTGATTACCAGATGTTAAACCACTCTTGCATTCTTGGAATACATCTCACTTGGTCATAGTGTATGATCCTTTTTATATATCGCTGGATTCAGTTTGCTAGTATTTTGTTGAGGATTTTTGTTTTTATTTTCATAAAAGATATTGGTCTGTAGTTTTCTTATAGTCTTTGTCTTGTTTGGGTATCAGGGTAATACTAGCCTTATAGAATGAGTTGAGATGTGTTCTGTACTCTTCTGTGTTTTTTGAAGCATTTGATAAAGGTTAGCATTAATTCTTTAAATATTTGGTAGAATTTACCAGTAAGGCCATCTGGTCCTGGGCTTTTCTTTGTGGGAAGATTTAAATTGCTAATTCAATCTCTTTATTTGTTATAAGTTTATTCAGATTTTCTATTTCTTCTTGAGTCAGTTTTGGTAGTTTTGTCATTTTAGGAATTTGTGAATTTCATCTGTGTTATATAATTTGTTGGCATATAATTTTTGTTAGTATTTCCTTAAAACCCTTTTTATGTACATAAGACCGGTCGGTAGTAATACCCCCTCTTTCATTTCTGTAATAATTTGAGTCTTCTCTCTTTTTTTCTTGGTCAGTCTGACTAATTAGGTTTATCAATTTAATATTTTCACAAAACTAACTTTTCATTTTGTTGATTTTCTCTATTGTTTTTCTATTGTTGATTTCATTAATTTGTGCTCTAATTTACTATTTTCTTGGTAGTACCTACTTCTTGGTTTAGTTTTAATGTGCTCTTCTTTCTCCAGTGTTATAAGGTGACAGTTTGGGTTATTGATTTGATATCTTTCTTTTTTTTCCAAAATAATTGTTTATAACCATAAATTTCCATGTACGTTCTGCTTTAGCTGCATCCCATATGTTTTGGTATAATATGTTTTCATTTTCATTAGTTTCAAAGTATTTTATAATATTTTTGTGATTTCTTATTTGACCCTTTCATATTTAGGGCCTTAGAGACAACATACTTACCAGTATATTGTTTAATTTCCACATATATGGTTACTTAGGAGTGTGTGGTTTAATTCTCATATATATGTTAATTTCCTAAGTTTCTTTCTGTTGTTTGTTTCTTATTTAATTCCTTAGTGGTTGGAAAACATACTTGGTATGATTTCAGTCCTTATTCAGTTATTGAGGCTTGTTTTATGGCCTAACATATGGTCTATCCTAGAGAGTATTCCATGTGTGGTTGAGAAGAACGTGTATTCTGCTGTCATTGGATGCAGTGTTCTATAGATGTCTGTTAGGTCTATTTGGTTTATAGTGTTATTCAGATCTTCTATTTCCTTGTTGATGTTCTGCCTAGTTTTTCTATCCATTTTGAAAGTGGGGTATTGAAATCTCCAACTATTATTGTTGAATTATTTATTTCTCCTTCCAATTTTGTCAGTTTTTGCTTCATATATTTTGGGACTCTCTTGTTAGATAATATATTTATAAATGTTATATATTTTTGGTAGATTGACCCTTTATTAGTATAAAACATTTCTCTTTATCTCTAATACTATTTTTAATCTGTTTGCTTTTTTCTGACATTAGTATAGCCACTCCAGCTTTCTTACAGTTACTGTTTCCATGATATATCTTTTTCCATTCTTTTACTTTTGATCTATTTGTATCTTTGAATCTAAAACGTTTCTCCTGCAGATAGCATGTAGTTGTATATATTTTTTATTAAATCTGACAATCTCTTTTTTTTCTGTTGCTGAGGTAGATTGGCCCTGAGCTAACATCTGCACCCATCTTCCTCTATTTTTTATATGTGGGACGCCTGCCACAGCATGGCTGGAGAAGCGGTGTGTAGGTCCGCTCCCAGAATCCAAACCTGTGAACCCTGAGCTGCTGAAGCAGAGCGCACAAACTTAACCACTACACCACTGGGCCAGCCCCTGACAATCTCTCTTTTGACTGGAGTATCTAATCCATTTATATTTAATGTAATTACTGATCTGGTAGGATTTAAGTCTGCCATTTTACTCTATTTTCTGTATGTCTCATGTCTTCCTGTGCCTCTGTTCTTCCTTTGTTGCTTTCATTTCCATTAAGTCAATATTTTCTAGTATAACATTTTGATTCCATTAAAGACTTTTTTCACTATTTTTTTAGTTATTTTCTTAATAGTTCTTCTAGGGCTTACAGGACACAGCTTAACTTATCA
Source organism: Ceratotherium simum simum (assembly GCF_057802395.1). NCBI lineage: Eukaryota > Metazoa > Chordata > Mammalia > Perissodactyla > Rhinocerotidae > Ceratotherium > Ceratotherium simum. The sequence goes on from NC_141940.1 coordinate 18,373,446, forward strand.
GATTCCACTTCAGCTTTATACTAACTTAATTCCGGTGAGATGTAGATATACTACTACTTTGACTCCCTTTCCTCAAATGCCCTGTTCACTCTGGTGGCCAAATAACTATATACTTGTTTTTATAGAGTTTGCAAATGATCTGTTATGCTGGAAAAGGCCCTGGGGTAGTTCTTTCCTACTATCAGTTCTGCCAACTGATTCTGGGTCTTGTTTTGCAGCCATCTACTTATTTTGTGCTCAGTCTTCACAGAATTCCAGTTTTCCTCTCTCCCTACAATTCAATGCTGTCTTTTGGCCACATTGTAACTCAGTGTGACATCCAGGTTAGTACTGCTCAGTAGAAATATAATGCAAGCCACATATGTAATTTAAAATTTTCCTTTTTTTTTTTTTTTTTTTGCAGAGGAAGATTTGCCCTGAGCTAACATCTGTGCCAATCTTCTTCTATTATGTATGTGGGTTGCTGCCACAGTGTGGCCACCGACGAGTGGTATAGGTCCACACCTGAGAACTGAACCTGGGCCACTGAAGTGGAGTGCACTGAACTTAACCACTAGGCCCCTAAAATTTTCTAATAATCACATGTAAAAAGTAAGAAGAAATAGGTGAAACTAATATTTTTATTTATCCCAATATGTCCAAAAATTAGCATTTTGGCATATAATCAATATTTTTAAAATTGTTAATGAGATATTTTACATTCTTTTTTTCACCTCAACTTGGACTAGTCACATTTCATGTGCTCAATGACCACATGATACAGATTGGACGATGGAGTTCCAACATCCCCTCTGAGAAGGAATTCACAGGGCATTGCTGTTATCAGTGCATCTGAATTTTCTTGCAATAATGATAACACCAATCCCTCCCCAGGGAGGCCACTTTGTACAAATATAACTAACTGCCCTTCTAGCTGCCCTGCTGAGAAGTGCCCACAAGCAAAAGGAGGTAACTCAGAACAAAGCGTGTGGTCTCTCTGATACACAACTGTCCATCCATTTTTCAGGCAATCAAAAATTAATTTGTGGGAACTAGTTAATATTTCAGTTAATGATAGCAGTTTTTTTGTGTCTGTAGAAAATACAGGGTAGAAATTAAAAAGCACTTTCAGATTTGCAATGTGAACTTCTGACACCAAAGCTCTGGGGTGGATCATCTCCAAAGGACTGAACCAGAGGCACAAGCAAGGGGAAAGCTGCACAGGGACTGGGTGAATTTGAGCCATTTCAGATGATAGTTTGGATGATCCAGGCCCTCCAAAGACCTCTCCCTCCTGAACAGTGTATTTTTTCATTTTTTGGCTGGAGATTAGGAGGTGTTGAGACAAGTGGAGCCATCTGTGCATCTGCCTCAATCTGTCTCTCTATCAGTTTGTCTGGTTAGACTCACCATAAGGTTGATTAAATGTTTCTAATCACTTGAAAATTGTTTACTCTCATCTTACCTTTACTTTTTAAGGAGAGTTACCACTTGCTCTCCCATCTAATTCTTACATTTTCTTAGTCACTCAATTCCATGCCTATCCTATTTGCTTAAGGTTTGAGGACAGTCCAGATGAACTAATCTAGGCCTCTGGCTTTTAGTAAGGTTATGCATGCTCTCTGCTCTCTCATCCCTTTCTTCAACTTTGGTTTCCACCTGTTACTCTCTGGCTTTGACAGTAAGTGGCTTAGGATTCAAGTTCCCTTTTTGCTAATTCCAATGAGCCTACCATTCAGACTCTTTTTGCAGATGCTGCTTTCTTCTTGCTCAGATTCTGTGATCAGGTTGCTGGGCTCATGTTTTCTAGATCCTTATCTGGGTCCCTGAAACTTGTGGCCTGATTCTATGGGCCATCAGGATTACGAGGATCTAAATTACCTGCCTATTTCTCCTTCCCTTCCTTAATACAGCATCTAGATTTCCCTGCTTAGAGTATTCACCAGAAACCCCACCCCACACCCACCCCAGACAACTCTTCTGGGGCCTGGGCTTGGATTTCAAAGTGACAGCAGAAGAAGAAAGAAACACTCATTGAATGTAACTTTCAAGACAATGTGCAACTTTCAAGAAGCAGCAAGTGAAGACATCTATTTGGGGAGCTTTATTTTGTAGAATGAAAGAGGCTACTGGGTAAAAAAGGAAACAAATCTATCAGCCCAGCAGCTGGAAAGGTTTAACAAGACAGGGCAGACATTTTCCTGTTTCATCTTTTCAAGCCAGAATGCGGAGATTTTGTTGGTAGAATGTGGCAGACAAGCCAGCAAGGCAAAAAAGTGAGGGTTAGAAGCATAGCAAAGTAAGCAAATGAGATATTGCTGCCTGTTATAAAACAGGAAAAACAAATACTAAGTGGGTATTTTAGTAGCATCTGTAAGTACTGGGATCAAAGCACATATTGGTAAGTACTTCAAGATGTTTGCTTTGTACTGTTTGGCTAATTGGCCAAATGAAAAAATCAACTTATAGGGGAAAGTGAAACACTTAAGTGTAGAAATATAAACAAATAGTCCAGCTTAGCACAAGCACATGTGTCCATAAAAGAAGACCATAAGGGGCCAGCTCGGTGGTGTAGTGGTTAAGTTCGTGCACTCTGCTTCAGCAGCCTGGGGTTTGCAGGTTCGGATCCCGGGTGCAGACCTATGCACCACTCATTAAGCCATGCTGTGGCGGCATCCCACATACAAAATAGAGGAAGATGAGCAGAGATTTTAGCTCAAGGCCAATCTTCCTCACCAAAAAAATAAATAAAGACCATAAGAACCTAGAACTTCATTCTTGGGATCGATCTCATGAAGTTTTTGTAACCTGGGGTCTGCTCTGTCAAGGGTGCCATGGGAAGCATCCTCCCAAATCACAAGCTTTCCTTAATGATCTGTTCTTCAAAACATCCTATGGAAATGCTGACCTTGGGTTAGGACTTTTGTTTCTATTATCGAAACCTTCTCCCCATCTCTGATCCTGGAAAGTGTTCTCACTTTTCTTGGTCTCTCCTTCGTCTTACCTTTGTCCTGTAGATGGTATAAAGTTTTTTTTTTTAATCAGTTTTTCACTTTACATTTAGAGTCAGAGAATGCTACATTTGGAATGACCCTCAAAGATCTAGTCTCCTCACTTTGAAGATGAGAACACTGATGCATATGATTTGAGGCAATGGGTTTGCCAAAGATGAACCAGTTAATGTCAAACCAGGGTAAAACCTATGGCTTCTGACAAACAGGCCAGTATTCTTTGTGGTATACCATCTGTTTCTTTGATATGACATAGTGAGTATGCTTCTAAGTTTTGCTTTTAGAATTATTCTATCTTCTTCTACCTAAAAATATTCAAACTAGCATCTAAGATGCTCCTTGATTTTCTTTGCTTTTTGATTGTAGGATTCCTGGAAATCACAATTTGCATCATTAGTATGGATTTCAATGCACAGACTATTATAAGCATTTTTATTTGAAGAAGAGAAATGACATAGAGAATGAAATTGCTTGCCAAGATATTTTTGGATCTGTGTTTTTACAAATTACCTGAGAAATTCTTTATGCAGAAGGAATCAAATATAAATATGCAATTGAGGCTAGGAGAACCTCTGAAATATGGCTCTCTATAGAAATATAGTCATGCGTCGCTTAATGACAGAGATATCTTCTGAGAAATGCATCATTAGGCGATTTTGTCATTGTGCAAACATCATAGAGTGTACTGACACAAACCTAGATGGTATAGCCTACTATATACCTAGACTATATGGTACTAACCTTATGGGACCACCATTGTACATGTGGTCCGTCGTTGCCCAAAATGTCATTATGGGGATACGACTGTAGTGAATAGGAACTCAGTCTTGTTTCTCCCTGCTTATACCCTTGTACAAGTCTAAGCAAATCAATATGAAAGTGTTGCTCAAAATGTGCTCCAGTTACAGCCAATTAAAGGTCAGCATATATAATTTACACAAAATGGATGGGCAGGAACAAAAGGTATCTGTTTGGACCATGAGGAATGATTCTATTTCATTTGCAGATGAGCACTACAAAGGTCATTGAGAATGCAAGATGCAAATCATTGTTGTTGTTTTTTTATAAAGCATTTTTTCTAGGTTTGGTTTCTCAGCCTGTTTTATTCTCTTGTTTGCATGCATGCCATAGTCATTAGTACGATTGAATTATAGAATGACCTACACTGTTAGACTGTTAGGCTGCTTGATTAAAATTATCTTTATAATGGAAATCAGAGAATACTTTTAACCTTGTTAAAGCACCACTGTACTGTTGATTAATACATAAAGCAAGTCATAAATTTCACAGTGAGCTATTTATTTCCAGACAATCTTGTGAAAGCAGTTTGGGCTGTATTACAGAAACTTTCTTCATACCTTTGTCAGAGTGACACTAATGATCCTGATTATCTCTAGGACTTTCAAAGTGTCAGTTTTAATTAAACTAATGCTTAAAAATATGGGTAGAAAAGAACATTTGAATATTATATCTTAAATGTTTGACAATGTCTATGAAGCTTCTTTTGTTACCTGGTTAATTTCAGAGAACTGATTTCATTTGAGAAGTTTCCTCTCCAGTAGCAAATGCTTCCCTGACTCAGTGGCAATAGCCAATATTACCAAGGTCACAGCTTCATCCATGTATTCAATGAGTACTTGTTGAGTACTTTAGATATGTTCTGTGCTGGATCATGTGACTTGAATAGAAAGATGAAAAAAAGCCAGCACTTACCTTCAAAAGAGTTCATGGTCTAGTGAGGGATACAGTCACAGAAACAACGATAAACCTATGCACAGAAAATTTGAGGACACAGATTAATGAGGGAGCTAACCTAGCCTGGGGAAATCAGGGAAGGTGTCCTAGAAGACTTCCGCCTGAATGAAGGCTCTTTCAACCACTGAAGAGAAGAGGGCAGGGTTTGTGGGAAGTAGATGATTGATGGCAAGGAACTAGAGAAGCTTGGGGCCTAGGTAGAGACTAAGGAATAAAGGAGGGAAGAGGCTCTTTCTTACTCACTTCCAGAACTCATCCTATGGCCCAGACCCCTGCCCTGGCAGTACTCAGCCATCCAGATCCTGAGCCCTTACATCAACCCTGGAAGGAAAGACTCTGTTATATTGCCTTTTCCTAGGCCCCTATAGCTGGCAGCAAGAGGGTAACAGCAAGAAGCCAACATGGTGGCTGGAGAGGTCAGGCCTCCCACACTGGACCAGCCACTTGCATATGGGAGGTTTGGAAATAGGAACTTGTAAGTCTGAGAGGGCCCGAATTATTTCCAGAAAAGAAAAAAAGTTTTAGTGGGGAGGGGAATGGTCCTGTATCTAAAGAAACCACTTTCTATAAAATTGTTTCCTTGCTTTTAAACTCCTTTTAGGGGAATGTAGAACTAATTAAGAGACCTGAACATCATTAATAATTTTTCTACTTGAGTTTTATGAGTAGTAATTTAAGAAAAAAAAAAAAAAACCTTCATGAAGTCACTGGTAGAAAAGCTAATGCACAGCTTTTTAGAATATTGCCCTTCAAGACTCAGGTTATATTCAATCGTAAATTGCATACAAATAGCTAATTGCTAGCTTCCAGAGTAAAATGGACTTATTGTCTCAAATTGAGTACATAGCTTAAAAAGTCAAGCTATAGCCAATCTTTGTTTTTAGAGAACACTGCTAAAAGAGATACTAAGCCAAATGGCCTGGGTGGATATGATGCTGAGGCCACTAGGCTGGATCGGTGGATTTTAAATTACTGGGAATAGAACTGGGTGAGCTTATTGAGTCGAGGATGGTTTTAAATAAACTCTTTGCAAAAGCAGGGATTCATGTAATGATTTCTGGCTCTCACTTGAGAATAATATATCCTAGAAGGTAACTATGTTTCCTGTCTAAATCTCCTCCTTCATCTTTTCCTCCTCCTCCCCTTCATTCCTTTCCTTCCCTCCTCTTTCCTTCTCTTCCTTCTCATTCTTCTTCTTCAAGAAAAATGTACTGGGGAGAACAGATTACAATTTCCTTTTAAGGGAAAACCTGCTACAGAGTGTTTCATCTGCAGAGGCACATCTTGAGCTGAAGAAGTGAAGCCAAAGGGATCTGCTTTGCCACACAGGCCGCTGGCATGGGAGTGTAGTTGTTTGCATCTGGGGAGCACTGGAGTTAGCCTTGCACCTTTCCTTTGCCTTTTGGACAGGTTGCAGGACTCAAAGTGGAAACTCAATAAAACTCTCAGAAGCGAATAAATAGAACCTAGGTTTGTTTCCCTGGGGATGGGGAGGCACCATATGTCAGTTTCATGTTTTTAATCAAAAGGCCAAGGCTTCATCTAGATTGCAGTAATAAGTATTTTCTTTCCAGAGATTTTCATTGAAATGACAAATGTCTTTCCTTTAACTATTTCTCATGCACTTTCCCCTGATCAGAGAAAAATGCAGTACAAAATAAAATTCCCTTAAGAACTTCTTATAAGACAATTTCCTGTATGATGTGCTATCATTATCTAATCTGTTTATGAGGAAGTAGTTGTAACATTTGGTTGCCCAAGAGGCACTGGAACCCACACTGTGGCCATAGTGGTGCTGCTTGCAAGACTCTTAGAGCCTGTTTAGTCCAATCATATTCTTGTACCAATGAGGAAACAGAGAACCAGATTGGGGAGGAGAGATGCATATAGAGGAGAACAGGAAGCTGGAGATAACCGTGATAAGAGAGAGTCAAGAGGAAGAACATAAAGTATGTTAAGAAGTACCCTGTGTCACTTTTCAGAATTTTAGGTAAGATTAGGGCATGGGGTGACAGGGTGGGCATGCAGTAAGATTGGGGAAAGGGAACTGCTGTTTGTCGAGTCCCTTTTATGTACCAAGCTTCGTGCTAGACATTTTATATAGATTCTCTCATTTAACCCTCACCACAACCACATAAAGTGGAACTTATTATTGTCCCCATTCTACAGATGAGGAAGCTGAGGCTTAGAGGAGTGAAATCACATATATTTTCTTTCCCTTTAAGAAGAAGCAGGAGACCTAGAACGAGATGTCTGTGTTTGGAGGCTCAAGTCAAACGCCTTGGCTCCTGGCCCGTGTTGCCAAGTCTGTAACCTGGGAGCAAATACAGAGACTGACATGTCAGTTATGATGTCAATACACAGAGAGGGGCAAATCAGTAGTAGGAAAGCTAGGTCTGGAGGGAGTTCTTGTGAGGAAGAACACATAGGTGCCCTGGCTTTTTCAGCGGACAATGTACAAGCCCACCCAGATTGGGAGTGACTTCTTTGGAGGATACATTTCAAGTAAAGTCCTCATTACAGAGTGAACAGAAAGATTTTTGAGCATGGAGGTAGGTAGGGAGAAGGGGAGAATGAATATTTGAGCACATAGGATCAAGAGTGGGAAGGTAGAGAGATAGGAGAGTGACTGCCTGCTGAGAGGAGACCCCTGGAGAAGAGGGTGGGAGAGCTAATTCATCAGGTAGATGAGTAACTACGAAAGTGAATGAGTAGGTGACAGCCAAAAGGCTCCAGGGAATTCCTCATAACCTAGTTTGCTCTTTGGACATTTGTACAAGGAGTATTTTTATGGAGTGATCCAGACAACTGAATGCTAACTCCATGTAGTCATTCTACTTCCTGTGTTTTTATTATGATTATTTAATTATTTTCTTTTTAAATGTTTATGTTGACTCATTAATCCAGATTCCCTGTCTCGGAGCTGATATTTGAGGAAGTGTCCTAAGGGAGACCTACCCAGCGGCCTTCTGCAGTGGAGTTGGAACCTGAATGCTAGTGTGTGCTTTTGTTGCTGATCTGCCAACGTTCAGATCAAAACAATCCATTTCTGATTCATGTATGTTATTAGCTCTGGCAAGGTCCGGCCCCGTGGCTTGGCGGTTGAGTGCACGTGCTCCGCTGCTGGCGGCCCGGGTTCGGATCCCAAGCGCACCGACTCACCGCTTCTCCGGCCATGCTGGGGCTGCGTCCCACATGCAGCAACTAGAAGGATGTGCAGCTATGACATACAACTATCTACTGGGGCTTTGGGGGAAAAATACAAAAAAAAATTTTATTAGCTCTGGCAGGATGGCAAGACGTGAGGCAGATACTGTTTTGTATATTAGAGAAACCTAGATAAGCAAACAGAATGAAGAGACTGCCTTTATTAGAAAAGCAATCTTTTGTGATATATCTTAGTACCAAGCAATGAGTTTTTAATAAAACTGAGCAGATAGAGCACTCATATGTCCGGTCTTGCTCCCCCATCTTTGGCTCCAGATATATATGATTTCATGACACTAGCAAGAGGCCTGCTGGTTTGTCAGTTAATCAAAAGTTGCTAAAGGAAAGTCAACACAAAAGAAGCTAATCATCATCTTGTCTTTTGCCAGTGACTCTATTGGACTTCCAGTGTCTGAGCTGCCCGTTCTCCACGGCAGTGTTACTAACAGTAGTATCTGTGCCCTTGTTGTAAAGGGTGAGAATCTCATTTTGTTTCTCTTCCTCTTGATAAAAGGCTGGGGGCTGACTCCTTGGAAGAGTTGGAAGAATTATTAACACTAGCTATGTGTAGCCAAGTGTTGCTTTTCTTCCCTTTCTTCTTCGGTCATATTCACAGTAACTCATTTTTCTATCACACTTGCCCTCCTCTGGACTTACGTCTTTGAGGCCTTGCTCTCACTCCCTGTAAATCGACTCGAAAATGAGTTAATTTGATTTTTCTTCAAGTGGAACAATATGTTTCAGGTGTCCTCAGTCCAAATGGGTTTGTGCAGCTGCCATGCAAGCTGTGGAACCAGCATAATTGCATCTACCAATATTTTGTAATAAAAGTCATTAATTTTGTGCTACCAGTCCCCACATGGGAAGGATCCGACGTTACAACAGTGATTTTTGCTGAAAGCACCTTTCCTCTTTGGAACAAACTTGCTTTGAAAATTCTCCTGTGTTATGTAGAAGCGAAATGATTTGTCCAAGGTGTCAGTAGCAGAGCTGAGATTATTTCTATTTACAATATTCTGGGAACCGTAAAAGGGCATTTGAAATCAGTGGGAGACTCTCTGTGGCCTGACCCTCAAATCTGCTCTGAGCCCCAGCTGCTCGAGGTAATGTGCTCCCCTGACAGGTTGCATCCTGTCTCATCTGATGGTTTCTATCAGAAGCCCCATGTATGGCCCCCAAACTACTATTTTTTAAATTTTTCGTTATTATTTGTCACATTATACTAAATTATGAAGCTTGTTAAAAAATCATGGTACAAGGAACAAAGTTCTTTTCCAAATCTTGCTTATCTTTATTACAGCTACTGTAAAACCTCCAGGGACAAAAGGGCAGAATGATGGTAAAAGAAAGAGATATCCTCTACTTTCAAAGGGAAATTACTTTTCATTCTTGGCACCAGTCCTGCTCTTGGAGCCATAGAATTTTAAGATGCCGGAATTGGGAGTGATTATTTAATGTAATCCCCTTCATTTTATAGGTGAGGAAACTGAGGCCCAGAGAAGAGAATAGACCTACAAAGGGCACGATATCCCAGTAGCAAGGCTAGGATCGTAGCCCTGGATGTTCACACCCCTCAGAAAGAAGTAAGGAATGGCTTTTAAAGTTCAAATCTGGGGCTCCTAAGATACATTTAACGTCAAGTCCCCATTACTCTTCAGCATAAATAAAAATAGGTCCCACTTTTTAACCCCCATGTCCAACTGGAGTTTCATGCAATGGGGGTATTACTTGAGACCATTCATTATTAAGGGAGAAATAGAGAAAATACTTGGCCAGGGCTATTTCTCTTGCTATTCATTGCTTTCTCCACCATCTTGAAGACCACAGTTTCTTAAGTAATTAACCTTCAACTAGCTGAATCTTTGATCCTCAGTTACTCCCAAAGGGTTTCCTCAAGTAGGGACTATAGACAAACACATTAGGGTTTGGAGTTCTAGGTCCTGGTTTCCAGGCCTTATTTTGTCCTTTACTAGCTGTGTGGCCTTACTTAACCTCTTGGAACCTCAGTTAATAAAAATAGGCATAATATCTTACTTCACAGGGCTGATTACAAAGTTACTATGTGATAATGTAATATGAACAAGTGCTTTCTTGCTTTGTAGAGAGTAAAGGGCTATACCCAACCAAAGTGTTAGTTATGAGAATGCGTACCATACATTTTTCATGAAACTAATCTAGAATATTCTCAGTTCTTGGATGATCTGTTAAGCAATAGAACAGCTATCTCTCAATTATTCACACTAATGGTGGAGCAGAGGAGCACAGATAATACAAACAGCAACTCATCTAGATACCATTTCTATTTGAGTTTGAGTTTAGCATGTACAGTTATTTGTTGCTTAACGATATGTTCTGAGAAATGCGTCGTTAGGCGATTTTGTTGTTGTGCAAACATCATAGGGTGAAATTATACAAACCTGGATTGTATAGCCTACTACATACCTAGCCTATATGGTACTAATCTTATGGGATCACCGTCGTATATGGGTCCGTCATTGACTGAAACGTCGTTATGCGGCACATGGCTGTATTGTGTTTGGAGATGCTTATGAAATGTTTGCTGAGAGTGAAATTCAACTGAGGTAGAATTCCCTGAGCACACTCAACACTGCCAGAATCAGGCCCTGCGCAAGTCCCTGCCTTTCTCTGGGCCTCAGTTGCCTACCTGTAAAGGGGAGGGTTGCCCTAACTGATCACGGGGTCCCTGCCGGCTCTGATATCCCTGTGTCTGTGAGCCTAGATACATGAAAGGCAGCAGGGGAAAGCCAGTTTTAGATGATGCCCAAAGTTTTGTGGGGCAGCTGGAGTTGTGCAAATACTATCAAAAAATCACAAGCTGCCTGAATGGTATTAATCCCATTAATAGAATAGGCAAAGAGAAAAGCCAGTCCAGGGTGTAAGAAACCATGGCTGACTTTTAAGGAACTGATCAAAAGAAGAGATTGGAGAAGAGACTGAAAATAACATCTGTAGACAGAAAGGCCTGGAATGATAGCAATGTCCAAGGCTGCTGTCACAGAGGGATATGTGCAAGATGAGTCCCTTTGAGCTATTTCTGTTCAGGGGTCACAACTCTTCTCAATTCACCTGATTTTTTCTCTCCTTTCAATCATGTCCTTTTCAAAATTCATCTCAGAAGTGTTTCTGAGCCATTCTGATTATAACTTTTGCTAAAACCAATCAGCAGAGGTCTGTCTTCAGTGCAGGGCAATCAGCAGAGACTCAAGGTATTGGTCAGAGACCATGTCTTTATTTAGATGGACTGTGGCTAATGGGTTTGACTGCAGTTAAGGTCAGAACAATCTTGGAACAGTGCTGCTGCCTAGCAGGTACACAGCTTCCCACACAGTTTTAGGAATGGTGCCTGGTTAAATACAGTGTTTTTAAATATTTGCGTGAGAAATAGACTATGAAGATGATGTATGTTACACTCTAATATTTTTCCTTTTAACCCATCTAGCGCTCTTTCAGCCTGTCAGAATTTAACAATAGTAATAATGACAGTTAAATTAGTATGAGTAAAATAAGATCCAAAATTGGGCTCTCCTGACACTGTGCTGTGTGTGGTGGTAGCCTGCACTGGAGTCTTCCTATAAACTGGGAAGGCAGGGACGTTGTTTTATGTGATTTGGGATTCTGTGATAGGGTGCCATGTAATGTTGCATGGTAGTCAGCCCTGGTTTTATATACCATACATTCCCAGAAACTACATCTTAATTCAGACTCAAGTCTTCATTGTGCCTAATGAATAGGAACAGACACATGAATAGCGACAAGCTATGAGAAATGAAGTACAGGTGAATATTAGTCAGTGTGAGATAAGTGACAAACTATAAAGGGGCTCATCAAACTGTATCCATGTATATAATATTATTATTATTATAGAATTGTAAGAGTTCTTTAGATATTCAGAATACTAGACCCTTATATATGATTTGAAAATATTATCTCCCATTCTGTAGGTTGTCTTTTCACTTTCTTAATGGTGTCCTTTGAAGCATGAAAGTGCTTTAATTTTTATGAAGTCTAATTCATCTATTTTTTCTTTGGTCACTTGTGCTTTTGGTGTCATATCTAAGAATACTTTGCCAAATAAATCCAAGGTCACAAAACTTTAAACTTCTATTTTCTTCTAAGAGTTCTATAGTTTTAGCACTTAAATTTAAGTCTTTATCCATTTTGAGTTAATTTTTGTATGTGGTGTGAAGTAGGGGTCCAAATTCAGGATATATCACTAAATCTGGCTTGGTAGTATTTAATTGAAGATTTTTGAGTCTATCTTCATAAGTGATATTTGCCTGTAGTTTTCTTGTGGTGTCTTTGTCTAATTTTGGTATAAGGCAAATACTGGCCTCATAGAATGCTCACCTGTTCTTACTGAGATTCAGTCATTTTCTTGAATAAATGCTCCTTGGATTGCTGCAATCTTTTTGTTGATTTCCAGAGCTATGAAAAAGTTGATCCTGACATTTTTTGCCACTTTTCTACTGCTTTTGTGGAGGAGAGAATTTTTCAAGTCCTTACTCTGAAATTTTTGTCGATGTCCTATTATTAATATTTTAATATATATGTTGTATAGCATTTTATTGCTTAATTTATCATTCCTTCAGCAAATGTTTATTAATCACTTAATAAGTGGAGTGCTTGGCTAAGCAATGGAAATAGAATGATAAAGAAGATTGCTCTTGTCTGTGCCCGCATGAAGCTTACACCCTTATGGAGGAAGACAGGCTAAAAGAAGCAATTACAATGCAGTGTGATGAGTGCCATGATGAGGGAACTATAGAGGGCTGTAGGAGATTATAGAATGGGATCCCTTTCGCCCTCCTTCCTCCCCTCTTCCCCTCTGGTAACCACCAATCCAATCTCTGTCTCTATGTGTTTGTTTATTGTTGTTATTATCTACTACTTAATGAAGGAAATCATGTGGTATTTGACCTTCTCCCTCTGACTTATTTCACTTTGCATAATACCCTCAATGTCCATCCATGTTGTCACAAATGGCTGGATTTCATCGTTTCTTATGGCTGAGTAGTATTCCGTTGTGTATATATACCACATCTTCCTTATCCATTCTTCCCTTGATGGGCACTTAGGTTGCTTGTGGGTGGTGATGGGTGGTAGTTAGTATTTGAGTGGTGAACATGATATAATCTATGCAGAAATAGAAGTATAATGATGTACACCTGAAATTTATACAATGTTATAAACCAATGTTACTGCAATAAACAAACAAACAGACAGAAATATAAATAAATCCTAAAAAAAAAAAAATCTATAGAAAAAAAAAAAAGAATGGGATCAAATTCAAACTTGGGGGAAGAGGAAAGGCTTCCGAAAGGAAGTTAAATGTAAATTGGAACCCAAAGAACAGGGGATGGTTTCCAGGCATAAGGTAGAGCATGTGTAAAGGCTCATGATGCTATAAAGGAACTGAGCATAGAATGTGATGAGAGGAGAGTGACACGAAGCTAGGAGTTTTGCAAGAACAAAATCATCAAAGATCTTGTAAGTGAAGTTAAGATATATACTTTATCCTAAGGGCTATGGGAAGCCACTGAAGAGTTTTAAGCTGAGCAATGACGTTATCTTTGTAGTGACTCCAGCACTTAGAACACATAGTAGGTGATGAATTAATAAATTATTATTAATAAATAATATTTTACTTATAATTAATTTATTTATAATTTACTTACAAATTGTTATTTTCAGATTATTCTGAGTGTTAGTGCAGAGGAGACATTTTGGTATCAGGACTCTTTTACACTCTTAGAAGTTATAGAGGCCCCCCAAAAGACTTGTTTAGGTGAATTATATCTATTGTTATTTATTATATTTTAAATTAAAACTGACGATTTTTTAAATATTTACTATTTAATTTTACATTAATAATTATAATAAAGTCATCACATGTTCACATATATATTTTTCTAAGAAAATAGATATATTTTCCAAAATAAAATACTTCAGTGGGATGAGTAGCATTGCTTTACAGTTTTGCAAATCTCTTTAATTTCTGACTTAATAGTAGACAGCTGGTCTCATATCTGCTTCTGCACTCAATCTGGTTAGATTGATGTAAATTCGGCCTCACACAGATACACAGTTGGAAAAAGAATAGTCTTTTAATATCCTTTTCAGATAATTAAGGCTATTTTTCTCTGATACTACACAAAAATTTGACAAGTGATAGTTTCTTAAAGGTTAGTGGCAATATAGAATCTGAAACCATATCAATTAACTTTTCATTTTCTGTTACAATAAAATCTTTTTTGTATCTTGAGTGGATCTTTAGCCATTGTGTGATTTTGTATCATACTGCACTGGTCATTTGAAAAATATTGGTTCATTGAGTTATGCAGATCTGCCAAAGATTAACACACTTTGTTATACAACATCAAAATATCATATACATTAATATCAGCACGTTTTCATCAGAAAAGCCCTTAAGTATTGGGAAGCTATCAAGCTGATAGTGGGAGATAAAAGTTTTCCCAAATTCTAATTTTTGCTTGAATAGTGAAAAAATTTTAAGGACTTCATTTTTTTTTTTTTTTTTTAAGATTTTATTTATTCATTTTTTTCCCCCCAAAGCCCCAGCAGATAGTTGTATGTCATAGGTTCACATCCTTCTAGTTGCTGTACGTGGGACTCGGCCTCGCGCTGGACGGAGAAGTGGTGCCTTGGGGCGCGCCCGGGATCCGAACCCGGGCCGCCAGCATCAGAGCGCGCGCACTTAACCGCTAAGCCACAGAGCCGGCCCAGGACTTCATTTTTTAAGAACAGTTTTAGGCTTACAACAAAACGGAGAGGAGGGTACAGAGATTTCCCATATACCGCCTGTCCCTGCACTTGCATAGCTTCCCCAATTATCAACATCACTCACCATAATTGTCCTTTTTTTTTTTTTTTTACCAAAGACCAGCTACATTGACACATTTAATCACTCAAAGTCCATAGTTTATCTTAGGGTGCGCTCTTGGTGTTGTACAGTCTATGGGTTTGGACAAAAGTATAATGACATATATCCATCATTGTAATATCATATAGAGTATTTTCACTGCCCTAAAAATCCTCTGTACTCTGCCTATTCATCTATCTCACCGTCCCACACCCCCCACCCACTGATTTTATTGTCTCCATTGTTTTGTCTTTTCCAGAATGTCATATAGTTGGAATCATACAGCATGTAGCCTTTTCAGATTGCCTTCTTTCACTTAGTAATATGCATTGAGGGTTCCTCCACGTCTTTCATGGCTTGATCGCTCATTTCTTTTAAGCTCTAAGTAATATTCCATTGTCTGAATGTACCACAGTTTATTTATCCATTCACCTACTAAGGGACATCTTTGTTGCTTCCAAGTTTTGGCAGTTATGAATAAAACTGCTGTAAACATGTGTGTGCAGGTTTTTGTGTGGACATAAGTTTTCAACTCCTTTGGGAAAATACCAAGGAGCACACTTGCTGGATGGTATGGTAAGAGTATGTTTAGTTTTGTAATAAACCACCAAACTATCTTCCCAAGTGTCTGTACCATTTTGCATTCCCACCAGCAATGAAGAAGAATTCCTGTTGCTCCACATCCTCCTCAGCACTTGGTGTTGTCAGTGTTCCAGATTTTGGGCATTCTCATAGCCAAAAGAATTCTAAGGCCATTCTAATATGTGTGTAGTGGTATCTCACTGTTGTTTTAATTTGCATTTCCCTGATGACATATGATGTGGAGGATCTTTTCATATGCTTATTTGCCATCTGTATAACCTCTTTGGAGAGGTGTCTGTTAAGGTCTTTGGCCCATTTTTTAATTGGGTTTTTCTTTTCTTATTGTTAAATTTTAAGAATTCTTTGTATATTTTAGACAACAATCATTTATCAGGTGTGTCTTTTGGAAATATTTTCTCCCAGTTTGTGGATTATCTTTTCATTCTCTTGACAGTGTCTTATATAGAGCAAAACATTTTAATTTTAATGAAGTCCAGCTTATCAATTATTTCTTTCCTGGATGTGTCTTTGGTGGTGTATCTCAAAAAGCATCACCATATCCAAGGTCATCTAGGTTTTTCCCTATTTTATCTTCTAGGAGTGTTATAGTTTTGTGTTTTATGTTTAGATCTGTGATCCATTTTGAGTCAATTTTTGTAAAGGGTATAAGGTCTGTATCTAGATTCGTTTTTTTTGCATGTGGATGTCCAGTTGTTCCAGCACCATATATTGAAAAGATTATCTTTGCTCCATTGTATTGCCTTTGTTTCTTTGTCAAAGATCAGTTGACTATATTCATGTGGATCTATTGCTGGGTCCTCTATTTTGTTCCACTGATCTATTTGTCTATTCTTTCACCAATACTACATTGTCTTGAATATTGTAGCTTTATGTGAGTCTTGAAGTCAGGTAGTGTCAGTCCTCCAACTTTGGTCTTCTTCTTCAATATTATGTTGGCTATTATGGGTCTTTTGCCTCTCTATATAAACTTTAGAATCAGTTTGTCAATATCCATAAAATAATTTGCTGGGATTTTTACTGGGGTTGCATTGGCTCTATAGGAAGTTGGGAAAACAGACATTTTGACGATATTGCATCTTCCTATCCGCGAACATGAAATATCTCTCCATTTATTTAGTTCTTTGATTTTGTTCATCAGAGTTTTATAGTTTTTTTCATATAGACCTTGTACATATTTTGGTAGATTTATACGTAAGTATTTCATTTCAGGGGTGCTAATATAAATGGTATCATGTTTTTAATTTTAAATTCCACTTGTTCATTGTTGGTATATAGGAAAGCAATTGACTTTTACATATTACCCTTGTCCCCTGCAACCTTGCTATAATTGCTTATTAGTTCCAGAAGTCGTTTTGTTGATTCTTTTGGATGTTTTACATGTAGACAATCAGATCATCTGCAAACAAAGATAGTTTTATGTCTTCCTTCCCAATCTGTACACATTTTATTTCTTTTTCTTGCCTTATTGCATTAGCAAAGACTTCTAGTATGATGGTAAAAAGAAATAGTGAGAGGGAACATCCTTGCTATGTACCTGATCTTAGTGGGAAAGCTTTGAGTTTCTTACCGTTAAGTATGATGTTAGCTGTAGGTTATTTGCAGATAGTCTTTATCAAGTTCAGAAAATCCCCCTCTATTCCCAGTTTACTGGGAGTTTTTATCATGAATGGGTGTTGGATTTTGTCAAATGCTTTTTCTTTATCTATTGATATGATCATGTAATTTTTCTTTTTTTGGTCTGTTGATGTGATGGATTACATTAATTTATTTTTGAATATTGAACCAGCCTCTCATGGTTCAATAAATCCCAGTGGCTAACATTTTGTTGAGGATTTTTGCATCTATGTTCATGAAAGATATTGGTCTGTAGTTTTCTTATAATGTCTTTGGTTTTGGTATTAGGGTAATGCTGGCTTCACAGAATGAGTTAGGAAGTATTCTCTCTCCTTCTATCCTTTGAAAGATATTGTAGAGAATTGGCAAAATTTCTTCCTTAAATGTTTGATAGAATTCACCAATGACCCCGTCTGGGCCTGGTGCTTTCTGTTTTGGAAGGATGTTAATTATTGATTCAATTTCTTTAATAGATATAGGCCTATTCAGATAGTCTATTTCTTCTTGTATGAGTTTTAGCTAATTGTGTCTTTCAAGTAATTGGTCCATTTCATTTAGGTTATCAAATTTGTGGGCATAGAGTTGTTCATAGTATTTCTTTAGTATCTTTTTAATTTCCATGGAATCTGTAGTGATCTTCCCTTTCATTTCTGATGTTAGTAATTTGTGTCTCCTCTCTCTTGTTTTTTCAGTCTGGCTAGAGGCTTATCAGCTTTATTGATCTTTTCAAAGAGCCAGCTTTTGGTTTCATTGATTTTCTCTATTGATTTCCTGTTTTCAATTTCATTCATTTCTGCTCTAGTTTGTATTGTTTCTTTCCTTCTGCTTCCTTGGGATTTAATTTGCTCTCTTTTTTCTAGTTTCCTAAGGTGATTTTAGAACTTTCTTCTTTTCTAATACATTTAATGCTATAAATTTCCCTCTAAGCACTGCTTTCACGGCATCCCACAAGTTTTGTAAAGGATTTTGTCGTATTTTCATTTTCATTTAGTCTTCTTTGTCCCATGTGTTATTTAAAAGTGTGTTGTCTAATCTCCAAGTATTTTGGGATTTTCCAGTTATCTTTCTGTTATTGATTTTTAGTTTCATTCCATTGTGGTCTGAGACTGGGCATTGTATGATTTCTTTTCTTTTAAATTTGTTAAGCTGTGTTTATGGCCCAGAATGTGGTCTATCTGGTGAATATTCCATGGGAGCTTGAGAAGAATGTGTTGTCTGCTCTTGTTGAATGAAGTAGTCTATAGATGTCAATTATATCCAGTTGATTGATGGTGTTGTTAAGTTCCACTATGTCCTTACTGATTTTCTGCCTGCTAGATATGTCCATTTCTGAGAGAGGGGTGTCAAAGTCTCCAACTATGATAGTGGATTCATCCATTTCTCCTTGCAATTCTATCAGTTTTTGCCTCATGTAGTTTGATGCTCTGTTAGGCACATACACATTAAGAATTGTTATGTCTTCTTGGAGAATTGACCCCTTTATCATTATGTAAGGTCCTTCTTTATCCCTGATAACTTTCCTTACTTTGAAATCTGCTCTGTTGGAAATTAATATAGCTACTCCTGCTATGTTTTGATTAGTGTTAGCATGGTATATTTTTCTCTATCCATTTACTTTTAATCCCTATGTGTCTTTATATTTAAAGTGGGTTTCTTGTAGACAATATATAGTTGGGACATGTTTTTTGATCCACTCTAACAATCTCTGTCTTTTGATTGATGCATTTAGACCTTGACATTCAAAGTGATTATTTATATAGTTGGATTAATATCTACCATATTAGTTACTGTGTTTTTTATTTGTTGCCCTTGTTCTTTGTTCCTGTTTTTGTCTTCTGCTCTTTTTGTGTCTTTTGTGGTTTTAGTTGAGCTTTTTATGTGATTCCATTTTCTCTCTTTTCTTAGCATATCAGTTGTAGTTCTTTTTAAAATTTTTTTAGTGGTTGCCCTAGAATTGGCAATATATATTTACAACTAATCCAAGTCCACTTTCAAATAACATTATACCACTTCACAGGTGGTGGGAGTACCTTATAATAACAAAATAATCTCATTTCCTTCTTCCCATCCTTTGTATCATTGCTGTCATTCATTTCACTTATATATGAGCATGTATATGATATATACATAAAATATACACATAAGCATACATAATCAAACATATTGTTGCTATTATTATTTTGAACAAACTGTTATCTGTTAGATCAATTAAGAATAAGAAAAAAGTTTTTATTTTTATATTACCTTCACTTATTCCTTCTCTGATGCTCTTCCTTTCTCTATGTAGCT
Source organism: Ceratotherium simum simum (assembly GCF_057802395.1). Taxonomy (NCBI): domain Eukaryota; kingdom Metazoa; phylum Chordata; class Mammalia; order Perissodactyla; family Rhinocerotidae; genus Ceratotherium; species Ceratotherium simum. The sequence goes on from NC_141940.1 coordinate 18,392,805, forward strand.
CTGAGTTCCTGACCTATGTTATTTCCATCTCTCTAAAGAACTTCTTTTAACATTTCTTGCAAGGCAGGTCTACTGGCAACAAATTCCCTTAATTTTTGTTTGTTTGAGAGTCTTTATTTCTCCTTCACTTTTGAAGGATAATTTTTCAGAGTACAGAATTTTAGGTTGGTGATATTTTTCTCTCAACACTTTAAATATTTCTCTCCACTCTCTTCTTGCTTGCGTGGTTTCCAAAGAGAAGCCAGATGTAATTGTTAATCTTTGTTCCTCTGTGAGTAAGGTTTTTTTTTCCTCTGGCTTCTTTTATCTTTGATTTTCTATAATTTGAAGATGATATGCCTAGATGTAGGAGTTTTTTTGACATTTATCCTGCTTGGTGTTCTCTAAGCTTCTTGGATCTGTGTTTTGGTGTCTGATATCATTTCAAATATTTCTTCTCTTTTTTTCTCTCTTTCTTCCCCTTCTGGTATTCCCATTACACATATGTTACACCTTTTATAGTTGTCCCACAGTCCTTCAATATTCTATTCTGTTTTTTTCAGTCTTTGTTCTCTTTTCTTTTTGGTTTTTGAGGATTCTATTGATATATCCTCTAGCTTAGAGATTCTTTCCTCAGCTGTGTCCAGTCTACTAATAAGCCCATCAAGGCATTCTTCATTTATGTTAATGTTTTTTTCTCTCTAGCATTTCTTTTTGTTCTTTCTTAGGCTCTCCATCTCTCCACTTACATTGCCAATCTGTTCTTGCATTCTGTCTACTTTATTCATTATTAATAAATCATAGTTGTTTTAAATTCCCAGTCTAATTCCAACATCCCTGCCATGTCCGGTTTTGGTGCTTGCTCTGTCTCTTCAAATTGTGTTTTTTGCCTTTTGGTATGCCTTGTAATTTTTTCTTGATAGCTGGACATGATGTATTGTTTCAAAGGAACTTCTGTAAATAGGCCCTTAGTAATGTGGTGGTAAGGTGTTGGGGGAGGGGAGGCATGCTATAGTCCTGTGATTAGGTCTCATTCTTTTAATGATCCTATGCCTCTGGACTGTGAACTTCATAAGTGTTCCTCAGTTTTTTTAATCCTCCCTTAGGTGGGGACAGGATGGCTAGAGTGGGCTGAATTTGAGTATTTCCCTTCCTGAGGTGAGTTAGGCTCTGATAATACCCCAGCAGATTAGGCTCTGGTTAACTAGTTTCCCCTGAGGACAGTCCCATTGAGAAGAACAGAGTGCTCTGGTGTGTTTCACAATGGTTCCTTTGCCCCTCCCCATGCTGGAAGCCTGAGGGAATTTTTCTCTGATGTTTACTTTGGGAATCTGGTCAAGCTCCTGAAGGTAAATTTCACAATATTGTGGAGGTCCCCTTATGACTGGGTCCCCAGGGGATATTTTAACTCTCAGAGTTGTCTGTGCTGAGTCAGCAATTCGTCAATTACAGCTCAGGTTTTCCTACCTCGGTGGTGAGTCCCAAGGCAGTTTCTGCTCCTGAGTCTCTCTTCTGGTAAGCTGTGACTCCCTGTATTTGTCTGTCTGTCTTTCCAATCTTGGTGACAGTGGTTTATCCTCTGCCCTCCCTTCTCTTATGGATCCAAGAAGAGTTGAGCTTTCAGTCTGTTTACCTTCTTACTTGTTGTTAGGATAGAGTGGCAACTTCCAAGTTCCTTACATGTGGAATGGGAAATCCTGATAGTGCAAATTTTATCATTGGCTACAAGCACTGTTGTTTTCCTTGAAGTAACAAGCTCACTTTACTCCTTTCCAAGAAAATGCCTGCCAAATACTAAAGTTTGCATAACATTAGTTTGTCAGTCTTTATTTAAAGTAAAAATAATGTTTCATGAAAAAAGTGTCCATTTCATCTCATATCTCAATCACACATGGGCTTTTCCTCTAAATGACCATCATGCTTCAGAGTGTAGAAGTACTTTATGCATACTTTCCATTTCATCACACATAATATTAAAAAAGATGTAGTCAAGAGTCAAGATTCACTAAAATTAATTTTTTACTGCTTCTTCAAGTACATTCTTAAGTGAAACTGGATTTTTTTTTAAACTAGGAGTGCTTAGCAGTGAAAAAATACCATGTCTACTATTACATTTTGGTGCTACTATCCTGACTCATGTTAAGGTGCCAGCAGTTTTACCTGCCATAGCTTTTGCCCCATCAGGTTAAATGTCCTCACATTTGTTTGAAGATAAAACGTAAATTTCGACGTTATTCAACATTTTGAATATTTCAGCACTACTCATGTTTTTTGCCCCAAGCTGTCATATTATAGATCTTCTTTGATGATTAGTTGGTGCTGATGCTAGATGAATACAAACAAAACGGCAAGTCCAGCTCCTGTCTGTAAATGTGTTTATTTGAAAGGCAAAAACACAATTCTGCTGAGGAGATATTAACTCCATCTTTATGTTTGCAGCTAAATCTTTAATTTGATGAGTTAGTTTCTTTCATTGGAAGGTAGTGTGATTTCCTCTACAGACTCTTCATTCACTCGGCATTCAGCAATGTCAACTCTACAGTGTTTATTGGTTTCTCCACTACTGTGTGTACTCCTCCAGCTGCTATAATACAATAGCTTACCCTATACAATGTTTCGGTGGCTTTTCCATTTCTATTCTGAAAAACTGTAACAATCAATTTTGACTTTTAAAGAGCTCATAACATCTACTTTTAAATATTTCATTCCTTTTTCTTTAAACTCTGAATGATTGATTTCAAGATGATTCCACAACTTAGCTCACACTATAATACTATTCTAAGATGTTCTGTTGCATCAGACACAGTAAAATAAATTGTTAGCGTCTATAAGGCCAAAGGAATGATAGCTTTTGTCATATTTTTGTTTCTTAATTATAGTCGTAATCTACTATGTAGGTCCCTCCTTTCTATGAGTCAGAGAACTCTGATAAATCAGTTTCATACCTTTTTAGCATCTTTAGACCTAGACATTGCAGCTGTGGGTTGAGCAGGTGAGTCTTCTAATCTCCCTTTGGAAGTCAGTCATCCATCCTTAAATATCAGAAAAATATGTTGTAAATAAATTTTATTGTATTGTATGAGAAAATATAAAATCTACAATAATAACAGTTGTAGTTATTTTTAAAACAGAAGATTTAAAAAAATCTTTAAATATTATTGCAAATAAGACTGCAAAGTGTATTTACTTCTTATGTTTTCACATAGATATAAAACTTCTAGATTTCAAAATAACAATTTATTAAATGATAATGAGGTTACAAAGATTATAGTAGGCATAAAACAAGTAGCCAGTCAGAGCACTAAGTACTGAGAATAAATTAAGTTAACCTCTGAAAAATGCATATATTTGTACCCTAAACCTGCTATCTTAGAAAATTCTAGAACACACAAATGCATATTCGAGAGCAATGATGTCATTAGACATCATGTAGCCTTTGGAAAATTTCTCTATATATTTGTGAGGGAATAAGAGTGGAAAGGGCAACTAAAGTCTTAGTATTTTTATGAAAATAGGTTTGACCTCTAGGACCTCCTCAGAGGGTCTCAGAGAACTCCTGTTACAGGGAATGAATCAGAGCAGGTCAAAACTGAAGCTTGGGAGACCAATTAAGGGGATGTTAGAATGGTTTATGTAGCAGTGGTTCTCCAACTTGAGTGTGCAGCAGAATCCCCTAGAGGGCTTATTAAAGCAGGTGGCCAGATCCCACTCCCAGAGTTTCTGATTCATTAGGTCTAAGGCTGGGCCTTAAAATTTGCATTTGTAACAAGTTCCCAGGTAATACTAATGCTGCTTGTTTGGGGGCCGCACTTTGAGAACCACTGCACTAGGGCCTTGCTACTCATCTCAGACCTCACCCCAGACCTACTGTTTAAGAATCCACGTGAAGAAGATTCCCAGGTGATTTGTATACACATTAAAGTTTAAGAAGTACTGCTCTAAGAAACAGTTAATGGTATCGTAGACCTGAGGTTGGAGAGAAGCACACAAGTTTAAAAGTTATTTATAAGAGAAAAAAACCAAGACTCAGTGGCTGGACATACGGAAGTGAGGAAGAGGGAGAAATCACCAGAAATGCTTTGGTTTCTTCTGGATTGAGCAATTGAGTAGGTGGTGATTCCTTTTCACTAGGGCAGGGGACGTAAGCAAATGAGTACATTTGGAGGAGTGGTATTTGAATTCAGTACTGAGTTTATTGACTACGTGAAGTTCTCTTTTAACTTCTACAATATTGGTCATATGTGATTAAGCAATAACGCCCTGGACTCCTGGTGCTGGGAAGGGATTGGTATTGCATAAAACATGTTAGGCACACATGCAGAGTTCTATTTTCAGCTCAGAATCCATTTGTGGCAGACATAAATTAGTAAAATGCAAGTCTCTTCCACAAAAGGATATTTAAAACCTATCTCCCATCCCCACACCATTCATCCCTACAGACACAAGCATGTAAGTTAGAGACACAGGGTAACCAGCAAAGATCGTGTACTACCCATCAATAACTGGGGCTCTGAAGAACAGAAGAGGATATTCTGGGTATCCCAGAGCAAAGCAGATCAGACTCTGTGATGCACAAACAATGCGGGCAAACTCAATATGGTTCCCTTTCAGAGTGGGGACCCAAACTCATCAAACCCTTTTGCTGTCTTCCAAAGGTCCCCAGTTAAAGAACTCCTCCAGATATTACTTATAGCTAGCTATGTACCTGACCGGCTGAGCCAGGATTCTAACACACAAAGCGGGCTGCAGAAGGTAAGCAGTTCCGACTTACAGAATGAATGAGTCAGATTTCTCTCTGGATGTGGGAGACATTACACTTTCATCCATTATTTTATTTGACCCTCACACTACTGCCAGGCACGGCAGGCATTGTTATTATCTAGGTTTTGCCAGTGAGGAAGCTGAGTTTGAAGGAAATTAAATGACTTATCTGGAGTTATTGAAATGATAAGACAATGAGCTGGGACTGGAACCCAGGTCACCTGACTCCAAATTGTGTGCTGTTTTCACTATAATATAGTGCAGTTCAACTTAGCAGACTGATCTGTAGGACATTAGTTCCTTTTTTTTGGATTCCAATTTATTTAAAGAGCTGACTTGAATGGAATGTTCAAACAAGGGCACTTGATTTCTTAAAATAGCTTGATTCATAATACATTACAGATTATTAGTGATCTTTTATTTTAATGGTCAAGCGATTAATAATGTCACAGCAAAACGTCTGTGGGGGGAAAAATGCTTACATTGTCACCAGGTCTGTTCATTATCCTCTGTGCTCTATATCCAGATAAATCAATAGTTATTTAATAATGATGTGCTTCCTGAAGTACAGGGTTATAAATTAATTTAATGCTCATATGCATATTTTCTGTAGGAAAAATGAGTGGAAAATGCCTGCCATGCCCATCTCATTGTAAGAAAATGTATGTAATGATTACAAGCATATAATAAGAATGGTTTGCCCAGCCAAATGTTTGTTCATTTCTGTTCATCAGTATTCATTTGAGCTACTTCCATGCAGTTTGTGGAAGCAGTGCAATCAGTTGAGTAGTGTGGCAGATTGAAATCAGTAATAAAAGCCCTGGGGAAATTAATAAGACAAAACATTAACCACAGACTAAACATTAACATATATTAGCATTTTTATTATACCTGTAGAATTGTTAAATGAGCATGGTTACTACTATTAAAAAGTTTATGTTATATATCACATAATTTCAATGTATATTTTATTTTGAAACTTTTAAGATTTAATTAAATGAAATTGAACAACAATATAATAGACAATACAACAGAATGAACTGAAGTTCATTATGGATTTTAACTGGAAACCTATGGAATTCCCACCCCACCCTATCCCCAGCCGCAAGGTAGCCTAAAACAAATGCCACAGGTAATATTCTCCAGAGTGGACCACGGGATTAGAATTGATATTTAAATTGCATAGCCATCAGGGTTCTGATGAATCCATCGACAACCAAAGACTAAATTTATACCAACTATTTAGCCACAATTCTCAGAAAAGCACGTCTTAGGACCACAGTAATCAGCCGGATTCTAGAGGAAAAGTTATTCTATAATTAAATAAAACTGAAAAGACCCTCTAGAGGTCCTCAATCTTGGCGGCCTCAGGTGCAGTTCTTGAGAGGGAAGGAGTTGTGCTGATCGCTGAGTACAGTTCAGTGGGACAGGCATCTTCCAGCTCAAAAGCTGTCCGATTTCCGAGTGCAGTATGTTGTGTCTGTGGCTCTTGTGCCGCAGACTCACTAATATGAACTTTTCCCTTTCTGCTTCTGCTTCTCCCTTTCCTTCCCCCCTCCTTCTTCTATTATGGGCCATACAAGTTAAAACGCACAGCTTCACACATAACACATAACATACACACACACACACCCCTTTTATATATTTCTCGAGAAAGAAAATGCAAAGCCTTTCCTTTATCTAATTTTGAAATCAAGAGCAAAATAGATCTGTTAGGGCTAGTTAAGAGTGGGAGAGGGTCAGAGATACGCTTTAATGTAGTAGCACCCTCCCCCCATTTTCAAATCTTTTAGGCTATAACAGGTAAAGGCTTAAACCTGTTGCATTTTTGTAGCCATAGGATCAATCTGGAATCTCCATTTAGGGGGAAACTGTAAAGAATATACTTGGACCAGACATCAGACTAGACCTGGGTTAAACTGTAGGAATTACAGAAGATTTTGTAGCTGATCCAAGAATCTGACTTCAGGAGCCGGGCTCCAGGGACATCCTACAGGCAGCAAGCAGCAGACTGGACCTACTTGGTGGCCACCTCCCGCACAAAATTTGACATCCAGTGTTTTAGTATGGTTACTATGGAATCTTACCTGGCAGGCCAAAAAGTTTAAATCATTCCGCAAGAAATACTGCCTGAAACTCAGGTTAAAATTGGATGTGAGTTTTCTGTTTATCTTTAATAACTAGCCCTTCTTTGAAGTATGTTTTTGGATTCTTCGTATTCATGAATGTTCTCCAATTATGGATGGGATGTCCACAGGACTACAGAGCTGGGCCACACCCAATACTGGGAAGCCCCAGAGTCTATCCTCTTGACAGAAATCCAGGGCATAGGGGAAAATCAAAAACAAAAACATAGGTTTTGGAGTCAGACAGTTCTGGGTTCAAGTCCCAGCTCTGCCATTTACTACCATTGTGACTTTGCTTAAGTTTCTTAACCTTTGTGAGCCTCAGTTTCATTATCTCCAAAATGGGTTCAATAACCTGCTGTGTATGCCTCAGAGGGTTATTGTAGGACTCACTGGAGAGAATGGAGAGTGGATGTAAAAGTTATTTGTGAAGCACTAGGCTGGAGTAAGGTGTTATGTTACAAACGTGAGGTATTGGTATTGTTGAGAAGCTTACAATATAGGCTCTCTTTCTCTGCTCAGCCATTTGGAGAGAAAAAGCAAGTCTGAGTTTTTTGTCACCTGAGAGTCTCCCGAACCAATAACAAATGGGGGCCTCAGAATGAATACAGTTAGATTTTAACCAATAGAATATCTGCATTTCTTGACATGTCAATTATGGGATGCACGTGTGAATTGCATCAAGCCAAATGTTTTGCGTGGTTTTAAAATCTTTGGTAACATACTCTACTTGCAAAGTAATTTTCTCCTTTTTTTCAAAGGAGCCCAGGATAACATATATATATAACATGCAACATAACTTCAAATATCATATCTTCCTCTTTTGTATGAGACTAGAGTTACTGGTGGAGTAAAGCTGTGGGACCAGATAAAAATGAAGTCCTGTTGTGGGTGAGAGGTAGAAGTGGGGTTGTAGGCCTGGTTTCCTAATGCCCAATCTATTGGGCTCTTCACTCTATCTTGCTGGTTCTTAGCAGTGTGTTTTCCTTATGTGTGTACAAAGCCAGTGCTCTGGACCCTGGTTAGAAAAGAATGGTGCTAAGGTTACTAGAATGACCTCCTGACCCGGATATGGTCCAAGGCCCTGGCTTCTTATGTTTCAAGTCTTATAACACTTCAGAGCACTATTACTTTCCCTGCCACAGGTTTTGGCACATGAATAAAGGCGCCATTAGGAATGACAGGTCATGGAAAACAAAAAGGTTTTATATTCCAGCTCTATTAATAGAGACACTCACCTATCCAATAAATTCACTCCAAGTAGCTAAATTTAAAGGTAGAGGCATCCTTGACTAGGTACATTAGTCAGTGAAAGGAAATTGGATTGCACTTCTTGTTTAAGAACCTAAACTCCTGGGCAGGATACTGATTTCTAAAATGCCACTTGGGAGGCTGGCTTCTTTAGCAAGTGCAGCTGTAGAATAAGACTCAAGTCTCCCAGCATAGCCGGGTGTTTCCCAAGTGGGAAGCTGAAAGGACCTCTTTCATGTGAATACTGCATCTCTTTGTAAATTATGTTTTCTTTTCGTGTCCACTTCTCAAAATAAGCTCATAATATTCACCTACAGCTCACACAGTGTGGAGGTGAAAGATGTGGGGAGAAGGGCCCAAAGGGGGGTCTACATTTGACAAATGCTTTGTATATGAGAAGAATTTGCTTCATGGTAGATTTGTGGAAGAAAATACAGCCTGTCTGATAAGATGTGGCAGATTTCAGATGGGGGAGTGGGGGTGTTGGCAGGACACCATTGTTTGCCCCTTACCCCACACAGAGCCTTGGGAAGTCTGCTTGATAATGCCACATTGGGTGGCTTGGGAAGAAAGGTCAGACTCCAGACTGGCTACATTCTCATTTGTTCTTAACCTTCCTACTTTTGCCTCAGCTGCACCCCTTTCCAGTAGGTTGGGAGGGGTTAAAAACTTTAAAGTCTTGCTGTGGCCCAATTAGTATTCACTGATACAAAGAGCAGCCTTTCAATGGGGAGGGAGATTTCACAGCTGTGGGTTGCAAGTAGACGAGTTACTGTGAAAGATGTGTGAAAGATTTTGATTTCAGTGCTGGATTTGGAACAGGTGTCGGTCAAGAGAATGTGTCCTGTGCTCCTGAATGTGCTAAGAATACTTTGATCCTGGTGAAATAGACTCTCACATTGATGTATGTTCACAGAGTAATAAATAGATATTTATGGAACAAAAATCAAGGTTTTATTCTATGAACGTTCACCTGCAGTTTAACAAAGTAAATATGGATATGCCTATGGACATAAATTTATGATGCACAGTCTGCCCTCAGTGATTTGTATCTGCACTGTGTACTTTGGAAGTGACTGGAACTTAACTCTGCAGTCCAGACGGGCAGCCCCTAGCCTAAAGCACCCTCCCAGACTGCTACCAATTAGGGCACATTCAGAGAATGCAGATTCTTCATTTGAAGTTAATATTAGCCCAAGTCGAATAGCATTACATAAACACATCTGAAAAATTCAGTACCATACTTTCCAAGCCAAACGAAATATTTTAAAGTGTCTGCAACTTTTGTTTCATTCCCATTAAGATAACTATTGAGATAGTTTGAATCTCAGACTATAGGTGCTGTATTGCACAAATGGAGGTGATGCTACTGCTGCATCTAGGTTTCTTCTAATTCAAGAATTTATTAATACGGAAAACCTTCCAAAGCTATATAAACTAAATGTCATTTATGCCTTTATAAAGAGATAGATAACTTAGTAACTGTTATTGGGGCCATCTTAAGAAATCCAGAAGCTGGGATTACCACACAGAGCCTGTGGCCTATCATTAGAATGGCGAGCCAGACCTGATACTAGGCAATTCCTTCAATTCACTTCAATCAATTCCCCTTTACTGAGTGCCAGTGTACAAAATCCAGTCTGAATTCTGTGGAGGTACAGAGTAACAAAGATATAACCCATGTCCTCACAAGTTATTGCCAATATTTTTCCTAAAGTGTACAATCTATATATTCACCTTAAACATGTTGGCTATCTTTTTGAGGACTAGGAATTCTTTTTTTTTTTTTTCAAAACATAGAATGTATGCAAGTGGAAATCAAGCATCATCTTCTAAGGAGGCGATACTGCACAAGCTTTGAAGTCAGACAAATAGGTTCAAAGTCAGAAAGCGAATCCATTGCCTATTTGCTTGAGGCAAGTTGCTTAACCTCTCTGAGCCTCAATTTCCTCGCCTATAAAATGAGAGTGAAAATATTAACCAAGTGTCTGCCACAAAGGAAACATAGAAATATGTTACTATTCATACTTCTTTATATGGAAGTTCATTTAGGCTTTTCTCTGAAAGTGAAAAAAATAGCAAATCTACAAATAATTTACCCAAATAATCATCTAGCATTGTAAGAATGGTAAGAAAGCTGATGCCATTTTTTATCATTCCTATTTGAGTGTAAAAGAGCTAATCTTTAGAGGGAGGCATCCAATAAATATTTTTGAATGAATGGATAGAGGAAAGAAGGGAGGGAAGGATGAAGCTAAACTCTCTTGAGCACCTGTATTCTTGAATCCTCTCTGTCTTGGGCTCATTCAGTGATATGTGATTCACAGCTGACGACACTGGCTATTGATTGGTTAACTTGCCTTCTTCCCTTGGGTGTTTTTAGGAAAGTCAAATGAGCAACTACATTGACATTTTTCAGAATACCCTAGCTTGGGTCTTATAACAAAATGCTCATAAGAATCAGGAGCACTCTGTCCATGGGAGGCTGCTCTTCTATTAACAGACTACTCTAACATCTCTCATACACACCCATATCTCCTGCACCAGTTCTTCCTAAACTTTGCAACTCCCATTTGTGAACTTCTCATACGGATAAATACCAAGTGCCCTTGAAACGTACCAATAGCGTAAGTCCTGGGTAGAGGATCCTCTCAAATGTGCACTTTGCTATAGAAAAAAAGCATTTTTCATCTTAGGAAATCTCTGAACAGGCTGCGCTCAGAGTCCCACCCAACCCCCAGTCTTCAGTATTCCTTTGCACAGATGGTTTTTTGCCTTAAAAGCATATCACCTTTTTTGACTCCAGTAATAGCTTCGTTCTGCTCTTTAAAAAGAAATTGATGAAGAAATTGAAGTGCGTTTCAGAATGTGTTTCTACTCTCATATCTGTGAAAGTATCATATAATTATATGGCATTTCTTTTTTCAGATTGGCAAGTTATGTGCCCATTCTCAGCAACGCCAATATAGATCTGCTTATTATCCTGAAGATCTGTTTATTGACAAGAAAGTATTAAAAGTTGCTCATGTAGAACATGAAGAAACCTTATCCAGCCGAAGAAGGTGAGAGGTTTTTTTTTCTCATTTCAGCATACAATTAGCAATTGTGTTTTAATGTCAAAAAACATTGGAGGGCCGGCCCCTTGGCTTAGCGTTTAAGTGTGCGCGCTCCGCTGCTGGCGGCCCGGGTTCGGATCCCGGGCGCGCACCGACGCACCGCTTCTCCGGCCATGCTGAGGCCGCGTCCCACATACAGCAACTAGAAGGATGTGCAGCTATGACATACAACTATCTACTGTGGCTTTGGGGGGAAAAAATAAATAAATAAAATCTTTAAAAAAAAAAAAAAACATTGGAGTCAAGCTTCTTAAATACATGTTATATTCTGACATATATATATGTATTCTATATATATATTATGAGTACAGTGCTTGATTAATTAAATTCTTTCATCTGTCAATGTTAGAGAAAAGAGATATTATATTATATCAAAGCCATATTTAAATGTAAATTTACCATATGTAAATATCTAGTACAGCAACACAGGGTGGAATAGACTTCTGTATTCAAGATCTTTATTCATTAAACAAAACACTTTCTGCTTATGATCTGGTCTCACAATTACATGGATTGGTTTGTGACTTTTCCCTTTATTAACAGTGAGTCAGGGTTGAGTTCACTAGAGAGAAACTGGCAAGACACACTCATGTGTATACACACACACTGTACACTCTACACACTCTTTTTAAAATGATAAAATGAAGGATTCGGTTCCTGTTTCTTAAGACAGCAGTCAAGAGACTAAATTAAAGTTGGTTTCTTTTTTTTTTTTTTTTTTTTAAAGATTTTATTTATTCATTTTTTTCCCCCCAAAGCCCCAGTAGATAGTTGTATGTCATAGGTTCACATCCTTCTAGTTGCTGTACGTGGGACTCGGCCTCGGGTTGGACGGAGAACTGGTGCCTTGGGGCGTGCCCGGGATCCGAACCCAGGCCGCCAGCATCAGAGCGCGCGCACTTAACCGCCAAGCCACGGAGCCGGCCCTGGTTTCTTATTCTTTTCATCCCTTCTCCCCCCATCCAGATTCCCTCCTTCCCTATTCTAGTTTCATGGTTACAAATAAGGGGTAGAAATTAGATGGGAAGCCCAACACAAATCTAGGAGAACTGCCTTCTCTAGAAGGACCATGTATGTAAGCCAACCCTGCTACTGGCTCAAAAATAGCTAGACATCGGTTCTGCTTCCTGATGACTTTGAGGGGATTGGAAGAGATTGGCCTATAGATGGAAAAATAAGAGATTAGATAAGTAACATCTCACATTTGGGCTAAATTATTCCATTCATATCCATTTACTACAGAAGGTTTTGAAGTGGTAATTCTTAGTCATATATGATAAAGTTAGAGTGAAAGAAGGCAGTAAGGCCACTTGAGAGGTAGGCCTCCAAAGCAGCATTTCAGGAAGTCCATTTTCTTCTCTTTTGTTGACTTCCAACCTAATGGATTTCCAACCTAATGGATTTCTAATTTCCCTATAGTAGCAGTTTTAAAGTGTGATTTGAGGACTCAGGGAGTCCCACAGACCCTTTCAGGGGGTCTGTAAGATCCTCCTTTGCTAACTACATATCTGTGTGAAGCTGAGTTTTGTTCATATACTTCAACCAAAACAGCATATTGCAACATATTAAATACAGAAGCCAATAGGAGAATTTAGTTGCCTCCTATTAAGCCATGCAATAAAGATATTTTACAAAAATGCAAAAACAAAGCCACTTGTCTATTTTTTTCATAAAAATGTTATTTATGTTAACATATTATGGCTCATTATTGTTAGTTTAAAATTAATAATAATTTTTTAAAATTTTTTCTGTTTTAGTTTCTAAAGCGGTAAGTATCAATAGGTATATATCATATAAACAAAAGCTCTTTGGGATCCTCAATAATTTTTAAGCATATAAAGCAGCTTTATTAGTTATCTAGTGCTATATAACAAATTATCCCAAAGCATAGTAATTTAAAACAACAAACATTTATTATCTCACAGTTTCTGTCAGGAATTTGGGAGCGGCTTGGCTGGGTGGTTCTCAGTCTATAAAGAAATTTTGGTCAAGATGTTACCTGGGACTGCAGTCCTCTGACGTGTTGACTGACACCGGAGGATCCACTTCTAAGGTGGATCACTTACTCATTTAGCAAATTAGTGCTGGTTGTTGGAAGGAGGCCTCGGTTCCTTACCACTTGGACCTTGTGAGTGTCCTCACAACATGGCCAATGACTTCCCCAGAATAAGTGATCCGTGGAACAGAGCAAGGAGAAAGCTGCACTGTCTTTTATGACCTAGTCTCAGAAGTGACATATTGGCAATTCTGACGTATTCAATTTGTTAGAAGTGAGTCACCAAAACTAGTCCACACTCAAGGGGAGGGAAGTTAAGCACCACCTCTGGAAGAGAGGGATGTCCAAGAATTTGTAGACATATTCAAGAACCACCACAGGGGTCCTGGCACCAAAATATTTGAGAACCATTTCCTTACAGCATAGCTTCTTTGGGAAGTTTTTGATTTTTGTGGAAGACAAAATTAGGCCATTTCTCTAGGCCCTTTTAGCCCCTGCCTGCCCTTTGTCCACTGTTCTCCATTGCTTTCACTCTTTGCCTAAACCACCTGAGGAATTAACCTCAGTCATTAATCTTTAAGTAGTGGAAAGCCCTTGCATATTAGATTGAAGTGAATAATTTATATAATATTATATATGAATTATTTCTAGGTAATTCATATATGAAAATAAAATTTAAATTATAATACAAATATAATATATTTACATTATATATTATAGTTATATTACATTACATTTATAATATATAAGTATAGTATATATTAATATTTATAAAATATAATATGTTTTATATATATATATATATATATTACTTTATTCGACTCAGCAGACATGTAGGAAGCACCTATTATGTGCCAGGATGTATACCGGGCACTGAAAATCAAGACACAATCTCTGCTGCCCAAATCAGTCTAATGCAGAACTAGACTTAAATACAAATAATCACAGAACAGTTTTCGAAGTGCAAAAGAATGTGGAGTCTGTAAAGGCACCCTACCGGGAAAGAGAGAACCTCTGCCCAGGGAGGTATAGTGGAAGCTTCACGGAGAAGGTGGTATATGAATTTGTAACAGAATCACATGCAGAGTTTTTTCAAAGAAAACGCACCAACCCAGTCCTATTTTGAGCTTACCCTGTTAACCTAGACCCATTTATGAGTAAGTAGGAGGTTTATCAAGGCCCTGCTGCCATGGCTTCTCTATTGGGCTCTGTGGGCTCTTTCGCCTTACCAGGGAAGCCTCTATGCGTGTTAATTCGTCCAGGGAAAGACGAAATTGATAAATGGGTTCTTGGCTGGTCACCCGAATTTGTTGTGTTGCTTAGATTCATTTTTGAACTTATTGTTGACCCCCAAAGAAGAGAAAAGATAGTAAGAAAAATTGCAAAGCCTGTAGACTTCAGTAAGTGGTGGTCAGGCAGGACTCCTGTGGGTGTTGGGAACACGAGCCTGTCCCATAATGTTTCTCATTTTTTTGCAAACTGAAGCATTAGAGTCTGAGACGGAGCCAGTCTTTCTAAATTCTCTGGCAGAATAAGAAAACAAAACAACAGAAGAGTGTCTGATTTCATTTAACTCCCTCAAATAGGCATTGTAAACCCTCTTAGGGAGAGGGGAGAATTGGGGACTAAAATGATCTCTTGCTAAATGCATTGCCCCCTGCAATCTGGTGTTAGAACGGTTTGTTTTGGCAGAGTGTTAGTACTTCTATAAATTTCTCAGTACGTTCTGCACAACATTTCACCCTGTCTGGAAAAATATATGTGCCTCCAGCATCCCTCACACCCAGGCCCAAGCTCCATCCTCTGCAGTTAAAAATATAATAATTGGAAAGGAACCCTATTGTAGCATTCAGTCTGTGGAGGTTGTGAGCAAGCTGTCTGAATCTGATTATGAGTTGAAAAGCCCTTTGCCTTATTAAAATAACAACACATAAAGAAATGCGGGATTCCTTTGGTAGCATTCAGGAGTCATCTGTTTGTTTTGTCTGCCCCCAACTGGGTAGTTTGCAAGACACAACTAATCTTAGAAATAGCTTAGTTCTGTTTAAAGGCGATTTGATACTCAACTGGTGGCCTATATATGAGATTCAGTGTTCCTTTAAGACATAAATATTGAAAATATCTCTCATCAGCTTTAAAAGAGTGAGGGCAGGACAAGATGCACAAGCAGTAGGATCAGAATAGAAGAAATGAGATTTTCACAGCCCTTTCCAGCTCTGTCTCCCTCCTTTGCCCTCTTGAATGTCTCTTTCACCTCTTCTCTGATGATACTGTTTACCTTGTCGTTTGTGTATCCCCCATAAAATTTGGTAAAATACATGAGCAACATATTTCCTTTTTCCAAACCTGAAATCTATAGTTGAATAGTCCATCCTGCGTCTATATACCAAGCTCTGGCCCAATTGCTAACCTGTGAGAAAGTGACACAGTCCCTCCACCCTTATGAAATTACATCTATGTATTCCAGCATTCCCCTTCCTACACTTCCCCCCTCCCCTTCCCCTCTGACTTGGTCTAAAGGGGCAATGGATTAGGTGACACTAGTAAATGACCTCGAAAGAAAAGAACAAAAGCTGATCTCAGCTCGCTGGTCCAAAAATCAATGCTTACTCCCACTCCCTCTCAGACTGCTGCTCTGGCTGGGCTAGGCAGCTTTGTAAGCCCAATGGTGCCTTCCACCCTCGGAACAAAACAACAAAGTATGTCCTGAGTGAATCAACCAGTTTCGGGTCTGGTGCAAGTCATTCTGCCCTAAATAGGACTCTGCTTCTTGCAACATTTGTCAACACCATCTCTATGCCAAGCATTGTGTAAGGATTAGGCTCTGATGAATAGGAGGAGCGCCTAGCCTAGTTAGGGAGACAGGCACACGAATAAATAATTTTCATACATTGGGGGTGAGTGCCCAAACAGAGCTATGTACAAAAGGGTGGCAGCATCACAGTCGGGGGAGTTAACAGCTCCCCTGTGAGAGTCAAGAAATGCTTCTTGAGAAAGGCAGCTTCTGAGCTGGGCCTTCAAGGAAGAGTAGAAATTCAACAGACAGAGGAGAGAAAAGAGGGTGTTCCAGGCAAACAGAACAGTATGGGGAAAAGTATGGGCTAGTCTCTGAATGGTAGAAAATTATAGTTTGGGGTCAGACTGTGAAAGGTTCTCTGCAGCAGAATTAAGCATGATCCTGCATCATTCCAATTGTAATTATTTTAGTTTATGTGCTTTTCTGTGTTTTCAATTTAAAAAAAAAATAATGAGCTCATACTTTATATTAAGAAAAAAAGAACCTTAATGATAAAGGAGAAACGTTCAGGATCTGCAGTTGGGGATGAAAGGCTGCTTTTACTTGCAGTGCTTTCCAATTAGTGCTGCTTTGATGCCTGCCCAAGCAAATCATTGCAAAAAAGCAAAGGGAATCCCCTCCCCCACACCCAAGAAGGGGATGCTCCTCTGGAGCATGGCGGAGCCCTCCAGGGAAGATCACGTGCCCGCAGCCGCAATATTTCAAAATAGCTCGTGCTTGCAAAGGGGCCCTATCCTTTATTTTCAAGTTTAACACATTGAATAGAAACCTCTATGAAGAGACTCGTTTTCCTGAGCAGATTGCTGTAAGCAAGTGTTGGGTTTGTCCTAAGTGAGAGCCATAAGCTCCACTATTTGTATATCAAATGGTATGTTTGGCATTACGTATTTGAATAAAGTGGAATTGGAATCAAAGAACATTCCCTTCAATCAAATTGTTTTTCCCATTCTGGGCAACTAATTGTCCAAACTTTCTGTCCCTTTTTTTTCCTAGAGACAATTCAGTTGAGCAGACTGCCTTAGTTCATGAGTGGAGATTCTTTTGTTGTCTGTCATGGGCTACTAGCACAAAGAGAAGAAATCTGGAGTGAGTCATATATGGGTAATTAATATGTCACTGAATTTAGTTTCAGGTGTCTTTCTTTAAAGAGAGAAATAGAAATATTTGACTCACTTCCTTTTAAAATTATAAGTAGGGGGCTGGAAAGCTTTATTTAAGAAAAGATAAAAATAAAATACACTGAATTCCCACACCAGAACAAATTTAGGAAGGAGTGATGAGAAAAGACAAAGAAGAGGAGAAATGAGAGAGGCCCACTAAACTCCTTAGGAGATAAACTGCTCCTGTCACAGTCTGCTGCTTGCAGGGCTGTGGTGTCAGAGGACATTATCACCTGTTGCCATTGTCTTTTGAAAAGCTCATTAACTCTTCAACAGTTGAGAAAGTCTTTCTTCTACCCTGCAAAATAGTATGTCTGGATTTATTTTCAAAAATCAAAAAGTTTCTTTTGGAAACCAAGGTTTATTTTCCCACAGTATTTAGAAAGTTTTGCATGCAGGAATGGCCTGCACTATAACACGGTACTTGGGAACTCCAAGGTGTTAGCCAGTTTGCTAGATGTGCTGGAGCCCTGCTCTTTGTTCTCCCAAAGGTGGGTACTGCTCTATCCCATGGGATCTGGGAATTATTTGCAAACTGGCATTTATTTCATTATTCTGGGGTTCTTTTCTAATCAAATCCACTTTGGATTCTAAGTGGGTTCTAATGGGAATAACATACACTGAGAACCAAAAAGTACTCAGTAACAAGCCTATCAAGAAGTATAGGTTTTAGAGAAATAAACACAAAACTTTACTGGAGAGAAAAGTCTGGAAGGAAATATATCCAAATATTAACAGTGATTATCTCTGACTGGTAGGACTATTAATAAGATTTCTTTCCCTTCTACTTTTCTATATTTTCTAAATTCTCCATAGGGAGCATATATTTCTTTATTTATTTACAATGAGAAGGAAAACCAACAGACTTCATTTTAAAAGATGAAGGAAGAAACAGATTTTAACCACTGTTTATAGCTCTTACAAATTTCTGTTTTCACCCCTCACCCATGCCTTTATTTCATGTCCATCCAAACCTGGCTCTTTCCCAGCTCTCCTGTCTCCTTCCATTGTTCCAAGGGGAAGGGACACCCTTCCCCCTAGTAGATAAGCCTCTCTTTTTCTGAGACATATTTCACCTCTTCTCTACCCTTTTTTGGGGTTATATCTTAGTAATAGCTTTATTGACATATATCCACATACCATACAATTCATCCATTTAAAGTATATAATTTGACTGTTTTTAGTATATTCACAGTTGTGCAACCATTACCACAATCAATTTTAGAACATTTTCATCACCTCAAAAAGAAATCCCATACCCTTTAGCTATCATTCCCCAACCCTCATCCACCCAGCCCTAAGCAACCACTAATCTACTTTCTGTCTCTATAGATTTGCCTATTCTGGACATTTCACGTAAATGGAATCATATCATATGTGGTCTTTCATGATTGGCTTCTTTCACTTAGCATGATGTTTTCAAGGTTCACCCAAATTGCAGCATGTATGAATAGTTTATTCTTTTTAAGGCTGAATAACATTTTTGAGTACTTGTTTTTAATTATTTTGGGTATATATATATATAGTGGTGGAATTGCTGGGTCACGTGGTAACTCTATGCTTAACTTTACGAAGAACCACCAAACTGTTTTCCGCAGCTGCAGCACCATTTCGCATTCCAATCAGCAATGTATGAGGGTTCCAATTTCTCCACATCCTTCCCAATACTTGTTGTCTGTCTTTTTTATTATATTCATCCTAGTGAAGTGCAATCTAACTGATTTTAATTTTGATTTCCTTGATGACTAATCTACCTTTTTTTTTTTTTTTGGTGAGGAAGATTAGCCCTGAGCTAACATCCATTGCCAATCCTCCTCTTTTTGCTGAGGAAGATTGGCCCTGGGCTAACATCCGTGCCCATCTTCCTCTACTTTATATGGGACACCGCCACAGCATGGCTTGACAAGCGGTACGTTGGTCCGTGCCAGGATCCGAACTTAGAACCCTGGGCTGCCAAAGCAGAGCGCTCGTACTTAACCGCTACACCACCGGGCCAGCCCCTAATCTACCTTTTTAAAGTCAACTTCAACTTGGCCTCCCATATCTGATACTCCACATCTGATTCCTTCACACAAATCCCTCTGAAGCCCACCACTGCCTTCCTACCAAAGACCGTTCAAACGGCTATACCAGATTAGTTCAGTGGTTTACCCAGCCCAATAGCTAGCAAGTCTTTGAAAAAGAATGTCAGGAAAATATTTTCAGAGAGAAGATGGTTGTACTTATTAATACCCACCTCAAAATATGAAGGATTTATTTATCTTGTGCACATAAAGTTCTCTGGAACTTGAATAAATCTTAATTATCTTGCATTCATAAATTTATCTGGAATATGTATTTCATATATATAATATATTTATATTCTATAGGCTCATAATGATGGTAATATTGACAATGGCTAACATTGTAGGGGAATTACTCTGTGCCGGGTACTATGCTAAACACTTTACATGCATTTTCTCCCTTAATCGTCATAGAAACCTATCATTAGCTTCATTTTACAGATAAGGAAACTAAAGCTCAGAGAAGTTTAGAATTTGCCTAAGGTTTCACTGCTAAGTGACGGAGTAGCTGGCATTTGAAACTCACGTGGGTCAGACTCCAAAATCAGTGCTCTTAGCTACTATTCCTAGCTAACAGGTTTTAAGGGGATGTTCTCAGAATCCACCCATCATTATAGCATGGTTGCTAAATGAAACTGTGTTCTAAATTCAAAATAATTTAGAAGCAAATTTTTAAAGCACAATCTCTTCCTAGGGCCATCCTGTATGTCCTGTGGAGGTAATGAGTACTCTATGAAATAGGATGACCTATTATTTCCCCAAGTTACCTTGTTCAAGTTTCAAAGAGATTCCCCTGAGTTCTAGAATTTGATGACCCAGACTGTGTTCACATTATTCAGATTCCTTGTTGTTTTCTTGGACTTTTATCTTGACCTCACCAAGTCATATCCTTCCATACTAAAGTGGGAGGTCTTATGTTTGTCGCAGCCTCTGGTCCCCTTGATGTTTACATAGACCCTCTCTGAATCTTCTCCAACTTGTTGGTATCTTTATGATCAGCCAAGAAAACTGCAAGGATTGGGAGGCTTGGAGAAGTTTGGAGTGGTTTTTTTTTTAACTTCTAGGGAAGTCAAGTTGGAAGGCTTTGCTATGAGTTCAATTTTTCTTGCCATGCACTGTGTTAGTGAGAGAGAGTTTAGAGGTAAGAGGAGGCCTAAGGGAAACTTTCATTAAAGAGAGGGCCATCACTTCCCAGAGATTAATGGCCATATTCCATCTCCTCCTGGAGTGGGGGGAATTACACAGCCTCAGCCTTTAGTCTTTCAGTTTCCACTCTTGGGAACTGTATTATTACCTTGTAAAACAGAGCATCTCTCCTATTAGTGTTAATTGAACCCATTTTTTTCCTCTGTGAGAAACTATAATGTTGACTTTTATTTTCAGAGCCCTGTATTGAGCCTCTTCACTTTGGAGATTGAAGGAGCTCAGCCACCAGGAGTAGGCTGTGAGGGGGTTTGAGCAGAGCAGGAAGCAACTCTTGGGGTATCAGGAGTTATATATGTCCCAATAACCTTTCTTGAGTTGTCCTGTGCATCACCCTGGCTTTACTGTGACCTAAGCCTTTGTGAAGATGTGCTGAGTATTGTAGACTCTCCCTCTCTTTTAAATCATTAGTTGAAATGAATTGGTTTATGGTAATAAAATGGAAAATGGCATTAAATGCAAGAAAATAATTTCTACCAGTCTTCCTCTTTGGGCCAGATCTGAGAACAACCCCCAGAAGACATTTCTGGGCTCAGGACTCCCACCAGTGTCCAAATGAGATTCAGGCCTCTGGCTCCTCCAGAGGTGTGTATATCAGGCCAGTCCATTCTTAGCCTGGAGACAGTATTGAATAATTACTCCACTGCCAGCAAATTCCCTGGCCAGTCTCCAAAAACTTAGCAGAGACTTAAGATAGACTTGGATATGAAGAATGCTTTAACTTCCTTTCTACTGGGAACATTTGCTTTAGAAAATAAAGATTATTTTATTTTTGTTTGTCTACCACTGGACATCTATTACATAGATATTTTAACATTTCATATAAGCATTTCCACTTCTCTCAAGTCTGTAGTGTCTTATGTTATGTGTCCATGTACATCTGAAACAAGATAATAGGCCAGCAATTTTGCTGGGTATTTATGTGTGTGTGTTTATATATATTTGCATATATAACATGTGCTCACTTGCTTGCTCGCTCTCTCTCTCTCTCAAACACACACATACTCGTCTTATCATATATAGCATAAAGCCAAAGCAAATAAATAATAAAATATACTAGCATCCCTTCCCTCCTCCCTTCCCCTCAGAGCACCCACAATATACAGACAAAGAACAAAGAAACCTTCCCCTTCTAGCAGATGTGAGTTTCTCTGTCTATATTGTCAGGAGAATTTCATAGAGCTTATACTGCTCTGAGCACCCTGTGATTCTGATCTGCAAATATTATCCAGAGCCTATATGAAAAGGGGCCATCTCTAGGGTAATAGCATTGTAAATTACAATCAATGCACTCAATTACACTCAGAAACCAAAAGATATGTAGTGCTCCAGTGTGCCTTGTAATCAGCACCTTTGAGAATGTAGGTAACAGCATTCTGAACAAAAAATGGAAGCTGAATGTGTTTGAAAATGGATGTTGGAATTAAATCATCCTTTTGATAGGAACAGCACCTTATATGGTAGGCAACTTTTTTTCTAATATCATTTTATTGATTTAAAAAAAAAAAAACTAAATTATGGCCCTGTAGCCAAGAATGTCTTTAAAAATCATTTATTGCTCTAATCAGCCGGGCAGAGCCTT
This sequence comes from Ceratotherium simum simum, assembly GCF_057802395.1. NCBI lineage: Eukaryota > Metazoa > Chordata > Mammalia > Perissodactyla > Rhinocerotidae > Ceratotherium > Ceratotherium simum. Next base: position 18,414,839 of record NC_141940.1, read on the forward strand.
TTTGTCATGCTGATAAGGAAATTAAACTTTTCTCATACTGGGTTTACTTGCCTGTTATGCACAGATGTTTTGTTTTTCTTTCAGGGAACTAATTCAAAAGTTGAAATCTTTCATCAGCTTCTATAGTGCGTTGCCTGGCTACATCTGCAGCCATAGCCCTGTGGCTGAAAACGACACTCTTTGCTGGAATGGACAAGAACTCGTGGAGAGGTAATCTTTTTTGACTGTTTTGACTATAGCAATATTTGAGGAATAATCATCATATGTTCATCTCAAAGTTAGTTATATCTTCTCTCTGCCTCCATTAATTTCACAAGAAAAGTTCTAGAAAAAACGTACATCTATGCTTAAACGTGATTATCTATGCCATGCCAGTTTCTGTCTATAGCTTATAGCACTCATAGAATTTACCAACTTTGAAGCACATAGTGATCTATGTATTCAGGAACATTTTGCAAAGCACCAAGTGTAAAACAACTCTTTTTTTGGTCTTCACCTTCTTCCATCTCTTCATTATGTGGGCCCTTATTTATTGATTGAGTTGAAGAAATCAGATTCATACTAATAGCTATCATTTATTGAGAGTTTACATACTGAGCCCCATGCTAAGTGCTTGTCTGTATTAACTCTTTTTATCCTTACACCAATCCTATGAAATATATACTGTTATTTTTTCCCACTTTATAGATGAAGATGGAGGAAAGAAGAAAGGGGAGGGAAAGAGGAGTACTGTTTCACTGAACAATTTTACTGAAATGTTTGGTCATTTGGGTGTTAGTATAATCTGTGCTAACATTCGTCATCTATGAAGAATTTGCTCATTGCTGGAAAGCAAATAATATATATTCATTTATTCAGCAAATATTTACTGAGCACCTTCTAAGTTCCAGTCATGTTGAAGCGAACAAAACAGGCAAAATTTCTTGTCTTCATGGAGCTTTTATTATAGTGGGCTAATGGCATTCCTAACCTCCATTGCTTTGCACGTGTGAGGAACAGCTTGCAATTAAGGAATTAAGTCAGGAGGGTAGAATGCTTAGGAAACCACATGGAGTTGATGAACATGCTTTCAAAAATATTTGTACAGGGGCCGGCCCGGCGGCATAGTGGTTAAGTTTGCAGCTCTGCTTTGGCAGCCCAGTTTTGGTTCCTGGGCATGAACCTACACACTGTTCATCAGCAGCCATGCTGTGGTGGCGTCCCACATACAAAATAGAGGAAGATGGACACAGAGGTTAGCTCAGAGACAATCTTCCTCAAGCAAAAAGAGGAAGATTGGCAACAGATGTTAGCTCAGGGCCAATCTGCCTCACACACACACACACAAATGTTTGTACAAGTGGTAGCATGTTGTAGAGACAATACAGAAGAGACCTGAACTCCAGTTCTGAGTCTTTCACTAATGTGTTGCGTAAGCTATGGCAAGTGACTTAATCTCTCCGGGCCTTGGTTTCCCTATCTAAAAAGTGAGATGATTGGATTAGAGCCCCTCTAGCTCTGACAGTCTGTGTGTTTTTTTCCTTATTGATTCATTCATTCATTCATTCATACCTTCAACGTTTATGTTTTGAGATACTGTGTGTTAGCCACCAAGCTAGGTGCTGGGGATATGAGGGTGAACAAGACAGGCAAGTTACCTGCTTTGAGGAGCTTACGTTCTAGTGGGATCCAATATCAGGACATGGGATAATTAATCATGATGCTAAATGGAATTAATTAGCAATGTAATGTAATGGACAGAGGAAGGCTTTGGAGCCAGATGAACTCCGGTTTGCATCTCAGTTCTGCTGCTTACTGTGAGTGGCTTTGGGTGAGTCACTTAACTTAGAAAGTTTCAAGGTCCTCCTCTGTAAGGGAAGGTCATCTCACAGCGTGGTTGTAACTATTAGGTGAGGTCATAAATGTAAAGCCACTAGAAGACTGGCACATACTGGAAGCTCAATTCATGTTTCTTCTCTTCTTTCTCCCTTCCCCCTCCACCCCTCCTCTCCCCAAGGCAAAGTAAAACACATGCCTGGAAACAGCTTGTTTCTCAACTAAGCTATTTTACTGACCTGGGACAATGAGAATGAGGTGCTAATGAGACTGAGGCTGCATGCCACCCTGCATGACGCACTGAATTTGCATGGAGATAGACTTTCCTCTAGTAGATATATGACTCAGGCTGGAGGGATTAATGGCCCCATGCAGCCCACTCCACTCTAGAGAAATAGTGTATATTTATCATCCTCAAAGGTCATCAACTACTAAGTGGAATCATGAAAATATGCCTAACTGTTATGACATATTTTTTTTAATTGTCAGAGGAAAAAGCAGATGCTTTAAAACAGGTGTAAACAATATAACATTTAAAAAACAAAATGTCCACAGGTCAAATATGTGGTTCTTGCCTAAACTTGATGAGAAACCAGCCCAGTGACTTACCCACTGGTGTGTTAATATGGTGAAAGATGAACAATTCCTGAATACTAGTTTTTTTAAGCAGCATATTTTCTAACCATGGTCTCTTATGAAAAAGGGAATGTTAGTTTACAATATATTTATTTACTAATGTAATCATTCATTTATTTATTTACTCATTTAACAAATATTTGAGCACCTACTATGTGTCAAGTGCTAATATTGGTTTCTTCATTGTGATTGTTTAAGGCAAATGTTGTAACCCTGCTGGATATATCTTCTATTCCTCTTCAAGAAAAAAAAAATCAGATGACCCAGTTTTAGTTAATTCAAAAGAATTTCTTCCCAGGCTACATTTTTTGAATTTGTGGTATTTTTTAAAATTGAATTTTGCTCAGATAAACTACTTCATGGCCAGTATGCTTTTGTGAAGGATGTTGCCCTTAGCCCAAGAAAGTCCTCTTCTACCAAATGGTGGAATCCAAAGCCTCCTAAATTTGAATGAGTCCAAAAGATAGCCAAATGCACTTTTGTACCATTAAAAGAATTCTGTTAACTGAAAATTTTTTTAATTTGCTAGCTTTAAATATCTTTGGGTATTGAACAAAATAATAAAATAAATATTATAGTATGGAGAAAAGCTATTATTCCAAACTCCTATTTATACTTCTGAAAAATCTATTTTTTCAAAACAACTTTTATCATTGATATACACTATCCAGGAAAGAAAGAAAAGAAGGAAAGAAGAAAGAGAAAGAAGGAGGGAGGAAGGAAGGAAATCAAACACATTTTAGAGAGCATAAGGGTAGATTAATCCAGGAAGTAACTCTTCCTTGGTTAGTAACTTCAGGTTATAATTAACCTGTACTTAAATTACCGACGTAATGCAATGATGGGACTAGGGAATAGTGTCAAACTAGATTTTTAAAAAATGACTCAGGAATATACATTTAATAATGTGAATTTCTGTAGCCTGAGGACATGTGTGCCCTCTGTTTGTACCATTTATAAAGATTAGCTTTGCGCTACTTGTCTCATCTATAGTTAAAACCCCTTTCCAGAGCTTTTCATTGAATTTCTGATTTAATTTAGTCTTAAGTAACAGTTGCCGCTTCTCGCTGTCAAATGGGTTGTAACTTTGTTATCTTTATACGTAGGTTTGTGTTCCTTTCAAAAGATTTTACTTTTAGTCAAGAAAATTTATAAAAATCAAGGATCCTGAAAGGGGATGAGACTTGTCAGTGGAGATACCTGATTAAAAGGAAAATACTGATGCTGAAGAAAATGCTCATCAATATCCATGTCAGCTGCATTATCAGAGCTATTTATACTCTCCTACTCTGAATGTACAGATCTCTCAACTTTTAAAGAGTTAAACAAGTCATTGTCTCTCTAAGTAAGGTCAGATTTCACATCCTTTCAATTTTTCTCTCTTATGAAGCCAATCAATTGAAATATGATGAAGAGAATGTTTTCATAGATCTGGTCTCAGGGAGTACCACATAAGCCTATCATTTGTCCTTCTCACCCCCCCCCACCCTATCTTGGCTTGACATAAACATTGACTTCTAGTATTTAGCCGAGAAATCGTTGAATTAGCAAGCTTAGCTCCTGTGAGATACACTCTTTCATGTGAGCCACCATGTATCCCACAGGCAAAGATTTCCTACAGTTGCCAAAGGCAGAAAATCCTCCATCTTTTGCATTTGTGGAACTATAGAGGATTTCAATTAGAGAATCCCTGAGACCAAGAGAAACATAGAGGAATCCATGGAAGAAAGCTAACACAGGACTTAACAACAGCTAAATGTAGGATTTGCCTTCACTGGCACTGAAAATACTTGTATGAAGAGTGAACAATTTACTAAATACATTCTCGAACTCATTTTTAGAACTGTTAGGCCAAATATCTGGATAAAACGACTAAAATTTTTATTCTTCTTCTGGATAGTTTGATACTATATAAGCCCCATTTTATTGTTTAATCAAGTTTATCTTTAAATTAGTGTAACGGAGAAACTATTTAAACCGATACATGTTCAAAAATCCCTAGTTGGAGAGAAAAAAAAGTGCTGTTTTGACTTTATATTTAACATCCGATAATTCAAGTTCATTCAAAAAAGATTGAGCACTTACTATATACTAGGCCCTGTGGAGCATACAGTGATAAGTAGAATCCAGTGCCTGCCCCTGCTGAAGAGTTTACAACTTAATGAGAAGGATGAGGAAAAAAAAATCGACCAGCCTCCTTCCTCAGCAGTCCAGGGAGAATTCCCCTCGGCACAACAGAGGCTCTACTCGTTTGTATTGAGCGCACGTGCAACTATACATGTATGTGTGTATTTTATTGAGATGAAACTCACATAACATAAAATTCACCATTTTAAGGTGTACAATTCAGTGGAATTTAGTACATTCACAGTGTTGTACAATCATCACCTCTAGCTAGTTCCACGACATTGTCATCACTCTGAAGTAAAACCTTGTACCCATTAGCAGTCACTCTGCATTCCCCCACTTCCTCTAGTACCTTGCGACCAACAATCTGCTTTCTGGCTCTATGGATTTACCTATTCTGGATGTTTCATATAAATGGAATCATTCACTTTGCATAATGTTTTCAAGGTTCATCCAAGTTGTGGCATGTATCAGTACTTCATTCCTTTTTATGGCCAAATAATATTTCCTTATATGGATATAGCACATTTTGTTTATCCAGTCTTCAGTTTTCCACCCATTTTTATATGAACTCTGAGCAACTACTGCTCTGTCAGGCTTCTCCCACCACCTCTGGATACAGTCTGGCTCGCCCTTAACCTTGAGGACAGGATAGCCAAACCTTCAGGCCTCCCCTCCCCATTATACTTGACCACTACCTACATGCTAGCCTCTCCTTCACCTTGCCCTGTCTCTATATGCCTTTGCAATTATTCTCCCGAGTCTTTTTTCTCAGCCCTATGAGTGTGGTCAACTAGCCTCTCCTACAATCAGCGCACCTCCTACAGAGGTTTATACTTCTCTAGGGACTTTGAGGCTTATAAATTGTGAATATACAGCTACTTGTACTTTACTTTGTGGCGTGATACCTTAGTTGGCTTTGTGATTCAGTCCTAGCTGGTCTCGCTGCTCCTCTGTCATGTTACTGGACCAAATGGGCCTGGATCCAGATGTCAGCTCCAGAATATTGCTGTTATCTTCTGACTGACACTTCTACATAGCCACTTCTGTCCATTTTAAATCAGTATCCATTTTGTATTTTCTCTGGGACTCTCAGTGGGCTATATGGGGTACGTGGCATTAGAGAATAGACTCCCTGAGATCCACAGGGACATATTGCAGTGAAGGTGCCTCCTTTCCCTCCTAAGCAATCTTATCTCCCATTTCACCTGAGAAATTATATACACACACACACTCACTGTGAATTCTCCCTTATTTCCACTGATCAGACAAGTCTTCCAATGTTTATAACGCCTCTCCAGGATTTCTCTGCTTAATTGGAAAGGCAGAAGCAGGAATATACAAAACAACTATTTTAGTTCTCAAGGAGTTTTGTTCTTGTCTCAAAACCTTCTGGATGTTGCAAAAGATTAGGGTAAGGAGATGATTTTTCTCTCTCTTCTGCTGAATTGGAGGGATAGACTGTGGCATATCAACAAGTGAGAATGAACAAGAGGACCTTTAACACCCAACAAGTGAGAATGAACAAGAGAACCCTTAACACATACGCAAAATAATTTTAAAAATGAGATGAACAAAATTGCTTCTTTTTCCCCCGTAATCTAGGAAAAGTGAGGGAGAATAGTTGTTTGTTTTTAAAATGCAAATATTTTAAGAACACTATGTTTTGAGGACTTGGGGGGTAGGGACCGATTTCTAACACTAACAAGTCCTTCACTGGTTACATAGCAAAATAGAAAGACTTTCAGAATCTTTAATCCGGTGGTAAATGAATTAAATGAAGAAAAGACCTGTATGCTGGAGTGTATACATATTCAGACACATATATACACATGCACAGCTCACTCCAGTCACATCAGAACAGGCCAGTGATATGCAGCAGTTGCTATATATAGCTCCCATGCTCTTGTGCTAAAATAAATTGTTCTTTATTTGTTATTTGGGTTTTGTTTGTTTGCCTGTTTACTCAGATTTATGTGGTGGCTTTTCTCCAAAGGGCTCAAGGCAGTGTACATACAACTTTAAATATGGGATAGCCAACGAAAGCACCAATGGGGAAGCAAATATATAAGATAAAATAGAGAGCCAAGAGGAAGAGGACACAGGAAAGAAAGTAAACAATGGATAATGGAAGTAATATTCAATAATGTTGAGTCAGGTCCTAAAGGCGTTTGATTCCGAGTTTGTTTAGGCACAAGCCGACTAAAATCATGCTGAAGCCAAGGCTCAGTAGCTCTTCTTAGCACCCCTGTCATGATGGTTTGAGGGTTAAAAACTGAGGTACAGTCTTCAACATCCCAGCTCTTTCTTCTCGTGGCTGGTTCTTCCTTTGCCCCCTATCCTGCAGGAAGCTCTGTTTATGAAAGGCTAGTAGAAGGGAGAGAGTATTTGTTCTATAACTATCTCCACAGTTCTTAGTCCCCCTCAGACATTTTTGGATTTCATTTCTACTTTAGTTTTCCTGGAAGCAGAAACATGACACTTTATTCTTTCTGCCTTGGGGAACTGCTCTGTTAGCCTGAGTGTATGCCCTAGAATGAAGGTACTGAAGTGTCATGCTGCTTGCTACTATGGCAGTTTACATCTTCTACTTTACTTAGGTAAGTCAAGATTGTTCATGGAAAGGCTTTGAAGGAAAAATGGATAATATAGAAAATGACTTTATTTGGTCTAGCATGAAATATTTAAGGCAGCTGAAGATTTTTTACAATCCTGGTAAGGTAATACAGATAAGTTTGGGGTGTACCCTCATTTAATAATCCCTCTAAGGACTTAGACTGGCATATTTTTAATCATACATATATCTCAAAAGTAGTCTTTAGTGACAGCTATTTTTCAGGACCGACTATGGCAATACTATGACATTTATCCCTTAAGATTGTGGTGTCACATACAATAGCTCTACCTTCAGAATTGAGTGAGAAAAGCCCAGCTTATCCTGCTGACTGACGGCTTAATATGGTGTGCCACATTCAGGATGGGCTGTACTTATCTACTGTCATGTCTGAAGTAGCAAGAGGAGACATTTTCATGGCTCACCATTGATATCTGTAACCACCTGTTGAAGGCTGGATGGCTTATTACTTGAAGCACATTGTGTCCTGTTAGTACTTATGCCAGATCCTCCTGAGCTCAGTTGGATCATTTCATTATGTGGAGAGCATTTGGGGGCCTCCAAGGCAGGTCCGAGCATATCCATACCCTCAACAAATAGATATCACCTCATAATTTCCTCTTTGAAATGTGAGCCTGATGGTGGGGGCCCAAGTCCTCTTACTATCACTGCTGTGTGCACCGGAGCTTTTCTGTGTTAGCTCAGAAGGCTTGAGAGATGGGCCCATGAAGGACTATAACCGCTTTTAAGGAATTATTAATTTAACATACTAGAGCTTCTATGCCCTTTAAATATTGTTGCCTGCTTCAAAGCACGCACTTTGCGTAATCATAGACTGATTTCACTGATGCTATCAGTCCCCAAAACATTTTTCTACATGTTCTTTGGGAAAAGCCTTGAGGGCATATGGCCAGTCCCTGCAGTCTGCAGGTTGTTGGTTCTCAGCCAGTTGATCATGAGTCGTGCAGGCTGAGGATTAGAGTGAGAAGACCCTGAGTTAGGACACATGAGCCAGGTGATTGGTGCATATTGGGACGAGTGCAGTCTTTAGAATGATACAAAGGGAGATTTTAATCCTGGTTCAGACTCGGACTATGTGCTTTGGGCAGGTCATTTAACATCAAATTCTGTTCCCTTATTTGTAAGGTGGGGATAATGATACCTATTCTACAGGGTTGTTGCAAAGATGTGTCCTGGCACATAGGCACAGCTATCAATGATCGCTATTGTTGATGTTATCACATCATTATAGTGTGATTAAGCAGGCCGGCTAGATGTTCAGAGCAGGAATGAAGAGGTGTAGGCTATTCTTCCTGTAAAGATAAACTGGATTTTTTGAAAATATCTGTAAGTCTTTTGGAACCAAACTGTTGAATGGGGTAGCTGATCAAGCAGGGTCATACCATTGAGGGTCCATTTGGGGTAAGAAGATGAAATAATGGGGCTGATTATTTCTTGTGACACTTCAACTGACTTTAAAGGGGGTTTCCAAAGAGGAGTTCCAGAAATGTTTTAAGTAATGTCAGAATCATTGATGGACACAACATGGTTTTGGCTGTATACATTCTGGTAGATATTTACAAATTTGAAATCTGTCATTCTTTATATTCACCCTTGAGAGAGCATGTAAGGTAGGTGGAGAATTGATTGCAACACGGTTGCTGGGCGGGACAAGTATCACCGACCTTTTCCTGATGAGACGGATGGTCAGTCATCAGAATAACTCTGACCTCCACCAACAGTAACCCACTCGAAACATTTTCATCCAATTACTCTGACCCAGAAGGGTTATTTCTGGTAGTCGGTCTGAGAATCAAATAAAACGGACTCTTGAGACTTGAAGTTTGAAGGACAGGAAGAGGTCTGTTAGGGGAGCCTCTTTCTTGGGAGCCTTCTGCCCATGGCCCTGCTCTTAGACCCCTCTGGCTCCCTTGTTGTTGTGACTGTTGTGGTTGTGGTGGTGGTTTTTCTCCCCTACAGGCCACAGGAAATGGTTAGCAGATGCCACTTCTTTACTACCAGCTGGCCCCAGTTCTTCCCCCAGGGTATGAGCTTTTGGTGGCTCCTTTAAGAGTAACTCAGCTTTCTAGTTTTTTGCCCTTGCCATATTTAAGCAAGTGCACGATATTGTTTGAGTTTCTCTGATGATTTTTTACTGGTAGACATATAGCCAAACAGTTGGGGGTTAACAAAAGGCACCCAGAGGCAAATTTCAGCATGACATAGAGATCATGAAAAGCTGCAGAGAAGAGTGTTTCAGAGCATAACTTTGGGGTCAGCAAGCCTGGGTTTGGATTTCTGCTCCAGTACATATTAGTCTTTCTCTTCTCTGAGCCCCAGTTTCTCCATCTGTGCAATGGAATTGATAATTTCTATCTTAACAGATTTTTGAGAGAATTCAGAGAGGTTGTGAAATGCAGAATGTAGTGCCTGGAAGACAGTAGGATCTCAAGAAATGGTAGCTATTATTGCTGTTATTCAGTAAAACAAGCCTATAATAATGGCCCCTGCAGTTCTTTACTAGAAGATAGATGGAGGGAGGCCTGATTTTAGCTCTCTTCAATGATCCATTTAATTCTTCAGGAAGGCAGCTTTACCCATTTGCTCACATTTTTATCTTATTTATTCTCTCTTCTGCAAAAACATCAAAATCCCCAACCTTGGTCCTGGTTGGTGCAAATGGTGGGCATTTGGGTCCACTAGAGATCAAGTGAGTTATTTGCATCTAACGGTATGTACTGGACTGGCCTTCCTACCTTCAATATCTTGTTTTATAGCAAAGACATTTTCAAAATTCCTCCTAGGACTTCTTAATAGTGATTGACCCAGGTAATCTTCCTAAATTACTTACATTAGAAACCAGGATGGGTCTAGTTGCAGGTCACATCTAGTTGTTCAATGCTCTAAAGTCCTTTCTGTCACTCTTGGGTTAACCTTTGAAGAAAAAGAGAGGTCATTAAAATCAGTCATGATTTCCCAATTTCTCAAGCCAATGAATTTTATTCTTTTACGTGAGTATGGCTTTGATCCTTGGGCTTGTCACCCTTATAATGAAGTTTCATTTCCCCATGAAGGGAAATTTATTTTAATTTGTAGCTCCAGTGTCACAGGAGCTTCCTACTTTTTGCCACCTCATATTTTAGTGATCTACGTGTCAGAGGGATCTTAAACTACCCTGGTTTGAGCCACTTACTGGCCCATTTCATCCCCCTTCTTGCTTCTGGGCACAGCTTCAGGCCAAGAGCTGGGATGAGTCCTTGTTCAACAGGAGCCAGAGTAAGCTGTCCTCACCCAAGGTCAGGGCATACCAGCTTTGGGTTGGAGGGACATGTAGGGGGTTGTGCTATGCAAGAACTCAGGCTGAAAAGCTAATCTCCAAATACTATTAGAGAGGACTAAGACAGGACTATCCTAGAAGGGGCCAGAAAAAGAGCTATTGGGCTGGCTTACCCCAAGTTATCTTTAACTCAACGGAATCTCTTCTGAGGGGCCTGAATCCTCCTGCGCCCTGGCACAGTCTGGGTTAAGGACCCCCTCAGCATGGAGGTGTCCCTCTAGCATAGCCCCAGTTACCCTGTATTGGGAGCTTTTACATGTCTGTCTCTAATCTTCCAGTGGCTCCTTCAAGACAAGTACTGTGTCTTCTATCTACATATGCTCGTTGCTTAGTTGTACCCGCCATAGAGTAGACTCTCCATACATATTTATTCAATTCAGTGGATGAACCGACAAACGTACTTGTTGGCAACACACCTGAGTAACAAGATCTAGCTTCCCCGTGGCATATCTGTGTGCCTTTGGGCAGGTTACTTAAAGTCTCTGTGTTCTGTTTTCTCCTTTTGTGAAATGGTAAAATTAATGCCTCCCCTGCCTACCTCATAGGGTTGTTGTGAGCCTCCAATAAGAAAACGCGTATGAAATATCCTTGAAAATTATAAAGCACTCTCCACTTATTAGGTGTTAATGTAGAAAAGTAGATCAGATATGGAGGGAAGTTCTAGCCTGAATAAATGAAACTATATGTTGGCTAATTAACATAGCATTACTGGGCTCTCTTTACACAGATCCTTTAACAGCTTCCTGAGTATCTCTCTCTATGCATCTTTCCAGAAATATTACTTTTTAATTTTTTTTCCTTAAGCAAATCCACCTAGAGCCATCCCTGGTGGTCTAGTGGTTAAGATTTGGATTTCCTTCAGGCCTGCTGAAAGGTGAGAGGATGGTGCAAAAAGACCAGGCAGGGTTCCGCTCTGCGGCACACAGGGTCACTAGGAGTCGGAATCCACTCAACAGCACTAATAACAACAAATCCACTTATCCCAACAAATTCTATTTTTAAACAAGTCAGTCCATGGTGCTGAATAAGCCACTTGGCCCCGGATAAGGAAATACTTTGAGGGATTGGTAGTATCAGATTAAATTAATGAAAAGTCTGAGTGACAGACCATTTCAAAATAAATGCAGTTTTATTACTATCAAACACATATAATAACAGTGCTAGGAATAGAACTTGAAGAAAGACAACTTGCATCAGAGAATTGAAGCAGACAAATAAGAATCATTGATAATAAGGCTATTGCTGTGTGAATGTCCTGCTAAAGACCATCATCCTTAAATTGGCTAACAATGCCCTGGTGAAACCCATTTATTTAAGAAACTCTTTCTTTTTCCCCTTCATAGACATGAAGAAAGCCCCATTAACAATCCCTGTACATGGCTTCTGGATAACTCAGCTTTTCCAAACCCCAGTGGATGGCGTCCAGCAGCAGTGCTCTGTGCTGTGGTTATAAAAAATAATAAGCCCAAACAGCAAACACCGTCTGGCCCCTAGGGTGACTAACTTGTTCCAGTTTGCCCAAGACTTTCCAGTTTGAACACAGAGAGTCCTGAGTCTTGGGAAACCCCTCAGTTCCAGGCAAACTGGAATGGTTGGTCACCTACTGGCACCTATGTTTCTAGCAGCTTCTAAATATGGGGAAAATGTGCAGTTGTAGGAGTTTATATTGGAGGGAGGAAGGAGAGCTGGGGGAGCTGCAGCTCACCCATTCTGTTAGTTTTTCTGCCTTCACTTTTTAACTTCTTTTGCCACTTCCTCCCCAGAACATTCTGATCACTTCTCTCTCTCATTTGCTTCCCAAATCTTGTCTAAGAGTGCAGTGAACCTTCAGGAAGTAGGACTGGAACAGTAGAGGTGGTTAATGCTAATAACAGCTAACATCTCTATGGTGCTTACCGTGTGCCAGGCTCTGTGCTAGGCACTTTGTGTGCATTAACTAAGTTAATCCTCACAACAGCCTTTGAGCTAAACATTATTATTAGCGCCATTTTACTGACGAGGTTAAGTAACGTACCAAAAGTTACAGCACTGGTAAGGGAGAGGGGATCCAAACTCAGGCAGTCTATGCCCTCTTACCCACTACACTGCCCTGCCTGCCAAATGCCTGGCTTCTCTCCTCCATAGGTTCAAAGCCCTCCTACCTTCTTCCTGTTCTTGATGGAAATCCTGACCTAAGCTTGCTTTTCTTAGTCCAGCAGACCTGGTATGGGTATTCTTTCTGACTTCTCCCTGGCCTGTGCTGCTAAATCCTGTCCTTTCCTTGGTCTCTACCTGGTCTAAGTGCAGTAAAATAGCTGTACCTTTCCTGCCTCTCTTACCAGGCTTCTTTGCTCTCAGATCTTCTCAAGGCTGTATGGTGGCATCCCCTGGGAGAAAGCTGATGCCCTTCAACTGTCTCTGAAGCTAGCCCTCCATTCAATCTCCTCTACACACATGGCTCCTATAATAAAGCCATTGCCTGTGTATCCCATGTGGAGTTTTGGAGCCCGTGCAAAAAGAGACCCCTTTACCCCCGGGCTGGGAGTCCAGCTTGGATCCTAGCTCTACCACGAACTGGTTGTGTGACCTTGGGCAAGTCACTGCCCTTCAGCTTTTTCTTTTGTTTATAAAATGAAGGAGTTGGACAAAATGACCTCTAAAGCTCTTTCCAGCTTAATGGGCTATGAGATCCTCTGGCAAGGATATTTGAGAGGGAGGGAGTCTGAAAGGAGGAGGAATGCCATAAAGTCGCCTTGATGACTTTGAGTTTCCAGTTCTTTCCCTGGTGGCTTCCCAAACAGACCAAAGTGAAAGTGATTCAAAAGGAGCCCTAGGGTATAATCATTCTCATTAGGACAGCAGTGAGCTCTTCATTTGACTGCTCCAGGTATCTTTGGGCCTATAGGGGAGCAGGTGGGTTGGCTATTTGAGATGTTGTCCGAGTTGTTCTCAGTTTCTGATATTGGAGAGTTTGGGATGAAGTTCACATGATTAAACCTTAAAGAAGGGTGAACATGATGTGGTCCATGCAGAAATAGAAGTACAATGATGTACACCTGAAATTTTTACAATGTTATAAACCAATGTTACTGCAATAAACAAAAAATTAAAAATAAAATAAAAATAAAAATAAAAAATAAATAAAAAAAATAAAAAAAAAAACCTTAAAGAAAATGTCTCCCCCATAGCACCACATGACCCCAGTGGGGCTTCTGAGCAAAAGAAATGGAAATCAGTGTCTGTCACTCCAAATAATATTTGCCAGAACCACCCGGAATGAAAATTAGAAACCCTCTAACCACAGAGATCTATCAGTGAGGGGAGAGAGACATCTAGAGAAGTGCCCAGGGCTGCAGGGCAGGTAAAAGCAGAGGAATACAAAAGTGGCTGGGAAAACCAGCGTGAGGGAGGCAAATTTTCCCTCTTTCCGAGACCCTCCAGGCTAGAGAGCTAGGGTGATTTTTGACCTAGTTGTCCTTCTGTGCATTGCTGTGAGCTTTTATTAAGTATTTATGTAGCAGTTTATATTTTAGCAAGTGCTTTACAATCACTTTTATTTGGCTTAGTAGATTTTTCCTGGAATCCCATCTACTTTATGATCAGGAGAGTCATTTCTTGTTTGCTTAGCACCTCCATGCATCCAGCCTCACACAATAAGCCACTTGTTCCGGCAGGAGAACAGGTGCAAAGAGTCGAGGAGCTGAAGACACCTGCAGCTACCGAGGCAGTTAGAGGTGGAGTGGTCTACACTTCAGTTCACCTTTCCTTCCCTCTGTTGTTCTTTAGTTTTATTTTATTGCTGGCAATTAGAGAGTAGCAGTGCCAGGTTTGGGTCTGCCGTGGTCAGAGCTATTCTGATAGTCAGACACTGGCAGTAATAGGCTCTTTCTCCTGTGCTGGTGGCTCTGTTCTAGCTCCTCTGCCCATGACCACCATTGCCACTGTCTTCCACCAGGCAGATTTGCTGACTGTGTTTCCATCTGCTACCTGGGGGCTCTGACTGCAGCCTGGATTCTGGGGCTCTGGGGGTGATTTTAAGAGAAGACAGCAGAAGTAGCAGTTTCACTTTCTGCAGACAAGACCTTTTAGTGTTCTTGGGCAAGTCTAACACTGAATCATCTTATTCTTGCTAATCCCCTCTCCCTCCCATCAGCCACAATAGGACTCTATGCCAGTGCTCTGACTGTCGTGATGTAGGATAGTGTATCTGTGGATGGGTCACAAAGTAGTAGAGCCATACACTCTCAGTCTCAGGTGTGCAGGGGAATCCAACACAGTCACTAGTTGATTTCATTTTCTGAGGACAAGATTTGCCAAAGCCAAAACCAGGGTCTGGTCCATGAAGTGGAGATAGTGGACCAGAGCATTGGAAAATTCAGGACCTCCAACACCCAGGGTTCTGTGGCTAAGAACAGGGCTATGTAGATGCTTAATAGGTAAGTGTTGAGTAGACAGCATTTGCATTCTGTTACTGATAGAAGACAGCAAATCCTTTCTCTGATCCAAAAACCAGGAACCTAAAAACTTCACCATCAGATTTGAAACTCTCACAAAGTTATTGCCTTGACTATAGTAAATATAACAAGCGTGTCAGAAGATTTGTTTTTCACAATAGTAAAATCTCATTAAATCAGACCCAGAAGAGGGCAAAGTTTACACTATTGGAAAAGGGTTAGTGACGCAAACTGATTTTACTAGCAGGTGTGTATCTTGGGTAGGCTCAGTGTGGGAGCCCAGTGATTGCTCCAAGGGGATGGGACGGAGGCTGGAAGGAGTGGTGCTTTGGGCTACGGGAACTCACCTGTCTGGCTGGCCCACGTGGAAATGACCCACCACCTGAATCATGACATTCATTGGGGCACAGAGAAGGAATTCTCATTCCCTAGGTAGGCATTGGTTTCCAAAGTGGTGCAATCTAGTGGGTGGGACACAGTGGCAGGTTTTCCTGGCAGGGCCCAAACAAAAGTCTAGTGTAAAGCAGGTCCTCAGTCAATGGCTGCAGATTCGAGGGAAAGCCTCAAGGGGAACAGGCTGACAAGATCTGGGCAGAGTAGATCAGAGTTTCCACCATGTAAGCTGAGCTTTGGGTGAGGCCTTCAGTCTCAGTTCAGTTCAAAAGACATTTATTGACTACCTACTGTGTGCCAGGCACTGAGTAAAGCAGAGGACCCAGAAACGAATACAGACAAGGAAACCAGGACCAAGTTCAGGTTGTACAGCCCAGGGAAATATAGCTGGCAAGAGGAAGTCGTGTAGCTTTGAGCAGCAAGAGTGATTCCAGAACCTGGGGCCTGACGGGCCAGTCAGCTAAGCTGTCACCTTCCTGCCTTGGTCCCCATTGGCTCAGGGTCTGAGTAGGCCTAAGCCTGCATGTTGAAGGTTTTGAGGCCCGCAGGTTACTGTGGCTAAGACAAGAGGAGCGGACGGCAAAACAGTGGCAGGTATGTTGAGCTTTCTCTTAAAGTATTTGAGCAGTACCCATTCATGTGAAAACAGTTTGTCCTTCACTCATGATCTTTGGCAGCTCAGTAAATAAGATTCAATAGGACACTCAAAGCGACATTTAGGAGGCTTTCCTTTGTATGACTACATAAACTTGAAATGCAACACAAGAAAGAAATCCACAAGTCACACTTTTCCCTGACTCAGACTTGCCTCTCTCTCAAACTGGTCGAGTCAGTGAAGTGTGATTGTAGTGGACTTTGAGGGTCCTATTCTTCATTTTGAAGATCCCGCAATAAAGAATGGCTGTTTGTTGTGGACCCTGCGGGGACCCGAGACAGACAAAGCAGCGTTCTGAAGAGAGAGATTTGAAAAAACACGTGGGTGTTTTCAAGAGCCATCTAATTCATGACTATGACAGTTATGCAAAGTGGAAGCAGAATATTTTCTAACACAGAGAGGAGGAATATGAAATGTGGGGGCAGGAGAAAGTGGAACAGGCTTCTGACACCTAAAGTTGGTCACTTGGGAAGCTCGGCTGTCTGCCCTGGGCCACAGGTGAATGATTTATTCTTCAATGGACAAAAATTAATTTTGAACCATTTGAAGTCTTGTCCGGTAAGTTTCCCCTCAGATGCCTTGTCCCCTGGAAGCTCTGAGAAAACATCTCTACTGAACAGTTCCTTTCAGCCAGGCCTACATGCTCAGTGCTAGCTACTCACACATCAATGCTCAATCATAATACCAAAGAAAGCTCTGGTGCTTTTGGCTTTGTTCATTTTCCCTAATCCTAAACCATTCCCACCCCTGTTTCAACCCGTATTTTGGCTAGGACATGCCTACACGACTGAGACTCTTCCGTTTCTTAAATTCTTTCAGTGTGGGGATGAGGGGATTTGAAGCTTCCACTAACTATTCATTGCAAGGTTTTTTTATCCTCTCTCAAGAAATCCTTTTCCAATAACATTGACTGAACACCTACTGCATGTCAGGCACCGTGTTTGGTGCTTTCACATAATGATAGTAACAGCCCTTCAGAGATGTGCTGGACATGTTCTAAGCACATTGCCCATGTTATCTCACTTTACTAGCATTCATTATATCAACTAACCCTCAGAACAATGCAGGTGGCATTATCCCCATTTTACAGACGAGGAAACTCAGGCTGAGCAGGGTTTAGTTACTTGTCAAATGGCACACGGTCAGTGGTGGAATTAGCTTTTTCTTCCAGTTTTATTGAGAAATAATTGACATAAGACATTATAATCAATATAATAAGTTTAAGGTTTATAGCATGATGGTTTGATTTACATATATTGTGAAATGATTACTGCAATAGACTTAGTTAACATCCATCATCTTGTATAGACACAATAAAAAGAAAAGAAATAAAATTTCTTGTGACGAGAAGTCTTAGGATCTAGTCTCTTAATGACTTTCCTAAATATCATACAGCAGTGGTAACTATAGTCATCACGTTGTATGTTACATCCCTAGTACCTATTTATCTTATAACTGGAAGTTTGTGCCTTTTGACCACCTTCCTCCAATTCCCCCTCGCCCACCCCAGACCAGCTTTTGATTCTATGTCTTGACTCCAAGGCCAGTGCTCTTTCCACCACATGATCCCACTTTTCTAAAACGTTTTACGTACTTGCTGTCTCAGTAAACTGCATATGCCAAACTGAATTTCGCCTCTTAAAACATAATTATTGATCATTGTTTTGAACATCAGTTACTTTCATACAATGCTCTCATGTGTTGCTGAGGTATGTGATCAGTTCTCTGACCCCTTCTTCTTGGCTCTTCTATTTGGGGGGAATTACAGCTCCATTCATGTCCTACCAGCAGCAATGCCAATAATAACTAGAATGGCTACTGCTTGGTCTCTCTGGGCCCCAGCTTGCCCATCTGTAAGGGGAGAGCATTGAATTAAATGATTTTGAGGATCTTTTCCAACTCTAATATTTTTGTGAGTTAAAATATGATTTTAAAAAAAAGAAACTAACTTAAAAACAGATAAAGATCACTTTCTTTTGGTTTAACTGCAGTGGGACAAAAAATATCTGGTTTTCTCGGCTAGTTCTCTGGGCTAGAAGGACTTGGTAAATGAGTTTGAAGTGATTGAATAATAAATCCCCATCACACAACACACTCCCTTACATCCCTACCCCCAATTGTTGAGCTTTTGAATTGCATATTTTGTTTTTGTTTTTGTAAGAGCTAAACTGGGTCAGAGTCCTCTCCTCATTGGTATGTTCCCCTCAAGGACACTCCTCAGAGAACACTTCAGCAGGCCCGTGGCCCTGGCCTAGCAGCTCTACTGCCCATGGTCAGGGCTCCAAGCCCAGAAGGCAGTTCTCACCAGCCTTCCCACACATCGGGCTCTGCCTATTCTGCAGCTCCCACAAAAATCACTTTTGCTTCCTTATTTGCTTTTCTCCCTCCTTACCTCCAGGCTCCTCTGCAGCGTTTGCTTCTTCAGACAAACCTTCAGGTGATCCTATCTCAGGCGTTTTCTCTCTACCTTCCCTTCTCAGCGTGGGGCTGTTCCCCACAGCCCCAGCCTCTTCTCCCTGTGGTGGGTGATATCAACTTCTCACGCCTTCCTCACCATCTGGAAAATATTCTTCACTTCTCTAGGTTTAAATGACTTCTTGATTATATTCCAAGACCGATCTTTTAGTCCCTCCTCACAGTGAGGTTTGAAAACTAGGCTAAAAACAGAATCTAGTACAGTTATTCCCTTATATAGCTAATGTCCACTAAAGGAGATATAAATGGGTTTACCCCTCCCTGGTTTCTTCTCTAGCTTTGCTTCCTCTCTGTTGAAATCTATTTGTAATTTCTGAAAGGCTATTGTTTGAGAACAGAGATACTTCTTGGAGTATGGTGGATATATCTGTTTTTAGCACTCTCCTGGCTGAAATTTGCTCTGAAGTGGTACTGCTGTGCCAACAATTATGAAAAACATTTTTCTTTGAATATGTGCATAAATAAATAAGAAACAACTTGTTTCTATCTTTATTAAGCACGTTTACAAAATTCAGCTATTTTCATCTTTGCTTTATTTTTCTGTTCATTTGTGTAAATTAAGACTGCATCTTGGACAGAAAAGAGAACACTTTCTTAGGCCTCTTAATAAGATGGTTTTTCTACTCTGTATTCTAGTTTGTTCTTAAAGCTATTTATTCTCTTTAAATTATCCCAGTTTTCCCCAGTGATTATTGTGGCTGGACTCCTTTCCAAGGAAACAGTCTGATAAATCACTCATTTTGAGTTAGGGTCTACATGCAATACTGAAATCTTTCCATAAGATGGCGCTCTGAGAATGTGAGATCTGTAACTTATTTGTAGCCATCTATAATGGGGCAGCAAATTAAACTTTAGTGAAATCAAATATTTGTGGGGACGGGTAAATTAGTCCTTCTAAGACTTGCTCTCAAACTCTTGCCACCATTCTAATGCCTAGGGGAGGAAGGAAAGTGAATTTTCTAGCAGCTTTCCTATCTTAAATCAGTACTAAGAGTGTTCAAAATCAGCAATGCGCCTTCAAGGAACCTTTTAAAGAAAGGGATTTGTTTGAAATGTTCGAGTTGTGATACTAACAACTTGTGCTGTTAGAAAAGTCCCTCTATGGGTCTCAGTTTCTTCCTCTACGCAATGAGTGGGTTGGACAAGATGGTCTCTTAAGGGTGCTTCCATTTTGAATGTTCTACATTTGAATTTGTTGATTTCCTTCCACTGCACCGTCGCTGCCTCAGTCAGCACAGAAATGGGAAGAAAAGATCGTCCATTTTACGCTTGTTTGACTCTATTGCTCTTCTACAAGTGCTCTCTTTGCTTCAAGTGTCCCCAGAAAAACATGCCCAGATGTCCTGTTTTAATTAGGTTCCTTTTCTTTTTATGGCTTTTGCACAGGTTTTTCCCCCCTCCCTCTCCTCCCCCATCCCTGACGAATTACCTGAACAGAAGCATGTTCCCCTTTTCACTTCACAAACAGGGTTATCTTGGTATTATTTCTTGGTATTATGGCACTCATGTTTGTGCTAAACAGATACCAAACTAGATGGGGGAAGGAGAAGACATCACATGTAATGCTTAAGGCTGACACTTGTAACATCACACATAACACGTCCAGTTAAGAAAACTTTAGATTTGGGAGGTAGGAACTTCTCTCTCTTTTTCCTCCTCCTCTGGCCAGTATTCATTACTAGAACCATGTCAAAGCTTTAGGAAAGAAGCCGTTTTCCTGAGAGAGGACAATTAATCTAATTAGAGATGAGTGTTAGTAAGTAGGTAACTCATCGTTAACATCCCCCATGGCCAACAGTGTCCCCATTCCTGACACTCTGAGCAGTCTGTGGATGAGAATTGTGGCTGTGACGGCTCATCCTCATTCAAAGCCTGTCAAGAACCATGAACGCCAGTGGCGCAGAGGGAGAGAGGGGAAATGAAATGCTGAATTAATTAATTAATACAAAGCTACGGAGACAACCCTAGCCAAGTCCCTCTGGGCTCGAAGCTCGGAGAATGCATGTTGCATAAGATTCACCGGGCATTGAGCACAGCATCCTCCTGCATTCATTTTCTGTTGTCCTTAGAGATTTCAGATCGCCTTTGGTGTTTGTCTAGTGGTTTGGTGGTGGTGGATTATTTATTTCTCTAACTTCTACAGCTTATCTCCCCAAAACGCAGCTATTTCACTGAATAGCGATCCTGTCAGATCTCTGTTTGGGAGAAGAAACTCCACACACAAGGATCTCCCCAAGGGCTTTTAAAGGGCAAGCCCGGGAATCTGCTGAGTAGGTAAAGAGCTATTGCTGCAGGCACTGTTGTGAGCCTTGTAGACCATTACAAGTAGCTTGCGAATTGTCTCCTGCAATGCAGCAGTATGGTGAGGAAATGTCCAGTATTTAGTCAGCATGGATTATTTCTAAAGAAGCAATAGTAGCACAGTGGTTAAGAACAGAGGCAGCTGGAGATGGACTCACAAGGTTCAAACTTCAGCTTTGCTCTTGACTAGCTGTGTGACCTTGGGCAAATGACTTCCCTTCTCTGTGGCTCAGTTTCCTCATCTGCAATAAAGGGCTGGTGATAATAGTATCTATCTCATAAGGTTGTTAGGAAGATTAAGTGAGATAGTGCATGTTTTCTTTTTCCTCGGTGCTTGGAATAGTATCTGGCGCAGAGAAAACTCTCAATACTGGCAGCTATTATTATTGTATTATAAGTACTGCGAGGTGCCTGGAGTGGCACAAAAGAGAACTAACCAAGCCTCTACCTTCCAAGACCTCACAGACTATGTGGGCTGGCAAATAGAATGTACATAAAAGCAGCAGAAGCGACCCAGGCCGGCCCCCACAATGCATTTAGATGCAAGGGCAGCAGGTCAGGATGAATGAGAGTGGTTCACAGCGGCCCTCAATTCCATCAGGAGAGAGCTTTAGGCATCTACAGGGAAGGGGAGCGAGAACTTGAATAACGTTTTGCCTCCATTTTGAGAGAAGCTACTCATAATAATGTACATTCATAATCATATTCTCACTGATACACTGTCCTTTTAAAATAGGCAGGTTGGAGTTACCTCACTGAACAGTAGAAAACATATAGGCTGTGTTTAACCTAACAAAGTAGAGATCGTGACCTGATGATAACCATCTGAGGTTTGAAGGAATTCCACGGTGACATTGTATATATTGGCCCAAATATGCATTCCATCTTTAAGCCGGGCCACTAGTGATGGCCAACATAACTCTTACTAACAACAGGATTTCCCACAGGCCCTGAGATATGTATATGAGTGTGCCCTGCTTTTAATTTTTCTTTTCTTTTTTTTTTCTCTTTTGCCTTAAAAAATAACTACTATTTAAATTTCACTCATTAAAAATTAAATGATTATAAAGATTAAAAATGTCGAAGATACAGAGGGACATAAAAGAAAAAAGTAAAACTTCCCCAACATCTTCCCTTACTCTCTGGAAGTAACTGCTATTACATTTTTAAAAAATTTTCGGTGTATATTTGTTTTGTTTTGTTTTATAATTTTATTTATTTATTTTTTCCCCCAAAGCCCCAGTAGATAGTTGTATGTCATAGCTGCACATCCTTCTAATTGCTGTACGTGGGACACAGCCTCAGCATGGCCAGAGAAGCGGTGCGTCGGTGCACGCCCAGGATCGAACCCGGGCCGCCAGCAGCGGAGCGCGCGCACTTAACCGCTAAGCCACGGGGCCGGCCCCTTGGTGTATAGTTGAATGTATATAAAGTGTATGAGATTGAGGGACAGGTATTGAGACATCTAAAAGGATAGCAAGAACACGGAATTTTAAAATAGTGCCACTAAATTTTACTATCTATAGGCGTCAATTGGATCAGTACTTTTGCTTACTGCTTTGCACAGTAAATAAAGGCAAGTTTTTGGTCTAAGCCACAGGCCAGCTCTTCCCAACACTTCTGTAACCAGAAACCATGCTTAATTTACTAGAGTCCTTTGAGGATTTAAATAGCACATGGATGGAGCGGAACAGTGGATGCTATTTCGACTTTCAAAAAGTTTGGCAAGCTTTTAAACCCAAAGCTGTTTTTTAAAAATTGAGTCACCATGGCATTGGGGAGCAGTGTTTAGTCCTGGCTCCTCATCCATGGCTTGGAGATAAGAAACCAAAAAGCAGAGCTAAAGGGGCACTTTTTGGAATGGCAGAAAAGTAGAGCCGCAAAGGATCAGCTGTGGGACTAATTTGATTTAATATTTAAAAATGATTTGAAAGAGGGCATATAGGGCAAAATCAGTAAGTTAGCAGTTGTCTTTACACGATTCCAATGAGGATAATAAACTTCAGGAAGACGTTTGTTTTGTAGGAGTGAGCATAAAAGTGGCCGGCAAGGTTTGATATGAACAAGTCCATGGAAGTGTCTCTAGGGACATATTCCTGAAGTTCATTTCAGAAGATTTACAATGAACCTTACTCTTTATCTGTGCATAGGTCCTCTGCTTCAGGCGTCACTAGGTGTAAAGCAGGGGAAGATGGAGCTTGTGGTATCATCAGGATGGAGATGGCATTTAAACAGACAGCATTATGTGAACATGAAAGAGGAGGCTAGGAGTGAGCTGATTCCCGGCAGATATATAATGAAGAATGTTGCTTTACATTTCTTTAATACAGACCCAAAGGCAATTGGTATTTGATGGTTGGTGACCTGTGTTTTCACTAACTTTTAAAGTTAAATAAGCTGAATACGTTAGGCTACCATTTTATTTTTTTATTATTATTTTTTTTATGAGGAAGATCAGCCCTGAGCTAACATCCCACACCAATCCACCTCTTTTTGCTGAGGAAGACCGACCCTGAGCTAACATCTGATGCCAATCCTCCTCTTTTTGCTGAGGAAGACTGGCCCTGAGCTAACATCTGTGCCCATCTTCCTCTACTTTATATGGGACGCTGCCCCAGCATGGCTGGACAAGCAGTGCATCGGTGCGCACCCGCGATCCGAGCCTGTGAACCCGGGGCCGGGCAGCGGAGCGCACGCGCTTAACCACTTGCACCATCGGGCCAGCCCCAGGCTACCGGCTACCGTTTTAGACGAAATGCAATCAAATGTTCTCTTCAGCTTTACTACAAAATATTTTCCTGTTCAGAGGATGACTTTTAATTTTGAAAGTCAGAACTAGACTTCCTGACCTCCTCTGCTACTATGCATGTTTTTAAAAGCATGTCCTTAATGTTGGCAGATACGTTATATCATGGAAGGAAACACCTAACAGAGTCAGATCATATCTTCTGAAGTTGTAAAATTTTCGGTAACAAAGAGATAATGAGGTCTGCCCTATCCTCCTCACAGTGTGGTTGAGAAGCTCAAATACGCTGAGTGATATGAAACTGCTACATAAAGCGCTGTGCAAAAATACAGTAGTATTAATTATTCAATGCACGTCATAATTTGAGATTAGACATATAAATTGATTAAATTCTAGGAAATTATCCTTTATTGCTATTCATACAAATGTGCAAAGATTGGTATACAAGGATGTTCTTTGCAGCATTGTTTATATTAACAAAATATTAGAAATAACCCAATTGTTCCTCAGTAAGGGATTGGATAAGTAAATTATGATATAGCCATTCAGAGGAATAAGAACAAGGCAGTTATTTATGTTCTGACATGGAACTGTGTCCAAGATATATATTAAGTGATAAAAAGTTGCAAATCAGTATGACTAGTATGATTCCAATTTTGGTTAAAATTATGTTAGTATATGCAAGTGAAAACCCCTAGAAGAATATATATCAAACTGTTAACCCTGGTTCTCTCTTGGAAGGATAGGACAATGGGAGAACTTTTACTTTATGCTTTGTTTATTTCTGTACCATTTGAATTGTTTACAATGAGCATTATTATTTTTGTAATCAAAAATATGAATAAAAGAAATGTGAATTTGCCCTTGACCCGAATACCCTATTGTAATTAGGGGGAAAAAAGTATAGAAAGTCGGGACGAATTTATGCTTTAAGTGGAAGTGGTGGGAGGAGGAAGTGGAGGAATAGGAAGAGGGGAAGAGCATGCAAGAGTCTTTCTCCCTCAGATGAGTAGAAAGCACGCTCAAGCGTTAAGGTCCTCTCTGTGTGCTTCCCTGGCCAAGACCCGGGACCTCCCTTAGCATAGCTCTTACCTCTCTGTGTTGCCATTGGCCTTTACTCTTCTGGACTCCGCACTAGACTGAGAGCACAATGAGGGCAGAGACTTTGTCTGACTTATTCATTGTTGTATCCCCAAGACCTAGAGAAAAAGGATGTTGAATTAATGTTTGTTGACTTTTGAATGAATGTTCTACACTGCAAATAGCCTCTGTCTGGAGTGGTTTACTTTCGCACCACAGGGTCATCCCTTGGTTTAAAAGGCTGAAGAGAGCTTGTGGTTAGCTTGACCGTTGGTGCCAAACACAGCCAGCTTTCACTTTGCTTGAGACTGTCTTGTGACAAACCTTTTCTTTACCTTCACCTTTCCAGATACAGCCAAAAGGCAGCGAGAAATGGAATGAAAAATCAGTTCAACCTCCATGAGCTGAAAATGAAGGGCCCTGAGCCAGTGGTCAGTCAAATTATTGACAAACTGAAGCACATTAACCAGGTATGTGGTACATCCAACAAAAATGCAAATGGCAAAAAAGTGTGGGATGGACGGTGACCACTGTTTCCACTGTAGTCTTGAGCTTTTGAAGAGGCAGTCATTCTTCATTTTCTTCAAATATTCTCTCTGCTAAAGAGGACTTCTGACCCTTTTTTTCACCCCACTTCTAAATTATAAAAATAATATTGTAATATAAGAGAAAGCTTGGAAAATAGAGGAAAAAATACTTCTCACAATCCCCCTACTCTGTCCTCTTTTCATTTTTACATGTTCTTTTCTAATATTTATTCAGAAAATCACCACTCAGACTTTTTACATAATTGGAAGTAAACAAGTGATTTATACTTCTTAAAATTAACACTACCCTGGAAACACTTTTTCATGTTACCACAAATCTTCATATTACTCTTTTTTTGTGGCTGCATAGATTCGTTGAAGTATTCATTATAATTAATCAGCCTGCTCTTGCTGGACATTCAGATTGCTTCAAATTTTTTATCATTGTAAATAAAGCTACCTCTTCATGCATAGTTCTTTCTCCTGATTTTAGATCATTTTCTTAAAATACTGGAGTTATTGGGTTAAAGGATAGGAGAATTTTAATACATGTTTCCAAATTTCTTTCCAATGGGGATGTATCGGCTTTCACTGCCACCAGCAAGATACGAGAGGACCAGCCTCACTGCGCCCTTGCCAACTTCTGACTCACTGCTATGCTCGGAGACACCCACAGATTCCCTTGACCTGTTCACAGAGTTTTTCCTCTTGTAAGGCATTTAGTAACTAAGACACAAATAGAAGTTAGTTGTACCATCTGCTTGTGATTGCTCTGTGGCCACAATAAAAAAAATGCCACCATATACCAGCGTGACAGTGTTCCTGCTCCATGATCCATGGGTGGGGGTTGGCACCACTGACTTCTGTTTGTAGCCTAGGAAGAACTTAATGAAACTAAAATCCTTATGCAAGGACAGAGGTTTCTGTATGAAGACATTGGCCTGATTTTGTTTTTTAATATGAAGTTTAGCGGTGACATTTTTGTGGTTCTTAGAAAATGTTTGAAAGAGCTTTATAATAGTGGTATATCGCACTGCAAATGGCGTTGTGAAAGTATTTACAACATGCTTGAGTGTGACTCCTCCAGTGCCTAATAAAGTGCTCTGCGCTCAGTGAGCACTTAATAAATAGTTGTTACTGCTGCTGATAATGGCAGTATTTGCATAACAGATCCTTCTTTCTGTGAACTCACAACCTCACTAAATTCTAGACAGCCTGGATAGATATAGTATGATTATATCAAAACACATCTCTGGAGGGTTCAGAGCACAATGTAAACCACTTACGGCTGAACTGAGGGCGTGGTATGCTTCACCTGGGGACAATGACAGTATTTGTCCTCTGAATTATTTCCAAATTATCTCAAACCAATTGTATCTGGGTGGCTCCACTCAACTGGCTAGAGCCCAGCACTGGTGAGGCTAAAATCTCAGGGTCCATCACTGTACCCCTAATCCCAAACGAGGAATACTATCAACAGGTCTCTTTGGTCAACAGACTTTAAGGAATACCTACTATGTGCCTAGCCAGGTGCCAGGGAGTTTGAGGATACAAAAGAAGTCTAATCCTCTGTTTTCACAGCTTCGTTGGTGGGGGAAGCACAATCATTAAAAAAGTGCTTAAATAAAGATAAAGGTGGCCTATGATGAAGAGACAGAAGAATGATGCTGTTTATCGGTTTTGGGTAGTTTGCTTAGGCCTAAGATGGGCTAGGCTAGTGTGAGAAGGATTCCAGAGAGGGGCAAGTATTAAGATCCGTGGTAAACAATGAGGAGGTAAAGACAAGCAAGGGAGTGGCAGTCATAAGAAAGATCAGAGAAAGACCTGTGGATGGACCCCCACCTTGGAAAAAGGGATGCATCAGACATGGGCTTCTACATGATCCAACAGTCACTAAAAATATTTATAGCAAGCCCTTTTAACAAAGACTTTGAGTGTTTGATATTAATACCATGGGAGACCAAGTGGTATAGTGGAAAGAATATGGGCTTCGGATCTAGATGGATCTGAACACGGCTGTGGTTCTTACTAGATATATAACCTTGGGCAAATCATTCAACCTCTATGAGCTTTAGTTTTATCTAAAACATCTGTAGTATATAGAGATATCAAAACCTCCCTCACAAGGTTATTGTGAGGATTAGAAATTATGTATATATATCCCCATTATATAAAATTTATATATATTTTATATATATACACATATATAATTGCATGTGCATGACAGACAATAAATGGCAATTAAGATGATTATATTCAGGATTTTCTCTATAGGCAGGACTTGAATTTGAAAGGGAGCAGTGTTCTAGCACTTTGTGCCAGTCTAATTCTGCTCCCCAAGTTTTGTGTGGTTGCAGATCTCTTTGGTGCATCTTTTCTTTTCTCTCCCATATTGTTTCCTTCTTTTCCTTTCCTCTAACTTCCAGCCACAAAAGCTGAAACCACTTCATACGTAGGGAAGTGTATATTACCAGAGTTGGGAAGGTCACCATTCCAATTCCTTTCTCCTACCTCTGCCAGGGATGTATGTGTGAACATTTTTGGTTCCCTTACAAATACCACTGAGCAACCAATTAATTTTCATTGCTAGACCAGTTTTACCTGTTTAAGCTGAGCTGTTAAAATTGGTTGGGCTCCAAACACCCACATTGATTTTTTTCTCATCTGTGTTGCTTTGCATGGCCAAAGCACATTTTTTTTCAGACCTTCAATAAAATTCATATTTTGGCCGTGATTCAATCTGAAAATGAGACACTTTAGAGAAGTCATAAAGAATGTTATGATGATGGTGATGATGTTGTTGATGATAATGATAATGTGTCGTGTTTGTATAGCATTTAACCATATTTCAAAGTGATTTCATGTCCTAAAAATCTCACTGCTTATATTGGAAAAAATATCCAGCCTGGAATTGTATAAGATACAGCACTGTCACAGAATCATTCAAGAACTCCTTGTTACTCTTGAACATTAGTTCATCCTCACTGCCCCCTGGGAAGTAAATGATAAATAATGTTTGTCCCTTTTTTATAGTTAGGGAAACTGAGGCAGAAAGCCATTAAAAGTCTGTGTGGGCACGCTGCCAAAACATCCAGTGATTTCAGTTGAAAATTCAATCAATCATCCAGATGTTGTTTCCTATACACTGCCAAACATCTGGATTCACTGAATTCCTGACTAAATTGACTTAAAGTTTTAGTGGTGGGGAGGTAGAATCAAGTTAACTTGCCCAAGTTCACATGTGAGTGAGTGGTGAAGCCAGGAGTGTAATGTTATTTTCCGAAGTCCCTTGCTTCGTGCTGCATCTATTAAACTACAGTAGGATGCTCCAACATACATGTCTATAAGTACAGAGATACTGCTCTCTATCTGTGCATGTATGTCCATGTGTGTCCATCCAGATGGACTGTAGCTAGGCTATCTATGAGCACATCCGAAAATAACTCTTCACTTTCTTCCATGGAAATTCTCAGCTGCCTCCTTGCAGGTTATGGTAGCTGTTGATAGCACTGGAAATAATGTACTCACTAAGGAAATAAAGTAACATTATTTCCATATTGACAGTCCCATGGTGTAACCTTGAGGGAATGAGTTCAGGGTCAGGCCCAGGCCCCTTTCCTGGGAAGGCCTGCAGGTGTGGACTGTCGTCCCCTCCTCCCTCCAAACTAGAGTTCATGTGTAGCATTCCCACGATTGGAAATTAGGACCTTTTTATTTCCTTTCAGTTTCTCATTTGTGTGAGGATTTATTGTCTTGTGTTAGGAGAGGAATTGAACTCGAGTCCTCACTGTCAGTCCTGGAATTTGCTGGACCATATTGCTTTAAAAAAAAAGTTTTGTTTTTGTTAGTGTTCTGCTCCAAGGCTCCTGCATGGAGAGAAGACCCCACAAATACCAAGAATGATCACAATACATTCTTACCCATATGATAGTAGGGGCCATTTGTCCTCTAACCCGGTTTTGTTGGTAACATTTTCTCTCTCTTTAAGAGTAGCTATGTAGTTAGTGCTAATTTAGCTGTCCCTAAACTGCTATAGAAGTTATTGTTCCCAAGGAAAATCTAGCCGTTTATTGTTTTTCCCCGGTTTCAGTTCAGGTTCAAATGAAATTCCAGAAATTGTTTTCCTGCCTGTTGTAAACAGTTGAAACCAGAGCAGTCAATACCTGCCCATTTGGTGTCGGAGCTTTTCATTCTACGTTGGATAAAGTCCCATCTGTTTGGGATGGTTGGAATGTCCTGCTGAATGGTGGGGGAGTGGACAAGGTGGCTTCTTGAGATTTCTTCCAGCCGTGTGATTCCGTGATTTGTGGCTCAAGGTCAGCCTTTAACCCAGCACCCTCTTGTGAACAAGTCTTGTGACTTTATTCTCTGCTCTGCCACTCTTTTTAAAATACCCTGTTCCCAGGTCACCCGTTTCTACTTTGTAACCTCTCATCTTTTCAGAGATTGTTCTCTTCCCACCAGTCTTCCAGCCTAGGCAGATGGAACTTAAACTTGCCCTTCCCCCCACCCAATTCTTCTGTTCTACTGCCTTGTTCTCATTAGGCTATGAAAACATTCAACTATAAAAACACTTTGCATTTATCACCCGTAAGTTTCCCTCCTCCAGGGCCAGATAGGTGACCTGTGGTCTGATCACGTTAGCCACGTGACTCCATGTGAATGATAATAATTCTGCCATATATTTGCATAGCACAATTCAGTTTCTAAAGCTCTTTCATGTACATTAGATAAGTTGATCTTCACAATGGCTCTGAGAAGCAGGCATTATTACCTACATTTATCAGACGAAGAAACTGTGGGCACTGGAAGACTAAATGACCTACATATAGTAAGTGATAGAACTAGACATAGAAACCAGGGCTACTGATTTCAGTCTCTGTGCTCTTTCCTTCTATTTCTTTAAAGACACAGCACACCTTGCCATGGTTATTAAGATCCCTATATAAAAGAAGTGCAGAAGTACAAATAGCAGAAACGCCTTAATTTGTCTAATGATTTCCAAATCCCTAATATAGTAATTTCTATGATCTGAGCTCTAAAATCAGCAGCAAAGAAAGAATAAGCACATTGTTTCAAATCTCAATTGGGAATATTCTTAGAAAACTAACTACGACACTGTATGGTGTGGAAATTGAGGCACTTCATGATGTGGGTTTGAGTTATAGACAGCAGACAAACTTTCTCTGACCTATCTCCAATTCATAAAATGGTGTTAAATGGTCAAAGAAAATTTTAAAATGTAGAGCAGACAGTGGAAAGTCTCCCCTTGCATCCCCCTCCATAAATACGTGAGGAGTATTTTTAAGATGCCTGGTAGACTACTCTGGTATCAAGAAAAAGACACTAACTTTTGAAATAGAAAGTTAAAATTTTAATAGGTTAATTAGTGAAGTTGTGAAGTGTCAGAGAAGTAGCCAGGACATTCCTTAGCGTGTGATTTTTAAAAAAAAAAAAAATCTTTAAATGAATCTCAGACATGATACAAAACACTCCGAGTAACTTTTTTCATAGTCTTCTCACAATAAAAACAATGAGAATCGTAAAACACTGGTCTAGTCCAATGGTTTCTGGAAAAGCCAACATTGATCTAAGAATTCTAAATAAAAGGAGAAACTTTTTGAGAGTCAAATTTAAATAAAAGGGCTTTCCAAATGGAATTATGTCCCAATGTCTGTCACACTTCTTTACATACAAATAGCATGGCAGAACTCTAGTAGTTGTCATTTCCATATGGATCCAGAATGTGTATGTGTGTGAAAGACAGAGTCTCTACAAGGGCATGTTAACAAGAGCCAACGAATGACTTCTGAGTTACAAAAGGGCAATGTGAGTTGATCTTTAAATACCAGACCTAGACTCTATGGAGCTAAATATTATTTCATGAAGTAAAAAGGATTTAGCTGATGCATTCCAAAACACACTTATCATTAAAAAAATCTTCTGTCATTCTGCTTAATAGCCTGAAAAATAACTACAATGTCTGGTGGCTTTGGGGAGCATGTGTTTTTAATATCTTAATTACTATGTACTGTTTAATAACACTGCACCATGAAGAATTCCCAAGTATTTCATATTAATTTCTCGAAAATGAACTATTTACTATATTTAGAGCATGCAGAATTAAAGGTGCTTAAACTGGGTCATGTAGTTTTGTTCTTGCATATTAAATTAAATTAGTCAAAAATGGAAGATGAGTCAGGAGTGGTGAGCCAAAATGTTGTTGGTAGCAGTGTTGTGGTAATCTTGATTTAGCAATGAAGGGAAATACATTATCTTTTTTCATTGCAGTATTGTACTCTTTCAGAAGGTTTTTTTTTTTAGTTAGAGATACTGGAAGTGTTAGCTATAGAAAGTTCTACATATGAAAAGGGAATTCTATCAAACTATAAAGGCTACCAGGTTTACAAAGTTAGAAATACATTTCCAAAATATCTGTGAAATCCATAGGGTCTCGTATTCTTTTTTTTTATAATTTCATTTATTTATTTTTTTCCCCCTAAGCCCCAGTAGATAGTTGTATGTCATAGCTGCCCATCCTTCTAGTTGCTGTATGTGGGATGCAGCCTCAGCATGGCCGGAGAAATGGTGCGTCGGTGTGCGCCCGGGATCCGAACCCGGGCCGCCAGCAGCGGAGCGCGCACACTTAACCGCTAAGTCACGGGGCCGGCCCTCATATTCTATTTACACTTACCTACTGGCCAAATACAATATTTTTTAAATAAACCATTGCAGATGGTTGTTCACTCCTCCCATAAACTTTGACTATAAGCAGCATATTGGAAGATGCATGTTCAAATACTATTCGAGACAGAGATAACTTTTCACCTAGATATATTTATGAATATTTATCTTGCCTCTGGACTGTCAGCTCCTTAAGTCTGGGATCATGCATATAATTCTGTTTCCTATAGCACCTAACATAGTATCATATACAGAGTAGACACTCGATATATACAATATTTTATAGATTAATTCATTCAAGGAACTCAACCTTTGTGCCCCTCAATTTACTTCTGAATTTAGATTCAATTTAAGGCACTTTTCACATTCAATATCAACCAGTTTCTGTACTAAATGACAGAGTTACGTAAGTACAGAGTTATAGTTAACAGGGGGTTTTAGGTCATAGGGTCCAACCCTCTGATTTTACGGATGAAGAAATTAAAGCTAAGAGATGGAAATGACTTGTCCAAAGTCATATTGCCAGTAAATAACAAAGCTTGGACTGAGAAATGAACAGATCAATATTCTGTAGTGCCATTGCTCTGCTTCCAAAGGCTCTTGTATAATACAAAACGTGCTTGCAAACATGCAAGCCCATTTTCTTATGCAGTACTCCCAATCATAGCAGAAGCCCATACTTAAGCAGTTTGTTTTTGGAACAAAAAGTGGTACAGCATGAGGCATGAACGTGCTAATTATTTATCTCTTATTATGGACATTAACTAGCCATTTGGTCATAACAAGTACACCTCAGTGCCCACCGCCTCATCAAACCCATTGAGCACTTGCACACGGGTCAGGGGGGCGGTCTCTGGTGGGATCACTGAACCAAAAGCGAGCAGAATCAGCAGGACCTGTTGCTCATGGCCTTGTACCCCCTCACAGAACCTGACTTGGGCTTCTGTCCACATTCAGGATCAGTCATCTTTTCACTCTCGTGCTCTGGATCTCAACTCCTCCACCTTCCTGGGAACCCTATAATAATTTATTTAGTGCCTTCTCCCTCCTTCCAGAATGGCAAAATTAGCATCCTATTAGTCAGTGGGCCTATGTGCCAGTTAGCTCAGTTGTTTAGGTGGTGTATTCAGATTGTGTTCCACAGGGAGTAGAGATGTGGGAGAGGTGCTGTGGGGGTTGTTCTGACTCCCCCATTCCTATTTTAACCAGAGCAGCTACATTTTAAAAATCTGCTTTACATATCAGTCTTCTAAGTAAGATTTCACTTAAATACAGGGTTCCAACTGCTAAAACAATAACATAAAATAAAAATCTCAGGGTGCCCTTGAAACTCACATTGAAGGTTTAATCCCATATGAGCCATTTCTTCATTTGAGTGTTCATTCAGTGAATGTACTAATATCTACAACACACAAGGCAGTCACAGAATGCCTTCCAATCCCCACTAGCCACCTCCTAAAACAGATTGTTGGTTAAAATGGGGACTAAATGGGAGAGTGTAAATGGCTTGGTGGAGACATTATTCCTATTGGAAATGATATTCCTATTGGTGGGCCCATGTTCTCGTAGTAGTGAGCCAAAAGTGTCTTCTTTGAAGCTGAAGACCAATGCATCCAAGTTTTCCTTGCCCATCTCATTAGGATTCTGACAAAATCCAATGGGAATAAAGTGCTGAGCTCTTTTGTCTTAAACTAGCTTTTCTATACAGAGCAGACACTTTTGCCCCTGGATGGCAGTCCTGTGTTAATTGACTCAAGCAAATGTTTGGCCTCAGTCATGTATGCCCATGGTTTATTTGAGGCCTAACCTTCAACTGTAAACTTATTGACACATGATCAGGGATGTTTCCATATTCTGTGTGTGCTTAGTGTTAGTCCTTAGTGAAGGTAAAATAACAATAATGGGGTCAATTCTGTATCCCTAACTATATGCTTTTCTTAGATAACAACTACAGTGATTTTTGCATAGCAACTGTTAAGTGGAATATTTCCAGCAGAGCTCTAATTAATGTCCAAAGTGGAAATTACATTATTTTTCGTATGCACTGGATTTTATTGGATAATTTCATAATAGGGTTAAAATATGATCTTATTTGTTTAATTATTTTATCTAGATGTTATTTTCTTCATGGTCCATATTTTTCTGGGTTGTTACATTTCAGATTAATATCTATTCTGTATTATGGGCAAGCAATTGACAAGATCAAAAAAGCTAAGAGAATTACCGTTGTGGTATGTCATAAATAATGAGGCCCTAGTTCGGATCAGTTATATTCCAGGGCACTGAAGAGTCACTTGGTTATTATCATGGTATCACTGTTAGCAAATTTTGAGTCATCACAACAAATAGAAGAAGAGCCAAAAGACTGGAGACAGGCACAAATTTTTACCCTCACCTCTAATAACGGGTGGAAACCACAAATCAGGGAGCCTGATATCATGTGTTAGCAAATAGATTCTTGGAAAGCATGAGCTTTCAGAAGCCCCCATGATGATTTCTGGGAGCCACTGTGGGCTCGCTCAGAACAAAGCAGGCCATTTCCCCTTATGTGTGTGTGTGTCTGTCTGATTTTACTAGATCAGCGAAATGGCACAGACATGATATGTCTAGATTTCAGCAAGATGTTTGACAGAGATTGCTATGATCATTTTTAAACAAGTAACAAGAAATGTTGGCTAAGTAATCATATAGTTCGGTAAATATGTACCTAATTAACCATCATACCTGAAGAGTATTTTCTTAACATATCAATGTCAGCCTGGACAGAGGCTTTTAGCTGTTTGCTTTGTACTTGACACTAATTGCCTAAAGTTTTTATCAGTGACTTGACTGAAGACAGACAAGATATACTTCTAATATTTAGGGACAGCATGAAGCTAGGTGGAGTTAGCTAATATGTAGATAACACAATCAAAATTTAGACATATCTCAGTAGGCTGGAATGGCAGAGAAAACTAGCAAAGTGAAATGTTACAGGGATAGATGTAAAGTATTACCTGTAGCTTCATAAACATGACTGCATAAGCACAGTGAGTGAAACCCAACTTAGTAGTTTGTTTTTCATTCTGATGGAAACAGCACTGAGGAGCAATGAAACCTTCACTGACCCACAAGAATATGGCTCTCAAATACAGTGATCACGTAGCAGCTCTTTTGATGTTGTGGCCATTATTGGAGGGGGGTATATATGTACGTGTGTGTTGGGGTTCGGGAATGGAGGGGCACGGGAGTGAGTCTCGAGAAATATTGTCTATCCTGTTTAAAGATTCAAAAGGACTATTTTGGGATTGTAATGTTCACTACTCCACATGAGTTTTTGTTAAACCAATACTACCTGTTTTCGTTGTAAAGTCTTATTGGTATGCGGTTTAGAGCCATAGTGAGAAATTTGAGAGCCACAGCACTATGTAATCTAGTTTGGGAGAAAGTATAAAGACTTTAGAACCAAACATAGATCTAGGTTTAAGTCCCAGATATGTCACTTTGTAGCTGCCTGGCTTTAGGCCAAAGTATTTAACTTCCTTGTACTCAAGTTTCCTAATCTGTGAAATGGGTACACTGCAATCTATCTTGCACGGTTAGTACAAGGGTTAGAGATAACGCATGTAGTAGATATTTAATAAATTATAGCTACTCCTTTTCTTCACATTTGTTGATGATTCTGTGAAGAGTTAGCATAAGGGGAAGTCAAGACTGACCTTTTAAGTTGCTTGATTCTCTGTGCCTCAATTTATCAATTTCTGGAATGGAGAGACTAAAGTTTTCTAGTTTGAATTGTTGTTTAAATGATTTAAAAATTCTAAATATAATAATCTAAATCCTAAAGATTCTTGGAAAAATATATCTAGGCAACCTTCGACAGATTTTTGAACTATTTAAAGTTTAGTTTGGCTCAAAGTAACTGAATGGAAAATGACGAAGATAAATTTAAAAAATTATATATATGTGAAGGAATGTGTGTTTAAGCCAAGTTCTTCAGATTTTGCCAAGTTCGAACTCTGCCCTAAAGTGGAGGATCTATAAATAGGCAGGCTGCCCATAGAGTACAGCTTAGAGATCTTACCACATGGTCCAGAAGTCCCATTTTAATCTTCAGCCCTACCAGGACCTTTCATGGAAGGATGGTATCAGGTGAAGAGACTTCAGAGCTATAAAGTTCAGGGCAAGTTAATCTGCATTCCTTTTGCATTTTGCTCTCTGGTTGAAGATGGTGAGAGGTTCCTATATTTAAAACCCAACTGACATGATATCCTTATTGGCAGATGTCCCACAGGAGGTATTTAGAATGATTTTGAGTGGCATATAATATGTTCGTGTGTGTGTATGTATTTCACATGCCGACAGAGCAGAAAGAATTCACAGGGCTTGGGGCTACTGAGCTTTCTTGAGACACCATCACTCTCAGCTGTTGGGGTGATGTTACAGATGCCAGGCACACTGCCTAGGCCCAAATTCCCAAAGCTCTATTTTGCACTGCAGAGCCCAAGGTGGACAAGACCCATTCCGTGGGCTCTACCATCAAAGAACTATGAAATTGGTTAGCCGCAGGCTGGGACAGCGACCACTCATTGTCCAGCAAAAGGAAAGCTGCTCCCTGCTGCCTGAGCATTTGTCCCTGCCTGGGATACCATGGAAAATGGGGAAGGAATCCAGACTCATTAATGAGCTAATGCAAAGGATTAAGCCAAGCTAGAGGCAGTTCGTTATAGCCGCATATGGATTCTGGAAGGCAGTTGAGAGCTGAAGGAGCTCCAGACCAGGACCCAGTGGCACTGCTGCCTTTGTTCGCCAGACTCAAGTATAGGATAAGGGTATTCCTATGGGGAGCAATTTTCTTCTTGCTGATTTCTTTCTTAAGGAATGCCATTCTCTGAGCTATTGTGTGGCAAATTGGTTGGTCAATAATTGCAATCTGATAACCCACAATACAAATTATTGTTAAAGCTGCAGGTTTCATTATAAGATACCAAGGCGGAGCTCAGCTCTGGGCTTCCACTTGGTTGAATGGTGTTTGTTCTTGTCTATTGTTCTTGGAAGCCACTTAAGCCACGACTACTTGTATGACTCCTTTTCAAAATGAAACTCATCAGGAAAAAAAATAAAGTAAAATAAAAAATATATATGTTTTTACATATAAATATATCTTTGCCATTTATTTAGCAGTTATTTATTGAATGCCTATGTTGTGTTTAGTGCTGAGTTTGTTGATAAAGACATATAGAATGCCCCCATACACACTTATCATCACATATACATATATCATTACGATTTGAGTTCATTTGTTCAATATTGAGCAGCTAGCTCTATGTGCCAAGCACTGGAAGTAGGGGCTGTGGACAAGGATACAGAGATAACTTAAGCACAATCCTTGCTTTCAAGGAGGGTGATGAAAACATACCTACATAACTATAATCCAAGGCATAGTTTAAGTGTCATAAGAGAAATATAACCCAAGTACTATGCTAGCCCAGAGAAAGGAAGGATTAATTCCTACCAAGGGAATTAGACAAGCCTTCAAAAATAGGTAGCCTTTAAGCCCGGCTTTGAAAGATGAGGAGAATTTCGACAGATAGATGTTGGAGGAAGGATCTTCCTGGCAGAGGAATGTGGAAGAGGACATGGGCAATGAAAGATGAGACTGAAAAGGTGGTAGAAAATTTGGGAGGGCCATGAATAGTATAATAAGGAATCTGAACTTTACTCTGTTAGCAGTGGAGAGCGGGTGAAGGGATTGGAGCAAGAGAGCGATATGGTCAGATCAGTGTTTAAGGATTTTAACTCTGCCAGCAGCGTGAGGGGTGGTTTGGAGATCAGAAATTGGAGGCAAAGAGTCCAGTTAAGTTTGATAGGGTTTAGAGGCAAAGAAGTGAAGCTTGTTACTAAAATTCCTTAACCTTCCTTTCCACTGCCTGATGGAACCGTTTAGGCCGTGAGAAGGGCTTTGTCCCTAAAGTCAGGCAAATCTTGGCTGTTAGCCAGGATAGAGGAGGGGCTGTAGCATGCAGTGGTTTGTGTCTCAGGAGAGAAGGTAGCATGGCGTTACCTTCTCACAACAGACCAGTACCTTATCCATGTCCCACAGTAGAAAATTAAGAGAAAATTCTAGTACCTGCAGAGATTTGTCCCGCATTGAACCTTAAGAAGAAATTCTCACAAGGAAGTATTTAGACTCCCTGATGAATGTGATAACTATTACTTTTTAATCAATTTGTTACACAGTTTTTTTTAGTGAGGATTCCAATAAAAGTGGCTCCTTGGCTGTTGAATGTTGAGTGCCATCCGTTCACCGAAGTCTCAAAAATTACCAAAACTGTGAGAAAGATTGAGAGAGATTATACTGTTTTTCTTCAGCTGCCACTATTTGTGCTTAGATGTGTTGGAAAGACTACTATGTTTCGTGACAGCCTCACAAAGAGGAGTGGGGGAACCCAAGGGAAGCAGTGACTGTCCGCCTTTTCTAACCTTCTTAAAATACATTTTCCCACTTGTTATCAACTCCTGTGTTTTTCTAATTATGGAAGCTACTTATGGTTTGTGCTGTTTCCCTAGAACGGTCTCCAAGAACTTTATATATAGGACCCTGCTTGTTAATTTTACTCAAGCACGTGCTGACAATGAGCTGACCTGACCTTTCACCAAGACTGGCTGGCTGGCACCCGACACTGCTTTTTCTCTCCACTTTAGCACTCCCGTGCCCTTGCTGGTCAGAGCAGATGCTAAGAAAGCAGATCAAGTGCCTTGTTTAGGCAGTGTAGAAGCTTGTTTACAGCACTTCCACAAGGGTAGAGCCTTGTCTGCCCCACTCACCACTGTATCTTCTGCTTCTAGAACAGTGCCTGGCACATAGTAGACAACCAATAACTATTTATTGCATGAATAAATGAAGGATTCTGTTCCAATGTTTGACTTGGCTGTTTTCTTCCAGTATAGGGAGAATGTCTATAACTGTTATCTTATGCCTGTCCCACCACTGTATTTTGGAAGCAGATAACTTGTTTTCTAGTTTCATAGGTACACAGATAGACTTGAATTTTGACCTAGGATGGACCATACTCCAGCATCTCATTGGTACTTGATTTAGATGATGAGATTTGAGACTTTTGAGCTAATGAGATTTAGATGAGATTTTGGACTTAGAGTTGATGCTATAATGGGTTGAGACTTTTAGGGATGTTAGTATAGGGTGAATGTATTTTGCACATGGGACAGACCTGAATTTGGGGAGAAAACGTATGTGCATATACAGAGAGAAAGCAAGAGAGTACCATTTTTTTTCGCCATTAAAAAAAGTATAAGGTTACACTGGGGTTTTGCCTTTAAAGTATTTACAGAATATTAGAAGTCTGCCAAAAGTCATCTAGAATAGTCCTTCCTTCACTTTAAAAAAAATTATTTTATTTTATTTTTTCCAGCTTTATTGAGATATAATTGACATATAACATTGTGAAAGTTTAAGGTGTGCATTGTATTGATTTGCTACACTTATATTTTGTAAAATGATTCCCACCATAGCATTAGTTAGCTCCATCACATCACATAGTTACCATTTCTTTTTTGTGGTGAGAACATTTAAGATCTACTCTTCTCCTTCACTTTCCTGAGAAACATGGTGGAAAAGTACCATGTCTTCCCTGTGAGTCTTCATTCCATTCATTCAGAAGGTCCTCAACTTGAGAGAACCTGGAAAATCCATGAACTCTCTTCCTGTTCTGTCTCCCTTTTCTGACCTTCACTTGGCAGCTGTGCCATGGCTCTCATCCAGTAGAATTATTTTTGACAGAGACCCCAGGCTATGGCCTACTCCCTCCTACTATGCCTATTGTGTCACTGCAAAATATGGTATTGAGCGAAGATAGAAAACCTACTTTATCTGTCAAAGCCTGAGCAATAGGAACTTTCATTTTCTTGGCTGTCTCCTTTCAACTCCAAGCTCAGCTTGTTGAGGCTTGAAGAGCTGACACGGAACAGTAATTCATGTGCCTATTTTATTTCTAGACTCCAGTCTTCCTGGGTCTTTAAGTCCTGTGGTGATTCATGCCTGAGGTATAGGTAGCTAGATATTGGGAAACTTTCTTATTTGTGGATGATGAATATGAATAAACTGATCAAAATCTCTAGCACACCTACCCTGTTAACACAGATTTCTCATACTTCCCCCCAGGAGATAGTTTCTGTACGGAAGGAAAGATGAGTCTGTGATCTTGCCTACTTTCAGCATATTCCTTGGACCTATTATGTGCCACTTACTTTAGTTATCACTTCTCCACTGACATCACTAGTCCCGAACTGCCTTCCCTGTAGCCAGTCAATCACCAAGTGCTTTCAGTTATTTCTCTGTAACATTTTTTGTCTCAGATCCTTTTCCATCCCTATGCCATCACCCTAGTCCAGGCCTACCTTACTTCACCATCAATCTTCTGTTGGGCACTGGGACTAGAAAAGTCAATGAGATACTCACTGCCCTTGGCTTCCAGGGCCCCACGATGTTTTTTTATGTCTTTGTTTTCTTATAGCACTATAGTCTCCAGCGTGACTTATATTTTGCTCTTGTTGATCCATTTGTATAATTTTTGTCTCTGACACAAAAATACTTGTTGCCTTCCTTTTATAAGTCCCATATTTCCTTGACTCCCATTGATACCATGCTACCTTCTCTGAGGGAGAGGTACTTCTTTCCCCACAGCTCTTCACTCCCTTTCTTCCTATCCACCCACTCTCATCTTCCACATAATTTAAGAATTTCTCTTATAGGTTGATGCTTTTCTCTATGCCCTTAGTGATTTTCTCTTTAATGGAAAGTAGTAAAAAAAAAAAATGACCTGAAGAAAGACAGTAATCAAGACCAAGTAGCATTTATCGAGCACTTGCTGAGTGCTGCTACTCTACTGGGTGTTTTGTTTTTTTTTTAAAGATTTTATTTATTTATCCCCCCCACCCCCCAGCCCCAGTAGATAGTTGTATGTCATAGCTGCACATCCTTCTAGTTGCTGTATGTGGGACGCAGCCTCAGCATGGCCGGAGAAGCAGTGCGTTGGTGCGCGCCCAGGATCTGAACCTGGGCCGCCAGGAGCGGAGCGCACGCACTTAACCGCTAAGCCACAGGGCCGGCCCTCTACTGGGTGTTTGAAAACATGTAATAAAGAGCACCATGCTTGCTATGTGCTCCATTCTAGATTTAAAAAATCCATAATCTATAAATGCTTTTGGCTAGTGATGACGAACAGCAGCACTTTTTATTTTTTTTGCAAAGCAAAAGCACCAGAAGTTTGGAAAGGAATTTGCAAGTTGTGTTGTAATGCAACTGATCTCTTTCTTCCTGAGAAAGTTGGTTTCTTGCCAGAGCGTTCAACTCAGGCCCACACAAACTGGGTGTATTTATAGAGGGCCAAACGAGGAAGAGGACATGATAAACTTTCCTCCTCAGTACAGCAGACAATGGCAAACAATCACCAGGTGAATGGCATGGAGCACAAAACTTGGGGAGCCAAATGCCATCTAGAGATGTTGGCAGCCAGACATCTGCTAGGTTGAAGAGCCCCCCTACCCCTCTAGGCAGCGGATTCAGGTCTTGAGACTGAGAAATATTATTCTGAATGGTGGCAAGCCCTCAGAGATTTCTTGGGGCCCTCTCAGTGTGGGGGACATCTAGGAAACTGGACCCACTAAAATTGCGTCTGAATTCTTTTCATAAAGATGTTAATAAGAAAATAAGAATCTCTGCATTTAAGTATTTTGAAGGTTATGAGGCCCTTTTGTTTACATTATCACATTTATTTCTCACTACTCTCCTGTGAGCTAGCTATCATTAATATTCTCTTTTATAGATGAAAAAACTGACACTCAGATTGTAAGTGACTAAATTCTAAATACTCTAAATCCCGTGATCTTTCTACTCTGTTGAGGGAAGAAGAACCATTAAGACAGTCTCATTATCTAGGAGGTCACTTGAAGTAGCCTGGAACTAGCAGTTCCATCTCTAGCAATTCCTCCCAAGGAAAAAGTTTGACAATCCACAAAGGTGTATGTATAAGGATATTTCAGTGGCATTGTTTGTCATAAAAAATTAAAAGCAACCCAAATATCTATCAATAGGAGATTTATTATGTGAACTATGCCATTTCCAACAAGGGAATAATCTACAACCATTAAAAAATATTTTGAAAATACTGTTTGTGTAGAAAGATATCCATGATAGATTGATAAGTTAAAAAGCAGGTTATGAGACAATATTAAAATAC
This sequence comes from Ceratotherium simum simum, assembly GCF_057802395.1. Taxonomy (NCBI): domain Eukaryota; kingdom Metazoa; phylum Chordata; class Mammalia; order Perissodactyla; family Rhinocerotidae; genus Ceratotherium; species Ceratotherium simum. The sequence continues at coordinate 18,456,900 of NC_141940.1, forward strand.
AATCCAATTTTTACAAAAACTAGCACATGTATATATGTATGCATGGGGAAAACTCTGTAAGAATATATGTATCAAAACAGTAGCAATATTATGGTAACTTTCATTTTCTTTTGTTACCTCTCTGTACTCTGCCCAAATACTTTTTAAAATTATTTTTTAAATTGGAAAAGGTAATAAATCTATTTCCATTTGAAACAAACAAAAATTTGGAAATAGATGAGGACAGATGTAAGATTGAAACCACGCTGGACCAAGCCAAGGTTCTCCCACCTCGCCCATCCCCATCTGAGCTGTCTCCATCTCTGTTGGCTGTCTCAGAAGTAACCTAGGATCTGAGAGGAGGCAGCAGGAGTATTATCTGGCCTGGTTGCCTCCTAACCAATGCATACCAAGCTAGTGTTTCAGCCTCATAGCCCAGAAGTCATCACCTTAAGTCTGAGGGCAGCACTGAAGACCTTTAGAGAAATGGTCCCAGAGGCAGCCTTATGATCCACATCACCCAGGACTCCTTGCTGACAGGCACACTGAGAAAAGTGTGCACAATTAGAGGTGGCCCCCCAAGCTTCTGAGTTTCCCAAAAAAACCCAGTATTAGCCCATCATTCACGAATTGGTCCAAACATTTTGGAATATATTTCTATCTTTTGCCTGCCCTACCCCTTAGGGAAATGAATTCCTGGAGTTTAGTATTTGATATTCAAAGTAGGGCGTCCCTTCATCCAACCTAAAAGCATCTCTTTCAAGTTCAAGGGGGTACCCCCTTAATTCCAGTGTTCTGGGACATAAAATTATGGTTACCCTACCCATCACAATTGTATGTACTTCTGTTGTTTTCCCCATTAGCCTTCCTCTTTTCAGACTCAAGAGGCCAGTGTTTTTAGACTGTCATCATATGGCTTTGCATTGTTCTCTACCCTTCATTATTTTATTTCCCCTTCTCTGGACATTTTCCTGTTCCATTTTGTCGTCTTTAATACACCATCAGCAGAATGTAATCCCAAACATTCTGGGAATAAGGTGCAGTAGCACATATACAGTAGCTCTAAAATCAGTGCTGCAGCTTCAAAGCAACTTCTCTCTTAGTGGGTTGCTAGGTATAGACATTCAGAAATTCAGCTTTCAGTGAGAGAAGAGTAGTAATTAAAGAGTTGTGAGTGCTGGTCTGTCTTGTCTTAATTTAGGGGATGTGTATGTGGTCTCTGCTTTATATTGTCTACTACAGCAGGATCCAACTAAACCCCAAACTAAGTTTGATTTTGGGGGAAAAAAATCCTCAGATCAATGAAATAAATGCTGATCCCAAATATCATTCAGGCTCTATGAAATAAGACAGCCCTAATCTCTCAAAGACCAAAGATAAGGCCATCTGACAGCTTTGCAATGTCAGAGACTTTCAGCCATTCCTTTACACATGTGTAAAACCTTCAGACTTTCTTAAGAAAATAACCTTTATTTCAAAAAATAGCTTTGAAGTTTGAAAATCAAAGCAGACCAGCTGTTTCTCAGCACAGAAAAGACTTTTCCTAAACTGCTAGAAAGCTAATAAGGATTTTAAAGGGCAGTGATAACTTACTCTAATGCCCACAGTACAGGGAGCACCAGGGGTGGGCCAAGCTGTTTACTGCAACTAGCACATTAACTAGGGAGCTGGCCAAGCCTTCCTCCGGGTTTCCCCCTCTTCTCCTTTCTCTTGGTGTCTGTTGTTCTCCTTCCCTCTTTCACCATCCTCTGGCCTATTTCTTTCTATTTCATACCTTTCTTTCTTTTTTCTTTCCTCAATCTCTCTCTGTCTTCCTCCCCCACAGCTTTTCTTTAAACCACCTCATTCCCCAAACTTGCTGTAGCATAGACCTGAAGCATTTTCAACTATTTATTATATTTATTGAGCGGAGTTTTCCTTTCCCTGTTCTTATTTTTTTAAAAGGAGGTGAGGTGAATATTTTATGTTGCTTCCACAAAAACAAATAAATAAAAACTAAACTAAATCAAGTGGTTTCTTACATGTGTGTGGCCCCAATTGATTTTTTCCCCCGTGGGCTAGTGGCCCCTGAGAGAAAAAAGTCCCCACCCTTGCACTAAGGGGTCTTGCCAATTTAATTCTTCAGAAAAGGAGATGAATAACAGTATGGATAATTAGCTACCGTGGGTGGGAGAAGGAATTTGACTGGAGGCAATTTTCTTTGGAAGGACATAGGAAAGCACAAGAGGTTGCAATAGTTTTACTTGTGAAAAATAGAGGGTACGAAAGAACTTGGTGGAAAGTTCAGCTGAGAAGGGGAACATCTGGGGCTTATTCATGGTTTTTCAGAAGTTTTTGAAGCTTTTTTATTAGCTGCGTTGACCTCAGATTGAAGCGGAGATTTTTCAACTGTTAAACAGTTTTTTCTTTGCATTCCTAGAGTCATATTGTGTTCAGCTTGTTAATATCTGCACAGGGGGCCTTGGGCAGAGTCGGCCAGAGCTGGTATTTCCCTTTCTTGTTGAGGATTTGCATGTGTCCCTTTCATCCATGCATACAGCAGATTCCTCCACAAATAATTGCATTTGACATCACAGTTGTTAGAGAAAATGCAGGGGAGGGGGGAAAGTCCCCATTTCCCCCACACCGAGACAGCTGGAGGGAGGAAGCAGGTTAGACAGGGAAATGCATAAACATACCTGGAATGTAGCAGCAGGTAATTCTGTCTGTGTTAGTCACGATGATAACTTGCATGTTGGAATATCAATGGCATAGATTCCAAGATGTCTAGAATTCAGAAAGAAAAAAAAAAAACCCACAAATCGACGCCTAGCATCCCATTGGCTTATTGGGCCTGACACGGGAAACACTGGCAAACACATTTAGTTAGCATCAGTGGAACATGTTCCAAGGCACTTTCCCTGAATTTTTTCTAGAGAAAGATTTTAGGTCATTTATTCGGAGCTTCTGGTGGCCAAGGCAAGAGCATCCTGCAGGGAAACCCCAAACCCAGCCTCTGATATGCTGGGGGGACAGGGGAGGAGGCTTCATCAAATTGCATTACAGTAGAAGTTCCTATTACTGGGACCCTCAGCAAGCAGACTCGCTGAAAAGGAGTGTTTGTTCAGGGCGTGATGGTGTTGAGAAAAGCAAAAAATAATCTATGCACTAACACTGTGACCAAAAATAACTTTCTATGTTAGAAATTACCAGTACTGCCTAAACAGAAGCCCTCATTCTTAATGGTCTGCAAAATGCTCTGTGGCTGAAACTCTTGGTGGTAAGTCAGTGATTTGAGTTTTTTTTTTTTTTTCTTCTATTAACTGCCAGGCCCACAAAGGTTTCGTACAAGCAAAAGAATTTAAATAAATTTCCAAAAATTTGACACTTAAAAATTTGAGGAGTTATTCTGACACAGATGTTCTGTGTTCTGTATTAGGTTTATGGTCTAAGCCAGGCTCCTTGATGAACAGCTAGAAGACATACAGACAGTTCAATAAATCAACACACAGTACTTGAGGTCCTATTCTAAATGTTTTTTTTTTCCCCCAAAGTCCCAGTAGATAGTTGTATGTCATAGCTGCACATCCTTCTAGTAGCTGTACGTGGGACGCGGCCTCAGCATGGCCAGAGAAACAGTGTGTCGGTGCGCGCCCGGGATCCGAACCCGGGCCACCAGTAGCGGAGCGTGCGCACTTAACCGCTAAGCCACGGGGCCGGCCTATTCTAAATGTTTATTGTTTATTCAGCCACTGAGTGCCAGGCACTCTGCTAGGCCCTGGGAATCTGGAGAGACACAAAGATGAATCAGATATAATTCTACCCTCAAAAAGCCTTTGGCCTCGTACAGGAGACAGACATAGACTCAGATAATTACAATACAAGGCAGAATATGATTGGGATTTTAAGACGGGTCCAAACAAAATGTTGTGGGAGCACAGATCAAACAATTAGATTCAGCAGCAGGAATTGGGGAAGAATCTGTGGAGGAAATGACATATGAGATGATTCCTAGAGGATAAATAGAATTTCAACAGAGATCACTCAAGGCTAAGAGAACAGCATGGACAAAGCGTGGAGGTGTGAAGTCGTGTGGTCTATTTGGAGAATGGTGTGTAGTGAAGGTATATGGAGAGACTTGTGAGAACGAGGTAGTCAAATGGAAATACACCATGGGCAGTTATAAATTTGAGTTAGGAGTCTGAGGGAAAAGTCTAGACAACAGAATTTTTAAAAAAAAATCTGAACAGTTTCATTCTCTTGGAGCCAGGTCCCTTGGGGACAATATTAGAAACCAGCCTCTGCTCTTTGGGAGTCCACAATTAAATTAAAAGGCAAAGCATTCATATATATCTACACTGGAAAACAGAATGACCTAAGTATTGTATGATACAATGTGCATGGGCACCAGCTGAGGAGTGAACGTGGGAAAGCACAAAATATATTATTGGTGATTTATCGTTTTTGAGGCCAACTTGGAGCCTTGATGTGTGCCCCCCATTCAAATGTCACACCCCTCCTAGACAAACACTGCCACAAACCACGAACAGACTTCATTCATCAACATTAGTGGTTGGGAAGGAATGCGACAGAGAAGAAAATGTTGACAGGCGCAGGAACAAGCAATTCGTTTTTAGCTTGGAGAATGAGAAAATTAACTGATGATAAATTCCAGGTGATTGGTTTTTCTCCTATTTTATTGTGAATAAAGGATCTGTTCACATTTTGAAAGTAACACCTCATAGTACAGAATGGAATATGCAGACAGGCCAAATTCTTTCTGTGTTTTTGTAAAAGTGCGCAAATAGGAAGTTCGTCTGACCCACATATATACTCCCTAGGGGACAAAACCCTTTCTCATCATGTATGAACACATAGGTATTTGATACTTCCTGCTGCATTGAAAATAGATTCAATTAAAATATTTAGTAATGACTCATTTTCAGTGCCAGGTGCTTGCACATCTTTATTATTTTGCCTCTAAGAATTTCATAGATTTGAAAGATAATCCTTGGGTGAATTAATGCTGCCACCAGTAGAGTTCCTTTCTGAACACCATTATGCAAGTCCCCATGGATGACCTTAGAGGGGAAGCCTTAGGGAGAGGGTAGTAAGAGTGAACTTCCTTGGTCTCCCTTTGGATCTGGTTGGCTAAGGCATCTGTTTCCTTTTAAAGCATCATTCTTCCCAGTTCATTTCCATTGCCCTACACTACAAGGACCAGTGCACCTGTCTTCTACTGGAAAGGAAATAAGTGTCAAAGTGAGAACAAAATAAGGACAATTGCTTCATTCCAAGTTTGTGTGGGATTGGAGTATAATCGCTTTTCCCACTATGTTAAGGGGTAAAAAAAGACAGCCACATGGGAAAGGAGTGTTAAATTGTGGCTTGTTTCCAGATCCACTCCAGCTATCATCCCTTTCAGTCACCCCAAAGAATGCCAAGTTCTTATTTAGACATGAATTTTCCAGAGAGCCCACCTTCTGAATAGCGAAGGGAGATCTGCTAGTGAGAGCATGCAAGTCACCCCCCGTCCACCTGAAAACTAGATCCATGCAACAGCAAAGGGTCAGGGCTCTAGAGGATTCCATTTTGAATAAGATGTGATGCCCAGGTTGCAATGACTTTTGGGCATTAAAGATCCCATGGCACTTCTTAAAAGAGTGTTTGCCCTGACCTCTTTGGCCAAAGTTCACATCTGGTAATTACATCTGTTGACATTGGCTTCCCTTGTCCTTTCAGCTGCATACAATATTGCCTCTCTCGCATCCTGTCTTAGACTGTTGTATAGTGTTGCTATGTGCTATTAAACAGCAATTGCATTTCACCCAGCAGGGAATGCATGTGGAAACCCTTTGGGAGAAGTGGTGCTATAGAAATGTTAGATCGACAGTGTTTTTTCTTTTGTGAGCCAGGAAGTAGAAGTGTAAGAAACAGATCCAAACACTGTTCAGAATAATCGTTAATGTGTACAGCAGAGTAAGCAATGACCATATGTAAGGCCAGATATGCCAAGGGTCAACAAGACCCCTTAGAGATAGGGAAATGAAAAGAGAATGTTTCTTCAAAGAAATTTTGGGGAGTGCCCTATAAGTTCAGAATAACATATAAGGAATTTTGGAGTTTTCTGGAAAGTAGATAGCTTCTATTTGTATGGGTCTCTGCAGTTTACAAAGTGCTTTTTATATATACAAACACAGTTAATTCCCATAACCCTGTGAGGTAGGTATGACTGTTATCCTAATTTTATAGCATAGGAAACTAGAGATTAGTGAGGTTCGGGGATCTGCCTAAGGTCTCACTTCTGGCAAGTGGATGAAATGAAGGAGGTAGGAATCCAGGTCTTATGACTCCAGCTTCTTTACTCTTGCAGCACACCATAGCTCGATAAGAGTGTTGGTGTGCTTTAATGAGTGGAGTATGGCCAGGCATATTTTCTTAGGTACATTTAAACATCGAGTTACTAGAATTCTTGGGGATTCTGGAGAGCCCTGCTTTTTTGACACCTGAAGGTTAGGACCAAAATTTCAAAATGCTAACTGTTTTAAAAAATAGAAACTTTTCTAAAATAGACTTCCCTACCTTATCATATGATTGTATTGTACTGCAGATGGAGATGAAGAGCTCACGCATGCTATAGAAGAAAGAAGCACAAACTGAGCAAAGAAATGTATTTCCTGAGGGACAAGGCAAAATAAAGCAAATATTGAGAAAAGTGAGAGACATGGGGATGGAAAAGAGAGATTTCAGAAGAGTAGTAATTGAGTTTTAAAAAGTGTCAACTTGAAATATGTGTAGTTAATGTGTCTCCTGGCTGATGGCGTGATTATGGTGGCTGAATCTTAGGATAAGGAAGGAGGCTGGTAAGACATAGCTGGCTTGAAGCTAGCTAGCTTCCTATTGGATTTTCACTCCAAGGGCAGGCATTTTCATCCAAGCTTGAGTTCCTCCCTTCTCACACTGACTAGCATAATTTCTCCCTTTTTGCAACGATATTTTAACTACTTTATTGAGATACAATTTTCATTTCATACAATTCACCCTTTATAAATGTACATAGAGTTGGAAGAGTTTTAGTAAATTTATACACTTGTGCAACCATCACCCCAATCCAATTTGGAATATTTCCATCACTCCAACAAGTTCTCCTGTTTGCGGTCACTTCCCATTCCTATCCCCAGCCTCGGGCAACCACTAAACTACCTTCTGTCCCTATAGATTTGCCTTTTCTGAGTATTTCATATAAATGGAATTATACAAGATGTGGTCTTTTGCGTCTGCCTTCTTTCACTTAGCGTAATGTTTTTGAGGTTCATTTATGTTATAGCATGTATCAACACTTTCTTCCTTTTTATTGCTGAGTAGTATTTCAATGTCTGGATAGACCACATTTTGTTTATTCATTCACCAGTAGATCGACATTTGGATATGTCCACCAGGGGGCCAGCCCAGTGGCGTAGCGGTTAAGTGCACATGCTCTGCTGCGGCAGCCTGGGGATCCCAGGCGCGCACTGATGCACCGCTTGTCAAGCCATGCTGTGGCAGCATCCCATATAAAGTAGAGGATATGTCCACCAGATTTGGACTACTATGAATAATGCTGCCATGAACATTCACATGCAAGTCTTTGTGTAGACATATGTTTTAATTTATTTTGGATAAATACCTAGGAGTGTAATGGCTAGGTCATATGATAAATATATGTTTAACTTTTTGAGAAACTGCTAAACTATTTTCCAAAGTGGTTGTACCATTTTACATTCTCATCAGCAATATATGAGAGTTCTAATTTATTCACGTTCTATTCAACACTCGGTAATGTCATTCTTTGAGTATAGACTTTCTAGTGGGTGTGTAGTGGTATCTCCTTGTGGTTTTAATTTGCGTTTCCCTAGTGAGTCATGATGTTAAGCTCTTTTCATGTGTTTATTGGCCACTTGTATATCTTCTTTGATGAAGTATCTACTCAAATCATTTTGCATGGATATTTTATAGTTTAAATAAGGGGAAAGAAGTGGAAAGAATGTGACTATGCTGGGAGATTTTTGCACTCCCCCCTTTTACATATTAATTAGCTTTTGTTTCTTTTTGTAGTTGTTTTTGGGGGTTTTCTTTACTTGTTTTGTTTTGAACAAGTAAAGGACTGAAATGGTCCATAGTAATTCACTGGGTTAAACAGACTTTCTGAGGACATTTATAATCTTCTAAGTGTGGTAGGCCTAGTTTCTCTGCTCCAGAGCAGAGGTAAAATTACCTTAAACTGCTTTGGGTGAGATGTTACAAAGTGCTTTCACATGCATCATCTCATTGATGCCTCACAGTTGCTCTAAGAGGGACTACTTTTCTTAGCTGCTTTTTACAGGTGAGGCTCTGATTAGGGAAGTGACTTAGACAAATGTAATCAGTTGGTAAATTGGTAGAGCTGAGTTTTGACCCCACGTTTGGCTCCCAATCCTCTATCTTTCCACCATAGCCAGCAGTCACACTGTAAGGTCCACTTTGGTTTCGTGTATCAGAACGCCAGCAAAGCCCAGACCAGCACCTTCAGGATATTACATGTGGGAATGGCTGCTGGACAAACTTTCAGGAAGCGTTTCCTCCATTACCTGATTGAATGGCTTTGCCCATTTTCCCTCGGCCCAGATGTCTGGGTCTCTGTATTATGGACAACCTGATTGTAATCTGGAAACAATGAGAACTCAGAACATCTGTTGAGAAAAGGAAATCTAATAGATGAGATGGCATATTCTGATTGGAGATTATTTTAGGAACAAATCAGTTTACATGAAACCAACCAAAATGTGTTTAATTGACAAAATGTTAAGTTGTAGGGTCAAAATATAAAAAAATATTAAATGCAGAAATGAGAATACAAATTTATTTATTACTGGGGAAATTATTTTTTAATTTATTTTATTCAGTGGCCCCTAAGGTTTTAAGAAAATTTTATTGTAGGCATGGTGGGTACCAGTTCTGTGTCATTCAAGGGCACATTTTTAAACATTTTGTCTGTTTGGATTGATAAATCACTGAAAACACACCAAAATTTCAGTATTTTAATATCCATATGAAGACTCCCAAACTGCCTCACATACTCAGATACAGCATGCACACACGTGTGTGCACACACATGCACAAACACATCCTTTGTTAGTTGATATGCCTTGGTTGTGGTTGGAAAATATGGTTATTATTACTGAGGCATGCAAGAGAAATATAAAACACAGTCTGTTCCCCTAAAGAGCTTACAAGTTATGAAGCAGTCAATATTCACACATAGAGAACAATTAGAAAATAATATAAGGCAGAACCTAAGAAACTGCTAAATTGAGCACAAGAACAGTAAGAGTTGTGAGAAGGAAATGATCCTTGGAAGCTAAGTGCTGTGCTGGGCACTCTATCAATCTATCTATATATCTGTCTGTCTGTCTGTCTGTCTATCTGTCTGTCTCTCTGTCATCAACTATATTAAACTTTTAAAATTACATAATACAAGTTCATTGTAGAAATTTAGAAATTACAGATAAGCAAAAATAAATTAATCCACCCCTAATCCTACTATCCAGAGATAACCACTGTTTGGGCACATACTTACTTAAAATGGTAAATGTTAACTGCTCTTAAACAGACAAAATCTCCTCTATTGTGAAAAGTAATCATTATCACTCATATACTGCCCTGGCAGAATATCCCAAAGTGCGTTCCACAGAATTTTTATTGCTGTGATTTTTTTTTAATTGAGGTCATAATAGTTTATAACATTGTGAAATTTCTGTTGTACATTATTATTTGTCAGTCACCATATAAATGCTCCCCTTCATCCCTTGTGCCCACCCCCAACCCCCATCCCCCTGGTAACCACCAGCCTGTTCTCTCTGTCTGTGCGTTAGTTTATCTTCCACATATGAATGAAATCATACAGTGTTTATCTTTCTCTGTCCGGCTTATTTCGCTTAACATAATACCCTCAAGGTCCATCCATGTTGTTGCAAATGGGACGATTTTGTCTTTTTTTATGGCTGACTAGTATTCCATTGTATATATATACTACATCTTCTTTATCCAGTCATCAGTCGATGGACACTGGGTTGCTTCCATGTCTTGACTATAGTGAATAATGCTGCAATGAACATAGGGGTGCATGAATCTCTTTGGATTGTTGATTTCAAGTCCTTTGGATAAATACTCAGTAGTGGGATAGGTGGGTCATATGGTATTTCTATTTTTAATTTTTTGAGGAATCACCATACTGTTTTCCATAGTGGCTGCACCAGTTTGCATTCCCACCAGCAGTGTATGAGGGTTCTCTTTTCTCCACAACCTCTCCAACATTTGTTATTTTTTGTCTTGGTGATTATAGCCATTCTAACAGGTATAAGGTGATATCTTAGTGTAGTTTTGACTTGCATTTCCCTGATGATTAGTGATGTTGAACATCTTTTCATGTGCCTATTGGCCATCTGTATATCTTATTTGGAAAAGTATCTGTTCATATGCTGTGATTCTTTTTTAAAAAACGTTCCTCCAACAAGCATATGAAAAGATGCTCCACATCACTAATCATTAGGGGAATGCAAATCAAAACCAAAATGAGATATCACTTCACACCTATTTGGATGGCTACTCTAAAAAAAAAACTTAAAATAGCAAGTGTTGGTGAGAATGTGGATAAAATGGAAGCCTTGTGCACTGTTGGTGGGAATGTAAAATGGTGCAACCACTACGGAAAACAGTGTGATGGTTCCTCAAAAAATTAAAAATAGAATTACCATATGATGCAGCAATTCCATTTCTGGATATATATCCAAAAGAATTGAAAGCAGAGTCTCAAAGAGATATTTGTACACCCATGTTCATAGCAGCATTATTCATAATAGCCAAAAGATGGAAGCAATCCAAGTGTCCATCAATGGATGAATGGATAAACAAAATGTGGTATATACATGCAATGGAATATTATTCAGCCTAGAAGGAAATTCTGACACATGCTGCAATATGGATGAACTTTGAAGACATTGTGCTAAGTGAGATAAGCCAGTCATAAAAGGACAAATACTGTATGATTCCACTTAAATGAGGTCCCTAGAGTAGTCAAAATCATAGAGACAGAAAGTAAAATGGTGGTTTCCAGGGGCTGTGGGGAGGGGGAAATGGCAAGTTGTTGTTTAATGGGTACAGAGGTTCAGTTCCACAGGATGAAAACGGTCTGGAGATTGGTTGCACAAGAGTGTGAACATATATAACATTACTGTACTATACATTTAAAGATGATAAAATGGTAAATTTTATGTGTATTTTCCCACAATTGAAAACTTTTTTTAAAAGCATCTCATGTGCTCACATAAGGAAACGTATAAACAAAATTAATTTGGTTTGTTTACAGCAGAACTTCTCAGAACCTTTAATATGCTAATGTGTATTATGACTCTCCAAGAAGAGATGTAGCGTCATGTGTTTTCCTTGCTTCTCTGACCATGGATCTCTTTTTTCCAATGTCTTATGGAACTAAGGAAGTATATTAAGGAATACATACACCTTAGGAAATATTACTGTAAAGTGTTGGTGATTTAACATCTTACATCTCATTCTCCAACACATATTTTATTTCAAGAAGACATCTGGGGTGATCAATGTTTATCCCAAAAGAATGTGTCTCTAGAGATAGAATATCAAGCCCTGCAAGTGCCTAAGAAGAAAAAAGATTTGGGGGCACAGAGCCACCCAGCACCTCTCAGATCTCTGCTTGTCAACAGCCAACTCTTCTGCCTACTTGCAAGGTCAGCCCTGCATTTTGGCAATTGAGAGAGGAGGCCATCACACTTAGAAACTATTGTTAGGGGAGAACAATCTTCAGTATCTGATTATAAAGTTTCGTGATTTCTTTAAGACATCCAGTCATTCCAGTACAGATAGCATGCATTTCCAAGCAGGAACTTTAATGCAGTACAGGAAACTTTGGATGGACAGAATTCAGGTCAAGGGAAAGATAATTCTCTGGGTTGAATATCTTTGTGTGTAATTCAAAACGAGAGGTTGCTAGTAGGTATAAATGTACTGTAGTTGAGTTAAAGGAGGATGTCATGGTTAAAAGCCAAGAATTTCCTCTAGGAGCAGGTGAAAAAACAGCTGACATTCCTGATTGTTTTTCTAAGTGTTTAAAATGACTTTTCCAGACCTAAAGCCTGTAAGCATTTTATTAACATTTGATTAGCAGTTATTCTTTACTGTGTTGAAGCTGAAATTAGATCAAGTTTCCTTACATTGCCACCAAAAAAAAAAAAAAAAAACCTAAGCCCCAAGTAACTTAACTCTCTTTCACAAAGAATCATTCCAAAATAATTTTCCCTTTTCCTGTCCTTAGCAATCTCAAAAAATCATGGACTGTCAGAGCTGGGAAAGACTTAGAGCTCATGCAGTCCAACTGCCTCCTTGTATATATGGGGAAACTGAGGCCCAGAGAGGGGAAGAGATTTCCCCCAAGACCCAAAGAGTAGCAGAGCTGAGAACACCTGACTGCTTCTCTAGTGCTCTTGCCAATACATTGTGCTACCCCATTAGAAGATAATGTGTGGGGGCCCAATATAGCTATGACTCCAGGTCAAATTTGTTTATAATTTATTAGACAAGCAAATAACAGGGGTTTTATTTGAACACCAGAGTGCAATTTCTCTTAGGTAATACAATTTGTAGGCTAAGCATGAAACTTAAAACCTGAAATAAATCAGTGTTCACAGCATGTAAGAATGTATGGTCAACTATAATGTGACATTTTGTTTTATGTGTAAACATATAGCAATTAGGTCAAATATATCCACTGGAATTACGTGGTGGCTTTGATTTGTGTAAATGCCCATAGCAGATTTATTCAGATTCTGAAGGGAATTGTTAGTATGAATTATCTGGCTTTATAGGAGCTCTGTATGATATACTCTATTTGTAAATGATACACAGACTGTGTAGCTAAATTAAAACCAGGAAATAGTTGATTTGATACGAAAGGTTGGCTAGAATATAACGGAGATAAAATGTTTGTAGCCTAAAAAAAAAAGAGGACTTTTTGGTAATGTTCATGTTCACTTGCTAATTCAGATATTGGTGTGTATGTATTTGAGGCCATATGCCATTAACCAGTTTAAAAGCCATCAACAATCAACCAATTAGGATGACAGTTCTGATGTCAACCTAGTGGTTTATTTCATGGTTCTCTTCAAGGATTCTTAGTACATTAAAATAATTAGAATTGGGACATGCTGTTTCTGATAGTCACTTGGGAGAAGCCAACTAAATAAACAACCCCATTGGTTTGTGAATGCAAATATTGAGATAAGCACAGTCTAGTTATTTTAGGATAGCTAAACTTTCTCCATATAACTGCCTCCAAATGGAAAGGTTATAAACAACAATAACAACAACAAAAATAAGAGTGGATTTAAGGATTGTTAAAACACCTAAACAATCAACACTAAAAGTCAAACTGGTTAAGCCATATATTCCCTCTGTGCTGGACTCCAGGCTCCTGATGTGATCCACTGATGTCAAAAAGGTGCAATAGTTCAAACAGGAAGCCTAGTAGGCAACTCTTTCTTAAAAGGAATTAATGGCTTTGTAACTTACAGTAAGCATTGTACTCCTATAGCCACTGCCCACAGGACACTGCATTTACTCAGAGCCCAGGGAGGCAGTCTCCATTTTGCCGTAGAGGGATTGCCCACAGAATCACTTGTTTTCCCTATATATTTGGAATGTGTTTGGAATTTGCCTTTTTTCTGTTTTTGTAAAAATAAGCTCCAAAATGTTACAAGTGGTGTCCTAAGAGACCTTGGATTGGAATAGATTAAACTTAGAATCACCTAACCAGGTTTAGAAGTGGGCCTGTGTTGAATTTGTACGTATCAGACAGAAAGCCAGCACCATTAGTTTAAAGGAAAGAGTGTAGCTATGTTCCCAAATAATATTTCTTTTGTAAGATGTAGCTGGAAATATGATGGAAATTTCAGAAATCTAACAACTTTGTATGCCAAGTTTCCCACTTGGTATCCAGAGAGTCATTCACACAGCCCCTATTACTATTAACAGTAGGAGTGAATTTAACTCCCCCAGGAAACCGTAACCTTCCAATGTATTATTCATGGCTTAGGAATCATTTTGATTTTCTACCTCAAGAATTTAGCCAAATGAGAACTATTTACTGAACTCTTTTTTCCAGTGCTTCTTCATATGCTAAAACTCTACAGGCCCTTATCATATCAGAACTAGCTACATTTCTTCTCTTTGATGGCCCTTCTCTTTGTGTGACTCACTTTCCATGGTCTGAATGAGTACTGAAAGCAAATCTGTGAAAGATTCTTGTGGAAGATTAAGACCACTGAGACTGTGCTGTAATAAGGTCATTGATGTGCTGGCATAATAGTTTTCAGGCAAATTTAAATAGAAAAATAAAATAAAAGGTTCTTCCTTAAAATTATTCCAAGAAAATATCTTTTCACAAGAGGGTACACCAAGTCATACATACAAAGTGTATAAAGTGTAGAATTTTTCAATGACCTATTTAATGCCAAACAATAGGAAGTTTAGTTCTAAATTTGGGGTTGTAAATTCTTCCCAAATGGTTGGTTCTCTTTTTTCCCATCTTTTTATTGAGATAAAATACACACACCACAAAATTCACCCTATTAAAATGTATAATTTAGTGGTTATTAGCATATTGACCAAGTTATGCAACCATCACCACTATCTAATTCCAGAACATTTTCATCACCCCAGAAAGAAACCTCATACCCATTAGCAGTCATTCCCCATTCTCCCCTCCCCCCAACCCCTTGCAACCAGTAATCTACTTTCTGTTTCTATGGATTTGCCTATTCTAAATATTTTATGTGAATGGCATCATATAATATGTGGTCCATGTGACTGGCTTCTTTCCCTTAGCATAATGTTTTCAAGGTTCATCCATGTTGTAGCATCCATCAGTACTTCATTCCTTTTTATGGCTGAATAATATCCCATTATGTGAATATACAACATTTTCTTTATTCATTTATCCGTTGATGGGCAAATGCCCGTGGGTTGTTTCTACCTTTTGGCTATTGTGAAAAATAATACTGTGAACATTGGTGAACAAGTTTAAGTCTTTGATTCCAGTTCTTTTGGGTATATACCTAGGAATGAAATTGCTGGGTCATATAGTAATTTTATGTATATAATGTATATAATTTTATATGTATAGTATGTACACAATTTTATTAAGTTATATGTAATAATTTAACTTAGTGAAGAACCACCAAGCTGATCCCACAATGGCTGTACCACTTTACATCCCCACCAGCAATGTATGAGGATTCTACTTTTTCCATGTCCTCTCTAACATTTATTTTTATGTTTGTTATTATTATTATTATTATTATTATTATAGCCATCCTAGTGGGTGTGAAGTTATGTCTCATTGTGGTTTTGATTTGCATTTCACTAATGACTCATGATGTTGAGTATCTTTTCATTGACCATCTCTATATCTTCTTTGGATAAATGCTTATTCAGATCGTCTGTGCATTTTTTAAATTGAATTGTCTTTTCATTTTTGACTTGTAAGAATTCTTTAGATATTCTGGATACAAGACCCTTATCATATATGTGGTTTGCAAAATTTTTTTCCCAATATGTGGGTTGTCTTTTTACTTTTTTGATGGCGTTTTTTGATGTACAAAAGTTTTTCATTTTGATGTAGTCCAATTCAGTTTTTTTCTGTAGTCACTTATGCTTTTGCCTCACTCATGTTCACAAAGATTTACCACTATGTTTTCTTCTAAGAGTTTTATAGTTTTAGCTCTTACATTTTGGTCTTTTGTCCTCTTTGAGTTAATTTTTGTGTATGATGTGAGGTACGGGTCCAAAATTATTATTTTGCATGTGGATATCCAGTTTCCCCAGCACCAGTTAGTTTATAGTGTTAAATCTTTTCTTTCCTGTTGATCTTCTGTCTAGTTGTTCTACCCATTATTGAAAATGGGATATTGAAGTCTCTAGTTATTATTTTTAAATTACTTATTTTTTCTTTCAATTTGGTTAGTTTTTGCTTCAAGTCTTTTTAAGACTTCTGTTAGGTGCATATACATTTATAACTGTAAATTATTCATGTATTGACCTTTAATTGTTAAAAAATGGCCTTCTTTGTCTATAGTATCAATTTTTGTCTTAAAATATATTTTGTCTAATGTTAGCATAGCCACTCTAGCTCTTTTTTAGTTACTGTTTGCATGGTATATTTTTTCCATCTTTTTACTTTCAACCTATTTTTGTCCTTGAATGTGAAGTGTATCTGTTATAGGCAGCATATAATTAGTTCCCTGACTTTATATTGGAGAATTTAATCCATTTACACTTAATGTCATTACTGATATGATAAGCTTTACATCTGTCATTTTGCTATTTGTTTTATATATGTCTTATGTCTCTTTTTCCCCTCTATTCCTCCATTACTGCCCTTCTTGGTGTTAAATAGTTTTTTCCTAGTTTATCATTTAATTCCTTTGTCATTTATTTTATTATATTCTTAAGTTATTTTCTTAGTGGTTGCTCCATGGATTACAATTGACATCTTAATTTATAACAGTCTTGTTTGGATTAATACCAACTTAATTTCAGTAGTATATAAAACATCACTACTATACAGCTTTGTTCCTTTTCCCTTCCTTTGTGCTGTTATTGTCATACAATTTACCTCTTTATACATTATAAGCCCATCCACACATATGTATAATTATTGTTTTATGCAATTGTCCTTTAAAACCAATAGGAGAAAATATTTACTGAGCAAAAATACAATAATAATCATTACCTATGTAGTTACCTTTACTGGTGTTCTTCGTTTCTTCCTATGGCTTTAGATTACTGCCTAGTGTCCTTTCATTTCAACCTAAAGGGCTCCCTTTAACATTTCTCATATGTATAATAGTGACAAACTCCTTTAGTTTTTGTTTATCTGCGAATGTCTGAATTTCCTTTTTTTTTTTTTTTTTTTTTTTTTTTTGGTGGGTAAGGTTGGCCCTGAGCTAACATCTTTTGCCAATCTTCCTCTTTTTGCTTGAGGAAGAGTGGCCCTGAGCTAAAATCTGTACCAGTCTTCCTCTACTTTGCATATGGGACATCGCCACAGCACGGTTTGATGAGCGGTGCATAGGTCTGCACCCGGGATCCGAACCTGCGAACCCCAGGCCACCAAAGTGGAGTACGCAAACTTAACCACTATGCCACTGGGCCAGCCCCGGAATGTCTTAATTTCTCCTTCATTTTTGAAGAACGGTTTTGCCAGATACAGAATTCTTAGTTGACAGTTTCTCCCTTTCAGTGTTTTGAATATGTTATCCCACGCCTTCTGGGCTTCTTGATTTCTGATGACAAGTTGGCTGCTAATCTTACTGAGTATTAGGTGTACATGATGAGTTGCTTCTCTCACTGCTTTCGTGATTCTCTCCTTGTCTTTGACTTTCAACACAGAGCTGTGAGAAATAATAGACTTGGATAATTATTTAACATAGCTAGAAAGTGAAATTTCATGAAGCAATAAGTGAATGAGTGTGTGTTTCTAAAAACAAAGTGATGTCTCTAAGTATACAGATTTGGCCTGTATAAAGGAGGTATTGTTTTAATGACAAAAGTGAAGGAACTATTTTCCCAGTTAAGTTAATGGAAAATAAATCTTATTTCTGGCTGGTATATCTAGAATAAGAAACAGAAGTCAAGCTGGGGTGGGGTAGAGTAGGGACATGTTTTGGGAAGGAGATGGACTTGGTTAGCAGTAATAGCAACCTCCTGCATACCCCTGCGGCCCTTCAGGTTTTATATTACTTATTAAGGCAGTTATATATTTGCTTTTCATTAATTAAGATATCTGCATAAGTGTGAGTACCTAAGTGTGTGAATTTATCGGATACTCAGTCCCTCATGTTGCGGGTGGTACATTTATACCAGAAAGTCTCTGCACTGTCAGCTCACAGATGGTGATGCTGGAATTTAGTTCAAACTTGTGGAATCACTACATACAACTTCACTGATGATTACACTGTATACGTTCCTGCCTCTTTCTGGAAACATGAAAACACAAGATGTCGACCATCTGAAATGTCAGGGTAGTCCTTAGATATAGTTACTATTTAAAGATGTATAAATTACAACCAGCCCACCAAATTTAATCTTTGGGGCAGCAACATATTTGAAGTTTCGATTTAGTTGAAAGCCACCATAACTTAGGAGTTCACCATTTGTTTTCACAAAATTGATCAAGTGCTTAAATGTGTATAAGTAAAAAGAGTAGGAAACAAAATGGAATTATGTTTAATTGAATGCAAATGCAAGGATTTCAGTATGGTTAAGCCTCTCTAGATGTTTTCAACTAGAATTACTTGGGAATAAACAGGAAGAGGTGAATGGGAGAAAATAAGGAAAAACCTATACTTTGGCAGGTTGATTTATCCACCTAATCAGGCGTGGATAAGATGAGGACTTTGGAAGGTTTTATTCCACTACTTCTCCACACTTTCTAGAGAGGAACTCCTTGTGGACTATGTATTTCTTGAGAGCAGGCTCCATGTTCTCTCGCTACCACTTACCCATGCCAACTTGGAAGTTGGCTGCCACATGCTCCCAGGGGCCATGTTGTCCTCTTCTGAGCCTGTGATTTGACCAAGTTTGGCTAAGGATCTAGGAAGAAAAATCTCATTGCTCTCCTCCTGAACCTAAAGGCATTTTGGAACTCTCAAGTGCCTTTGCCTTTCTCTTACCTGCCCTCAACTGATTCTCCTGTGATATCCCCAAGGATTAGGCAGAAAGCTAGCATTATTTGCAGTACTGGTGTGGTTAAAAAGCTCTACTAACTATTGTTTGTGTGGGCTTGCTGTAGTCATTTGTAAAACAGCGGGATTGGACCATATGATCTCTCAGGTCCTTTCTAACTCACTTACCACTCCAACTCTATGACCTAATTCCTTTAGTAACATGTAGAATATAATGCTGAGCACTTCTGGGTGCTCAATACATCTAATATCTCCATTTCTCATACTGGACGCCATCCTCTGGGAGATAAATTCTCTGCTTCCCAACCATCTCCTTCCCTGTTGCATCTAGCTAGGACATGCAAGTTGATTTCTTCAAAGATGAAAAATTACCAGGGCTGTATCCAGAAGTACGTTGAACAAACATGATGGTTAGAATGTGTGTATATTACCTGGAATATCAAAAAGGGTTAAATGTGGAGGAGGGAAACAGGTGTTTATTTAACAAAATTTTAATTGAATATGACTAAACGGAATCTCAGAGGATGGTGGAGAAGCCCATGTTAGAACTGGTCAAGACATTCTTACCTACTGAGCTCAGTGAAAACAAACAAAGAAAGGTGGAACTATAAATATGTGTTGGCTGAAGCCTGTTATAAGCTGTCCTTTATCACTCCCACACTTATATTCTCCTGTTCTTGCCACTCTATCGCTACCATCATCACCAAATAGTTTTGTGGGATAGGGAAGGAGTCCAGGTAAGACAGCCAGCCAAGCACTTCAGTCCCAGGAGGAAGCAAAATGTGCACACCCATCTACCAAGGAAAGCCAACAAAGAAAATAATTAACCATAATCTCTACCAACATATACCTTGCCAAAATAGCACAGCATCAGGCTCTGCCCAACACTAGGTACAAATTAGCTGGACTTGGTTACATGATGCTCTTTCTAGACCTTGTGGTTAAATTCTAATAAGCTTCTTAGGAAAAACAAGGGGCCTGTCTTGAGGAATGGATTCCTAGGCAGAGCCAGTAGGAGAAATGCTTGATGAGGTTTGAAATTCAAAATAAGAAGCCATGATGCCTAGATGGGAATGGAAATTATCATATCTGTACTAGGCTCCAACTTAATGCTTATTTCAGAAAAGTGAAACTAATCTAAAATAGGCTACCAATTGGCAAGTATATAGATAGACTAAATTAGTGAGTGTTTTATTTAGGGGATGAAAGGTGACTGTGAAGGATAGTTTAGCCAAATGCTAAGTAGAAATTATTTTGTTAGCATATACAATCAACCCAGCAGAAAATTCTGCAACTAGAATTTCTGAAACTAAAATTGGCTAAGCTAAAATTGGACGAATGATCACCAGTATCAATAATAAGTAGATGTAAAATGACTGTGAATTTTGTTAAAAGACCATCTGACCAAATATGGGATTCCAACAAGGTCATGACTGTATTCCAAGTGTTAATGGCCAAGCTTGAGTTGAACTGTGGTGTTCAGTGATTTCCTTTAAAACAGCATCCTAAAAGGTTACCAAAAGTCAGGGCTTGAATTCCTTTGCTATTGGAGAATACCAGCAGTTCCATTTCACATTTCTTCATCTACTGTTTGACCACTCCATTCAGACGACCCAACGTGTAGGAAGGAAAACTACAGCACAATAATAAAGTACTTGATCATTTGGTAGCTGCAGAATGTAACTACGGTTATCAATGGCCCTCATAAAATTCCAGTGCTCTAGTAGTCTTCTGTGACCAAAGTGTTACAAAACCTACATGTGGTGGATATGACTCCGAAGGAGCCAATTGTTCTAGCATCTTTAACGTTGCATTTACCAAACAAAATACTGTTTTAGGACACATCCCAGTTTTTCATATTTAAAGGTATTACCTGAGCATTTCTTAAGTTAATCTTCACTCAAAGAATGAGGCTAAAAAATATTCAAGAGCACCATTCTTTTGCTTCTTCTATTTTAACCTTTAAAAGTATGTGATCAGATATGAATATTATAATTTACTCATGTTTCCTGGGGGAGCCCATTTTCCTCTTAGGATTCTATAGCCTAAAAAAAAGGGAAAGGTTTGAAGCTTTCTGACCTCTAAGGAAATAATAACTAGAAACTCAGAATCCAGTTTTTCATCAAGTCCCAGATAGTTTATTTATACCGAATGCACAATGTCATTTATTATACTTCAGAATAATACTAGGCAGCCTTAATTATTTGAAATATATTTTAAAATTCATATTTTTCAAGTAATATACCAGAGAAGGAAAACTGTTTTCACCGAAAACCTATTTATAAATCCTGATCTATACCTAGTCTTTAAAGGAAGGAAGCTTTGACAGGGAGACTAGAGGCATCGCACTAATCCTTGGTGGGCCACAGGCCTTCTGGAAGATAGTGAACCATCGTCCTCCAGTCATTGAGGTTGACTCTTCAAGCCCTGTGCTTGATGACATGGCTGCTGTGGTTCATACACAGAGGTTATTTTTAGAGGGACGATTTCTCATTTCCCAAAAGTATAACCATAAGATGTCTATTTGGAATGAATCAGATTTATAGACTGGGATAATAGTAAATGCTCAGATCATGTCTGTGTAACCTCAGTTCCCTGAGGAAATATGTAATATCTTGGTACACTCTCACCCTGGAACCCTTGCTCTCTGTCAGTGGCCCTCATCTAATGGAGGCAATTCCTTTGGAAACCGAGTGGTGCTGTGGGGTTTCACAGATGTCTTCAAAGTAAGTTTCCTTCCAGAAAAAGTTATATTTTTTCCTTGTGGCTTTTCACAATAATTTAAAACTGACATAGGGACAAAAAGTCACTAATATTCAACAATGGTGGTAGCCAGAGTCAGACGCCTTCAGAGGGAAATTGGACGTGGTGTTCTGCTAGGGTGTCTTGCTGTGTTTGCGTTTTGCTGCCACACCTGGCAAATCAGTCTGATCTGGCCGGCTTCTTGAGGTTAGGCCAACCTTGGCTCCAGCCTTATAACTGGAACTGTACTTTGTGGGGCTTTTGGCCCCTTAAACTGAGATTGAGTCTAGTAATGCTGGAGACCCTAAAGGAGGGCATCACAGAGCCAAGAATTAACACACACAGGCTGACTAATCTAACAAACAGAGGACTCATCAGGGATTGGAAGTGGCTCACTGGGTGGCCTTGGGAACTTCATTCAGCCACTTAGTGCTTTGGTTGGCCACATCCCTTTGGATTAGTTGGTTCATTTGCTTAGAAAGATCAATTTTCTGCCTTCCTCTTTGACTTTCCCCCACTTTATCAGAGGAGGAAACTCCCTCAACTGGAGGAGAATATAAGACCTGCCTCTCAGGGCAGCCCTAATAAAGGGAGTGCTGGCAGTCAGTCACTCAGTCTATCTGTACATCTGCCTAGGTGTCTAGCCTCAGTGAATCCAGGGCTCCCTGGCAGGAGTCGGCCATTACCACACCAGAGCAATAGCAATAGAAGATCAGACCAGGCTTGAAGAGAGAGACTGGGAGAAATCAAAGTCGGTGAATAAATTGCTTATTTATTTTGTTAACCCGTTGGTTCATTCATTCTTTCAGTTACCAAGCATTTCCTGAGCACCTACACTGTGTCGGGCACTGTGCTCGTTCCAGGGCCATGCCCTTTCCAAGTTAATGCTGGAATACAGAAGCCCTCCTCCCTGGTCCCATTCCAAATCCTAACAACCTTGCAGTAGCTACCCTTAAACAGTTTTCAAGCTAAAAATGGGCACGTTGCCTCACATCTCTCTCAGCTCCAATTTCCTTATTTGTAAAATGAAGCTAATAATACTTGCCCTGCTGCCTCGCAGGGGTCCTGGATGGATCAACTGAGAAAAGAGATGTGGCAGTACTTTTAATTATAAGAATAATGAAATGCTGATAGTAATGACACAATAACTAAGATTTATTGAGGGCCTACAGTGTTCTGCAGAATGCCCTACCCAGGCCATAACTATATAGCACTTACTGTGTGCCAGATACTAAGCTCAGTGCTTTACATGTATTACCTCATTTAATCCCCCACAGTAACGCAACGTGGGAGATAGGTACTGGTATTGTACCCGTTTTAGAGATAAGAAACATATCTTTCTTTCAGAGAGGTTAAAGAATAAGTTGTTTATAGCAACAAAGCTAGTAAATGATAGAGTCTAGATTTGAATGCAAGTTTTCTGACTCTAGAATATGAGCTTTTAACCACCATGCTATGCTTCCTCTTGGAAAAGAATAAAACTCTATACAGTTCTAAGCTGTTGGTAATATTATTGTGAATGTTTTACTTTAAGGCAGTGGACAGCTTCCTAAAACAGCAGAGAACCATTTCTACCACTGGGAGGAAGCCCCACCAAAATAGTTTTCATTTCATCCCGAGTTTGCTTCTTTCACATCCTGGTGTGTTTTACTCTCCAGACATTTATTTCATTGGGAGGACTTATTTTCAGAAGTTTCAGCACTACATTAGCAAACATAAAGTAAGAAGCGGGGAAGCTGGAAGTGGCAGAGAAAGTGTGTGCTGCGGGTAAGAGGCGGCCATGGAAGCAATGTCCAGACAGGAGTGTATCTGGTTGTGGGTGGCCTTCTTGCTGATACTGTATGGAAGCACAGCCTCTAGCAGGTCCCTTTGCTCTTCATTACCAAACATCTCTGCATGCATCCTCAGTGCACAGACCCTTATCTTACTGGGAGCATCCAGAAGGGTTTCCTCAGACTCTTAACAAAAATTCCACCCAGCCTTCTTTCTGGTGCCTCCGTGTTTGGCCATGGAGTGTTATTTGTTTTGCCTTACAAGACATTTGTAATAAGCTCTTCATGTCTGCTACTGCTCCTCCTCCTCCTCCTCCTCTTCCCCTTCTTCCTCTTCAAGATCATCATCATATTATCCTCAGCAGCAGAATTAGCATGTTCCAGAACTTATTATCTTGCCAAGCACTTGACATGCATTATTCTATTTATTTGTCCATTCATCCATTTAATGAATATTCATTGAACATTTACTTTGTACTAAACATTGCTACACACTGGTAATCGAAACGGACCACAATCTCTTCTGTTACTCTAGTGGGAGTGCAATAGGGGAATATATAGTAATTACAAACTGTGTAAAGTTCTGTGGAAGAAGGATACATGGGACTATGAAAGGTGAATGGTGCTATTTAATACAATTCTTCCACAACCCTGTGAAGTTAATGAATAGTATAATCCTCCATTTTACAGGTGAGGAAACTGAAGCTCAGAGAAGTTAAGTGACTCGCCCAAAGTAACACAGCTAGTAAGTAGGCTGAGTAGAGATTCAAATCCATGCTGGTCAGATTCCAAAGCTCATAGTCTTAACTGCTACACTTTATTGCCTCTTCAATGTGTGAAGTGCATATATAGCCATTAATTCTAGCCCTATACATTTGGATTCTGGCTTCATCGCAAATGTGTGGAGTTGCAATTGTTTCCAATTAGTTGTGGCTGTGGTTTGGTGGAGTCGTTCAAAGAAAGTGTGCACGCAAAGCAGAGGTCACGTGCCCTAGGCCTTGTGGATGTGCACAACGTATAAATAATAATGGCATTCCAAAAAAGCTGGGATTCGTTGGAGTCACCACATTTGTTTCCCATTAGCTTATGCTACTCAAATACAAACAGTCAAGCATGTGTTTACATTGCTGTGGACATGGAAAGCCGGGCCCCCAAAGCATTCCTTGCAGGTTGTATAAAGCTGAGCATCCAAATAGTTCAAAACCAGTTTTGTAAGCCCAGCTTAATAGCTTTAAAATGTAACCTGGATTCCAGATATTAAAAAAAAATGCAAGTAGCCAAAAGAGACAAAACCAGCTAAATCCTCAAAATATGTACCAAGCCCCATATTTGCAGTATCTATTTTGTTACTTATCTTTTATTTTAAAAATGCTAAAGAGCTTAAAGTCAAGAAAACTCTTAGCCATGTAGCACCAGTAATGGAATTTTTCATTCTCTTCTAACCAGCTGTCTGAGCTTCTCAAAACAAACCTGTTTATGATGAGATAGTTTGGTTATTTAAGACACAGTAGATGGCAAGGCTGCGGAAAACAAGCAGGAGGCATCCAGTGTCATAATCTCCCCTGTCTCAGCTCTCCTACCCAATAACAAAAGGCTTTCCCAACACGGTAAAGTTCATGGCTAACATCTGAGAAAATGAGATTGAACTGGAAATTATCTCAGGTAAACACAGTCAAGATGGCAAAAATGTGAAACGAAGTCCCCATTAGTTGATGTCTTTACCTAAGATGGTACATTTTTCTTGAAGGGCTCTGGACTTGAGAGCAGGTGAGGTCTCTGTCACTTACTCGATGACTTGGTCAAGTCATGTCCCCTCGCTGAGCCTCAGTGTCTTCCCTTGACGTGGGAAATAGGGATGGCTGTCTTCCCTGTTACACAAATTGGTGGTGAGGATTCAAAGATTACGTGAGAGAACATATGTTAAGTCCTAGCACAGTGTGTGGCCAATAAGGTTCATATCTTTGCAATCAAGGTAATTCCAAGAGGCACATTATTTATACCATATAGACAGATCAAGAGTTGCTTCTCTCTCTGGGCTAATTTCAGCATATTTGATCCTCCTTAGAACAACATGTATGTCCTTTGATCTTTGTTCTCCTGTCGACCAAGCACAAAAAGAACTTTGGCCAAATCACATTATCCCATGCTACAGTCCTTTTTTGTCATCTGGGTTATAGTTTTAAGAACATGAAATTGCTATATTCTAGAAGCCTTTTTTTCTCATACACTGTGGTTCTAATTTTCTTAAGTAATTATTCCAGGCTTTTTGTTTCCTTTTATCACACAAGCCTGAATACCTGTTCCAAGGCTAACTTTGACTATTTCCCTTTCTAATCAAACGAAGTCAATCACCTTACATAAGTGTATTTTCATCAACTACAAAGACAAAAGGTCACGATGTCCATACATAAGTGAAAAGGAAGTTATCAGATTGCATTTACTTTTTTAAAAAAATGGTTTGAAGAGCATATATTAAGGATTTAAACACACATGAGGCTAAGGTGACTCTTGTCCAAAGATGGTTAAAAATGCAGATCTGTGCTTCACCCCAGATCTGCTGAGTCAGAAGCTCTGTGGGTGGGGCCTGGGAGCCTGAGATTTTAACAAGCATCCTAGGTGATTCTCATGGAAATTGGAGACTCCCATGATGTGTAAAAATGTACATACCCTTTGACCCACTAGTCCCACTAATGGGAAACTAAGGAAATAATTCAAAAATGGAAAGAGTTATGTGTGGTCCTGATACTACATCTTTATTTATAGAAGCAAAAGAACTAGAAAGGATGTAAATACTCAATGTAAGGAGAATGGTTAAGTAAATTTCAGTAGATCCTTTAAGGTTTCTGTGCTAGGTGTTTTATCACATTTAAAGCATTACATTTATCACATTTATTCATTACAACAATTCTATGAGGCAGGCATCATTTTCCTTATTCCACAGATGAGGACACTGAGGTTTAGGGAGATGAAGCGACAGAGTTAATAAGTGGGAAAAAAGTTAATAAGGGGAAAAACCAGGATTTGAACCCAAGTCAGTCTGATTCTAAAATCCAAGCTCAACTATGTAAAAATATAGGCATTTAAAAAAAGCCTACCTTTGAAAACCCAGATATTGTTTATTCGAGTTTGGGAATTGGGGCTTTTTCTCCCTTATTTCTCTTTCCTTTCACCTTTCTATATTATAGTGATACTTATGGAATTTAAATATTAGATTATAAAATAAAAATTGGTTGTATATTTAAGCAACTGTGATAGTCTCATGTGGCTCAAACAGAGTTGCAAGGAGGGTAGCAGCTGTAGAAACAGCTGGGCTGTGAAAGGCCTTGTGCACTTCCCCCTAAGGCGTGCCAAGCAATGCATGGCAGAAATGTCGACTTTATAGAATGGCTATGGGGGTAATGGAGTGAAATAATCAGACCTGTGTTTTAATAAGATAGTTTACATTGATAATCATTATTCTAAACCTTGGCTTTTAAAAGCTAACAGGACAGCCTCCTTTGAAAATGGCAAACAGTTAATCAAAAGCATTAGACACCTTAAGTTACTTGATTTTGTGTGTGAGGCCCTCATAACTTTCTTTTTATAAAGTGAGCGTTCAGTCTGGAAGACATTGTCAAGAGTGAGAGAGGCAACAAAAAGGTCAGTATCGTGAATTGCAATTCGCTGATTTGATTTCTGTGCCAAATTCCAAGCTGTGCTAAATCCACAGTCCTCGCTGGCAATTCGTCATCTCTGACACGTTACCCTTCTTTCAACACTGTGGAGCTTCAGACTCCTCTCGAAGACTTTTGCATTAACAATAGCTTTCTAGGTTTGGATTTGTTTTGTTAATGTGTGAGGGGTAGGATCATCGGCAGATGTCTGTGTAAATGGTTTGAAAGTATACTATAATCCTTCTTCAATGCTCAAGTCGTCTCCAAAATGGGAGTGATTTAAGAACTAAAGAAGTAATCTCACTGGCAAAGTTTTAAAGCCTTTTTTTTCTTAATTGCACTTAAAAAAAGAACTGAACTACCAGAGAATACTGGGGGCATTGTATGCAAGATTGGAAAATGGCCTCTCAAAGATCAGCTACAGGTCTTAGCCAGGGTCGTCCAAAAGGGTTTAGCTATTTATTCACAAGTTCTTCTATAATTAATCTGTGCTTGGCTCTTCCTTTTTTGTGAGGTTGTGGAAGTAGCTTTTAAAGAATAAAAGATACCATGCACTTCATTTTGCTTCAGTTCAATAGCACATTTATTGAGTGCCTACTATGTCCAGGCACTGCCTTAAATGCTATGGGGTTCAACGATAAATAAGACACAGCCCCTGGGCAGCTCACATCTGGTGGTGGAGCAAAGTCACGTGTACAAATAAATAATGCCAGGTTGCATACATAAAGTGCTATTTAAGAGATACAGATAAAGGAAGCAGTGGCGCAAGAGGGTAAGGGAGACCTATAATGACCATCTGTGGTAGCCAGGAAGGCTTTATCAAAGAAGTGACATTTGAACTTGGCTTGAAAGGATGGAGTACTTTCAATAGACAGAAATGAAAACAGCTCACATTAGGTGCTCAATTAATGTTTACTGAAGGGATTAATGAAAGGCACAGATGTGAGATGTGCTTGAGAAATAGCAAGTTCACTAATCTATATTGAACCACAAATTCCCCTTTTGTGTACAATTCTAATTCAGGTAATCCATGACATATATGAAGGATGTATTTTTGAAAATTAACCTAAAAATGCTCAAGTCAAAGGCAATTTTCCCATAAGAAATAATGGTAAAGGACATTAGGGTGTTTTGGTCAAACTGAAGTGACGTAGTAAGTCTAGATTAGCAGTACTCGAAGAATGGTTTATGGACCCTGGTAATCCATGAAACCCGGGGATCCGTAAGGTCAAACTTACTTGCACAATAATACTAAGATGTTATTTACCTGTTTCACTGTGTTGATATTTGCACTGATGATGCAAAAGCAATGGTGACTACAGCTGTTGGTGCCACAACATGAATCAAGGCAGTGGCACTAATCTGTACTAGTAGTCAATGTATTCTTCACTGGCATACACTTGCAGGAATATGAAAGGCAGTTTCACTTAAGCATGTTATTGCTGAAGCAGTAAAAGTGATTAATTTATTAAACCTTAACCTTTGAGTATACTTTTAAAAATATTCTGCGTTATGAAATGTGAAGTACATTTAAGGTATTTCTGCTGCAAACTGGGTTGATGTGTGTCTCAAAGAAAAGCACTTGAGAGATTATTTAAACTATGAGCTAAACCAGCCTCTTTTTTCATGCAACACCATTTTTATTTGAGATAATGACTGAAAAACTATGGTTATACAGATGAGTATTTGCTAGAGATTTCTTTGAAAGGAGCAAAGAGCGTCTGTCAGTTAAAGGAAAAACTGACAGTATTTGTTGCCAATGATAAAATTTGAATTTCAAGTGAAAATTAAAATTTTGGAAAACTTGTATCTGCTGCCGTGAGCTTAAAAACTTCCCAGTACTTACAGACTTTTCTAATGAGATTGGAGGTGATGTTAATGAATGTGATTTTTTTGATATTATATAATGAAAGATGTCAACATTTGGAAGACCTGCATAGCTCAGTGAACCAGTATTTTCTGGATGACCCATATGTGATGATACAAAATGAGTAAAAGGCCCATTCAAAGTTCAAAATACACCAATGGGGGGCTGGCCTGGTGGCATAGTGGTTAAGTTTGCATGCTCCACTTCAGCGGCCCGGGGTTCGTGGGTTCAGATCCCAGGTGCAGACCTACATACTGCTCATCAAGCCATGCTGTGGCAGCATCCCACATACAAAGTAGAGGAAGATTGACACAGCTGTTAGCTCAGGGACAATCTTCTTCAAGCAAAAAGAGGAAGATTGACAACAGATGTTAGCTCAGAGCCAATCTTCCTCACCAAAAGAAGTATATATACACCAATGGATTTTAATGTAACAGAACATGAAAACTTCGTTTATACAGTTTCATATTCCATATTGCAAATAACCTTTCCCACTTGAGTTTTTATATAGTATCACTGAAAAATATCCACAATTATCTGAAAGGCTACTGAAATACTTCTCTCTTTTCCCACTACATATCTGTGAAAGACTGGATTTTCTACAAATGTTTCAATCAAAGCAACATATCACAACAGATTGAAGGGAGAAGCAGATATGTTAATCCAGCTATTACATTAAGCTGGACATTAAAGAGTTTTGGAAAAACGTAAAACAATGCCGCCCTTCTTTCTAACAGTTTTATGTCAGGGAAAATATATTCATTTTCCATTTAAAATTGTTATTTATGTTAACAACTCATGTGTTTATTATTTGTTTAAATTAGTTATTAAATGAATATTTTTAAAAGTTCTCAGTTATAATTTCTAAGATGGTAAATGTCAATAGATATAACATATAAACAAAAGCTTTCTGGGATTCCCAATAAGAGTATAAAGGGGTCCTGAAACCAAAAAGTTTGAGAGTCACTGGTCTAGCTTATCCTAGCCTATGTATCTCTATTGTACATTTAGCTGTATAGCCATTAGATGTGTAGGATAAGTGGTAGAGGAGCGGGGAGGGTTAGAGAGTGGATGCATTAGAGCGGCAATGTAGAGATGGTGCTGGAGTGGGGGATGATAGGTGGTTAGAGGTTGTTGGTCAGGAAAGAACTCTTTTGGACTTTTCTTTCTTTGCTTAAAAAAAAGACCTGCAGAGTTACGTTTCTCTGTGGTATGCAGCTTGTTCCAGGCAGATCTTGGAGTAGCAGCTAAATCACAGGTGGAGAACATAAAAGGATACTTTGCGCTGACAATGAACACAGACAATGTAAACCACAAAAACCACGATGTGCCTGTATATGCAGCATTTTTTTCTATATACCTCTTCTACAATCTCAAAAATCGCATTTTCTGTATATGGCATCTTTTGTTGCCATTATTTAAAAATAGGAGGTGGGACTGGGACTTAGGACTAAAAATGGGTGGTGAGGCAGAAGCTAGAGCAGGAATAGAGGATAGTGGAATACAGTAAAATGGAGTCTGAGAACTGCCCTCAGAGACCACTTATGCTGTGAGCTGGGCCTCTGGGTGGGTGGAGAGACTTTTGGGAGGTGGAAGTCACCATAAAATTAGAAAGACATTGACTATGTGACTATGTGACTGAAAAGCCAGACACTGAAGAGCAAAACAAACATGCCTCTTAGTTGGCATATTATCTACAATAAAGCAAAATGAATTTCCAAGCATCTTACTGAAACTGTGGAAGAGGGAGATATTTTAAAAGTTTTTCTAGTGGTCACAGCATGGTACATGGCAATTAACTATAAGTATTCATTTAAAATGTGTTTAAAATGCCACTGCTATTCTCTTCATTTGGGAGGAAGCATTTGTAGTTTTAATTTAGTGAATGTAAATATAGTTATGGGGGCTTCCATAAGGATCTTTTCTGATCTTGGTGTCCTCTCAGCCCATTAATATGCTTTGCCTGTTATGTCTTAAGTTCCTCATCAGTGAGTTCTCCTACCATGGAGGCTTCCAGGAACTTAAATACTTAAATCTGATGCAATACAGGTCTTCCTGGACCTATGATGGGGTTACATCCCGATAAACCCATTGTAAGTTGAAAATATCGTTAAGTTGAAAATGCACGTAATACACCTAACCTACAGAACACCATAGCTTAGCCTAGCCTACCATAAATGTGCTCAGAACACTTACATTAGCCTACAGTTGGGCAAAATCATCTAACACAAAGCCTATTTTATAATAAAGTATTGAATATCTCATATAATTTATTGGATACTGTACTGAAAGTGAAAAGCAGAATGGTTGTGTGGGTCCAGAATTGTCAGTGCATCGATTGTTTACCCTCATGATCACGTGGCTGACTGGGAGCTGCAGCTCACTGCCACTGCCCAGCATCACGAGACAGTATCTACTGCATATTGCTAGCCCGGGACAAGATCAAAATTCAAAGTATGGTTTCTACTGAATGCGTATCCCTTTTGCACCATCGTAGCGTCAAAAAATCCTAAGTCAAACCATTGTATGTCGGGGACTATCTGTATACACTCTGGCTCCTGTGTGGTGTAAGTAGAAGGAAGGAGTGGAGAATCATGTCAAATGCTATGGAAAGGTCCAGAAGTATGAAACTCTAAAGACTATAAGCAGTTTACACCTATTTAAATTTGAAAATGATTTTTGAAAGCTTCTGTGTAACTCACTCAACATTTTTTAATGCCTCCTGTTAGTAACACACTGTTTAAACCTACCTGAGAAATATGAAGAGCTGCTGCATTCCTGGTTGTTTTCTTTCAGCTCCTGAGAACCATGTCTGTGCCCAAAGGTAGAGTTCTGGATAAAAAC
Source organism: Ceratotherium simum simum (assembly GCF_057802395.1). NCBI lineage: Eukaryota > Metazoa > Chordata > Mammalia > Perissodactyla > Rhinocerotidae > Ceratotherium > Ceratotherium simum. Next base: position 18,488,524 of record NC_141940.1, read on the forward strand.
CTTGATGAGGAAGGGCTTGAAAGTGGAGACTGTGGTGACGATGAAGACGAGTGTATCGGAGGCTCTGGTGATGGAATGATGAAAGTGAAGAATCAGCTCCGCTTCCTTGCAGGTAACTGATTAGCGCTGGCTCAAATCTGAGCTAAAATGGTGATGCTTGGGAATTAAAAACCAATTGAATCTGCTCTCTATAACTCCCCTGAAGTCCTTGCAGCACACAATACCATCAACTCTTCAAGGGAAGACTATACTCTAGAAAAATGAAGTTTTCAGGTAGCCTTTTTAAAAATCTCTAGACCTGGGAGATTAAAAGAGTTACTTCGTTTTTCATTGTCTAAAATGAACTGACCTAATCAGTTCACTGTTTCCCATTGGAGATTTCCTTGGTTCTTCTCAGTTATAAAAAGAAATGCTGGGTCGGCCCTGTGGCTTAGCAGTTAAGTGCATGCGCTCCGCTGCTGGCAGCCCGGGTTCGGATCCCGGGCGCGCACCACTTCTCCGGCTATGCTGGGGCCGCGTCCCACATACAGCAACTGGAAGGATGTGCAGCTATGACATACAACTATCTACTGGGGCTTTGGGGGGGAAAATAAATAAATAAAATCTTTTTAAAAAAATAAATAAATAAATAAAAATAAAAAGAAATGCAATCTTGGGAGTCTAGTGAAAACCAATGATGGGGTAACTTTCGAAGGAAGAGACATTAGCTGACCCTCTCTTCTTAGAACGTCGTATTTGTTCTGTTTTCTCACAAGTAGTCTCACATAGGTAGGTTATGAAACATAACTGCAGAGCTACATAAAAACAACAGCAATAGAAAAAATAATAATACACAACTGCTGGGGTCAAGAAGGCAAAACAACAACAAATCCCCTCATATTTGTATTGATTATCACAGTTTACAAAGTACTTTCATATGGATAGGTGTTCTTGTTTCCACTTTACAGATTAGAAAACTGCAGCTCAGAGAAGAAATGAGATTTCTCTAAATGGAAGAACTGAAAATCTAACCTGGGTCTTGAGACTTCCATGGCCATCCTCTTCCCTCTGCAGTGTGCAGCCTGCTCCTTGAAAGCCTATCGCCCGTGGCCTCTGAGACCCTACATGCTACTATTTCTCTTTCAGCCTCTTTCCTTCACTAGCTCTTCCTTCTCCTACCCCAAAACTGGGTGTTATCCAGAGATCTCTTCCTAAGCCTCTGTCTTTTCTTTCTTTCCAGAGAACACACAGATCTTATCCACTCTCACTCTTTCAATTATTTTTTTAATGATTTCTTTAAGTTCTTTTTTTTTTATTGTGGTAAAAAAACATCTAAGGTGAGATTTGCCCTCTTAACAAACTTTTAAGTGTACAGTATAGTATTGTTAATTATATGCACCTTGTTATACAGCAGATCTCTAGAAATTTTTCATTCCGTACGACTGAAACTCTATGCCTATTAAACAGCAACACTCCTTTTCCCCCTCCCTGAAGCCCTGGCACCATTTTACTCTCTGCTTCTATGAGTTTGGCTACTTTAGCTACCTCATATAAGTGGAATCATGTAGTGTTTGTCCTGTGTCTGGCTTATCTCACTTAGCATAATATCCTCAGGGTTCATCCATGTCATAGCATATGGCAGGATTTCCGTCTTTTTAAAGGCTGGATAATATTCTATTGTATGTATAGACCATGATTTCTTTATCCACTCATTCATTGATAGATATTTAGGTTGCTTCCACTTCTTGGCTATTGTGGATAATGCTGCAATGAATGTTCTTTAACTATTCTATCACTATGGGGATAACACAAAATTACCTCCAGTCTTGACTATTCTCCTGAGCTACCATACCACATCTACAGCTGCTTACTAGTCATTTCTACCTGGCTTTCCACAGTTACCCACAACTCAGTGTGTCACAAATCAGTTATCAATGGACCATCCCACACTGGCTCCTCCCTTAATATCTTCGTTTTTCTAATTCCACTCCCATTCTCCTGGTCACTGAAGCTTAAAACTAAAGTCATATTTGACTGTTTCTTCTCCCCTGCCCTTCATATGCGGTTGGGCCCCAAATCCCTGTAGATTCTTTCTTTGTAATTTTTTCTGCTTCTGTCACTACTTTCTTTCTATTCTCCCCTTCCACCCTCCTGCGTATGGTATTGCAATCATAACTTAAGTGTTCTCCAGGCTTCTGGGATAAGGCAGGAGTATTGAGAGCCTTAGGCTAGCAGATTAGAGAACAAAGAATCAGGGACCCAGGCAGAAGATTCCGCCAAATTCATCTTGCACAGCTGCCAGGTTAATCTTTCTAAAGCATCCTGTACCTCTCCTTTGCTCAGCTGCCTTCATTCTGTCCCCATTGCCTGGAGGATAAAGCTCAGACTTCTTAACAGAGTTCTGAGGGCCTCCTGGTCTAGCCTAAACTACGCTTCTGGATTTATTTCCCACCACTAGCCCACAGAAACCCTCCACATTGGCAAGAACAGCCACACTCATGACCCATGAGCCCCATAAATGTACTGTTCTTGTTTCTAGTTTATTTCTATATAGATACCCCTTTTTTCTTCCTTCCTAAATTATACCAATCACTCGAAGTGCTTTTTAAGTATAATACAATAAAAAAAAAGTAGGTTTGGAAGTAGAGCAAACTCTATTTGAATTCTGGCTCTATTACTTATAAGCTAGAGGTTTCTGAGCCTCCTCTCTAAGTCTCCATTCCTTCATACATCAAATGGAGATCATTACCCCAACTTCATAGGACTATTGCAGGATTAAATCAAGGGGATAAGTTTGAAAAGCATCTAGCCTGTTATCTAGCACATACTACACGCTGCATAATTGTTAAGTTTCCCTCCAGGAAATCTTTGACAACCGTCTCAGTCCACAGTTATCTCTGTCCTCTGAACTACTAAAACAAATTCTGCCAATGCTTTCAAGAAATAATCTGCAAGGGCTCCCAAGTTCCATTCCTAAGGTATAACATGATCACTCAGAGCCTGGCATCCTATAAGAAGAATGTTGAATAAACATAATAAGTAAAAAATAATAGAGCCAGCCCTGATGGCCTAGTGGTTAAAGTGTGGTGTGCTCTACTTCAGCAGCCTGGGTTTGGTTCCTGGGTGTGGAACCCCACCACCTGTCTGTCAGTAGCCATGCTGTGGTGGAGGCTCACATAGAAGAACTAGAAGGACCTACAACTAGAATATACAACTATGTACTGGGTGTTTGGGGAGGGGGAAAAAAAGAGAGAGGAAGATTAGCAACAGATGTTAGCTCAGGGCGAATCTTTCCCAGGAAAAAAATAATAGAAACTAATGTTTCTTGGACATTTACCATGCTCCAAGTACTTTACACGCTTTGTCTTATATCATTTTCACAACACCACTATGAACTAGGGGTTATTATTATTCCCACCTTACAGATGAGAAAACTGATGCTGGAAGAGGTAATTTGCTTAAGCTCATGTAGTTGCTAAGGACAAAGTCAGGATTCAGAGCCAGGCAGTGAGATTTCAGAGGCCCTGCTTAGCCCTCTTCTTGCTTTCCTGCCTATAAGCCACTTCCCTATCCACTTCAAAACACTACTTCACAATTCCATGGAGACTTAACTTTTTTAAACAGTATTTGGTGTGGGACCTTGTCAAGGGCCTTTTCAAAATCTAAATAGATTACATCCACTGGTTTCCCTTTGTCCACATGCACATTTATCCTCTCAAAGAATTCTAGTCAATTAGTTAGGCATGATTGACTCTAAGTGCTTTGTAAACTGTAAAACACTACACAAATGGTGGTTAATTTAATTTACAGGAAAAATGATGCCTTACTCCCAATAGGTTACACTCGCCAAACACATTCAGTGATCCTACCAGCCTGGAGTTCCCTGGGTCCCCTTTGAAATGCTGCTCATGGAGAGGAGACTCATTGGCAATCTGCCAGGCTCATGGCACAATAGCTATTTGGAATGACAGGCTATACACTTTGGTCGGCTGTTACACAATTTTACCCAAAATCTGGGTAGATGCCATCTGGTCCTGGTGATTCATCAACATCCATTTAGTTAACTAGACTTGGAACACCGTGTGCATTTAGCACCATCTCATTTAGAACTTCCAAATTCCTTCTCTGAAAGACAACTTAGGAATAAAAAACACAGCTCAGAATATGTTCAGACTCTCTTCTATCTCCCTTTTGTCCCTGAACAGACCTTTTGCACCATAACCAGCAAGTGGTCCTACTGGCTGCCTTCCCTAGCTCACTTCTTCCCTTCTTTTGATGCACTGGATGAAGTGCAGGACACTCAGTTTCTATTCTGGCTTTGCTTCTAAGTCCCATGTGTCCTAGAGCAAGCCCCTCCCTCTTTTTAGAAATCAGTTTCTTCATTTGTAAAATAAAGAGAATGCCCAATTCTTGCAGGCCATTCTAGTGCCAGTAATCTGGGATTATATTCTTTTTTGTGTGTGGGTGTGAGGAAGATTAGCCCTGAGCTAACATCCGTTGCCAATCCTCCTCTTTTTGCTGAGGAAGATTGGTCCTGGGCTAACACCCGTGCTCATCTTCCTCTATTTTGTATGTGGGATGCCACCACAGCATGGCTTAATAAGTGGTGTGTAGGTCTGTGCCTGGGATCCAAAACTGCGAACCCTGGGCCGCCAAAGCAGAGCGTGTGAACTTAACCACTACACCACAGGGCCGGCCCTGATTATATTCATTTTTTGGCTTTAGTCCCTGGCAAGGTACTTATTGGAGTCTTCTGGGGACAACTTTTCAGTTTTCTTCTGGCCTTGCAGCTTCCCTGTTTTCTTCTCCTGAGCTATTTCCACTTTAAATAGATCTCATTTTCCCTACTCTAGCTCCGCTGACTTTTCCAATCTGGCAAGCCAGGCTTCTTCCCAAGGACTGCCCGCACCTGGCCCTTAGCACGCTTGTATGCCAGGATGCTAATAAGAAGTCTTGAGTAGTTTTCCAGGCTTTCTGGGCTATATTCACTTTTAAAACTCTTCATCCCAAAGTTCCCCATGTGCTCTCTTTTTCTGGAATTCTTATTTCTAAATTTAACACAGAATTCTTAGGGTCTGCCCCTTCTTTCTGATTGCTGAATTTAATTGTTACCGAGATGACTATTACATGATGTCTTATTACCCACACAGCTTAACCTGTTCCTTTCACTTCACAGAACCAAGACTAATGTGTTTCCCTTTGGGTGGGTTACTTCATCTCTCTCAGCGTGTTTCATAGGGTTATGGAGATTAAATAAAATAATCCATGCAAAGCATTTGGCACAGTGCCTGGCACCTAGTAGGCACTCAAAAAATATCTACTATTAAAGCTACTGGTCTGCTGCTGCTGCTGCTGCTACTGACCTATGGGAGCTCAAAGAGCCTGCAGGTGTTGATTAGAATTGCCTTGGTGTTTTGTTTGTTTATTTAAGGCCAATGAAAGGCAATAAAAACCAGGTCACCAACATTCAGCATTATCATAACCCTTACCCCTTGCCACTCCAGGTGGGGTCCATGGACCGGCAGCATCTGTATCATCTGGGAGCTTGTTAGAAATGCAGAATCTCAGTCCCCACCTCTAGACCTACTGAACCAGAAGGCCAAGTTGACAAGATCCCTAGGTGATTTGTTTGCAGCCCTTACCACCTTCTAATTGAGCATTTCTGGCATTTAGCCTTAATACTTCAAACATCTAAGAAGCCACTAAACTACCCCACAGTGAGCTAAGTAGTCTAGGAAGTATAAAAGAGGTCCAAGGCCCAGTCATCCATATGATAGACTGGGACACCTGGGTTCCAGTCCTAACACATTTACCAACAGTGGGACCTTGGGCAAGTTATATAGCTGCTCTGAGCCTCAGTTTCTCCAGCTATAAAATGGGGTTAATCATCCTTGCTTACCTCAATGAGTTATGGTGACAATCAAATGTGATAGTGAGTGTGAAAGTGCTTTGAAAAGTGTTAAGCTCTACAAATATTTATAATAACCTGAAGACTATTATTATTATTCCAAAATCTCTGGAAGCTCTTTGGCTTTCTCAGCACCCCTAGTTTGGCATGTCTTTTCTGGAAAGATTGAATTTAGCCCATGAGTTATAAGACGCTTTTGCACTGAACACCCGTGTTCAAACTCCCTTCCAAAGATAGATCATCTGTGATGGGCCTGGTGCAATAAGCTGGCTGTCTTGTTGCCAGGCTGCCATCAGCATTGTTCCTAGTTATTGGCCTTGTTAAAGCTCTTATTGTAAGCTGTTTGGGAAGCTGGCTACTCCTAGTGCTTTGGCTGGGGCTGATCCCTGAGTAGCTTTGCAAGCTCTGGCCAGGTGCCCCTGGCCAAGACATGATGACTAAGCATCTTAAGCAACTGCCCCCTCTCTGCCAAGTCCCACTCTCACCCACACAGAAACACACACACACATGCATGCACACAAGTGTACGCACCCGTGTAGGTGCACATACATGCACACCTGCTGTTGGAAACACAATTGAAACATGCGCTCACAAAACAATTCCCGGCAAGAAACACCTGTTTCAGAGACATCTATGTTACCACTCCCTCACCCCTTGTCCTCCCTGGACCTGTTCTTGCTCCAGCTTACACTATTCTGTGGGTACAGCCAGAACATTCTGGTGAGCCTGATGTCTTTATAACTGTGAGTCAGAAATAAAAGATAATCTTGTCTCCAGCTGGGCCGAAGACAGGGCAAAGTGATCATAGATACTGTGAAAGCCTATTTCTTTGGATGAGAAAAGCAGAAATAGACTACAGAAGATAGAAACATTCCTTGTTGCTATATGGGAGTAAGAGGGGCTTCAGCTGGTTGGTGATGGGCTGAGAAGGAGAGTTCATGAAACACGTTTTAGGCTTAGGCCTTGAACCATTATTAAAACCAAATGGCTGTTTCTTGCCCAACAAATGTTTCTTGGGGAAATGTTTGCCCTCAAGAAACTTTCAGTCTTTCCACGTCAATGTGGAGACTGAAAAGGGAAAACTTGCCACTTGTTCCTTGGCTGGGAGTGAGGGGGGAAGGTGAAATCCAGGCCTAGGCAGGTCCCTTTTGCCATTCTTCTTTGTCATCTCCAGATGTAGTGAGGGAAAGCAGCTGTCTGCTCCTCCCCACTAGTCACCTCTTCCTAGCAGTACTGGAGTAAAGCCATTGAGACTTCACAGCTGTGGCCCCATGAGTCTCTGCACTCAATATTCCCTCCCTACAGTTACTTTACAATCTGGAGGCAAAGAACTACAGCTCAAAAAAAAACAGCAATTAGGAAATATTCTTAAGTCAATGATTTTTATTCATTTTTTTTAGTGGATCAAGTGTCACCTTATATTCCTACTCCTAACAAGCCTGTGCACATAGGACAGGTGAAGGACACTTCAGTGGCTTAACTGTTCTTCTAAACTGTCAAGTCAAACCTTCATAAATGTGGGCGGGTAGTCACATGTATTAATAAATTCATTAACGGGTTGATTTCGTGAAAAGAGTAAAACCAATAGAGGAATTTGATGATGGGCCTTTTATCATGGGTGGCATTTGCAAAATTTTATGCATTAGCACAAATTACATCACCTGCTGGAGAGTGAGTAGAAAGTTTGTAGGATGGGCCGGCCCCGTGGCTTAGTGGTTAAGTGTGCACACTCTGCTGCTGGCGGCCCGGGTTCGGATCCCGGGCGCGCATAGATGCACCGCTTCTCCAGCCATGCTGAGGCCGCGTGCCACATACAGCAGCTAGAAGGATGTGCAGCTATGACATACAACTATCTACTGGGGCTTTGGGGAAAAAATAAATAAATAAATAAAATTATTTAAAAAAAAAAAGGGCCGGCCCCATGGCTTAGTGGTTAAGTGCACGTGCTCCGCTGCTGGCGGCCCGGGTTTGGATCCCGGGCACGCACCCACGCACTGCTTCTCCGGCCATGCTGAGGCGGCGTCCCACATGCAGCAACTAGAAGGAAGTGCAACTATGACATACAACTATCTACTGGGGCTTTAGGGGAAAAAAAGGAGGAGGACTGGCAATAGATGTTAGCTTAGAGCTGGTCTTCTTCAGCAAAAAGAGGAGGATTAGCATGGATGTTAGCTCAGGGCTGATCTTCCTCACAAAAAAAAAAAAAAAAAGTCTGTAGGGAAATGAGAAAAACCCCAGTAGAAAGTCCTGGGGTTTTTTAATGGGAAAGTTGTTGAGTCCTATTCAGAGCTCAAAATACATGTGGATACAGTAATGTATCTATTGATACTGCCCTGTTGGTAACAAGTCCAGGAATAGATTACAGCAGTTTTTCCAAAATGTATCCTAAGGTTTGAACAACCGAATCCTACTTCCTTTGCACTCTTTGGAAACTCACCAGTCAGACCTTTGGCACTTACATTACAGATTGCTTCCCACTAAGTAACCTGCTCCTGGAATTCTCAGGCAAGATCTTGTAGTGACTCCCTCCCACCTTCTTTGTTGGGATATCAATCCCTCAAACATGTGACCTCAGTATAAGGGGACCCTATGTCGTCCATGCTGGGAGGTATATCCCATCTGATGAGCGAACGGGATACCCTCCTACCCTTAGACTGCTGAAGCTTGAGACATAAAGGGAAGGAAGGACATTTCATCTACAGAGTCAAATTGAGTCTCAGTTCTGTCTCTGCCATTTCCCAATATTGTGGCCTTGGACAAAGTCACTCAGCTACTCTGGGACTCATATTCCTCATATGCAAAAATAATGATCAAATATTTCCTGACCTGCCCACATCATAAGTTGTTGAATGAAACACATGTGATAATGGATATAAAAGTACATTGTAAACTGTAAAGCAGTTACCCATTTAGGGTAATATTATTAATATTATTTGGTACCATTAGGTTATAAGTTAATTTTAGTTGCCAAAAGCCTGTAGCTCACATTATAAATTAAATTCCCAATGTTCTGGCCAACAATTTTCATTACAATGTGCTCCCTCTTCTCCATCCCCAAAGTGGCATTTTTAGTTACTCATTAACTTGCTTTTAGCCCAGCGAGATGGTATTTAAACAATGGCAAATATGTCTGCTGAGTTGTGCAAATAACCACAGTCACAGCAGTAGTAGTCACCTACATCTTGAAAGAATCACAGCTAGTTATGTTTTGTTTTCTTTGGTGTTAGTGGGGCAGTGAGGGCAGGGGTGGACAACAAGTTGGGGAGGGTCAAGAAAGGGCCCCTGATTCTCGTTCTCTCTTGCTCTTAGCCACAAGCAATCCGCTTTCACGTCTTGATCTTTTCTTTTAGAGATCAAATGCCATAGGGAAGCTGAAGGAAGCAAAGCTCACTATAATAGCACTTTTCACCCAGATACAGACCAGGTGGTTCTTGCTAATAGATTGACAAGACAGCCAATCCACCTCACCCCAGAGCTTTGTGCAGTTCCCATGGATCACAAAGAGGGATTTAGATGCGAGCTTTAACAGGGATATTACCTGCCGATTGAGTAAGTGTACTCAGAAAGGGGCCTTCCCCGTGCTTTGGTGTTGACTAGGGAATTATTACAGCTAAGCTGGTGATAGATGGAGTAAGGAAAGGTAAAAACTTTCTATAAAGTTACCATAACTTGAGATGCTTTAGGGAGTTTGTTTCTTATTATTTGGGGGGAGATATTCTGGGGTTCACTTTTCTAAGTCTACTGCCCTGTGCTACTTCCTGTCTGAGCCATTAGGTTACGAGGCTTTTATCAGGGGTAATGCTATAATAGTTATACTTGCTGGTGGGCCTTACACATAACTCTAAGAATTGGGGGAGTGTTAGGGATAGTGTGAGCGATTTGTGGCTATTGTATTATATTATATAATCAGTTTTCAAATTAAAAGGAAACTGTTGAATGTATGAATGTGGCTAAATGCTGCAACTGATTTTCGCTGGATGAAGCCGTGTTGGCCAGTTTAGTGACAGCTTCAACTAAATTGGGGTAATCTGGTATGGATAGAAAAGAATGAGAGGGAGAGATTCAATACTCAGTAGAAAAGTAGAGGAGAAACTAGCAGGAAGGTGGCAGCCCAAAGCCTCTAGCTGAGCTGCCAGATAGAAGTGAAGCAATCCCTGAAGGATAACATTCCCAAGGGATCTGGGAGGGCGGGCTTGTATGCCATCAACTGGGAGGTGCTCATTTGCAAGAAGAAATATCATATCAGAAAGAGAGAAAGATGTGATGTCTAACTAAACCTGTGTAGTGGCCCTAAGTTCCCCTGATGAGCAATGGTCTCTTGAGGGAGCCAAATCAGAGGAGCCCACTGTAACAAGGAATCATGAGCCTGTAGAGCGAGACAGAGTGGAAAGTGTCTGGGATGGTCAGTCCTAGTGGAGATCGAATATGAAGCCAGGCTGAGGTCCTGCTCTGAGAGGCAGAGGGACTTGGAACCATTGGATGCCTTGCAGTCACTGACCTTCCACAAGGTCCCTGAAACTACATGCACGCATGCACATGCACACATGTGCACACGCATTATCAAGTCTCTCTTTCCAATTTAGACAATGCTGTCCTTTAACTTTTGTTAATATGGCAAAAAGAACAGAGACACAGCCATCATCTCTTTCTCTCCCTTGTTTGCCTGTGTCAGGTCCAAGGAGATTTCCAATTCGCTTTGGCAGGAATGAAGTTATTGGCAAGTTTTTGTTTGGTTAGCCTTTTTGAAAGGAAACCTTGTTATAGAGCTTGCCCACATATACACCTGGCTAAGAGATGTTTACTGGTCCAGCAAAATGATCCATGGTGCTTATGGCTCTTAACGTTTCCAAATATGCTTACTGATTTTTGAAAACTGCCTTTTGACTTTTGTGGGTTTTTTTCCTACAATCCTAATGGGTATGGGTGATGGTAAATAAACCTTTAAGGTGAGAATGGGAGCACCAGTGCAGACAGAATCTCTTGATTTGTAGCTTATTGATGGACTTAAGCAGCAATATAATTACCAAATTAAAAAAAATGGAGCAGAGGCTACTCTACAAATTCTGATGTCTGAGAACAGTCTACGTCAGATCAGGGGGAAACCTCATTAGCACCTTGAGGATGGGTTTCAGAGTAAAATGGTTTCCTTGACTAACGATGAGCTCCTCAGAGGGTAGAAAGCAAGTCTTTGTCGTCTTATATATACACTTTACAGCTCTCAGTCGCCAACTTCCACTTTCCTCTCCCACCTTGCCCCATAATTGTTGCTTAGTAGATGTTCAATAAATATTTCAGTTATCCATGTGCAATGTTTACTTTTCAGCATTTGCTCCCTTTTGCCTCCTATTTGTGAAGTTTCATCCTCAATGCTTCTTTAATTAGCTTCCTCACAATATCCTTTAACTTCTAGCAGCTGAAATTATGAACAAAGAAATATGAGATCCCTGTTCCAGTCAACACAGGAGTAGGGGCTCTTGCAAGAAGGGGAGGGCACGCTGTGTGAGACATTGTGTGTCTGTAGCCTAGAGTGCATCTTGAGGAGAGTGAGCAGGATGGTGAAGAATCTTCAAACAGGGCCAGTGGAAGGAGAGTGAAAAGAAGTAGCAATATTCAGTCTATACAAGAGAAGAATTAGGGAGAAGTGAATGTTGTCTTCTAGTATTTAGAGGTCTTGCATATGGAAAATGAGGGTAGATCTGGAACCAATCTGGAATTTACAAGGAGATATATTTTGACTGACAAAAGGATGAACTTTCTAACTCTCCCAAGCTATTCCTCGATGGAATGGATTGCTCTAGGAAACAATCAGCTTCCTGACTCTGGAGACATTTGAGTAGAGATTAAGTAACCATATATCAGAAAGATTGGCTGGATGGAGGAGGCATGGAGTGTAGAGTATGGATAGATACCTACATCATGGGCTCTTGACTTCCATGGTCCTGAATAGCTCTGAGATGCTATGGTTTTATCACGCAAACATGTAAGTAGAGCAAAAAAGAACCAAGATGGTGGAGCAAACCAATGAGGCAATTTTTCAGGCTAGGGAAAGGAAAGAAGAATGGAGAAGAGGCTCTCTCTCAGGTTGTATTTGAGCACATGTCACCAATTATGATTTTCTGCAACTATTTTCCTAAGCAAACGGATACTTAGGAATGGCAGAGACTTTTCCAGGGAGCAATTCTTTTCAACATCCTGTCTGTCACTCACAGTGTCTAGATGTGTTTTATTACTACGAGAATCCAGCTGTCATTTCTCCCCAATTATTTCCAGGCTTGTGGCCTTCCTGCCCTCCTGTTAGAAAAGCAAACTGGGATACAGCTCCTCCTCCGGCTACAAGTGGTTAGCTCTAATGGCTGAATGGTCAATATCAAGGTTGTCCAATCCACCCTCTTCTGCACCACTCTCTCCCTTCTGACCCTGGCCTCACAGAATAGACCAGTGCATCTCAAGTTATCTGTGGGGCTTTTTTGTTATTGTTGTTCCTCCCAAATCTGTCATGGACCAATACTTTTGTAATATATAATAAAAATGAATTACTGCAAAAGGGAAATGGCAAAAAGGCCTACAAAATACAAGCCACAATTTTTAATTATGAGACTCAATAGACCTAAAAATCTGTCAAATTGCTATAAAAATTTGTTAAGTGCTTACTTTCAATTTCTGTACTTATCTCCTTGCAGATTGGCAATAAATAACAAAGCAATAGACCCCACTTTAGGTAGAGAGGAATAGCCTGTTCTCTGTGTCGCTATCTTGTATCCCTCCTTACCGTTGGATCCAATGGTGGAATAGACTCAAAAGCAGCAGTCTAAATGGGGATAAGGGCAGTGATGTGCTAGCACTGGCTTGCACTGGCTCACAAGAGCCAATTGTTAAATTTCAGAATTTTCATGAGCCAGTTTGTTAAACATAGCCATTATTAAAAATTAAATTCTATAGATTTACAATTAAATACATTCTATTAAAACCAAAGATAACATAATAAAAGCTCATCACATCGTAATTATTTGATTGCATTTACTATTATCTGTGCTCTTGAGGTTATTTGTGTCTATTGTGTCTGTGGTGGAAGTACTATATATTCTTCCCCACTATGTGTAGTGTCGTCACATTGACAGCTTGAAATTGACCATGATGGAAATATTTACACCTCAGAAATCATCAAAAACTACAAATTAGGGCTTGATTTATTGTTTTGTTGATTGTCTAGACTCTAGACTTAAGCAAATGATAGAAGAAATGTTAATAGTGCAGATTAGACTTTAAATCATGTTGTCTCTATAGCCGTTACATTGTGAATAGCACAGAACACTAAGGAACGATTCTTCCAGTATTCAAAAACTATCATCCGATTTAGCAGAGAAGTCTCTCCCATCATTGATGAAGGAGTGAAGTTCCCACATACATCTTTGTTATTTCATTTTTGTCTTGCTCCTTAGTGTAAGCCAATATATCAACCAGTGTTCTTGCAGGAACTACACTTGCTCGTCAATTGCGATCCTGGTTTGGCTATAGATGCAAAATCTGGCAAAAATCAATGAAAGTGTTCCGTGAGAATCAATTGACTACATGGAATTTACCATGAAGAGTATTGTGTATTTTTTATTTTTTGTATATTGTGTGGTCCACATCCTTTACTCCAGCAAAATTTAAAATAAACCGACATGCATGCTTTTTTTTTTTTTTTTTTGAGAGCCGGTTGTTAAACATTTATCTGCACACCATGGGGTGAGAGGGAGTACCTTGGAAGATTTATTTTCCTTCCTTCATCCTTAAAATTTCTAGGCTTAAATCAATAGCTCTTCCCTCTCTTCCAAAGTTATGCTGGCAAATGAAACAGCCTCTCATTTTCAGTTACTTGGAAACTGTTAACCAGATCCATAAACTTTTTTTCTCAAAGCCCCTTAATCCCTGTTGAGGTTGATGAGTTCCCACTGAAATCTCTCTGCTAACCAATGGAAATCTCATCGGCCCCATCCCAAACCTGGATGGGAGTCTTGTAGGCTAGCTCATGGGCCACTGAGGCAAGGACCACTTTTAGAGTTCAGTCTCCCTATATCAGATAGCATTAAGATAAATGAATACCGTGTGCTGGTATTAGCCCTGGTTTCAGAGTTAGAGTGGAACTCCTAATATCAGGTTACATTTTGTTGGCTTGGTAATCATTTCTTTAACCACCAACCATATGGGCAGAGGTTGGAAGGAAAGCTAAATTTGGAACACACCCCCACTCTCCTTTTCAACATTTCTTTCTTGTTTGTGCAGGGAGGCAACATATTACTCATACTCACATACAGCATCAATTGCTAGAGGACTGAGGAATGAGATTCTCCCAAAATGTGGTCTGATCAGGGAATTGGAGATTTTCTATGCAAGTATGCAGCAGCGCAGTAAGAATGCCTGCACTCTGCTTCTGCAGATTTCTGAACCTATCTGTGACACACAGCGCTGGAAGACTAAATCAATAATGGAAAGGAACGCAGGGATTTTGTGTCTGTGGGTTCATAAGTTCTTTATCATTTTTAGTTGACATCCAGAGATAGCACCTTTCGGCACTAATATCTTTCTGACTCAGTCTTTCTGGAGCATGGAGCCATGAATTTGTCTCTCCATTTAGTTTTTTTTCTGTTCTAGTTTTCTTCTCCCCACACACCACTTCCTATGGAATGATAGTTGGAGCAGGGAAGACGGACTTGTTTTTGGTAGTGGTAATGATTTGGGCAGCATCTGTGGAAATCATGCACATTGCAGTTCTAGGGCTTTCTAAACCTGAATACACAAGTCATACTTTAGCCTAAAACAGTATTTTTAGCATCTCAAAGGGATTTAGCATCAGATTCAGCTTAACGAATGAAAATTAGTCTGCCTTCCTTCAAGGAAAGGTTGTAGTCTTCCTACTACTAGCCAGCTTAAAGTCAGACAGAGATTCTCCTTGCTGTCCCTAGATTCCAGGCATGAATGAGGAGTAATGAAGCCAAATCCCTCAATCCAGCCTTTCTTAATCTGGCCCCAGCCTACTTCTCTAATCTTGTCTCCCATTAACCCCTACCCCATCCTATGCTCCAACTACCTTGAATTTCTCACTGTTCCCAAACTTGCTGTTCTGCTCTTTAAGGCCTGCCTGGGCCTTTATAAATTCCTGTGTTTGTAATATACATAAAGTACTTATCCAAGTGTGTACGCCTTGGTGGTTTCCAATAAATGGTGACTGTTAATACTCTGTACATGCTGGTCCCTTAGCCCATGATGGTTTTCCCTTCTCTACATTTAAAACTCAGCTCAGATACACCTTCCTCCTCAGTGAAGCCTTGCCCTAGTCAGAGTGCTTTGTTAATACTCATTCTAGCATTTATCAATTTGAGGCCAAGTAATTCCCAGCGCCTGACACATAATTGGTGCTCAATAAGTGTTTGTTGCTGTTTGTTGCATGGCCCTAGCCATACAAAAATGGATAAGCACAGAACCTGCCCATATAAGCCACTAGTCTAGTTGGGAACAGTTGAGGGTGGGCATGGGGGAGAGACACTTAACTAGATAATTATAATGTAATGTGGTTAAAGAACTGATCGCAGTATGCACAGGGATTTGTGGAAACACAAAGGAAAAGCTTCAAACCCAGACTAGGGTGGTCAGATACTGAGCTGAGTCTTATACAATGTGTAGGAGTCAGGTGAAAAGGGGAGAGTATTGCAAGCTGGGAGGATAGTTTGCGAAAAGACATGGAGACGAGAAAGAACATGGTGGTTCTGGGAATAATATGCAGTTTGGTGTGGCTAGAGCAGAGAGAGGTAAGAGGTGAAACTGGGAGATTAGTTAGGGGTCAGATCATCGGAGGCTTCTATGCCTTCTTAAGGAGTTTGGCCTTAATCTTGTAGCAAGGTCTGTAAATTTACAACATATGGATCATCAGCCTCTGCAAATCCCACCACTCTCCATGGCAGACATTGATAATCAATCACAGCACCGCATTCCACTGGGCCCAGATGTGACCTCATAATCCTTCTCAACATAGCACTGCAGGGAACACCTCCAAGAGATTGAAGGCGGCACTCTGGTTTGCTGGTGTAAGGTTTTCCGTGTGTGTGTACATGGAGGTTAGGGGTGTGAGAGAGTGCAAGTTGTGGAAGAATTCTGACATGGTCAGAATTGCAATTTGGAAATCTTCATGCAGATTTAAGAAGAAGAATCAACAGAACCTGATTGTTTAGATGTGGTGGGATGAGGAAGAAAGAGTAGCCAAGGACAAGGTCAGTGTTTCCACCTTCGGCAATGGGCACATGCCAATGCCACTCAGAGAAAGAGCGTGAAAGGAAGTAATGATAGGTTTGGCATGATAATAATAGGTCACTTTTTTTGAGGGCTTACTATGTGCTAGGCACAGTTTTAAGCATTTTACATGAAGCAATTCATTTTATCCTCCCAACAACCTGTGGGGTGGATACTGTTGTTATTTCTGTTTTGCAGACAAAGAAACTGCACAGAGAGGTGTAAAATATTGAAGCACTAACAAAATCGAGGGCACTGAGGGAGAACGTTAGAGCAAGAAAAGCTGAAAACACATCACTGAGTCATTTGGATGAATATGGATAGAGCCAACCAGGTCACCAGGCACCTGTACTAGGGTTTATCAGTTTATCATTAATGTTTTGGAAACCAAAGGATTTATCATTCTTGGAAGAGGCCCACTGCAATGTGTATAAATCCATCCTGCCTTCACCACATCTGTTCTACTCACAGGGGCAAATATCAGTAGGAATATGAATTAAAACCTATGATCCAAATGATGACCTAAATGATTTCCAAATGAGTCTTCAAACATAAAACACATCTAGCATTCGTAAAATTAAAAGGGCAAGGTTAGAAGATTGAATTTTAAGAGAATACATCACATTAAATTGTGCTGTTTTTTCCAATGATTAACCTTTTCTTATTTCACTAATTATACTATGTACATGTGTGTACATATGTGTGTAAATGTGTGTATTGGCTCCATTTGTTTAATAACTTTGTACTTTCCAAAGCACTTTCTCTTCCTCTGTTTTTTTTTTTTTTTTTTTTTTAAACACATAGAATCATTTTATCTATGTTGTAGTCAGTAAAAAAAAATAATTATTACCCTGTAAAGCATCAAATCTGTTCTCATAATCTAATCCTTGTTACATGATTGCCATATTCCCAGTACTCCGGTATGCTCTGCTGGCTTCTACGCACAAATCTTTCTTTTTTTTTTTTTTTTTTTTTTTTTTTTATTGCAGTAACATTGGTTTATAACATTGCAAAAATTTCAGGTGTACATCATTGTACTTCTATTTCTGCATGGACTACATCATGTTCACCACCAAAATACTAATTACAACCCATCACCACACACATGTACCGAATTATCCCTTTCACCCTCCACCCTCCCCTTCCCTCTGGTAACCACCAATCCAATCTCTGTCCCTATGTGTTTGTTTATTGTTGTTATTATCTACTACTTAATGAAGGAAATCATACGGTATTTGGCCTTCTCCCTCTGACTTATTTCACTTTGCATTATACCCTCAATGTCCATCCATGTTGTCACAAATGGCTGGATTTCGTCGTTTCTTATGGCTGAGTAGTATTCCATTGTGTATATATACCACAGCTTCTTTATCCATTTGTCCCTTGATGGGCACTTAGGTTGCTTCCAAGTCTTGGCTATTGTGAATAAGGCTGCAATGAAGACAGGGTGCATGTACCTTTGCAAATTGGTGTTTTCAAGTTCTTTGGATAAATACCCAACAGTGGAATAGCTGGATCATATGGTAGTTCTATCGTTGATTTTTTGAGGAATCTCCATACTGTTTTCCATAGTGGCTGCACCAGTTTGCACTCCCACCAGCAGTGTATGAGAGTTCCCTTCTCTCCACATCCTCTCCAACACATGTTGTTTCCTGTCTTGTTAGTTATAGCCATTCTGACAGGCGTGAGGTGATATCTCATTGTAGTTTTGATTTGCATTTCCTGATAGTTAGTGATTTTGAACATCTTTTCATGTGTCTGTTGGCCATCTGTATATCTTCTTTGGAGAAATGTCTGTTCAGGTCTTTTGCCCATTTTTAATTGGGTTGGTAGTTTTTGTTGTTGAGATGCATGAGTTCTTTATATATTTTGGAGATTAAGCCCTTATCAGATGTATGGTTTGCAAATATCTTCTCCCAATTGTTAGGTTGTCTTTTCGTTTTGTTGATGGTTTCCTTTGCTGTGCAGAAGCTTTTTAGTTTGATGTAGTCCCATTTGTTTATTTTTTCTATTGTTTCTCTTGCCCGGTCAGATGTGGTGTTTGAAAAGATGTTGCTAAGACCGATGTCGAAGAAAACCCTAAAGAATCCACCAGAAAACTTTTAGAAGTAATAAACGAATATGGTAAAGTTGCAGGATACAAAATCAACATACAAAAATCAGTTGCATTTCTGTACACTAACAACGAAGTAGCAGAAAGAGAAATTAAGAATACCATCCCATTTACAATTGCAACAAAAAGAATAAAATACCTAGGAATAAATTTAACCAAAGAGGTGAAAGATCTGTACACCGAAAACTATAAAACATTTCTGAAAGAAATTGAAGAAGACACAAAGAAATGGAAAGATATTCCGTGCTCTTGGATTGGAAGAATTAACATAGTTAAGATGTCCATACTTCCTAAAGCCATCTATAGATTCAATGCAATCCCTATCAAAGTTCCAACAACATTTTTCACAGAAATAGAACAAAGAATCCTAAAATTCATATGGAACAACAAAAGACCCGAATAGCTAAAGGAATCCTGAGAAAAAGAACAAAGCTGGAGGTATCACACTCCCTGATATCAAAGTATACTACAAAGCTATAGTAACCAAAACAGCATGGTACTGGCACAAAAACAGACACACAGATCAATGGAATAGAATCGAAAGCCCAGAAATAAACCCACACATCTATGGACAGCTAATCTTTGACAAAGGAGCCAAGAACATACAATGGGGAAAAGAAAGTCTCTTCAACAAATGGTGTTGGGAAAACTGGATAGCCATATGCAAAAAAATGAAAGTAGATCCTTACCTTACACCATACACAAAAATTAACTCCAAATGGATTAAAGACTTGAATGTAAGACCTGAAACTGTGAAAGTTCTTCCTCTGTTTTTAGTGTTCCCATCAGGAATCCAGTTGCTTTAAGGAACAGGCTATTTCAATGGCTAATAGACATGTTGTTATTTTCATCTTAGCTTCATGTTGGGCTCTCTTGCTATCTGGGCCATGTCAGTGTCACGGTGGCAAGCACTACCAGGAGTCAGGCACCTTAGCCGGGAGAGTATGAATGTCCATACCCAGCATGCAACTCAGCATTGGAGTCAAGGTGCAGTGAGCACTACGCTGCCTGGATTTTCAGATCCCCAGGCCAGGTTGCCTATTAACCTTGAACTCAGACTATGAGATCATGGATTTCCTAATGATCCCACAGTGTCCTCTGGAACTTTTTATAGGAACAAATGAGCTGTATATGTGCATCTTTTGCCTAAACATGCCATATTCATTACCACCTCTTTACCATTTTCAGACCATTGCATCTGCTTGTGATGCCCTCTGTTCTCCCATCCTAACGCCTTTCAATACTTCAAGACCCACCATCGCCACAAAACTCATTCTTGATGGCTTCAGCCTTCCTTGACATCTCTTTCTTTTCTAAAACCCTGTATCCACCATTCTGTACATACCAACACCAACCAACTAGCAGATTGTGATTTACAAATAATTTTCAAATTCATCATCTGGTTAAATCCTTCTTATAACTCTGTAAGGTAGGCTTTACTATTAGCTCTTGTAGAGGAGAAAACTGAGGCTCAGAGTTAGATAACTTGCTCAAGGTCAATGGATAGTAAGAGCTAGAACTGGGGCCCAGATCTTTCTGATAACAAAACGCATTTCCAGAACCACCTTACTGCATAGCCCAGAACATGTAGCTGATAAATATTTGTTGATGATGACGACAACAATTCTCTTGTGCCAGTAAATAGCCATTGACTTTTTCCATGGAGTTGATGCTCAGAATCAGATGAGCCTCCGAAAAAGTAGTTCAGAGCCAGAAAATGCCCTCAGCAGGAGTAGTGCAGAGCCTCTCCAGCCTTTGGGGTCAGGTAGTATATGGAGGAGCTGAAAGCACAGTGCTCAGCCCAGTTGATTTGGACTAATTGGGATTCCCAGAAGAATTTTCTCCTTTCTCTCTCTCTTTATATACATTCCCCATATCTTTCCCATGAATCATAGTTCCTCTGGGTGCCTGAGCCTGGGCCCAAAAAGGAGGGACTGAAGAGCACATTGTGTTCAAGTAACTCACTGTGCATGCTTGGGAGATCTGGGTTCGTTCCTTTGTGCTCCACTTGAGAGCTATAATTATTGATCCACAGTGCATTCCTGTGCTCTGCGACCATCTGGTCTAAGTACATCCTAGGCTATCATTTGCTGGGGCAGCAGTGGGTTTGGACAGTTTATCCTGAAGGTAGCTTTGGAAACCTGCATAATCTTGGTTCTGGGAGACTGAGCAGGCAGCCAGACTAAAGGCCCCATGTGCTGTTCTTGGGCCCAGTGCCCCAGCTAAAATAATACATTTAGAATTATTCATTATCCCTTCAGTGCAACTCTAAATTTTAAATTGCGTACTTGTGAGCGAGCCCGGCTTTTTGTAGGTCTTTGGTATGTTAGAGAATTGCATATTATAGAGATTCATGATGAATGTGGGAGTGAATCTCATTCTAGCAATAATAATAATAGTCAGAAACATAGTAACCCTTACCACTGATTGTTCTCTCCATGCTGACATTGGTCTAAGTAAGTATTACCACATTTAATCTCTACAACACCCTATGAAAGGTTGGTAATATTATAATCCCCATTTTACAGATGAGGAAAATGGAGCTCAGAGAGATTAAGTAAATGTCTCAAGGTCACACAACTAATAAAAGTTGAGGCAAAATTTAAACCCCTGCCTTTTTGGCACCAGAGGCCATGAAACTATTAATACTAACCTCTGCTCTGCCACCTCCCTTTCTGCTTCATAGTACTCTTGTCTATGCCATGTAAGCCTTCAGTCGTCAGCCCATGGAAACCCACAAGCACTGCTTCAGCCAGTGTTGAGGTCAACAAAATGGTAATGACCAGCATTCAGCACTCAGAGCCTAAAACTGGTTGTTCTAACTATGCTGTGCTCCAGTTGCCAACCCTTGAGCCTCATTACTCTTGGTTCTCCCAACAAAGAAGGTAGAGATAAGAATGCAGATGGAGTACATGGGGTCACATGACTAAATTAATTTGGTCATCTTGGACTTTTGTAAAAATGTGAACAGATCCAGTCTAGTATTTACTCCTCTTTTTCTAGGGCCCAGACATGCTCACAAAATTCACAGTCAGCTTTGCTGGCAAGCCCAAGATTGGAGATGTTCCATAAAAAAAGAGATCAGGGGGCTGGCCCAGTGGCGTAGTAGTTAAGTTTGCGTGCTCTGCTTTGGCGGCCTTAAGTTCACAGGTTCGGATCCTGGGCGTGGACCTACACACCGCTTATCAAGCCATGCTGTGGCAGGCGTCCCATATATAAAGTAGAGGAAGATGGGCAGGGATGTTAGCCCAGGGCCAATCGTCCTCAGCAAAAAGAGGAGGATTGGCAACGGATGTTAGCTCAGGGCTGATCTTCCTCAATGAAAAAAAAAAAAGAGATCAGTTTTAAAAATCTACAAACTTAGCTGAAAAGTGTATATTTGTTCATAGAGAAGTCTAGTAAGAAATGACTAGCAGGTCTAAAGTAACTTGAACCAGTGGTTATCTTTGGTTCCTATGATGTGGCCAATAAGAATTGATAATCTCCCCTTTATAAAGAATGTTGCTCTTATTAATGTGGGTCTCTGTGGAATCTCATTTTAAATATGAGTTGATAAACTTGTCATTGTTCAGTAACAGTTTTATTAAGACAAAATTCATATAGCTGTACAATTCAACCATTTTAAATGTAGAATTCGGTGGTTTTTAGTATATTCACAGAGGTGTGCAACTATCACCACAATCAATTTTAGAACATCTTCATCACCCCAAAAAGAAACTCTGTAGCCATTGTTCCCCATCCCTCCCAACCCCCCCCCCAACTCTAGGTAAGCACTAATCTACTTTCTTTATCTATGGATTTACCTGTTCTTGAAATTTTATATAAGTGGAATCATACTGTATATGGTCCTTTGTGACTGGCTTCTTTCACTCAGCATAACATTTTTAAGATTCATTCATGTTGAAGCATGTATCAGTAGTTCATTTCTTTTTATTGCCAAATAATATTCCATTGTATGAATAGATCAAATTTTACTTAACCATTCATCAGTTGATGGAAATTTGGGTTGTTTTCACTTTTTGGCTTGTATAAATAATGCTGCTATGAACAACATTTTGTGTGGACTTGTTTTTCTTGCTCTTGGATATATAACTAGGAATGCAATTGCTGGGTCATATAGTAACTCTATATTTAATATTTTGAGAACTACCAGACTGTTTTTCAAAGTGGCTACACTATTTTACATTATCACCAGCAGTATGTAAGTGGTCCAGTTTCTTCATGTCCTCTCCAACATTTATTACCTGTCTTTTTGATTGTAGTCATCCTAGTGGGTGTCATGTGATATTTCTTTGTGGTTTGGATTTGCATTTCCATGATAGCTAATGATGTTGAGCATCTTTTCGTTTGCTTATGGGCCATTCATATATCTTCTTTGGAGGAATGTCTATTCAGATCCTTTGCCCATTTTTAATTGAGTTATTTTTTCTTTTCACTGAGTTGTGTTCTTTATACATTCTAGATACAAGACCCCTATCAGATATATGATTTGCAGGTGTATTCTCTCATTCTTGAGTTGTCTTCTCACTGTCTTGATGGTATCCTTTGAAGCAAAAAAGTTTTTAATTTTGGTAATGTCCAATTTATCTGTTTTTTTCTTTTGTCACTTGTGCTTTTTGTGTCGTGTCTAAGAAACCATTGCCTAATCCAAGGTCAGGAAGATTTACACTCATGTCTTCTTCTAGGAATTTTATAGTTTTAGTTCTTATATTTAGGTCTTTGATCCATTTTAGGTAATTTTTGCATATGGTGTGAGGTCCAAATTCATTCTTCTGCATGTGGATATCCAATTATCCCACCACCATTTGCTGAAAAGACTATTCTTTCTCCATTAAATGGTCTTGGTACCCTTGTCAAAATTCAACTGATTGCAAATGTGAGAGTTTATTTCTAGACTCTCAATTCTATTCTATTAATATATACTTATGCCAATTTCACACTGTCTTGATTACTGTAGGTGTGTAGTAAGTTTTTAAATGAGGAAGTGTGAGGCCTCCAACTTTGTTCTCCTTTTTCAAGATTATTTTGGCTATTGTGGGTCTTTTGAATTTCCATATGAATTTTAGGATCAGCTTGTAAGTTTCTGCAAATTGTAGATCAATTTGGGGCTGTTGACATCTTAACAATATTGAGTCTTCCAATCCATGAGCATGGGATGGCTTTACATTTATTTAAGTCTTCTTCAATTTCTTGCAACAATGTTTTGTAATATTCAGAGTATGGGCTTTGCACTTCTCTTACTAAATTTATTCCTATGTTGTATTCTTTTTGATATTATTGTATATGGAATCATTTTCCTAATTTAATTTGCAAGTTGTTCATTGCAAGTGTATAGAAATACAATTGATTTTTGTGTATTGATCTCGTGTTTTGCTACCTTGCTGAACTCATTTATTAGTTCTGATAGTTTTTTAGTGATTTTCTCAGAATTTTATGCATGCTGTACCATGTTGTCTGCAAATAAAGATAATTTCACTTCTTCCTTTCCAATCTTGGTGCCTTTTATTTCTTTTTCTGGCTGACTGCACTGGGTATAACCTCTAGTACAATGTTAAATAGAAGAGACAAGAGCTGACATCCTTCTTGTTCATGATCTTATGGGGAGAACTTTCATGCATTCACCTTTAAGTATGAATGTTAGCTCTGAGTTTTTTGTGGATGGCTTTTATCAGTTTGAGGAAGTTCCCTTCTATTCCTAGATTGGTAAGTGTTTTTATCATGAAAGGATGTTGAATTTTGTCAAATGCTTTTTCTGCATTTATTGAAATGACCGTGTGGGTTTCTTTGTTCTATTAATATGATGTATTGTATTGTTTGCATTTTGTATGTTAAACCAGCCTTGCATTTCTGGAATAAATCCTACTTCATCATAGTATATAGTCATTTTCACATGTTGTTGGATTTGCTTTGCTTATATTTTGTTGATAACTTTTGCTCTTATGTTTTTAAGGGATATTGGTCTGTAGTTTTTTTTTTTCCTTGTGATAGCTTTGCCTAGCTTTGGTATCATGGTAATGCTGGCCTCGTGGAATAAGTTGAGAGTGTTTCCTCCTCTTCTAGTTTCTGGAAGAGTTTTGAAGGATTGTTGTTAATTCTTCTTTCAACATTTGGTAGAAAGAAGCCCTCTGGGCCTGGGCTTTGTCTATTCAGATTTTCTGTTTCCTCTTGAGTCAGTTTTGGTAGTTTGTATATTTCTATAAATTTGTCCATTTCATCTAAGTTATCTAATTTGTTGGTTTATAATTGTTCATAATATTCCTTTATAATCTTCGTTTTATTTCTGTGAGATTAGCTATAATGTTCTTCTTTCATTACTGATTTTAGTAATTTGGGTCTTCCTTCTGTGTTCCTTATTCAGTCTAGCTAAACGTTGGTCAAGTTTGCTGATCTTTTCAAAGAACCAACTTTTGGTCATGTTGATTTTATCTGTTTTCTATTTCATTAATTTTACCTCTAATCTTTATTATTTCCTTCCTTCTGGTTGCTCGGGTTTAATTTGCTCTTCTTTTTCCCATGTCTTAAAGTGGAAGTTTGGTTTATTGATTTGCAATCTTTCTTCTTGTTTAATGTAGGTGATTACAGCTATAAATTTCCCTCTAAGCACTGCTTTCCCTGAATCCCATAAGCTTTGGTATGTTATATCTTTATTTGCATTTATCTCAAAGTATTTCCTAATTCTCTTGTGATTTCTTCTTTGATCCAAGTTTATTTAGGATTGTGTTGTGTAATTTCCACATATGAGTGAATTTCCCAAGTATCTCTCTGCCGTTGATTTCTAATTTCACTGAATTGTGATTGGATAAAATACTTTGCATGAATTCCATCTTTTTAAATTTACTGAGGCTTATTTTATTGCCTAGTATATAGTCTATGCTGGAGAATGTTCCATGTACATCCATGTACACTTGAAAAGAATGTATATTCTGCTGTGAACTGGTCCATTTTTCCTGCAGAGTTGATATGAAGATGTAAAGTACTTTCTCAGTGTCAGCTTCATATTTTAAAATAAGATTCAATCAATAATCCTTCCTCTATGTCTTTCAGAAGAGGGCATGTGATTCACAATTGCCATTTGATTTTAGGATTAAAAATAGACCTACAGGAAGTCTTCTCCTTTCCATTTCAATTCTTCTGCTCTTTAGAGCCATAGAGTTAGCACTTAATTATCCACAAGGAG
Source organism: Ceratotherium simum simum (assembly GCF_057802395.1). NCBI lineage: Eukaryota > Metazoa > Chordata > Mammalia > Perissodactyla > Rhinocerotidae > Ceratotherium > Ceratotherium simum. The sequence goes on from NC_141940.1 coordinate 18,513,967, forward strand.
ATTTTCCATTTCGTGGCTTATCTGAAGTAACCTACAACTTTTAATCTTTCTGCCACCTCTCTCAGGCCACTGATATAAGCCAGTGCAGAAGAGAGGAGATTTTGAATATCTAAACATGGTGGTTTATTAGCCTGTTACTGAAGCCATAGGGACCCAGTAAGTAAGAAACCTCCATTTGACTAGTGTTCTCAGCCTCCTTGGTTACCAAATCAGATCAGCTATCAGGAAAATGGCTATCGGGACACCTGAAAAAAGTAGCCAACTTAAATGAATAGAGCTGGCTGGATGAAGTCAAATGTGATGCTTAAATTGTCTATTGGTATCATTTACGCCATTTTTAACAGCTGGCTATACCTCAAAAAATAAGTTCTGGAACTAATTTCCTATTTTAAGTGGTATTCAATATTGCCTTTTGTCCGTGAAACTATTCTCAGTTGTAGCTTTATAAGGTAATGCAAATAAATATCAAAGAAATAAAAATATTGTGATCAACCAAAATGTGGGTTTCAACACAAAAAAGAAAAAAGAAAAAAATGTAATCTCTTTTCATGATTCTAAATTCTCATCATGCTTATACCATACACATATGTATAAGTTTATAAAGCTATGCAATAATAAAATCACAGACTTTTGCAGTAGGTAATTTTAAGATTGAAACACAGGAGAACCATTTCTTATGAGATTTTTTGAGTTCTTATATGAATGCTCTTAAAATCCAACCATAGAATATCCTGTCTCTAAGTAATAAAATTGGGTACACTGGCAACGGCAATATGAAGATGGCCAAGGACCAACATGGAATGGTGAATCACTTTAGGCATTTGGTCATGGGGCCAAAGACTAGGCTCTTGGACCTAGACTGTGTATCTAATTTTCTTTCAGTAAATCAAGCCAGTGAAGGCAGTGAATCTCATGCTGAGATAAGACTGAAACCCAAACTCAACAGGGCCTAATTCTACTGGGAGCTTGGAGAATGGATGCCTTTAAGAGAATTCTTTTGTTCAACTTAAAATGAGTCATGCACAGATGTGCCCATTTCATATTATATTTGTTAATACCTCAGTTTTAAAATGTTCTTTTTTGATACTAATGTGTTAGAGCTAATGTTTCCAGCATAACCAAAATTTACGTCATCTAGAAATAACCTCCATCTGCTAATACTCATTATGCAATATGGAGATGGCTCTTAAGAGCTTACTGTCTGTATCTATAGAGACACTACATGTATAGGTGTTTAAGGCCACATATGTCTCACATTTAACCATAAAATGGATACCAACATCCATTCAGCACGGAGTGATTTGAAATACAACTTTTAATTCCCAAATGTTAGTTGTGCTCAGAAAAATATAAAACCTTTCTGGTTGGAAAAGAATTTATGGAATGATACTTCAAGGCTATAGTAATTGAAGTTGTATCTGTACTTCAATTAAAGCTTCCATCAACAGTGATGATGAGGAACAAGGTTCACAGCAGTGGACTCTCTTATGAGGAAAGGTGGCTCTTGTCCCCAGCTTCCAGGAACTGGGATGATGGTTTCTGAATCACATACACACACACACCAGCAATGCATAGTTGGTCCTGAAATGTTCCTAGTGTTTGGCTGGAGACTAAAAAAGAGCAAGGACATAGCAGCTTTTAAAGGATTGTGGCTCCAAGGTTCAAAGCTCATCTGCATTGGACAACTGCTTTAGGCTTGTTCATTCATTTCTCCATTTGTTACTCATTTTTTCATGGGCCTCTGCAATTTTCTCCTACTCAGCCTTTTCAGTCTAATCCCTTGCTTCTTCTCACACAGTCCAGCCAAACTGTTTCCTGAGCTTTTTCCATTTTTCCATGCCTCTGTGCCTCTACATATGTCATTCTTTTTCTATCTTGAATACTTACATCTCTCCTTCTACTTACTCCTTCCCCTTAGTCTCCATATATCCAAACCTACCCCTGCTTTCCAGCCCCACTTTAAAAGCTTCTTCCTCCATAAAGTCTTCCCTGATCTTAAAACCCTCCTACCCAATCTAGAAGTGACCACTCCCTCCTCTAAACTTCCTATTTCTCTGTACCTGGTTGAGACAGTGTAACACAGTAGATAAGAGCAAAGCCACTTACAATTCTGTAGCTTTGGGGGCTGGCCTGGTGGTGCAGTGGTTAAGTGCGTGTGCTCCGCTGTGGCAGCCTGGGGTTCGCAGGTTCGGATCCCGGGGGTGCCCCGACACACCACTTGTCAAGCCATGCTGTGGCGGCGTCCCATATAAAGTAGAGGAAGATGGGCAAGGATGTTAGCCCAAGGCCAATCTTCCTCAGCAAAAAGAGGAGGATTGGCATCAGATGTTAGCTCAGGGCTCATCTTCCTCACAAAAAAAAAAAATTGTAGCTTTGGACAAGATTGTTCTCTGTATCTCAGGCCCTAAATTTGTAAAATGGAGATAATACCTGCCTCATAGGATTCTTATAAGGATTAAATGAGATTATGCATGCTAAGAACCCACACAGTAGGTCCAGCCCCGTGGCTTAGTGGTTAAGTGCGCGCGCTCCGCTACTGGCGGCCCGGGTTCAGATCTCGGGCGCGCACCGACGCACCGCTTCTCCAGCCATGCTGAGGCCGCGTCCCACATACAGCAACTAGAAGGATGTGCAGCTATGACATACAACTATCTACTGGGGCTTTGGGGGAAAAAAAAAGGAGGAGGATTGGCAATAGATGTTAGCGCAGAGCCGGTCTTCCTCAGCAAAAAGAGGAGGATTAGCATGGATGTTAGCTCAGGGCTGATCTTCCTCAAAAAAAACAAAAAAAGGAACCCACACAGTAGATGTTCTATAAATTGTAGTTGTCCTTGAGGACAGGGACCATGTCTTGTTCAATTTTGTACTCTCAGCACTTAGCATTGTGCCTGGCCCAGAGTGGGTACCATGTGAATGTTTGTAAAGTAAATAGGCAGCCTTTTAGTAATGAGAACGTGGTAGAGAGGGGGGACATGCTTTCCAGGTATCTGAGAGGTGATCCTTTGTATCTGTCACTTGCCTTCCAATGGCTTCCAACAAGGAAGTCTACAAAGGGAAATGCTCCTTGTGGATTGCAGCAGCTTTCTCTCTTCCTAAATTGGGGATCATGTTGAGCAATGCAAATTGGGTGCTTGGTGCTTCATTCTAGCCTTCTGATTATTTTCTGAGGATTTGTTCTCCCTATGTAGGGCCTGGAGTTCATCCTTTGCTAGGGACTGAATCCATTCATAATTATGGATTGTTAGGTTTTAAACCAATTTCAACTGGCTTGGTAGTTTGTTTATTCTTGGCCAATATGACTTCCTTTTCCTTCAAAATCTCTTTGAAAATTTCCATAAAGTTTTTGGTACATTCAAAAGATCATTAAATTTTTTTATGTATAAATGAGAAATACTTTGGTTTCTCCAAAAGTGCCCCTCTGGTAAAGTCAAGAGGAAAACATGTGTTGTAAATGGGCCCTCATTTTTATTTGTTGGATTTGGGCCTCTCTGCAATCCCTTTTTGGCAGATACATGGAGTATGTTGAATTCCAAGTAGACTTTCAATTAAGCTGCTTTTCTATATTTCCTTAAGAAAATTATTCCTAGGAGAAAGGGAAAGAATCTTCAGTACCAAAGACATTGGTCAATAGCTTTTGATCACATTTTCAAGAGATAATGGCAAGGATAGATCAGACATGAATCAGGGAACTCAAATGGAAGAAAAGCAACCCACTGAAAGGGCTCTGCTATGGACCATTGGTTTGATTGCCAAGGACAATGTGAGTTTGGTCTTTCCCAGGTAAAATGTTCAGCTCTTTACTGTGCTCTCAGAATTGGAGGATGCTGCTCAGTGGGGTATGATTTAACCACACCCTAAATTTGGCCATAGTTTTTAAGTGTTCAAGGCATTTAGTCTGTGTTGTTTCTCTTTTCTTAGAGCCACAGTAAGGGTCTAGTGGGTGAGACAGACTGGGTATGCAACACTGCACTGTAGTTACATAGTCACCTGGGAAACTCAGCATTCAATCCATGGCCTGGTGCACAGTTGGCTCTCAAAAAGTATTTGGACGAATGGAAAGTACTTGCCTGACAAGACTGCCTTCCTTACCGCTTCCTGCTGGCGTAATGCACACATATGCGGGGGAGATACTCACCGGCCTTTCCTCTGCCCTTCTGACTCTTGAGAATTTCTACTTGAGAGTCACTGAAGTTGGGAAGGAGATAGAAGGAAAGAGGAAGATTCTCTTTTTAATTTTATTCTATCTTCCCTGCCTCTGCTTGGGAGCTATTGACATCTAGACAAAATTGAAGGCTTTTGTTTTTGTTAATTGTTCATCACTTTATTCAAATCTTTTTCTCTGGCCTAGAAGCCAGCGTTGAGCTAGATCACAGGGGACAGCAGTATTAGCCTCCTTGGGCTCCGTATATCTGGTGGTGAGAGGTGAGGTGAAGCGGAGGGGATGCGGCCCTCTCTGTAGGAGAAGAGACCTGAGACCATGTTTTGGCCTAGCATCTGCTCACCTTCCCCAGCACAAGCCAATTGATGAGTGTTTTATTTGCATAGGACACCTGCACTATACATGTATGTTATATTCAATTTCATACTGCATGTGATCTTAGTAGGTTTTCCAGGCTTAGCTGGAGTACAGCTAAAGATTTTGGAAGGGCGAGAAGGCAAGTAGTGGTGCCAGTATATGTTTGATTTCTGTATCACCACCATGTGAGCAGTTTTTTTTTTTTTAACTAAAAATTGAAAAGCCAAAACAAGCCCTAGTGCCCGGTGCTATGAAAAGAAGTGTCTGCATATAGCTCAGGCCTCATATGTCCTCTCCAGAGGAGGGCCGCCCTGCTGGAGCATGGCAGTGGAGAATAGTTCTTGAGCTGCACGTCTGAATCCATCACGCCCTCCCCCAGCACCTGCACTCTAGATAAATGGTCCACCAATCTTGCTAGAAGACACAATGTCATCCAAATAGATGGAATCTTCAGAGGAATCCATGGGGCCAGCAGTGCACATTGGAGGGTATCGTGATGGAGCCTGGCAGGCTCTACATGTAAAGCTTAATTGTGCTTAAAAGGAAGCTCTATGGCCAGTCTAGTTCTGAGCCTGAATGCTTTATTTGAAAAAATTAAACAGTCCTTCTTCCACTTTTGATTAACAAATATTTATCAAGATCCCACTAAATACCAAGCCTTATGTGAGGAACTTGACATAAATGCTCTCATTTAATGCTCTCAGCAGTCTTGTAGGGGAGATAATTAGCTCACTTTAGTGATGACAAAACTAGGGCTAAAAGAAGTGAAGTGACTTGCTCAAAGTCTTACTGCTGGCAAGGGGTAGAGCTCGGACTTGCATTCAGGTCTGTGTCTTCGTCAAATTCTCCCTAGTCTGCTCTACGGCATCCCAGGAATTCTTTTTCCTTCTCACTTCAAATTATTTCATGGCTCAGTTCTACCAAAAAGCATAAATCTTTTAAGGGCTCCATAGTTACAAAAGTCCCTTAAGGGTGGACCATTTAACCATTGTTAGTGGCAGCCTTCCAGGTTTCCCAAGTTTCTCCCTTGTTAATTGTATGCAGATAGTGTAAGTGCGTAGGTCTTTATTGATGAGGCAGGAAACTTCCCTCGTCTCCATTAACTTGGGAAGGCAGGGAGAATGAGGAGAAGGTACTCAGAGAGAGCGAATTCAATTCAGCCAGTTATTTCAGCTCAACTCACAAATTTTTACTGAGCACCTCCTTCGTGCCTAGCACAATGTTAGGCATAATGAGGATAAAGAGGCTATGCATGACAGTACCTGCTCTCTAGGGAGAAGGATGATACAAAAGAACTAAAGAGTTTGGACTTAATCCTTGAACAGTGGTGAGACACTGGTGACTTTCCAGCAGAGGTGGGACAGTTCTCCCAAGGTATGCTTTTATTCATTCCTGCAAGGCTACTGTGGAGGTCTGGAGTGGAGCATGGGGTGGAGCTGGGAAGAGCACGGGACAGTGGGTGTTGGAAAAGCCTGACTGTACTATACCGGAGTATTAAAGATGTGACAGTTTCTGCATCTTTGCCTAGCACCTCCCATACATGAGAAATCCCACAATTTAATGGAAAGGATATAAACCATCTGCAGCAACATATTTGTTTAAAAAGGAGACACCAGCATGAAGACTTAGCAACTTTGAACCGGTTGAAAGAAGAGCATCTGCCTGATATTTTCGTCGTGGTTATATTGATTGTTCATCTTCCATTCTTCTTGTGGTTTGTGTTACTAGCATATTTGTATTGGTTCTGCCAAAAGAATCCTTGAGAGAAAAAAGAATTTGTAAGTTGTTACTTTAGAGAGATTAAAGTCTATACAAGAGTTAAAGTTCCCTGTAGCTTTGGCCCATGGGCATGCACAATCGAAGCCCATCCGATTTTGAAAGGCCTTTTGCATCTTGAGGGCCTGGGGGGTCAGGAATCTCCCATCCTTGTTCACCTTTTCACAGAGTGCTTACATTTATTGGGCACCTACTATGTGCCAGACGCCATGCTGAATGCTCTCACATATCCTCACAGCAACCCTGTTTTACAGGTGAGGAAACTATGGCTCAGAGAAGTTATGTAACTTGCCCAAAATCAGAGTTGGTGTGTAGTAGACCCGATATTGACAGTATGTTTTCTGGCTCCCAGTCCAGGACTTTTACCGCTACACCACACTACCTCCCTCTCTGATCTATTCTGTACTCCTAGAGTGTACACCGTATGACTCACGGTACAGGACAAGAGTCTCTGATTTGTTCATGACCATCCATCGCCACTTACTTAAAACACAGGGCCCTGCAGAAGTGGGTTTTGAGACTGTTATATTTCAGTGAGGAAGAGGGACATGTCAAGAGAATTGGGTACTGATCGAGCAGTGCCAGCCCAAGAAGGTTGCCCTGATCAGCTACAAGACAGCATGAAGTCAACAAATCTCTTGAGAAGATAAGGAAGGACTACAATGCAGATGAGATTAAGAGGGGAACAAACATACACATCTTCTTCTCAGTTTTGTTCCAGGTAGAAGCATAACAACTACGGGGCTATCGGATTTCTTGGTGGGTACAGATCTCTATCACTTCTGTGGATCCATCTTTCCTAAGAAGCTGATGGACTGGTAGCAGAGTTCAAAGTTGATGAATGAGCCCAAGCCAAGCTGACAATGGCAGGTCACTCTAGGGTGGGCCAAAATCCCAGACTTGATCCTAGGATCCCTTTAAGCTTTTTAACTTCTCTACTAGGTTATGAATTCATAATTTGGAGTTGGCCTAATCTCTCTAGCACACTCTTCTCCAAAGTACTTCTAAAAGCAGCCTGGGAGTGGGAAATGAAGCCTGGTGAAATGGTTGGCAGAGCCCCACCCCTACCTTGTCAGAGGGCTGGGGCAGAGGAGCACTCCATCTTTAAAAATGGTCTGAGTATGCACAGTGGAATGAAAGTAGGGTTGAGCCTGGCTAAGTAAAATGTTCACTGATGCCTGGACCCCGGGTCCTGGTTATGGAGGAGTAAAATTTAGGGAAACCTTGTCAGAGAATGAAGAGCCAAGTAGACTGAACTGCCTCGAAAGGAAAAAGCAAGTATTTGAACTTTATTTCAAAAATGCCCAATGTGCTAGCTTGTTGTTTTTCATCAGTAATAAAGCTATGAGGAGCGACAACTTGATTTATATTTGAAAATCTAAGATCTGGCATTTCAAAATAGTCTCTGGAACTTTATATAAGAAAACATTTCATATATTTAGTTTTAACTATTATCTGTAGCCATCTCTTTATTTTCTCATTTGAGCAGAATTTGTCAATTGGATTATTCCTAATATTTTTAATGCTAAGTACAACTAACAGCATATTCAAACTTGATCCAACTATCTAGACACAAATCAGTTGGAGTGACTTCCTAAAAGAAAAAGTTGAATCCAATAAAACAACTCTTTTGTCTTGTGTCCGTAGCATTAGATAACCAGCTTGCCTTTTCCCCCCAAGTGTTTTGGAATCTTGTAGCCCAGCTTCATTTATTGGTTCCTAAACAAAGTTTAAATACATCCAAGCTCAGCTCTCCTACTCCTATTCAGGCATAGAAACATATTTCAGTTGTCCTTTTTCTTTCTCCCTGTTCCTGGCCATTTCCCTCTCTTTGGTCCACCGCCTGGGATATATGTATTATCTGAATTCCCTCCATACTCCTGTGAAGGCAGTAGTATTGTTCCCATTTTGCAGATTAGCAAACGAAAGCTCAGATTTAAAGGACTGTGGTCACACAGCTAGTAGGTATGGACCTGGGAGAATGAGGGTTAGGAACCTGGGATACTCAGTCTCTCATGCTGCCCTTCTAGATCCTAACATTTCCATGATGGTTCTATGGTAGTGAGCCCCACTTCTAACTAATCCCGTGGAAACAGACTAGTATCTAATCAGAATGGACCTGCCCATGCAAATTCCATCTAAGTCCTACTTTACTACATTAACTATATTGCAGTTGGAGACTGAGGCATAGACATTAAGTAATTTATTCTTAATCTTGGGGAAAATCAAGACTAGAACCTAATGCCTCTGAGGGGTACTGAACCAAGCTGCCTCCTTACTTTAATGCTGCTTGGAAACGTTCTCGTGACTCTTTCACCTTTTTGATTTCACACAAATATTCCAAGATGCCCAGAAGTTTTTCAGGACTATTCTTATTCTTTTGAACTCTCTTCAAGTTAAAACAGAAAGCGTATATGTGTGTGCGTTCATGTGTATATTTAAGAGCTATGTGCTTTGTGTACTGTGGCTCGAAAGCCTTCCATGTTATTATGATTTTATAAACATTTTCATAATCACCCAACTGCTGCAGTTCATGCTTTTGTCATCAAATATAAATGAAATTTCCTAGTGGAAAATGCACTTGTTCTGGAACAATGCCAAAAAGAGTCCAAAGAAGATTTTTGAAGTTGGCTTCCCAAAATATCTGTGTTGGTAAATTATCAAGCGTTCAATTGAAACTACAGAACTGATTTGTAATTCCTATTGAAATGGTTGCAAGTGCTCCAAGTTCTATCACTTATGCACTTTACATGCCTTCCCCACAATTAACATAAAGAAATTAATGTCTTACAAGCTTTAATGTTTGATGCCATATGAGTCCTGAAGATATTTAAAGGGAGAAGAAATGTAAATAGAATGCAATTCTTAAGCAAGATTACTGATATGACAGGACTAAAGAGCTTGGGAGTGGATGAAAAGTGCCTCCTTTCTTCCCTTTAATAAGTCCATTACTTGTACTTGGGCATTTTTTAACGTCCTTTTCATGCTGAATCTAGAGTTGAGCATGCTTTGCATTTCAAGCTTTGTCTATGAATCAGTAGAAGCCAAAGTTATTTCTGCTTTAATATAACAGGAGCCAGGAACAGCTAATCTCTTTTCATTCTGAGTTCCTTACATTATTTTACTGGACAGAGTTTGTGTTGGCTCCAAAACAGGCCATTCATAACATCTATGAGACGGAATTTAGGTAAGAATGAAGAGAGATTGTAGGATGTACAAAGACTCCCTCTCCTGAGGCCATTAAGAAATTCCAAATTGGCACTGTTTTGAATAGTGACATTGCATTAGCCTTGCTAATTTCATTAATTCAAGCTGATAGCCTCTGTTTACCAATCTACTAGATGAAACCTTCCTGTAACTACAGTACAAGTGTGCTTCTCACTCAAGGTGAGTTGATATTTTTAAATAGGCAAATGGGGGGAAGTTTGTGAGGGAAATTGGAGAATGATCATGGCTAGCACAGTAGTACCTCTCAGTCAGAAACTCTGGAAAGTGTTATGTGTCTTCACTTCCTCAGTAAGACATGTCGTACATGGTTGAAGTAAATTTGCTTTTCTTTCTTTAGGCAGGAGTGAGAATATGAGACACAGGATCTGTCACTCCCTTATCTCATTGCATCTGACCTCTTTGATTATCTCTGCCTGGCTCTTAATTGTCTTCATTTCAATAATCAGGGCTGGCAAAGTAACCCAACCAAGTTCGTCTGTTTTTAAGTGGGAATACATTTGCTTTTCAGTTCATAAAATGTGCAAATAAACTGACAGATAGTTAATGGCAAAAACTCCAGGGGAAACAGAACTCTTTTTTAAAGGAGTCTATATTTAAAAGACATTCCCCTAAATCTCTCTTGACTAACTGGCATCTCACATCATGCTGGAAAAATGTACAGAGAGAAATCTTCAGAGCCTCACAGGCTGAGAAAGTAGAAAGATTGCTGAGTGTTTGAAAGGGTTTAGAGTTTCATTTGAAGAGCAGCTGCACCCCACCGTGCCTGTGCTCAGATACACCGAGCACCGGCGAGGCGGTATGTTGGAAACCGCCCTGAGTGCAGCCAGAGCCAACCTGCGGGTGAGAGGGCATGGCCGGCCATCCACGCCTTCTGCACATCTGGCCCTGGGTTACTGACTTGGGTTTCCTGTCAGTCAGTGACTAAGACCAAAGCCCAAGACCCTTCCCTGAGCAGTCTGGATCATCAAACAATACAGATGAGAGAGAGAGAGAGAGAATGGACATAAAAAGGGAGGTGGGACTAATGTGAAAGCATGAGAGATTTACTCAGGTTCCAGAGCAGTGTTTCTCCCGAGAAAGATCTAATAGTCATGGTTTTTTCAATTAACAAAAAATTACCTGCTTGTGGAGCATGGTAAGGTTTACAAGTCATATTTATATATCTTATCTCACTTGAGAAGTAGTATAACTTTGGTACTAAATAATAAAAATTATCTGCTTACAGGGAGAGCAGCAATGGTCTGTGGATCAGGCTTCCCTAGCTTTCCCTTCTCAGAACCCTCAATAGGCTCTGCCCTTTCGCAGAATTCTCATAGCACTTGGTTCGTGCCTCTCTTGCGGCACTTATCACATTCTAACTTGGATACAGTTATTTTTGTACTCATCTCTTCCTGACAGGATACAGAGCTCTTTGAGGCCAACAACTGAGTTTTCCTCATCTCTGTATCCACCATGGCACCTGGCACAGTGTCTAGCAAGCAACAGGTGCCAAATTCATGTTTGTTGCTGCCCCTCCTGACACGTATACGGAGTGTCCATCTCCTGCTAGATGGACAGCTCCTTAAGGGCAGGCTCCATGTCTTATCCTGTATCCACAGTGCCTCACCTGCCTGGTTCCAAGTACATTGATAAGTGTTCCTAGCACTCAACAAGTGTCTAATTAATTAATTACATTGTACTAACCATACCTAACATAAACCATTCCATTCACCTGCGTCTGCCGCATTCACCACGCATCCACTTCAAGAGGTTATTCATGATAACAGATTTAAATCAAAGTGTTTTAGAAGGACTCATGTCATGGTAACAAAGATAAGGGCACTGGATTTGATACATTTTCAACCTGATATCCCCCCTGAAAAAGATAGTCTGGAGATGGCAAGGGGTAAAAGAGGTTTTAGGGAAAGAAGCTATAGAGGAAAGAAACAAAGTCGTGAGGTAAAGAAGGCAGGCTGAAAGAGACTACTAGGTGAAGAAAGCTGCCTGTCTGTACTCAGGGCCCCGCACCCTCTGAACGGTGCCTGCCTGCCTGGCTGACTGGCTGAAGCACGAGAAAGGTGAAACCCGAAAAAGAAAATCAAGTTGAAAAGGAGGCCTCTTAAACTTGGTTTTAGGCTTAATACTAAGGAAGAAAGATTTGAGGATTACTTACCTTGTTGTTAGTCAAAAGGGGGCTTCAGATTTCTCCCCTGGGTGACCTAAACTGTAATCTGTCTCTATAGCCCTCTATAGTTAATACTTCTTACATTTGTGAGGAAATTATAGTGACTGGAGAAGCTCAACTTACATCCTCTAATCTCTTGGCAGAGAAATTAAAAAGACAACAGAAATTGCTGTCCAAGTGGAATTCTGCATGACATAGGGAGAACTGATTAAGACAAATCAATTGAAGAAAACAATCTCTATTTAAGGAGAATGCATCTTTAATCGTGGTAATCCCTTTAGTAAATTATTTTCTCTGATGACATTGCATACCTAATTACAGTTTGCTCATTTTGATTTTCCCTTTACGTTGTTGCTTGCTGTTTATGCAGTTGTGCATTTGCAGGCTGACCAATGAACTTATTACTGACATTAAAAACTCTTGGCCAAATTGGTCTCAGGACCAAAATGTCACCACTTTAGGGCGTGACTCAAAGGTCACCAGACAATTATATTTCCTTTAGCACTTCCTCAAAAGACCTATTTTCCACCCCCTAATGATTTGGATTCTCTTCTCTGAGAAGCATTCTCAACAACCTCCTAAAAGTGTGAAAATAAAAATGAAATACAATAGTAAAATGGGTACAACCAAGGACCATAGTGACCGCTTTTGTACTAGGATGTGCTCTACAATCCAGTTTATGTAGTTTAGCGTAATACTGGTTTTCTTGATGAAAGCACTCTATTGCCAGATCATATTCAGCAGTGGGTCACTGGGACTCCCAGGTGGCCTTCTATGGCAGTTATGCCTAGCCAGATTTGTCATAGCTTGGAAATGCAGTTTGTTTTAAATGAATGTTTGTTTTTTTTTTTAAAAAATAGTTGTTGCATTAGGGTGTTAGTATTATAAGATGATTTTTTCCAAAATTTCCTAATATCATCCTATTTCCTTGATGTCCTCTACATCATCTTTTTAAGAAAAAATACATTAATCTTTCTCTCAAAATCTTCTCCAACCAATCTTTCCCACCTTGTGTTCTACTGTCCTGCAACTTGTCCCCCATGCAGCCTGCATTCCCACATCCCAGGGTTATTCTGGGAACATACCTTATAGAAATACACTATGTCTCCAAAGGTGTGTGTCAGACGACATTCACTGTAGCATTGTTTGTGCTTGGGAGAAATTAGAAACAAACTAAATGCCTATCAGTGGGGAAATGGCTAATTGTGTTATATTCATACTATGGGATTTCTTGCAATTATTAAAAGGAATGAGGCAGTTCCACATGTATTAACATGTAAAGATTTCCAACAGGTTGCAGCATATGCATATGCCTAGAAAATACATTTACCAGTAATTACTCCTGGGGAGCTGTGGGAGGGAGAGTGTCGAAGAGGGGCCTTTCTCTTTTTACTCTGTATACTCAGGTATTGTTTGAATCTTTAGCTTCAAGAATGCATTCATGTGTTGAGTAGTTAAAAAATTAACAAAATAAAAGGACTCTATCAACTGTGTGGAGGATGGTTTGCATGAGGACAAGACGGGGAGGCTGTTGCAGTAGTTGCGAGATGACGAGAACATAATCTAAGTAGAAGCAGTGGCAATGGAAAAGGAGAAGAATTCACAAATATTAAGGAAACAGAATTTACGGGATGTAATAATTAATTGACCTAGAGGATGAAAAAGGAGGAGGAATCTAGGGCGACTAGCAGGTTCCTGGCTTGGGCAACTGGATGGCTAGTAGAGACATTCACTGACATGGGGTGGGGGTGGAGGTGGGAGGGGTAATGGTGGGAGGGGTGGGCAGGGAAACACAGGAGGGGGAGCAGTTAAGGCAATAGAAATGCTGCAGTGTTTGTGGCCTGTTGAGTCTGAGTTGCCTGAGGGACATCCAGGTATAAATGGCCAGGGAGCAGTTAGATCTCCAGAGAGATGTCTGAGCAAGAGGTGGATTTGGGAATCCTCGGTGATAGATAAAACCAAGAGCACAGATGAGAGCATTCAGGAAGACTCATAAAGTGAGTAGAGTGGAGGGCCAACGAAGAAATGAGAGAACACCCATCTTTAAGAAAAACAGCCTGCAAAGTAGTCTGAGAATGATCAGGGAGGTAGACGAGGGACCCAGGAGGAAGCGGTGCCGGAAAACAAGGGTAACACCAAGTTTCAAGACAGAGTGGCCAACAGTGTTGGATGCTGCAGAGAGCTCACAATGAGAAACTGAAGAGTCCATTGAGGGGTTAACTGTAAACTGGCATGAGGGATTTTATTGGGTATTGGGCTGATGAAAATGTTCTAAAATTGAATTATGATGATGGTTGCACACCTCACTAAGTTTATAAAAACCATTCAGTTGTACACTTGAAATTTTTTTTAAATGGGTGAATTTATGGTATGTAAATTATACCTCAATAAAGTTGTTTTAAATGAAAAAATAAATAAAACAAGAATCCATGGGAATTTAGTTTGGGGCAAGCTATGATTCCAAGGGGGAATTTTCCAGTCTGATCTCTTCTTCCTAATTGGTTGGGAAAAGCCCCATGAAATAAAATGGTAGGAAGCACACATTACTGATGTCACATCCTGATTCTTTCCACTCTCTTGTAATATCAAAAACTACTTTGTGGGTTTGATTTGCTTTTTACCAAGCAATGAATATTACCACCCTATTCTCTGTCTTCCTTTGGATAATTGCAGAATAGTTGCTGTATTTATTTTTATTATTATTTTTTTAGCATATATCTCCAGAGCAAGTTTACGGTACCAGGCTATAAGGCCCCAGTTTTGATCTATTTTTGTTGTCATTGATTGCATTTTAATGTGTTTAAACATGGCTTCTTTATTGGTCCTGCAAGTTTTCACTCTGAAATCTCATCATATATTTTCTGATACCTCTGTTATACGTATAGCATGATGCCTTGTTCTTCGCAGTCATTTCACTTCTTAATTTGACTTGGCCAAAAACAAGATGTAATTGTCTTGGTTAACAGGCACGTTTGATGTATTCCATAGACAGGTCAAAACAGTATGGAAAACTCCTGCCCCTTCTTAGTTATAAGGAACCGGGGCTGCCCTTGAGCCTACTTAATTAAAGTGTTCATTTCTTGCCAATTGCATCTTCTTTTTATTTTGGTTCAATATCTTCCTGCTGCTTTTTAATACTTTTTAATACTCCTCCTTAGCGATCTGGCTGCCACTCTTTGTAGTAGAATTTTTCTTTTTCCCTTTTACATCTTTGTAGCTGTGAGTTTGGGCCACTTGGCATCTTTTTACCTTTCCTGCCCTCCTTTGGGCTTGCCTACTTTGTTCTAATGCCCACAGGGCTATTTGTATGAGAATCATCCAGCTTTGTCTCCTCAGTTGCCTTCCCCTTGGGTCCTTCCAGCTTATGTCCTAATCATGTTCCCAAAATGAATTTTCTCCATCTGATGCCTCTTCTTTTCTTCCTCTGGATCCTGAGTGATACCACTATGTGGCTGCATTGAGCAAGATGTCTACCATCTGCAAATTACTGCTAATTGTTTCCTATTGGTAGGAAAAAAATTCAATGTAAACAATTTCTGAGTTGGTTGCTCCACCTTCCATATAGGCAGTGTCCTCTTATGACCGTTTCATACCATATATGCACATTTTGTATTGCCTGATAAATATTCACAGTATTTCTGAGACTTAGCCCCTACCTTAGTAAGCTGCACAGATTACGCCGTTCTTTCTCTCCACTGTAGGCAGGTCAGTAGTTACTCCCTTAAAATTATGTCGTAGTTGATAACCCCTTGGCAAACAGAAATCCCTCTTTTCTAAGCTAGTCATGGTCTCAAAAAGACACTGATCCCTTTCTTTGAGAGAGGATCCAAAGCAGTCTCTTTAGATTCCTCTCCAGACAGTGTCTGTGTCAAAGGGAGGAATGCAAAGGTCACTTGAACCCTGTCCCTTCACCCTTCATCCCTGCCATGAGACCTCTGAAGACCTGAATGAAATCCTAGAATCTCAGGGTTGGAAGGGTCATCAGAAGCTATTTACCTTCACCTCCTTGTTCTATGTTTAAATCCTTTCACCAACATCTGTACCAAATAGCTGTCCAAACTCTCATTGACCACTTCCAGAGATAGATCGCACTGCCTAGGGACAGCGTATGCAATTTTCAGATTGCACGAATTATTAGAAAGTTCTTTATTTCTTTCAAATCCAAATCATTTTCCCCTTAGGAGAAAGACAAGGCCATGAAACAGCAATAACTAAAATGGCATGGCTATGGACCAAGAAGAATCTTAGATGGAGAAAGAGTAAAGGGAAATAACAAAGGGGGCATGAGCTGGTGTGGAGGATCAGGCAGTGCCAGAGAAAGGGGTCTGTGGAGCTAGAGGGGCAAATGAGGGAATCTGAGCTGAGAAGCAGAAATGATGCTGAGAAGTAAACAGTAAGGGAATGGAAACACTGGTGGAAGATTAAGGAAGGAGATACTAGAACCTCTTCAATACAAGTGGAACCAGGTTGGAGGTTTAAATCAAAGTGGGGAGGAACAGAAAAGCCTCTTTAAGATTCAAAATCCCTCAGAGGATTCAAACCTTGCCCTTTGCCTAAGGATATGGAAAAGAGCACTATGGAAACAGGAGAGAATGTTCAGTAGAGCAACAACTAGACAGAAGAGAAGAGAATAATTGGACACAGGAAATGAGTTTAAAGAGCAATGGAAAGAGAACAAGAAGTGAATAGAGAAATGGAAAAGGGGGGAAATGAAAACACAGAACTTTTAGGTTAAGGAATTGTATTTATTCCTGTGCCAGCACATAATTGTATTTTCCTGGCAGTCATCCCACAGACTTCTGCAAGGCGAAAGGGGTGCCGGCGTGTGTTACTGCAGGATTGAAGTCTTATTGCTTTGTACTGTTACAGCCAAGCAAGGGACTTCATTAACGAAGCTATATTTTGATGTCACAGAGACAGACACTGAAATTTCAATCACCAGCAGCCCCTGCACTTGGGAATCAGTGGCGATGGAAAGGGCAGCATGTGGCCCAGGGGTGGGTAGACTGTGAGGGCAAAGGCAGGGGTCAAAGGTACGGGAACCCAATCATGAAGGTTCGAAGAGAGAAATAAATGGAAGCTGCTCACCAGGAAACCTGCTTCCGTCCCAGCGTGGCACAGAATGCTGGCATGTGTCAGCTGCTTACATCACAAGGCGTCACATTGCAGGCAGCAAAAGGAAGTGAGAAAATAATCTTCGTAGATTCCATCCACACTGAGTTCTGTGAACTGATGCTGTGAGTACTGAGAACTGGCTATTGTCAGAGGGCTTTGGAATCTAGAGGTCAGGGTTTGAGCCCTGCCCGACCATTGGCCCTGCCTTTGTCTTGTCTTCATCATAGCTCAGCGGGACTCCTTCCCCTGGGGAATCATCAGTTAATGAGGATAGACTCCTTGGGCAGGGTGTCTGCTAAGGAGGTAGCTCTTCACCTGCACATTCTCAGTAGACTGAGGGTATGTGTTCACTTGTGAAGCCACTGATGCATGCATCCATTCATTCAGTCAACAAGCATGTTTCTAAGTGTCTGTGCTAGCCAAGTACTGCATGGGAGCCACAGAGGAATAAGACTCATTTCTTACTTTGATGGGGCTGGTAGTCTAGTTGAGGAGAGGAACATAGAAATAACTCACTCTACTATAAGGCAGATTGAAATTAGTGCTATAATAGAAGTACAATTCAATTATTAGTCAGAGAGGGAAGTGATTAATTTTGGCTAGGGTGAGAAAGGAAGGCTTCCCAGAAGAGTTATCGTGTAAGTTTAGGCCTGAGAGAGAGAGAGAGAAAGGAAGAGAGAGACTATCCTAGGCTGAGGGAGCAGCATGAAGAAAGACATGGAAACTTCAAAGTACTTGCCATTTTCAGCAAATGATGAATGGGATGGTATGACTACAGTATATGGTACTTGGAGAAATATATGGGCAGTTGAAACTGCAAAGCAAGACAAGATGAGATGGAGAAGTTTGTGAATGCCATGCTAAGGAATTAGGACTTTATCCCGCATACAGTAGGGAGCCATCAAAGGATTTTGAAGAGAGAAATGTGATCTAACATGTGATTTAGGAAAAGAGTGTTGTCTTATTCCTGCTGTCACAGAATAGAACATTCCTTCTTCCTGGACAGCAATGGGCCATTGGAGAGGAATGGGTATCTTATCTAGCTGCGGCATTGAGGATTGTGGGGGCAGTGGGAAGGGAGAGAGACGCTGAAGGAAAGAGGAGAAACGGTCAGCATCAAAAGACAGAGGGATGGTGCCTGTGTGAATGTGAGAATGAGGACTTACTGACAGTCCAGATCTGAAGATGGGAAGGTAGGAGGATGGAGCCAGGGTGACAATATGTTCTTCCAAGTAAATTCAGGGGAAAATAGTCTCAGTTCTCCAAATCCCATTAATGATGAGGGAAACATTTCATAGTTGGAGGGTTTTTAGGAAACATAGATGGAACAACTTAGGGAGACTTTTCATCTTTCATTTATGAGGACACCTGCCTGCTGTTGATTTCTGGTCTGCAATGTTCCCACACCCAGGCTGACTGTTTTCAGAGACTTGAACCATTTTGACCCCTTGGCTACTGTACTAGTAATTTTCCTTGCTGTTGGGCATTGCCAGGACATTGCAAGCATTTTACTTCTCAGGTACATTTTTTGTAAGATCCACCATGGCTGATTAAAAATGGAAGATTACCAGACTTTGAGTTTTCCCATCCAAGTATATCTAAAACCCTACCCCAAATGTTATCAAAGAGCTTTTCATTGAGCGTCTTGGAGCCTGGGCTCTGGGGGACCATAAGACCATTCCCTCTCTCTTATGACCCCTCACCAGCAATTAGATTTGGCTACAATAAGGGACATTTTGTGTTTTCTTTCTATATCCTCAAAGCCCAGTGATGCATACCTCTGTAGCTGCATCATGCCTGAAATTTATATTATAAACAGAGCTCTGCGAATCTAAACCATTAAATTTTTTTAACTAATAAGGACAGAGTGTATTCTTTGATTTTTTTTTTTAAAGATTTTTTTTTTTATTTATTCATTTTTTTCCCCCCAAAGCCCCAGTAGACAGTTGTATGTCATAGGTTCACATCCTTCTAGTTGCTGTACGTGGGACTCGGCCTCGCGTTGGACGGAGAAGTGGTGCCTTGGGGCGTGCCCGGGATCCGAACCCGGGCCGCCAGCATCAGAGCGCGCGCACTTAACCGCTAAGCCACGGAGCCGGCCCTCTTTGATTTTTTTTAAATGTGGTTTCAGCTTAGCATCGTTTGCGTGAGTCACAAAAGTACATGTAAGTTTCCTGAGGTTGTATAAAAATTTCTCTTAAGATAGCCTTAAAATCCTTGAAAAAAATTGCTCTCTTCCTCCATTCTCAATTGAGGAGCCATATCTGCAATTCTAGGGTAGTGATTAAATAGCCATTCATTTTCATTCTTTTGGACAACTCGACTTTCAAAATGCTGAAGGAGTACCATTTGGGTGTGGATGCTTTGCTTATCAGATACGTTCACACACTCACCCCTCTACAAAGTAGAGCAGCAGAGTAGCAATGTACTCCCCTTAGGAACTGGGATGTGCCCCAGATGCCATTATCTTTTGGTTTCTATAGTTTTATTTCAATCATGGTAAAATACATATAACATAAAATTTGCCATTTTAACCATTTTTAAGTGTACAGTTCAGTGGCATTAATTACATTCACAATGTTATGTAGCCATTACCACTATTTCTAGAAGTTTTTCAGCACCCCAAACAGAAACTCTGTAACCATTAGGCAATAACTCTCCATCCCCCTGCCCCCAGCCCCTGCTAATCACTAATCTGCTTTCTATCTCTATAGATTTGTCTATTTATATTTTATATAAATGGAATCATATACTATGTGGTATTTTGTGACTGGCTTCTTTCACTTAGCATCATGTTTTCAAGGTTCATCCATGTGGTAGTATGCATCAGTACTTCATTCCTTTTTATGGCTGAATAATATTCCATTGTATGACTATACCACATTTTGTTTATCCATCCATCCATTGATGGACACTTAGGTTCTTCCACCTGTTGGCTATTGTGAATAATCTGCTATAAACATTGGTATACAAGTATCTGAGTGTCTAGTACAGGTTGTTAGTGCAGCAAAGATAACAAGAATATAGCATTTCCAAAGGCTGTCTTGAATTGGAACTCTGGAGGCACCTTCTAACAAAGCTTGGTTGTACAGACTGGTTAGGTGTTGTGACACTGATAGCACTGCCCCAATACATCAGGCACAGTCAGTGTGACAGTGCCTCATTTCACTCCCTCTCAAACTTCTCTAAAGACTAATCAGTATTCAGTGAGTCCACGTCAGCACCCACTCTCTCCTCAACTCAGTACTAACTGGTTTTTGACCCAACTACCCGACTGACACTTCCCTCGAAAATCTCCCGTAACCTTCCTGTTCACACATGCAGTAGCGTCTCCTCAGTCCTTACTTTTCTTGACCTCTCTATAACATTCCACACCATGCTAACCCTCCCCTCTTTAAAATGTTCTCTTCCCTTGTCTTCTCTAAGCCTATTGTCTTCATCTTCTCCCTGGCCCTAGCTGAACAGTGTCTCTGTCACCAGCTTCTCCTATTCCAGTGACTCTCAGGCCCATTACTTCCCATAGGAAGTAGTTGCTCCAGTGGGAAGTAAAGGCTTTGATGAGCTGTGATTCCTGTGCAGCTGTTAGGCAGCCTTCGGTGAGAAGGATCTGTAGCATGAGAGTAATAGTCGTGACCCTCGTGTGGCAGGTGGTGATAATTCTGGGGCTGGCAGAGGGGGGCCAGCACCCACACCACCCCCTTATACTGTCAGGGTTTCCAGGATGGAGTTGTTCTGTTTCTGGGAATACGACTTGACTCATGATGTACCTAAATCAGTATAGTAGTAGCCCACATTATAATAAGATTCTACAGTGAAATGATTTATTTTCTAAAGGGACTAAGTGATATTTTCATTTGTTCCTTTCTTAATAGCTGAATGTAATAGTAGCATAGTTAGTAGTTGAAACCCCTGGAAACCATTTTGTATTAGAAAACTAAGCAGTCCAATCCCAGTTAAGGGCCTTTACTGTGGTGTTCCCCTCTTGACAATGAAGTTGCCATAGAAAAGGCTACCTTAACTCAATTATCAGGAATTTGTGAGTTAGTGTCCAGCTTGGTAGTTTACAAAGCCCAGGTGACACGAATGTCCTAACAGTGCTTTTAAGATCTTTCCACCTGAGTACCCCATACATCAGTGAAGAGCGAGAGAGAACACGTGCTCCTGAGGATCTAGGATATAACCTGAAGGTCCTAGTAAATACGAAATATTTTATCAAGTCTTAAATGAGTTTGCAAATAGTGCATTTCTACTCCATTATTCAGCCTTGCATGATTTAGTATAAAATAGTGCGCCTTTCCCCCTAAATCCCTAGGAAGAAGCATGCCATGGCTTCATGTACCCACAGCCCCCTGCAGTGTGACATGAAAATACCCATACCCTAGATTGAGAGACAGAGGCCTATAATAGGGGAGGCCATGCCTATACTAGTGGGAAAACCCATTGTATTCTTTCAACATCCCGTCATTGGGATTTCAACATCGGTTATGAGGATGTTTGCAGGCTGGAATTAGCTGTAGGAAATGAAGTGGGCATCTCATTGCCCAGCCCTCTTCCAGGAGAAGCCATGGGATTATTCCCAGATTTTACGGTCATTTAGTAGGCAAAATTGGCAGCTCACTTGTTTGTCCAGAAGGCACATTGTTGAAATGGGCTCATTCTAAAAGGAGTCCCATTAGACCTATTAAAAACCAGAGGCCTCAAGTGTGCCAGTTCCCCCCTTCTGATCTATGAAGAAGAAAATGTAGACTTCCAGAGACCCAAAGGTCATTAGCAAAGTCATTTTCTTCTGCTTTCAAGTCCAAGTAGTCATTTCACACCTGAAAGTTCACAAAGGAAGGAGGGGTTGATGTGGCAGGAAGGAGGGTTGTGTTCAGGGGAGGATAAGGAAACCAAGATCTGTTTGGGATTACGAAGCAAATGGCAGAGCACAAGGGCTTCTGTGGGAATGGGCAGGAGAGTGAGCAGTAGTGCAATGAACGTGACTTCTCCAGAGATTTCCCCAATTTCAGCCTCTGGGGTCTGCCAAGCAATGGATTGAAGGTTTCACATATCCATATCTTGGGGGCCAACTGTACACAGCAAATGCAAAACACAGGGATAGCAGTATTGCTCTGTTGCTATATTAGGGCCGGATTGAAGCCATCTGCTGGTGCAAGCTTGGCAAGAAAGAAACCCCCATGCTCCGCATGACAGTAGCATTCTCTCCCCTGGTATTTTGATGGCAGCTCTTTCAGGCTGCCCTGTGAAGTTTGCTGGTGTGGGTAAGGCCCCTATAGAAATGCATTGCCCTCCTTGATGCCCATGCCATCAGAAGGCAAAAATTTGATTCTTATTATATGCTCAAGACCCCAGTGGCTTTGTAAGGGCCCAAAGGCTTGTCTCAATGGCTGACAGATCTTCCTTGGCTGCCTTTGTATGCCCGCTTGATGCACCCCAAATCCAGCAACTTCTCCCCCAAAGCTTTGTGAGTACTGGCTTCAGTGGAAGTTATTATGCCAGGGTTTAAAGAAAACAAAAACAATCCGGCATGGATTTATTTATTGCCAGGGTCTCTTATCCAAGATTAGAACAGCTCAAGAAGAAAGAGGAGTCAGCATTTGGTAGCTGATGAAGATCGCCAGACACACACATCCCAAGAGAAGCAACTGATTGAGCCCACCTTGGCTGCTATGGGTAGAGGAATGATTGCAGGCTGCAGCAGACTATGTTCCTTACTGGGCCCCAAGGGGCTTGGAATCAGTGAGAAATAAAACTACAGGGAAACTTAGAGTACATCCAGTCCACCACCCTGATTTATCAGTTGGGGTGACTGAGGCCCTGAGGAGAGAGAAATGACTTGCCAAAGGTGAAATAGTAAGTCAGTGGCTGAGCCACGCCTGGAACTCAGGCTCCAGACTCCCAGGATGGTACAGCCTCCTTAGGAACTTGACTAGGAGACTCTGAATAATGAAGGGTGCAGGGCTCCCCACTGAGTGCTTTCCTCAAGGAAGAAAAGCTTTCCAACACAACATGCAGACCTTAATGACTGACAGTTATTTTAAAGGGACTATCTCATCTGCAACACAAAGGACATGAGGGCAAAATGAGAGTCAGGGCTGAGGAATTAGTACAGATTGTTGGGTCTAGCCTCCGGGCACAGGTAAACTGATTGCAAGTAGAAACAGATTTGTGGATTTAGCATGAAAATCTCCTTCCTGGCCCAAAAGGTTCTCGCTGACAATCAACTGCCAGATAGAAGCAATTTATGTGCATTTTACAATATGTGCCTAATTACAAAGATATGTTCTGGAAAATCACGAATAAAGGTAAAAATATGAATGATTTAAAAGAGAATGGTTTGTGGTGATTTCCAGAATACATCTGATTTGTAGCGAAATGAGACGGTTTTGGTTTTGTGTAGATTTAGCTTCTTTGTAGGTTTTTTAAAAAATTTCTGTTTGCTACTGGCTGATCCCCAGATACTGTTCCCACAGGCGTCTTGTTTTTTCCAAGACAAGATGCGTGACAAGTCTCTCCCACTTGGGGCTGTCCTCCAAACTGTTAACAATGATCTTTCTAAAAAACACAAATCAGTGGCGTAGCAGTTAAGTTCGCATGTTCCTCCGCTTTGTTGGCCCAGGGTTCACCAGTTGGGATCCTGGGCGTGGACCTACTCACCGCTCATCAAGCCATGGTGAGGCGGCGTCCCACACAGAAGAGCTACAACTCTACAACTATGACACACAACTATGTACTGGGGCTTTGGGGAGAAAAAAGAAAAAGAGGAAGATTGGCAACAGATGTTAACGCAGGGCCAATCTAAAAAAAAAACCCACAAATCAGATTGTGTGGTTTCCTTACTTAAAAACTTTAATGGCTCTCTTTGCCCACAGAATAAAGTCTTAGCATTCCTAATCTGCCATGATTTGGCCCTTACTTGTCCTTCCTGCCTTACATTCTATCACCCACCACGCAGCACACACACACACTCACCACAACAATGTACACTCTACGTTCCCTCCCACCCTAGAGGCTGCTTGCTCCTACTGAGTATGCCCTACCCACATTCTCTGATATTGGTGATTTTGCTCAAGCTGAACCCTTTGCCTGAAATGAATACCCATTTCATTCAGCACTGCCATAGTTCTACCCAGCCTTCATGGTGTAGATTATATCCCAATTGTTCCAAGAAGTCTTCCCAGATCCTTCCATTTGGAATTTTTCTCTCTCCCTTCTATCCTCATGGTATTTTGCTTGTATCTTTATCTGAGCCTTTTCTACTTTCTGCCAAATATCTAGTTGGTTTGTCTATAGGTCTGTTTTCCTTGCTAGAGTGTGGGAGTCCCGAAGGCAGACACTAAGTCTTTCTCCAATCTTCTAGCTCAATGCTTGGGACATAATAAGCTACTGTAAAGTGTATTGAATTAAATTGGATTATATTTCCCCTGTCCAGGAGTGTCCATATTTATCTTTGACCAAAATCCTATTTCCTCTATCTCCCATAATCCTTCCTTGTCCTGCTAAACTGTCCCCTTCATTTCTAATCTCCATGATGGTGGCCCAGGCCCAGACTGTGTCTTTGCTGGGATTCCCATCAATGTAAGCCCCAGGAGCCTGGCAATGGGGTTGGGTGATAAAGATTTGCTGTTGCTGAATGGGGAGACTCAGGAAACCTGTAGCCACAGCTTAGGAAGCACAGAAAGCTATTATTGTGAATATTCCTGGAGGCCCTTTGGAGGTAGAAGACTTGGCCCAGCTTTGTGCCAGGGGCGTCTAATGGCCCCGGCCATCATTGCTGATTTCTTCAGCAAAATAGAACTGATATAATTCCCATTCTGAGTCCCCAAACCCAGAGCTCTTTTTAGGATTTCACAAAGCTTAACAAGGCTACTTAATCAAGTATGCGATCAATTTTATGTGGAAACACTGACTTTTCTCATGCTTTTTGGAAGTTCTCTTTGGCAGTATATATTTCATTAATTGAGGTTTCTTCAAGAAGGAATGCATTACTACTGAATCACTACAGTCTATTTTGTATACAAAATTTTTCGAGAGATGGTATAGTTTCATTTGAGGTTCAGAGTCAGACCTGCATCCAAATAGCACCTCTGCCGCTTAGCAGCTGTGTCAATATGGGCAAAAAATATAACCTGAGCTTGAGCTTTCTCATCAGTAAAATGGGAATTATAACACCTACCTCATAACATTGTTGAGATGGTTAAATTAAATGAGATAATGTATAGAAATAGCTTTGCACAGTGCCTGGCACGCAATGAGGACTTAATAACTGGTAGTCGTTTTTATAATTTTGAAACATAGGGTCCGAGAGATAGAAATAATGAAAGAAGTCTTTGGTGGCAAAACAAGATTAGAAACTACTAGATTTAACATAAGTGCTGGGTTGACCACAACAGCTATAGTAGGCGAAACTGTTTAGCATTCACGGATTATTTGAAGAGCAGGATAGTGTAGGAGCTGAGTGGTAACATTAATAGACGTTGTTTCATCTTGATGATGGGCAAGAGGAATATCCGGAAAAGGAATCCGAAAGCGATGCTGAGAGCGCTCTCATTTAGGTCAACCCTAAAAATACCTGTCTTCATTGAAGTTGAGAAGTTGCCGTGAGACTCAAGGCTGGGCTTTCAACAGATAGAGCCATATGTGTTCTCAACTTGGGTGAAACCCGATCGTGACCTAAGCCTATGCTATCCTTGCCGACTGACAACTGACCTCGGCCTTCTCTGTGCACTCTGCGTAGTTCACCTTTCAGAAAAAGAAGTCTACATTGTTCTTTGTTCTTCTCCTCTTTTTATTTTCTTTATATGTATTTATTTTGCGGGGAGACAGAATCTAGATTGTAGTCTGCTGAGTCACTTTTCCCTGGGTAAGAGGGTTCCCTGGAAAATTCAATTTAAATTATTATCGGCACTCGAAGAAAAATGTTCTCAGCTTTAGAGGAGCAAAATGTAGTCAGATTCATACGTATTCAAAGGGAAGACATCATTTCTTTGTACAGCAATGAAAAATAATTATAGTTAATAACAAAATAGAAAAATTATTTGTATTGAATAGGATAGGCCAAGGATTCAATGAATACTCAATGAATATATTCAAATGAATAGGAAAAATATCAATACCCGTTAGATAAAAAGGCAAGGGATATGAACTGTTATGCATGGAGAAATATAATTAGTGAACTAAAACATAGAAAAAGTTGATCTAGTATGTACTAGTAATTAAATACATGCAAATTAAAGAAACTTTGAGCTATCATCTTCTACTGACTACAGTATCTTTTTTTGATTGAGGCACAGTAAATGTGGTCCTCACGTCTTTGCCGATGGCATTATAAACTGCAATAGACCTTTTGGAAAGTAGTGTTGCAGTCTGTGTAATCAGAGCCCCTGGCTTTGATCGCCCTGACCTTGCTGCCTGCTCTAACCAGTGCCAGCCTCAGAGCAGCCCCGGGCCTGGGCCCTGCTCTGCGCGCATCCTGGACCAGCTGAGTCCTCACACTTTCTTCCTGTGACTTACTGAGTGTTTCATCCCCTGTAAGAGGAGCTCTTCCTTCCTCTTCCTTCATTCCCCCTGTAGAATCTCAGTCATTTCCTCTGTGCCTGTTGCTATGCATCTCAGTGTCCTCAAGGGATCTTTCCGGCTCCGTTGGCCACAGGACAGTTGGCTGGTGAGGTCGCTCACATCACATCACCCTCACAAGCTATTGAAATAGAAACATTTGCGACTGAGTCTAAAAAAGCAAAGGGAGTAGATTTGAGCTCTAAATCGGAAAAAGCAGATCTGAAAGAAACAGCCCTAGGCCAGGGCCAGCCATCGTGAATTTCCTGACAAACCACTATCTACTTAGATTTGCCTTCTGGGAGACTTTTGCATTAGGCCGACCCCAACATCCCGATTTCTTTTCAGAATCATAAACATATCTCATAAATGGTAGACAGTCAAAGAAGGAAGACCCTTACCCATTAGCTTCTCCTTAGTCTTAATTTGCTTGGTATCAGTTTAAATCCGATGTGTTAGATCAATGTTGCTTTTCTGTATGTTTTTTTTTTGAGGGGGTGCAAAGACCATATAGAAAAAAGAAAAACTATTTGTAAAAATAAAACAACTTTCAGTGGCAAACTGCCCTGTCCTCAACTCTAATTAAAGCAAGTTTCCCAGGAGAAAATCTCTCTGGGGTATAGGGCCTAGGAAAGGTACAGTGGGAGTCCACAGCACCCCCCCCCCCACTAACACACATGCACACAAGGACATACATGTAGTCACCCACACAGCACCTTACATTTTGATACCAGTGACATCTGGTGAAAATGACTTTCAAGCACAGCCTTGCCAGGTAGATGTTGCAGAGGGCCAACGTACACCCTGGGGTCTGGGTGGGATCAAAGGGGATAGGGGAGCAGCCAGCTTGCTCCCCATTGTTGTGATCTCTGGAAGGAGCACCTCTAGCCATCTCCTTCCTCTGGTGGGCCCCTCATGCAGGCACCCCTGTCTCCTTCCCAACTTCTAGCAGCCTTCCTTTCAACGAAAGGAAGAAATCAAAGCTGGGGCCTCCCAGCAGTCCAGACAAGTTCGTGAGCCATGAATAGTGTACACCTGATGCTGTTATCATCCTGTATTTAAAATTCTTATTTTCTTTTGGCAGAACTGGCTTATGATCTGGATGTGGATGATGCTCCTGGAAGCAAGCAACATGTGAATCAGAAGGACAATGAGATAGCTGCCTCTCACAACCTTGGGAATGGCCATTCCCCCCTGAAGGTTCTAACCAGCTTGGCAATCTATGTGGTGTGCTTTTTCTTCCTGGTGCACTGACTTCCTAGTGCACAGCTCACGTGCTGTCCTTCAGCACCCTGTGGTCTTCCTCTATAAAGGGAACCACCTTCTTATTTTTTTCTATTTTTTTATCTTATATACCTCCTCCAGCCATTAAGTAGAAGACTAACCATGTGTTATGTTTTCGAAAATCAAATGGTATTTTTATGAGGAGGGTAAATTTTAGTGGTAGTATAGATTGTCCTTTTGCAAAGAAAAAAAATCAAGTTGTGTCAAATTATTTTCCTATGTTTGGCTTCTAGAACATGGTTACCATGTCTTTCTCTCTCTCTCTTTCCCTTTGCATGGATTTCTTTGGAAAAAAATAAATGCTCAAATAAAAATGCATTGGGTCTTTTTTTGTAAGCCCTCGTGTATGGTGACCATGTGATGCTTTTCCTCCATCTGTTAAGAGTAAGAAAATCCCATCAAGTGCCATTTGGGTCCATTAAACTTTTGTATGGGTATCAATCCTGGCCCCAAGCCACAGTCAAAGCCACTTCCTCCCAAACCCACACCCAATCCATAACCTCCATTTAGAAACCTTGGGTTAGAGTGTCTTGCCTATGAAACTAAAGGTATCTCAAAAAGTTCCCCCATCTCTCTTTACAAATTTCACTTTGTTGAAAATGCTTTGCCCGAATAGAAATTCTTTGTGTGGGTCATGTACAGTTGCATGATTAATATTCTTCCTTTTCCCAACCCAGAGAAGTGGGCCTGAACAGTGCAAAGAAATAATACCCCAAGCTCCTTTGCTGTTGTCTCAGGCCTGCTCTCTGTCTCCCTTCTCCAGGGGCTGCCACATGGCGGGGCCAGCAGATGTCCTGGGTCAGGTTGCAAAGGTTGTCATCAGGAAACCCATGATTTATAGGAAGCAAGGCTCACTCTTGGCCTCAGGTGGGCTTCTTCAACATTTGTTTATTTAACAACTAGGTTTTACATACCTCTTGGGTGTTAGGTACTATACCAGATGCTGGAGACAGTAGAAAACAAAATGGATTCGATCCCTGCTCTCACGGAGCTGAAGTTCTGGCACAAATGCTAATCCCAACACCAGCTTTTTGTCAATTGTAGGCCAGTGTTACTAAGTCTGCTTTTTACACATACAACATCACAAACATTAATGGTGCTGATGCTGATATTTGGACATTCTGCTGCCAAAGAACTTGAGGAATAACCACCTGGCCATTGTTTATGATGCCTAGCATAGTGCCTGTTTGGCAAGTCAAGTCAACAGAAACACTGTTGATTCTTTCTGATGAGATGGAACTCAACTCCCACCTGAGGGCAAGGATAGGAGAAGCTGAATAAGTATGAGAAAGAGAAGGTGAGCCACAGGGAAGGAGTGTGAACAAAGGTCAAGGAAGGGACTAGGAAGTCCCCTTTGATTCTAGGAGATGGTCCCAGCCAGGATCTCTGATTTCCCTCCGATGGCAAGAGGTCACCGTGCAGGAAGCAGGCAGTGTAATTTCTCACCACTTATCGTTCTCCACTCCTGCTGTCACCAACACACTTCTGTCAGGGTCTCCTGCAGAGCACAGGTTTCCAATATCCATTTTCATCCTTTGCAGAAATTTTCATAAACACAAATTGGAAATGTTTGATTTAGCATTTCCTTCGGTTGGTTTTATTGAAGTTAAGACTACAGTCGGCTGTATTTGTTAATATGATTTCAGTGATTCGTAGTAGTTGGTAAGACTTGAAAGAGAATTACCTTTGTTTTTCAAATCATCATTATTTCTGTATTTGAATGGGATTTATAAGAATCTTTGGGTTTTGATTCCCGAGACCTAACTACTGGAAAGGTTTGCTCCTTGGACTCAGTGTGCTAATCTAACAACACTGGACTAGAAGAAGGATCTAAATTTAAAGCCCAGATATCGCTAATACCTGTCCCCGCCATTCTTCAGGAAGGTTTTTATTTAATGTGGCAACAATAATTTGTAGCTCTGAGACCAGGTTTTAGGCCTGCAAGCAGGAGAAGGCTGTTGTAAAATCCATTTCTCCTCTCTGGGAGGCGAAGGGGACTGTCTGTTTTTACACATTCTTCTCATTCACTTCCCCTCACCAGACCCCAGTTTCCTTCTTGTAAAGTGGAGAATCAGGACAAGATGTCTAGCCTCTTTGTTGCTCTGATTTTGTGGCACCATTGGTCCTAAGTGCTGGTCCCTCTGCCCAGTGCTAGTGTCCTGAATGTGCTGTTCTCATATGCCTCTCAGGACTTTTCCAGCCTAAGGTCATAGTTGACATACTTCAGTTCCCAAAACATGACTCAAGCCAGCCAGGGTTTCTGCTTTCTTGGTACACTGTCTGCCAACTATAGTCCATCCAGCCTGAGTGATGAGGGGCAGAAGACAACGCCTTTGTAATATCTGTGGCCTGCTGGCTTCAGCTAAATGGTTGGGATTAAAATGGATAACCATACACATTTACAAAACACAGAAAATCTTTTTGATGTTTAGTCAATAGCCTGTCTCTTTTGGCTTTTTATCCATGCCTTTTCCTATCTCTCTATATTTTTTATTCCTCTAGTTTAGAATTCAGTTCCACAGCTGGTTAGTGGCTTTTTATCTTTGAAGTGTTTATTCTACCCTTTGATTTAAATTTCCTATGCATGAATAATTTTAAGATGCCTATTTTGTCCTTAGACTAGGCCTGGAAGCTGGGCAGTTGCTCCATTTTCTTGGAAGTTTCCAGGCCGCTTTCTCTTTGGATGCACATGTGAACTTCCACCAGCTCAACTCTGGTACTTGAACAAGGTTAAACCATAGAATAACATACTGAATCACGAGGCTGAAAAGGACCCAGTAGCTCATCTCACCATCTTTGATTACCACCTAAAGCAGAATTCTCACTAGGTCACGAATCAGCCTATTTGGTAGCTGGACACCTCCAATTTTTAGCAAATTAATTTTTTTCAAAAGAAATATATCCAAGTAATAAAAATTCTAACAATACATCATTATGTAAAGTTTAAAAAGTGGCATTTAGGGGCCTGTGGCCTAGTGGTTAAAGTTCCATGCACCCTGCTTCAGCGGCCCGGGTTCACTGGTTTGGATCCCAGGCACGGACCTACTCCACTCAGCCATGCTGTGGAGGCACCCCACATACAAAAAAATAGGAAAGGATTGGTACAGATGTTAGCTCAGGGCTAATCTTCCTCACCAAAAATCAAAACAAAAAAAGTGGCATTTACCCCATAATTCCATACCCCATAGATATTTTCTATTATATGTTTGATTTATATTCTTCTAGTATTTTTTTCTCTCTCTGTATATGTATATTCACAAGCATGAGATTATACCGAACATACAGTTGTATAATATGAATCAATCTTTATTAGGCTGAGCCTGAATCTGCCTTCCTATCATTTTCACCCATTGGTCCTGGCTCTTCCATAAAGAACAGCATAAGATTAAGATGATACCACTTTTGACACAGCTGTCCTTCAATAATAATTTTCAGTCACTGATTCTTGCCTCTTCTGGGTTTGTTTGTTTGTTTGTTTTCTGAACAGCTCCTTCAGCCCCACTCCATGCTCCAGTGGGTCAGTGGTCCTCTTATGCTGTCGTGCCCATAGCTGAGCCCATGGTGCAGCTGGCGCCCGAGCAGAATGGAGCACGGGTTGTTATGCTCCCATAGAGGCCCAAGACTTCCACCAGAGCAGTCCTAGAATGTAGCCACTAGCTTAGCAGCCAGTCACGCTCTTCATGAATGATGAGCCTGTGGCCAGCTGAAACCCCCAGATGTCTTTGCAAGAACGGCTGCCAAGCCAGGTCTCTTCCATCCCATACTTGTGTAATTGATTTTTTAAAACTAAATTCCATGGGCTTATGATTTTACTTGTCTGTATATTGGGCCAGACACTACACCGTGTGTGTGTGTGTGTGTGTGTGTGTGTGTGTGTGTGTGTGTGTGTGACACAGAGTGAGAGAGAGAGTGTGTGTGTACTGGGGTGGAGAAATTTTTTTCCTGCCAAGGCCACAACATTTTTGGAAGTCTTCTTTTAGAACTGCTGTTAAGCCAGTTTATGAACCATATAAGAAAATCAGCCTCATTTCTTTACGGTCACACCTTGTTTGGAACCAAAAATAATGTTCTTCAGCTTGATCATCCACCTCATTCACTAGATTTGCTTCCAAGTAGCTTTTAGCTGTTTCCAAAAATCAAATCTGCCTTCAAAAAACAAGGCCTCCCTGAGACGATTCCAAAGAATGTGCTATGGGCAACAGCGGGGATTTTTCCCCCAAAGAAAAAATCTAGAAAATTTGAGGACACTGTACCTCTTGAAAGGACATGGCACCAATGTGGATATAAAAGGTCTGCTAGGTTTGCCAAGGAACCGACAAAATAAGCTCGTTGCTTTTTATTCAATTTTATATATTTAGAAACAAATATATTGACCTTGAAAGATTCACATTAAAAATAGTGTACAGGGCTGGCATGTAGTCGGTGCTTAATAAGTGTTTGATGAATCCAGTATTCATTATACAAGTCTTTATTGAGCAATGGATTTGTGCCAGACCTTGTGTCATGTACTAGAGATATGGTACGTGAGACAGCCACAGTCCCTGCTCTCATGGTGTTTCACATGTATTGGTGGAGACAGGCAAGAAATTACAATGCAATATAAACACTATAAAAAGAGTGTACATGGGATGCATGGGAGAGCAGAATGGGGTACATATTATGGTCAAATGGGTCAGGGATATAACCGTTGAAGAAAGAGTAGAAGAAAGTATAGAAATTGTTCAGTTTTTGAAGAAAGTGTAGAAGAAGACTTGAAGAAATTATAGAAATTGTCCAGGTTACAAAGGGGGAAGACAGTCTTAGGCAGAACAGTACAACACAGGTCCATAGTGGACCATGCACAAGGCTGTACATGGTTGCATTATTTGCCATCATGCGGCATTGCAGGACACCAGGGTGCCTATCCATGGAAGACAGGAGAGGTATAATATGGATGGTGCACAGAGTATTACATGATGGTTAGAACCAATGAACAATATGTACAGCCAGCAGTGTGGCTATATCTTAAAACCATAGTGTGGGTAAAAAAAGACAAGAAACCGAATGGGCTATATAGCATCTCACCATTGAAATGAATTAAGATATATTCACAGAAGACAATATACATTTTACAAAAATACATACTCACTAAAAGATATACATTGACCACATTAGAATGGTTGTCTTTGCATGGAAGGGAACGGGAGTGGGCTTTGGGGATAAAAAGGAACAAATGAATGAGTCAAACAAAGCAAGAGAGGGGCCTTGTCTGGACCAACTGATGCTATACCATGAACTGAGCAGTATCTCTAACTCAACCTTTGTACCCGAGGTCTCAAAAACCCAAACTCAAAAAGGAAGGGAGGGAGGGAAAAAGGAGAGGAGAGAGGCAGGCATAGGATTCCAGGAGAAACATCTTATCTCCAAGGCCTGGCATATAGCAGGTGCTCAAGAAATACCTGTTGAGTGAATGAACAAATGAACGGTCAAAGAGTTCTACCTCGGGCCACTTGAAACTATTGGCTACACAAATGTGCCTTCAATTATGTGACATATTTGCCACCCAGTTATACATCAGCTTAGAGTTTTGGACCTGAATCTGGAATGACCCATCACTTAAGTGCAGCTTCAGTTTGAGACAACATATTTAAGAGCTCCTATGGACAGATGATAATTACAGCTTTCTTTTTGGATGAGAATCCACAGTTTCCAGTACCACTGGGCAATGGAATTGTTAGATTTATTCTGCTTTGTTGGAGTCTTGAACTCATAGAGATAGATTATCAACTCCAACCCTCTCATTTTACACATGTGGCAACTGAGGCCCAGAGAGGCTAAGGGACTTGCATAAAGTCACACAGCAAGGTAAATGTAAAGTCAGGACTGACCCAATCAGAGCCTTTTCCATCACATTATATATAGTTTGTCACCTTGGAAGAGAAGAATTAACGAATGGTTACATTGGTGAGCTAGAATCAAGGCTGTTTTCTGAAATCTGTGCACATGCAGACAGAGTTAGTATACTGATCTTCATTTTGATCCTAGCGGCAGTTAAAAAAAAAAAAACCCTTATCTAACAAAACACATTGCCTTTCCAAATTAATGCGTTCAAGCCAGGGCCTGCTTTGAGACGTTTAATGTTGCCCTTACAAATTGGAACCCGGGGCACGGGAATTCCATCATCCTTCTGAAGACGCCGTGTCACAACAGAGGCATTGTTCTCCTCACTCGTACTGTTTGGTTTCGTGCCTTTTCTGTAAGATGTTAGGTATTTATTTTGTTTTGTTGGTGCTTTTGTAATCAGTCTAGACATGGGCCGACACTGAACCATCCAGGAGGCAGATAAAACTCCCACAGTGGAATTAGGTAACCCCCTCTGTGCTGTGCTCTCGGGGAAGGCAGGGAGGCAGCTCCCCCTCACTCAGCCCCCACGCCAGAACATTCATGAAAATGACCACAGAATGGACCGTATCCTCTAATGGAGGAGGTAGGACGTGTTCTGTCTCTGAAAATACTCCCAGTCCCATAGGAATCTTCATTTTGTACTTGGGATGAATTTGCTGCCCACATTTTTGTCTTAGCCAGGGCACTAAATGCTATCTCGTTGGAAATGAAAAGTCTCTTTTTGCATGGATCATCGAGACTGCTTACTTCTGTGTTTCCACAATTGAGGATGTGTAGATTTTACTTTACCCTGAACAAGCAGAAGTCTATATGGCAAGACAAAAAACATGGGGGGAGGGCAGGGCATGGATTATTTGGATTTAATAGACATGGGTTTTATTTGCTCTCTCCATGCGCAATGTTTAGAATTTTTATACTATCACAGAACAAATAGAAGCATGACCTGTGGTTCACGATTTTCACGGCCGATTACATTTACTTTCACTATTATGATGCATTGTTGATAGATAGTAACAATGTTTTACCCTTCTGGAGACTCTAAAAAGGTGCATCCTTCCCGCCTGCCCTCCCTGACACAATTCCTGTGACAAGAGAAGCTTCTGGAAGATAGGGAATTCCAAATAAGAATGTAAGTCTTAAGCTTGCAGTCAATGAGACCATTCAGCCTGGGATCTCCCACAGCACTAAGCTCCACCTCTTACACATGGCAGCACCACAGAAGACGTTTGTGGAATGAATGTCAATTTGAGTGGCCACAGCTCTGGCAGATGGGGTGGAAACTACTCACTTTCCCTCAGACAGCCAGTGCCATAGATTCCCCACATCTATACAGCAAGGCCACCAAGCACCAGCCAAATGTGAAATTTGACCATAATCCTCAAGTCCGACCTACTGCTGATGGAGCATTCATTAGTAGCCTAGGGCTCACTTAGAATAATATCATATTGTTTTCTGCCATTTTACCAACAAGAAAGTTGTATTCTCTCACAATTTTCTAGATCCTGTTTATGGCTACAGTTGCAAAAACACAACGGGGCAAAAATGTTGTCTAGGAACAACAGCAAAAATAAGGCTGTTGCCAAATGGCCGCAAGACAGTCTAAACTTTGAAATGAAGATCCTCCTTAACTCTCTATTTAGAGCAATCAGA
This sequence comes from Ceratotherium simum simum, assembly GCF_057802395.1. Classification (NCBI taxonomy): domain Eukaryota; kingdom Metazoa; phylum Chordata; class Mammalia; order Perissodactyla; family Rhinocerotidae; genus Ceratotherium; species Ceratotherium simum. Next base: position 18,549,138 of record NC_141940.1, read on the forward strand.
GTCCTAAACCATCAAAGAAAGATTCATTGCTTTCCCAGTATGCTTTTGTTCAGTGTATTTTAATTCTGGGAATATCAGTAAGCTGTGTATATACATATACAAAAAATCCTGGCATATTTATTTTTGCCAAATCTGTTGGATTATAAAGAGTTTACCACATTACAACTTTTTCAGTCCAGAAGCTCCTAGTTAAAGATTGTCTTTCTATTGTTATGAATATTTACAACAGTTTTGGATTCGCGACGAATTAGAATCTGTCCCAAATTGATGGCCGCAAACTCTCCTTTCCAGAGGTACGTTTCCATCTCCTTAGTTCTTTAAGTTGCTGATAAACTTTGGTATTTTCTCTGCCATCAGAATGGTTATTTCTAGTGTCGATGGTCTCATTTCCTGTGATTTCAAACACTTAAGTAGTCCTATGGCACCTGATCATGTAAAATCTATGGTTCCTCAGCACAGATCCTTCACATGAGTTTTGAGAAAACCTTAGAAGACTGGAGAAATTTCAGTCAGCATCCTCTCACTGCATACCATCAGGTCAGTCAAAGTATCAATAAGAACCTTATAGGAGATTTTAAAAGTTCTCATCACCTCTCATCTATGTGAGGTGATAGATGTTAATTAAACTTATTGTGGTAATCATTTCACAATATACACACATAACAAATCATCACGTTGTACACCTTAAACGTATAGAGTGTTATATGCCAATTAGATCTCAATAAAACTAGGGGGAAAAGAGAACATTATATATTACATTAAATCCTGTACTGCCTACTCTCAGGCTTGTCCTGAGGCTCACATGAGGAAATGAACAGGAAAGTGTTTTTGAAGGGCTTGATACATCCACTAGAGGTTCTTGAAAAACAAGTACCAGTTTTTTTTGTGTGTATGAGGAAGATTGGCCCTGAGCTAACACCTGTTGCCAATCTTCCTCTACTTTGTATGTGGGATGCCTCCACAGCATGGCTTGATGAGTGGTGTAGGTCCATGCCCGGGATTTGAACCCACAAACCCAGGCTGCCAAAGCAGAGCACACTGAACTTTAACCACTATACCACTGGGCTGGCCCCCCAAATTTTTGATGTGAGGAAATCAAGGTGTGGAGAGCATTACAGCTTGCCCTAGGAGAGTGGGAAGCCCTCAGCTCTCTGGGGCCTTTGTAATCACCTAGCACCACCTGACTTACACAGGACCCTACCTGTCAGGATGAGGATTCTCCTCAGCCTCAAATGGGCAGTGGTCCTGATATCAAAAGAATCTCTCAGAGACATCACAAGAAAAGTCTTACAGCTTCCAAACCTCCCCCCTCCTCAACCTCTTCCAAGCATTTCACACTTGAAGCTGGGAGATCAACTTCAGAAGGAAGAGACTAAGATGGATACTAAGAATTGAACACTCCGGCTTCATCTAATGCCAAGAATCAATGTTCTTTTTGAAGGGAATGTTATCGAAAACTCATAAATGGTCAAGGCCAAGAGCCCACATGACCGCTGCAAAAATTATTAATCTGTCTTGCCTCATCTCTTATTTTATTTCTCCTGCAATAGCCTTTTTTTTTCCAGTTGCATACTCTTTATTTTTTTATTTTTTTTTTAAATTTTTTGTTTATTGCAGTAACATTGGTTTATAACATTGTATAAATTTCAGGTGTACATCATTATACTTCTATTTCTGCATAGATTACATCATGTTCACCACCCAAATACTAATTACAACCCATCACCACACACATGTGCCGAATTATCCCTTTCGCCCTCCTCCCTCCCCCCTTCCCCTCTGGTAACCACCACTCCAATCTCTGTCCCTATGTGTTTGCTTATTGTTGTTATTATCTACTACTTAATGAAGGAAATCATACGGTATTTGACCTTCTCCCTCTGACTTATTTCACTTTGCATTATACCCTCAATGTCCATCCATGTTGTCACATGCAATAGCCTTTTAAAAGCCTCACAGTGGTCTGATTCTACCTGAAAATGCAGTAGGAATCCCAGTTCCCTCATCTTTTGCATTTAGGGGCTCAAGATTCCTTTTTGGGTATCTTCCAACACCTCTCGTATTGGTCACTTTGGCTTCTCGTATTGGTCACTCCGGCCCTTAGCTAGGGCCGGAGGTAAAACCCAATGGGATGCCCATCCATTACAGTCACCGCCAGGAGATATTCAAATCCAACTGATGTCACCCATCGAAGGTTAGTCATAATCTAGGTTTTCGAGAGTGCTTGTGCTCATTGTAAAGCCATCAACAATTTAGGAATGCACATCGCTTACAGCCCAGCAGGACTTTGGGAGCAGAAGGAGTAGTGTCTAAAGATCAGGTTATATATAGCCAAACTGTCAGGAAAGCTTAGGCTTCCCAAGAGTTGACCAGAACAGCTAAAGCCTGTGCTCTGAGCCAGCCACAGACCTAAGGAAAAAGGTACTCATGTTCTCCAAGGGCCTGCCACACCTGTCCACCCAATTAATCCTAACTAGAGCTTCAGTTACAGAGTGACTTTTCGCAGCAGTGAGGGAGGAAGTCCATCTGCTCACATTCCCCACGTCCGACACCGCGCTACCAGAAGGAGCCGGCTGCTTGCGTAGAGAAGCTTTGCAGTGGTTCCTTTCTCCTTGAGTTTGGCCTTGGCTGTGTTGATCCACGGCTCCCCTTCCGAGTCTGCAAGCCACAGGCCTTGCTCCTGTTGCTTCAGAAAATGCCTTTCAGCCTGGTCTGTGCTCTGAAACGCAGGGAATCGTGGGCTTTCTGACATGATCTGGCCCAGGCCCTTGCAGAAGTCTGCATTCCCAGGTGGGATGGAGCCCGTAAGCAGATGTGGCTCAGCCCAAAGGTCTTCTGAGGGTCCCATTTTGCTTTTGGCCTTAAGCTCTAAAAGGCATGTCAGAGCAGCTGAACCCAACTTCCTCAGTTCCTGAGCTCCTCAGAGCTGCCATCCATAACGTTCCTGTGAGTCCAGATGAAACCGTAGGCTTCAGAGCAGGCAGCCAGCCAGGACTGGTTTCAAGTGCCTTCCACATTCTTCCTGTCTAAGAGTTCTCCGGAAGCTGCAGAGCTTAGTGTTTCTTATCCAAAAATCTTCTGGCATTTTTTATTTGTAATAATTCCAAACCCACCGAACATTCTTATAACAACTGAGATTTGGGAGAGAGAGTGGAAAAAAATGATGGCTCTTAGGTGCTGATTTTCAAGGGAAATTAATTTGATGTCCCCGTTTGAGCTCTCAAGGAGTGTTGATTTCCTGCCTGAGCCCCCACACAGTTTTTCTATTGTGAATCAGGGTTGCTGCTTAGGATGGTGGAGGTATAGGACTTGGGGTTGCCAGGGGCTATGATCCAGTGAGAGACTGGCCAGGGTCTGGGAATAGCTGAGCTTATGCCTCTCAGACAAGGGCACTGGCAGAGCTCCCTGCTGCAGGCAGCCCAAGGCCCAGAGGGTGGTTTCCTCATTCTCAGCATGTCCTCCTCCACATGCTGCATCCAGGAAGAGATGGAAATCATCCAGGGCCAGAGCAGGCAGGCCCTTGAGGTCAACTAGCCCTCAGCCCTCAGCCCTCAGCCAATAGATGGGGAAAGTAAGGCCCCAGGGTAAATGAGGGACATTGGGAGGGTTCTAGAGCCTAGGGCCTCCTGGCTCCCAGTCCAGGTCTCTCTTGGTCCCAGCCCATGTGTAGGATCAGAAACAAGACAGCATCTGCCAAGCCAGAATCTAGAGCTTTTGCCATCTCAGATTCCCAGGTTTTTTTATCTCTAACTTCTCCTGTCAGCAGTGCTTGTGACAAGAATGAGACCGATAAATATCTTGTAGAAACTTCAAATTGTGTAAAGACTGGAAGACAGGTGCTAGAGCAGTCAATAGCCTATCAATCAGAATAGGCATTCCCTACGAGTCTTAAAAGACACGAATTTTCCTTAGAGGAACAGATGGAGATTCATTTCAAGGGCCATGGAGAAGAAAAAACATATTTACTCAAATGGCATGGTCTTTTTCTTCTGCAATGACTCAAGCACAGGCTCCCACCTTCCCCCCTAGGAGCTTAGTAATGCACATAGTTGGAAACCTGCCTCGCATATGTCTGCTCAGCCCTTCATTATAGGGAGGGAGAACCCAACCACTGATTCCAGAAACCATTTTCCAAGAATAACAGCATATCTGGCCCAATATAATGCTTTCACTTCCACTTGCTGGCAGAATAAGGAAGCTGGGCATTCCCTTTTATCCATCCCCATCACTGAGGTTTGGCCAAGGCCCTCCTCTGGAAATCTCAGCTCTAGGAGAGGTTCACACACTTGGTGAACACTCTTAGAACCCAGACGAGAGCTTGACAAAGGCAGGGAAGTGTAAGTAAGGAGGAACTAATATCCTCCCTACAATAGGAGTTAATTAGACTGGAACAGTCACTCCAGCAATGCTGAGTGATGGGGAAACAAGGACTTGGCTCAACCTGAGCCTCAGTGCACCTTCTCCAGAGGCCCTGGTGTCTCCTGGAGTATAGGGGACTCTGCTTGAGAGATTACTCGGAGAAACTGAGCTCCTCCAGAGGAGGCTCCAGACACTGTAAAACCACCTGGACTAGAGCGATCTATATTTGCATCTCAAATCTATTATCACAGAAAACCATGGGACTATTTACCAGGCCTTTCTGAAAGGTGACTACCCATGGTGAGAACACAGAACATTAGTAACTCAGAAAAATCTAATAGACCGGGGGAAAATTATAAATTGTGAAAAAACAGACTTTGCAATCATTTCACTTAAGCATACATTGGGTCATTGGGTCCCTTTCCTTATACTTTTTTTAAACATGGCAAAGTGGTTAGATCTTGTATTTAGCATTGAAATTTTGGAAGAAAATCTCTTTAGTAAAAATCTCCATTTTAGTTCCCTCCAAACTAGTTCTTAAACTTTTTTTTGAGGGGGAGAACATTGAGGGGTGGTCCGAGACTTCTCTGAGAATCATATAAAAGCTTAGCTCTCTCTAGAATAAAAAAAAACACAAATACACTATGATAGGCAACCTCTGTGATGACTCCCAACTGTTCGCTTGGTATGCACACCCTTGAGTAATCCTTTCCCCTTAAGTGTAGGCTGGACTTAGTGACTTATTTCTAATGAACAGGATGTGGTAAAAGTGACGGGATTAGGTTACAAATCCCATCTGTGGCTTCCATCTTGCTCTGTCTCTTGCTCTCTCACTATGAGGAAGCCAGCTGCCATGTTGTAATCTACACTGTGGAGAGATTCACATGACAAAAAACTAATGTCTCTGGCCAATAGCTAGCAAGCAACTGAGATTTGCCAACAACCACATGAGTAAGTGTGGAAGCAGATCCACCTTCAGACAAGCCCTGAGATGAATGCAGCACTGGCCAATACTTGATTACAGCTTATGAAAGACTTTAAGCCTGAGGCACTAGCTAAGTCACATCTGGATTCTTGACACACAGAGCCATATAATAATAAATATATATATTTTAAAGATGCTAAGTTTTGGAATAATTTTTTATACAGCAATAAAAAACTAACACACACCCATGCACACAAGATTTTGCACAGATGTTCAAGGAATTCCAAGGCATCCTAAATCTCACACCATGGTCTTTCTAAGTTAACTCCATGTTAAGAATCCCTAGACCAGTGGTGACCACCAGAAATATAATACAAGGCACACAGAAATTTTAAATTTTCTAATAGCCACATTAAAAAATAAAAACAAACATGTAAAATAATGTCAATAGCATATTTTATTTAAACTAACTTGTCTAAAATGTTAGCATTTCAACATGTGATCAACATTAATATTAATTACGAAGTATTTTCCATTTTTTGTTATACATCTTTGAAATCAGATGTGTCTTTCAAGGTACAGCACATCTCAATTTGAACTAGCAACATTTCAAGTGCTCAATAGCCACAGGTGACCTCCTGTACAGACCAGGACTAATATGAAATTCAAGTAATGAATAAACATTGGCTTCCCTAGCTATTATAGCACCTGCCACCCTAAATGCCTGGCACTGATGGGGAAGCTAGCAGGGCATGTGCTATTGAAAAAGCCCAAGGGGTAAAGATGGTAATACTCTCCAAATTGATCTATAGATCCAACACAATTCCTACCAAAATCCCAGTTAGTTTTTTTTTTTTTGGCATAAATTGATAAGTTGATCTAAAGTTCATATGAAAATGGAAAGGACACATAATAGATAAAACAATATTGAAAAAGAAGAACGAAGTCGAATGGATCACACTTCCCCATTTCCAAACTTATGACAAAGCAACTGTAATCAAGACAGTGTGGTACTGGAATTGGATTGACATATAGATTAATGGAACAGAATTCAGAGTCCAGAAATGAACCTATACATTGATTTTTGACAAGGGTGCCAAGATCATTCAATGGAGAAAGCATAGCCTCTTCAACAAATAGTGCTGGGACAACTGGATATTCATATGCAAAAAAATGAAGTTGGACTCATACCTCACACAATATACAAAAATTAACTCAAAATGGATCAAAGACTTAAATGTGAGAGCTAAAACTGTAAAATTCTTAGAAGAAAACATAATGGTAAATCTTTATGACATTGGATTTGGAAATGGTTACTTAGATATAACATCAAAAGCACAAGTAACAAAAGAAAAAAATAGAAAAATTGGACATTATCAAAATGGAAAAGTTTGTGTTTCAAAGGATACCATCAAGAAAATGAAAAAGCAACCCACAGAATGAGAAATATATTTTCAAATCATTTATCTGATAAGGGACATGTATCTTAAATATAAAGAATTCTTACAATTCAATGTAAAGATAAATAACCCAATTTAAAAAATGGTCAAAAGACCTGAATAGACATTTCTCCAAAGATATAAAAATAGGCAATAAACGCTTGAAAACATGCTCAACACCACCATTAGCCATTAGGAAAATGCAAATCAAAACCACAATGAGATATCACTTCACACCCACTAGGAGGAATATAATTTTTTTAAAAAGGAACATAACAAGTGATGGTGAGGGTGTGGAGAAATCGGAACTCCCCTACATTGCTGATGGGAATGTAAAGTTGTGCAACTGTTTTGGAAAACAGTCTGACAGTTCCTCAAAATGTTAAAATAGAGGGATCATATGACCCAACAATTTGACTCCTAGCTATATACCTAAAAGAATTGAAAACATGTCCACATAAAAACTTGTACATGGTTTGGCAGTTTCTCAAAAAAACTAAACATAGATTTACCATATAACTCAACAATTCCACTCCTGGGTATGTATTCAAAACAATTAAAAGTAGGGATTCAAACAGATACTTGTACACCAATGTTCATTGCAGCATTATTCACAATAGCCAAAAGGTAGAAACAACCCAAATGCCCATCAGTAGATGAATGGATAAACAAAATGTGGAATAATCATACAATGGAATATTATTTAGCCAGAAAAAGGAATGAAGTACTGATACATGCTATAACTTAGATGAACCTTGAAAACATTATGCTAAGTGAAAGAAGCCAGTCACAAAAGACCATATAGTGTATCATCCCATTTTAATGAAATGCCAAGAATAAGGGAAATCAATAGAGATTAAAAGTAAATCAGTGTTTACCTAGGACTGGGAGGGGATGGGGGGAGAATGAAGAGTGACAGCTAGTGGGTATAGTTTTCTTTTTGGGAGTTTATTATTTTTTAATTTTACTTATTTATTTTTTCCCCCAAAGCCCCAGTAGATAGTTTTATGTCATAGCTGCACATCCTTCCAGTCACTGTACGTGGGACACGGCCTCAGCATGGCCGTAGAAATGGCGCGTCGGTGCATGCCTGGGATCCGAACCCAGGCTGCCAGCAGCAGAGCACACACACTTAACCGCTAGGCCACGGCGCCGGCCCTCTTTTTGGGAGTTTTGAAAATTTTATAAAATTAGATAGTGATGATGCTTATA